>NC_141717.1:12189709-12825542 GCF_971803275.1 Cyanistes caeruleus
ACAGTCTAGGGAAATGACTATTTTAATAGTTTTGTAAAAAATGTACAGAGACATTTCTATCGATTAAAGAATCCTTTTAAGAAGAATTAATGTTTGTATTTTACCAGTAGTGTTTACAGAATAAAACCAGTTTCACGAGTTCATCTTTCTTTTTTTTTTTAATTGGATTTGTGAAATAGTTCATCAATTTGTGGTGCAGTACATGGGATAAAAGCACTGGAATTAAAGAGAATGCAGGCACAATCCAACATTTACATTGCACTGAGCTTTCAAACCACCATTGTTAACTACAGCACAGAGAACACTTACAAAGCTTATGTGGGCAAGTGGATATTTCTAAAGCAGAGGAGAAACTTATATTTGATTTTCTAACACCACCATCCACAGAGCAAAGACTGAGCAAAAAGATATTGTCTGTCATGTGCTCAGAGTGGATTTTTTAAGGCTGAATTAAAGTATTAAGCTGAAATACAAGATTGCATCTGAAATTAAAACATATCCTTTCCTAATTTAACCACATGGACAGCCAAAATTCCAGTTACACTGTGGGAGACAAGCAATAACAACCATGACTGAATGCACAGAGTAATGCCTGGTTTTTAGATACAATGCAAGAATAATGTTCTGGGACATACCAGCAATTCAGGAAACAATTGTACAATACCAAAAGTATGGAATTTTCCTTTGGTTATGAGGCCACTCATAACCACTCTGAGCCTGCTTCAGCACACAGGCCTACTACCAGCTTATTTTGGTACCCAGTGTTTATTTACTCCAAAGCTGTAACAGAAAATACAACTACTTTAACCTAAGGCACATAAGAGAAAGAACTTCAGTTTTGCCCACACCACAACTGAGGACTAAATTTAACCAGGTCCTCAGCATTTATTTTAAATGTGGGGCAGGGCCGCAGCCTGCATGGCCTAGATTGGCACGTTCCTGGATTTTAATTTTCATATTGGTGGGGCTTTTTTAAAACTCTTTTTAATTCCCTAAGAAAACTGCTGGCAATTCGGTTTCAACAAGCAAATATAAGCTTCCTATGAGGTCTTAGACCAGGCTGTTAAGTAGAAAATCCTGCATTTAGCACTTGGCAGGTTTGAGCTGGTGCAGAGCAGGGCAGTGACACGAGCAGAGTTTGCTCCGGGTCTACTCCATGAATAATATCAGAAGACAGAGTACCAATATTTGAATATTCAAACAACTTCCAGTAGCTATTCCCCTTTTTCTCCAAGCTTCTATAGAAACATCATAAGCAATAGTGTTAAATAACATCAAATTTATTTATATAAAGCTAATTGCAGTGCCTGTCTCCACTGATATCCCAAGACAAATCTTGCAGCCAGGACAGAGATTTTCCTCTCCTGAAGAGAGGAAAAACTAATCTATGCAGATGCCTGAACAATCTTTGCTTGCCTTCATGAGATTCCCTGCTGAATCCTGAAAACTTGGATCAATTTGACATCAACAAATTGTGGTTATTCTCACCATCTTTCCAAGTGGGGGCCAGACAGAAATCCTAGGTAGCAGAAGTTACCAGCGCTGTGTGCAAGAGTTCTGCCTCCAAAAGGTAAAATCTGGATTGCTGAGAAGATTACAGGTGTCAGCCCTACAGTTTCATTAGAAGAAATTAGTGTGGTTTGCACAAGATTCAGTATACATTGATTTTTTTTAAAAAACCATCAGAGATATTGAGTATCATCAAATACGAGGTTCTGCTGGTAGCCCTGCATTTTAAAAAATCAATCTGAAAACCCAGTGCCTCCAAAAACAGGGCAAAGCCACCTAATATCACATTTAATAGCATAGCAGTAGATCTAAATGCAAGTGCAAGGAAAATGAGACTGCAAATAAATATGAGACTATAATAGCTGTAAATGTCTTGCCTTTAGGAACATCTAATTTACTGTTTTAAAGGTAGGCTCTCAGTCTCCTGTTTGCTTTCCTCTGTGTCACATCAACTGTGACTGCATTAATACAAAGCTTAGTCTGCTCTTAAAGAACAGCTGAGGAGATTAGTTTATATTCTAATCTTCAAGCAAAGGTTGTATCTCAAGCAAGCTTTTTCCACTCTTTTTGTGTTGTGTACGTGCTGGGCTGGGTTCCTTGCCTCAGAACAATCCAAATGAAGATTCAGCCCAAACTGGTTTGCAGCAGACACTGACATTTCTCATCCAGCCACATCTCTCCTTAAAGTATTTTAAAATCTGTTAAATTCAGAGCTCATATGCTTGGGAGGGTCCCCTGACACACACGTGGTCTGTGCAGTTTTACACTGCCTGCAGACATGGCTCAAAAACAAGAGTGAAAATTTCCTATTCGCTTCATGTGTTTGCTGTGGATAGCACTGCTAATTAACCAGAGAGATTTAAATGTATTTCATAATGGATAATTTCAGTGGAAACTTCCAGCTGTCCTGAAACTGGTTTGTGCCTGGAATTAAGACTAGAACCTGGCATTTTCCCTCCATTTTGAATATTCCCCAAATGTATTCATTCCCTAACCCCTGTGCAGTGGAGAGTTTGACTGGTGACAGAAACTACCACAAAAATTGTAGCAACTGTCCCATCTGCTGACCTGTCCAGCTTAGAAATACATCCATAACCAGAAGGCTGTTGACTGAGGGGCTTAAACATTGAATATTAGTTTAATTATACATTTGACTCTAATCTGAAGTCTGTATGTATGCACATATGCACATAAATTCATAAAATATTACATTTGTGGGTAACAGTGCAGCTTAGGAAAGAAGAAATTGAAGTTTTCAGTCGACTGTAAGCTTGCAGTAACACTCAGTTAAACAAAACCACTCCACACACAGAGCCCCACTGAAAGCATTCTCCCTCACCCATTTGTGTGCAAACACCAAAGACAACATTTTTTGTGTTTACACACAAAGAAATAATCTTTGCTTTGCTTCCATCCAAGGCACATTAAGCCTGAAAAGCAAAGGCAGGCACCACAGTGTGCTGACCAGAGAAGACATTCCCAAAACTGCCTCTGAATCACAGCAGTTACGAGAATTAGACAGAGACCCTTGGAATCCAGTCTGGGATATTGTTTGGATGTGGGAAAAATCAGTGGAAAAGGGGAAATGAACTTTGTGTTACATCTACAGCCCACCAGAGCCCTCCTGGGCTGGTGGTGTTGGGGCTGTTCCCATCATTTTGGGTTTTCTCTGGCTGTGCTCCCTGGCAGTGCCTGTCCTGCACAGGGAACAGGGCTCAGGTTGTAGCACCATGTTTTGGGATCCTTCCAAAGCTCTGTGGCTCCTGACCAAGGGCTTCAGGAGCTGGTAAGAGCTGGCAAGAACAGAGCTAATCCCCTGTAGCTCTGTACCAGTCCAGGAAACAGAAAAAAGAGCTTTTTTGGGGAAAAAAGGTGTGAAGTGATGCTCTCCCATGAGCAACCTGCTCTCAGCTGTCAGCAGCCACAGCCACAACATGCAGCCTGCAGAACACATAATTCTGCATCCAAGGACCAGGACAGGAAGAGACCAAGATCCATGACCCTCAGTTCTATCCTAATGACTTACTCACAGAATTTGATGTTTTTGTCCCTTTTTTCTTAATTTTTTCCCTCAAATTGCTTTTCTGTACATGAAAAAAATTATGAAGTGCTTGAAACTGAAGGTAAAAAACCTCCTAATTTGTTAGATTCTTGCTATGTCATAGTTAACTTGTGAGAAACACTCCAGATCCAATATTCTTACTTTCCAAATGGGCAAAGAACCAAGTTTGAATTAAAACTTTATAATATACAGAATTCTCTTTTTCACATTTCCCATGGTCAGACAGTACAATACAGCCCCCCCCTAAAATGAGACAAAAAGCCCTTCTATGCCAAAATACTAAGAGCCCTTCATATTCACAAATTCCTCATCTCATTTTTCAAGGAGAATCTCTTGCAGAAACATTACAAAACCATTTTCTTCCCCTTTCATCTTTGTGAAACAGCACATTATTTCCATGCAGGGAGCTGAGGTGCAAGGGCATTAAAATCCAAACAGAGTCATTATGGGGACTGAGCAACCAGGAGTCATTTCTAACTAAACCCAGCTGCAAATCTCCTGCTTCAGACCATGACACACCTTGGAAGATGCACAGACTGAACAAAGGCTGAAGAATTTCATCCTCTACCCACAGAAAGTAATAAAGTACATAATCCCATTGCAAGGAAAATGAGGCTGAAATGGCAGACTTTGATATAGAGAGAACAGAAATGCTGGGCCAAGCTAAATTACCTCTATAGTTTTTATACTATATATGACAGCTGCTAGCAATGCTCATTCAAATGGGAAAAGGATCTTTGATATCTATTTCCAGTAATAATTTTTTGACACACAGACAGTAATTATAAAAATAAGT
The DNA here is from genome assembly GCF_971803275.1 of Cyanistes caeruleus. Classification (NCBI taxonomy): domain Eukaryota; kingdom Metazoa; phylum Chordata; class Aves; order Passeriformes; family Paridae; genus Cyanistes; species Cyanistes caeruleus. Next base: position 12,194,077 of record NC_141717.1, read on the forward strand.
TGATGCATAGGGACAATTAAGAAATTTAAGCCTCCAGCATCTATTACATAATTTCATTCTGAGCAGTGAAAACTCAGTACCAAAACTCCCAATATTGTAAAATATGGTGAATTTTACTACAGTATTTTGGAGGCAGACAAACACACATTCCCCTGCAGTCTGAGCTGAAAATTCCAGAGTGACTGTTACCATACTGAATCTAGGGGGTTCTATGTTCTTCTGAGAACCAAAGTGTGCTAAGGAATTAATCTCCCTGCAGTACTAAATGGGCTCTGGACATCTTGAAGCTCAGGCAAAAGCTTGGTTTCCCTAAAAAATACCACAAGTATATCCACCATTTCCTATTCAAATGTCTCAAATCCTAAATTTTGTGGTGAGGTGACTTGGTTTAAAAAACATCATTTTTAAAATGCATTCTATGAGAAGCCACTTCAGAACACACTGAGCTGTGGGCTGCCAGAGTCAAATCTCAGTCAGTTACCTGTTGAAGCTTCAGGAAATAAGCAATTAACACCAAAGTTATACTGTGGAAGCAAAGAAATTTATTCTTTAAAACTAAAGAAAGAAAAAAACAAACCAACAAAACCACTTCAAAGGGAAAATTACTTTGGAAAACCGAAGTGCTGAACAACAGTGTTAGTTTAGTCCACCTTAGGAAGATGTATCCTTATTTTGATCAAACAAGTCAGTGGATCATGGAATCATGGAACAGTTTGGGTTGGAAGGGACATTAAAACTCATCCAGCTCCACCCCCTGCCATGGCAGGGACACTTTCCACTGCCCCAGGGTGTTCCAAGCCCTGTCCAACCTGGCCTTGGACGCTTCCAGGGATCCAAGGGCAGCCACAGCTTCTCTGAGCACCCTGTTCCAGGGCCTGCCCACCCTCACAGGGAAGAATTTCTTCCCAATATCCAATCTAAAGCTGATATCCTTCAGTTCAAAGCCATTCTGCCTTTTCCTGTTACTGCATGTCCTTGTCCAGGGGATAGAACAGATTTTCACCACAGTCACCATGGGCGAGAGGTCTCTGCCAAGTGGTCACCTTCAATCTCAAAAAACCAAAACAGGATATAAAATCTCCCAGGAAACTGTGTGTGCACAGTCAGAATCAGGGATATCTTGAGCCTGAAGACAGACTTAAGACATAAAAGCAATATATTTTGCATTTTCCATAATACTTTGAAAATATTTATTAGTGGTTGTCCAGTTCTTAAAAGTAAATTCCATCTAAAATTGATAAAATAACTCTTTTGTCTTTAGCCATTGAAATATTTTGCATTTGATGATACAGTTATAAATTAATTGCAGCAGGAACAGATCTAAGAAGAAAAATTAACAGGTTAGAGCTCTTATCTGGGATTCAGCAGATCTAAGTTCAAAGCCACACTGAGCCTTAGGCTTTCAGCTTAACCTCAGGCAATTCATTTAACCTCCCTGTACCTCTATTACTCATCTGTACAATGCTATATTTAATAAGAATGGCACAATCCTTCTTATGTACACTGTTTATATGATAAAATGCAAAAAATGTGGCAGTAGGATCGATGTGGGTACCTCTAGACACATACAAGACTGAAAACCCAGACATTTCTCAACAGAACCTTCAGGCACAAACAATATTTCCTCTGAAAAAGAGAGTAAAAAGAACCACATCTCCCAAAAGCCCAAGAATTGTCATAAAAGAACTGTCAGAAAGAAGACAGAGCAAACTTTTCTCTCAGTATCAGTAGCCTCAGTGCAAGAGTACAATAAATGAGAGATATAGGTCTGCAGAAAAGCCAGCTCAGAGGGAAAAATCACCTTAATTTCAGACAACAAAAGAGAAATGAGAGAAGACAAAACCAATTGGTTCTGCTCCTGTGTTATGGATGGGGAAATTGGTTATTCCCTGCCTTGAGACACTGGGCAATGCTGGAGACAACACCCAGTGCTTGTGCTTTCCAAAGGGAAGCGAGGTGGCAATCAGTGCTGGTCAGTGACAGCAGAACAACTATCTGCAGGAGAAGCTTTTTGGATTTCCACCCATCCTGGTGCATCAACTTCTTTGCAAGGGGAAATCTGGACACAGGTCCTGGCAGGGGAGCCCAGGGCACAGAGGAGGGGAAGGATTTTGAATCCGGACCAGAAGGTAAAAAATAACAATCAGCAGACTTCTGATAACCTTAGCACTTTCAGTGACCTGTGGTCAAGGTTGGCAGGTAATAAAACACAGTGTATTTTATCAGATAAAACAGATTAACCTTATGGGACTGAGCTATATATTAGATTTCCCAATAAATGGCTGTGATTTACCAATCTAGCAGGGAATAAGGAGGGAATGCAGAGCAAAGAATTGCACTTCTGCTTCCTTACAGCCCTGCCACAAAGCAACTTCTGTGCAGAGCTAAGGAGGAAACACAGCCAAGAACTGATCAAACAAACCCATGGAAGATGCTCAGACATGCCACTGGAAATAAACCACTTCACTTAACTGTGCTGCATTTTGGAAAGAGAGAAATCTGAAGAAACACAAAGGCATTTCAAAAGAAGACACTCCTAACAGACTCCATGGGCAGCAGCACAAGCAAGCTGCCTGAGAAAGCAGATTCAGCTACTAAAGCAAATGGAATTCACATTTAGTTAGTGGAAATCTACTGGATACCCGAGGGTGATGAACATTAAACAGTGTGAAATTTTATTGCATTTTTCTGCTCCCCTCCTGGGATTTTTATGACGATAACCATTTTTTTGCATATGAACAGTGTGAGCTCCAAAAGCTTCATTTTAATCGAAGATGTTCCATTAAAATTTAACATGCGCCAAAGGTTTGAGTGCTGAGGCTGCCTTGTGAAGAATGTCATATTTAAACAGTTGGTGAATTAAACCCACGTTATGTTGTGCATGGTAAGGTGACTTACCCAGCAGGTTCTGAAGCACAGTGAATTTGCTCTGTCGATAATTTGCAACCTATTTGAATATTCCTGGTGTACAGAAACTTAACTGTCTTGTCATGCAGAAGATGGATTTCCTGAACACCTACCTACATTGTTAACATTTGTACATCACCACACTTTGCACTGAGTACACAAATATTCCATTTCATAAAGACTGTTGCTATTCCTCAAAAAGAACTATTCTCAGCAGCCACTCTGGGTCAGACCAAATCTAATCTAGCCCACACTTCAACAGCAGCCAAGGCAGATGTCTTTGGAAATTACAAGAGCAGGACAAAGGCATATCAAAACTTTTGCAGGATATTCTCCATCTTCCCAGCAACTTCTATCTCAGACTCTTTTTGAATCAAATGTGATATCTTTGTAACAATAAACCAAAATGTATTTTTCTTCCTTTATTGTTCTCACTCCCTTTTTGAACTTTGAGACCATCCTATTCTGTAGGTATCTCAAAATTTAATCCAACTCATCATGATGTGCTGTTTAACACCTGCAGATTTTGTTTGCTGCTCTCCAATTCCTGTAGCACAGACAGACCTTCAACTTTAGAAAAAACTGTGTTTTCCTGAACGCAAAAAGACAGCAATAAGAAAGCACGCAAAGGAAGCTGAGGTGCTGAAAATGCACATCCACACAGTGAAGAGCCAGGCAATTCTTCACTAAGCAGACATCTTACCTGGCTGCAGGAACTGCTGCAGAGAAATGAACAAAAATTCACAATAAATTAAATTATTTTAACACATTTTTTACGGGCAGCACACAGGTAACAAATCTATAAAGAAAATCCCAAACCAGATTACAACTAGGTTTTTATAGCCTCGAGTATCTGAGAAGTTTTATGAGACAGAGGAGAGAGTCAGCAGCTGCACAGAACACCTTTCATTTAAAAGACAGGCTAATAAATGAATATAAACACAATGGAAGGAACAAGGAAAATAAATACTGTCTTGTTGTCCTTAGTCATGATTACAGCTTAAAAGGCAGGTTGGGGACTGCAGCTAACCAGCACTTGGATTTTAAGCAAGGAAGACAAATAGCAAACAGAAGGGACTACATGAATAAAATGTCTGTGAGTAAAAGGATGGGAAAAACAGAAGGAAAGAAGCAGCTCAGCACTATGAGCAGCTGTGACTTTAGGGCAAATGAAAAGGTGATAATAAAAGGGGACTAGCCAGCAGTGAAATGTATGCAAAAAATGAACCACAGTTGGTACTGAAATTTGAGCACCAGTCAAGAAGCTACAAAACTCCCTCTGGATAATAAAGTCACTCCAAACTCAAGATCTAGAGGGATGTGCTCTCAGGGTGACCACAAAGAGATGGAAAAGCTTACCTGGTACTTCCTGCTTCCTAAAAACATTGCCCCAGAGTAAGGGAGTACTGAAAAAAGGGGAACAGAGTCTCCTCTGCAGCGTTAGGAAAGGAAAATTGTGAATATACAACAGGGAATGACCTGGCATCGACAGAATGTGCTGACACCTTGTATTGAAGCACCAGCTTTGTGCTTTGTGCACTGAGAATTAACAGGACCTGTGAGAGAAGCAGCATTGGAAACCCCCACCTCAAACTAAATGCACACTCTCTCACTTAAATAACAACCCAAATAAAAGACACAAAGGAAGATTTCATCCTCACTTAGATTCCTTTATTCAAAAGAGGCTTCCACTGCCTCTGACTCCAGGAAAAAACACCACAAATCATCTCTGTCTGCTCTAAGAAAACTCAGAGCAAGAGATCAGAAGCAGACGGAAACAGGAAGTTTTGGTACCAAAACACAGTTTCTTCTACCTCAAAATTTCTCCCACTGCTTTCTTTTTGTTTTGGTTTTTTTTTTTTTTGGAACATCTATTGATTCTTCTCCTCCTCCTTCAGGGAATATTCACAGATGTGCAAAGCCACCTCTAACAGCAACATTAGCTGAAGCAAAAAATGAAATTTACACTTGACTGCCTTCTTCAACAATGTGCAATCACCATTTAATAGGAAAATGGAGCAGAGTGCAAACAGGAAAAGGAAAGGCCTGATTAAAACCCACCCATCCCCGATCCCCCCGCTACGGAAAGAAGGCGCAGGCTGAGCTCTCAGCACTGACAGAGCCAGCAGAACCAGAGAAGGACCAAAGGAAGTATTTTCACTGAGGGCTGGGGTGGTGGCTACCACAGTACATCAGTTTGCTTCCCAGTTTGCTCAGGAGAACAAAGCCAGTGCTCAAGATATGCAGCCATGAATCGTTTCTCGCTCACTAACCAAAGCCAAACCCACCAGGAAAAGCCAAGAAAGGAGTGCTGAGCTCTGAGCAGTGTCCAGCACTGACAGAGCCCATCCTTTTCTACTCAAAGACAACAGAATTTGGGCACAGCTCCACTGCCCAAAGAGTGAGACATCTCACCCAGGAGGAGTTGGCTGTTTCAGTGGTGTGACTTCAGTGACATCTCGAGCCCTGCCACCGCTCGATCACCCTTCAGGCCAGGCTGCCTCAGAGTATTCAACTCACAGCACTGACAGAAACATCTGCCTTCACACCCAGACCATACCTGACAGATTGATCTTTTTTCATTGTTATTGTTGTTGTTGTTCTCATTTTTATCATTTATATTACAGATCTCTTATTAATGGATTCTCATTTACACATGCCAGGAAATGAAAGAAATCACCTAATTACCTGCTTTTCCCATCAGTTAAGGAACAGTGCTAACAATTTACTTTCCACTCCTTTCTCTTCTTTCTTTTTATGTATGTGATTTACCATCTCCTGTCAGCTGCAAGCTGGAAGAATCATTTTCTAATTATCAAGACTTCTCACACACCAACTTTGAATTATTCGGCTTTTTTTCCCCTCCTAAATTAGAAAAATATTCCTTTGAAACAATGTTTCATTCTCAATTGGCTCTGAGAAAAGTCTGCATTTCTGCTTTGCTTTTAATTGATATTCACAATACATTATTAATGACAAAACCAAAAGAATATGATTAGAGCAAACAAGTACACAACCACATTTTTGTTATGTTCTGGCAATGTGAATAAAATTCTAAGAAAAAACGTTTAATTTTCTTAAGCTAGGCATGAAACTTTACCTTTTTATTTTGCCAAGTTTTATTTGTAAGATGAGGGAACTTTAAAAACTGCATTTTGTTGTTAGCTTACTGTCTCAGAACGTTAAATTATACATTTACGAGCAGGTTGGTGCTGTGATGCTACACATCCAAAAATGCAGCAAGATAACACCACTGGGGGATGAATGTCTCCCACAACCTCTACTGCTCCAACCAGAGTAGAAGTTAACACCAAATATTCCAGTCACTGTGGAATATCATTTGCCCTGCTGCAGTTATTTAGCACTTTCAGAACACCTGATTTTCATAAATCTGCACATCCATGTGGTTTTGCACCTCACCTCCCTCCTGGAGTTACTCTGCTGAGTTGAAGGCAACTAACCCTCCCCAGAATGAACAAATGGAGACATGTCATGGGTAAAACCAGCTGTAATTCCACATTCTAGCAGAGCTCAAAGCTCCTTAAGCAGCTGTCTGGATGAAAATTATTGGGGAAATAAACCTGCTACCCAAATGGGCTTTGAGTGCCTGTGAGAGCAAGATTCCACTGTGCCCAGGAGAAAAGATGAAAAGGGCACTGCTGACTTCAATTTCACTCCTGTTTGCCCTCACAAACTGAAAATACTGACAGCACCTCACTCACAGACACTGGGATGGTGCAGCAGTAGCTGCAGCAGGATTCATCTAAACTGAAATTGCAGATCCCTTCTAGATCCCTGCACTGATACCACACAAGATTAAGAAACCACTCCAGACAATCGTCAGAGCAAAATTTTCCAAGAGAAGTATCACAGGGAAAGGAGTATGCTGCTTACATCTAGAAAACTAAAAGATAAAGATAGGAATTTATCTAATCAGCTGCCTGGGGCAAAACATCAGCGCTCAGATAAGTAATGATCAGAGTTTCACTGCCCAGCTGCATGACATGCAGTATCTGTTATTACAGGCACTGAGGCCTATTACAGGAAAGCTGTATTGAACACATATGGATCATCCCCCATTTGAAGGGAATGTGGGAAGAACACCAAAAAGAATAACAGTGCCTGAGCACTCCAGAGCTCAGGGATTTAACACAGCCCAGCGGTGCCAGGTTCCAGCTCTGCGTGTGAATCCTACGTCCGATGCATGAGGGGGAGAAAAGAAAATCCCAGAAAGATTCTACATGCCAAGAAATACCATTCATTCTCCTCATCTGTTAAAAAAAGAAGCAGCAAGATTTACCTCAAAGCACTGCTGGGAAAAGTAAGCAGAGAGTAAGAAGAGGAGTAACACAAGCAGGGAGAATGGCCCAGGTGTGAGCAGCCAAACAAACACAGACACCAAGTCAAGCTGTAGTCCTTACTGAGAGATGTTTTTCCAGAGGACAGGAAAACTCAAACAGTTACAGTAGCACTCAGAACCATTTCAGCCATAATCTATCTCTTGAAAAAGCCCTAAATTAAATAATTAAATTCATGTCAGGAATAAAGTTCTAGTTGTGTATTTTATAATCAGTTCTATTAAGGCAACTGTTTCAGTAATTGACTTCATTACCTGGGTAAGTTAAAAATGTCATTACTAAATTCTTATACATCTAATTCCAGCATCCCCAATGCATTTAACATAAAACACAAGCTCCAGATCTCAGAAACCAGGTGAATCCAAATCTGGATGGCTATTTCTAAGCAGCAAAGCCTGACAGGAACCAGCAGCATTGTTTTTGGTTTCAGGCTTTGGGTTGTTCGGGCTTTTTTGCTCGGTTGCTTGTGGGTTTGTTCTTTGGCCGATTTGGTTTTGGTTTGCTTTTTAATGTGATGTGGATGCTGGAAGGTCCCAGCCTCTGGAGCATTACAGAGAATCAGCATCCCAGACCTGGGACTCCTCCCTTATCCCACTCACAGGCACCAGCAGAAGCCACGGGCTGCAGCACTTCAATGCTTTCCTACCCACACAGCACAAGATTTAACCTAATCTGTAAGAAATGAAGTCAAAACGCCAGCATCTTGTAAGGGAAAAGATTAATCCTGCTTTGAATTAGATCCAGAACAACAACACAGGGGCCAGCAAATTTTGCAGCAGTGCATGGAGTTTTAAGCAAGAGATGATTCCTCCCTCTACAGCAAATTCCACTTGGCTTCTCACACCATCAGCACAGCACCAAGTGTGTGCCTCTGCAGCTCTGACACATGGCACAGTTTCTGGGTCTTCCCCTCTTCCCATCCCCAAAGAGCAACCTGTTCTAATTCATCACCTATTTCTTAAACTATTAGAAACAGAATTGGTGAAGTTATTTTTACTATGGAGGGTAATATCAAATTAGATGCTCAGCTGAGAAAGGGGGAGTTGGGTTTACAGCCAGAGAGAGATTTTTTTTAACAACCTGAAGAAAATTTAAGAAAATTCTGTTCTACATGGTGAGCTGACATGTCATTACAAGCAGTCTGTTCAATATCCCAGACACTGATAATTAAGAGCGGTGAAGAAAAACCTTGGAGACCTTGGATTCTCTGGGAGGTGAGTACAAGAATTTATCAGCAGATTTCTGTGCCACAGACCATGCTGAGGAGCCTGAAATTGCTGTGGTTTATAATCCCAGGGCAGACTCACACTCCAGGACATTGCTGTATATTCCAGCCCAGGCAAGGAATTACAGAGGTGCATATGAATGAGGACAGGCTGGCATCCAGCTGGTCACAGCACAGAGGAGGACAGAACTACCAGGGATGAAACAAGGATTTGGCTTAAGAAACAGAGCAGGAAAATTGCTGTAGGTGTAAAGCAGCCCTGACATTCACAGGAAGCTGTACTGTAGCTCCAGACTCTTCTCAAACACTTTAGTCTGCAAGCCAGCAGTATCTCCAGCAATATTAATAATTCATTCTAACACTAGCTGTTAACCCGAGAGTTGCTTTGAGGCAAATATCGAGACAGGCTGAAGACAAATGGTGCTACCAAAAGGCAACAGATATAGCAAAAGAAAAACACACTTAATGAAGATAACTCATTCTCTGGGGGGCTCAATCCACTACTAAAAGACAGTCTTTTGATTAATTCAAGCAGTTATTTTTCTGCATATAGTTTTGACTGAAAGGCAAGCTCATCAAAAGGTGACAGGACAGGATAATAGTTCAATATTTTAAAAACTCTATTTTAAAAACTATGAACACTCTCAAAGAGACAAAAATTATACTTGTTTAAACAACTGGACTCCCTGCCACAAAGAGGACTCAAGAGTTTAATACATTTTATAATACAGGACAAATAAAAAAGCCCCAAGGGCTTCCACCTATGAGTAATACAAGAACAAATTAAATTGTACAAGAAAAATAGAAAGGAATCTTCTCCTTTCTTTTCTAGTAGGTCTCTGAACCTTCCCTTTATAAAACTACCCTGGGTGACTGACATTGAGCTAAGTCCTCAGTCACACAGACAAAAAATTTACACTTGTGTGTCAGACAAAATCAATCAGACATTGGGTTGGACACACCACTGGCAAACTGAAAAGACCAGGCAATGGCTTTTCATTTTGAGCCTCAGCACACACCAAGGACCCCTGTGCAGCCTTTTAGGGGAGCTTCTCCATGTTCTAATTAGGATTTAAATTGACTTGCAGTGCTCTGAGTCAAAGTGTCTCTGATCCAGAGCCTGGCTAAGAAGCCACCTTGTCCTCCACACACCTGTGGCACAGGAGTTCTCATCTAATAGAAACTCAAGAATCAGTCACAGGTATTGATATGGCATTTCATCGTAAATCTGATCTGAAACTGAAAGGATGGTTTGATCGTGCTCCTAAAGCCAGATTGATCTGCACTGAGATCTGTCTGAAACAGAATCATTTGCCTTCAGATGTTCTAGTAGATAAACTACTGAGTTTTCTAGGAAATGGAATTATGTCTTCACAGCCATGAAAAATTTGGATTACACATCTTTTCTTTTTAATGCAGCTGATTGAAAGAGATCACCTTCTACTTCTAAATATAGCTGTATTTCTTCACTCATAGGTACAGCTTACCAACCTAGGAACTACAAACAAGAGGCATCTATCCCTTATCTCCTGTTCCTGATCACCAGCTCTGGAGTTACACCCTGTTCTGCAGAAAATATCCAGCAACCATCCACCCTCCTGCCAACACACTGCTTTGCATGACCATGCCAAAAACATAATTAAAAAATGATGGTATTAGATGGTAGAATCAATCTTTATAGGGGAAGGCAGACACTTGTGTTTTACAGTTTATTGGTCTGCTTATTTTAAAAAACACTACATTATATAATGAAATAATATACTGTTTATTTTCTATGTAAATACATTTACATATATACACACACGTGTATATTTACATCATGAATCCCAGTTCTTGATCTCACAAGCCTGGGGGATGTGTAGTAAAGTCATATTTATACACTGTGGAACTCCATGACACACACAGGAATGAATGTGCAAGAGAACTCTGCTGACGAAGACATCAAACATTTCCAAAGTTTTCTTTCAGTCTGACATAAGCAAAGACAATAAAACCAAGACTACCAAACTCAGACCCCATGACAGCTTCTTTAACCTTACCGCAAAACTGAACATGTTTGGAGATTTTTTTTTTTGTTTTTATTCTGTACCTTTTTTAATTTTAATAGAAATCTTATTGTACATTTGAAAACAGCACAAACTTGAGGGATTATATCAAATCAATTCCGCTGGGATTTGTGTCCGCTCTAATCCCCTATTCAGTCTCAATCTCATTAACATACCAGGCTTAATTGGCATTTCATCCCTGCATTGTGTCTCCAAAATGAACAAGGTGTAATTATGTTAAAAAGAGCACTTCAACGGTTTTAGTTTAATTCATGTCATTCATCCGCGTCAGAATGAACGCAGATGTTCTATTGCGGGATACAGCAAGAGATGAGCAGCTTTGAAACCACACTTCTGAGCTGAAAACTTTATGTTAAAAAAGTTATTTAAGTGAAACGTAAAACACAGTATTTTCTTCCTTTGTTTCCGTGGCTATACAACATTAACTTTCAAAAGCTGGTTCTGCTTAATTTGATTTTTCATTTTCAAATGAACAGCTGTGTTTAAGTCTAAAAGCCCTTTGTTTAAGCATACAGAGCCTCAGAAAAGGTTTGAACAAAGCATCTTTCTGTAAACACTTGATTACCAGGAAAGGCCTGGCTTCCAAAGTAATCTCGGGGTGGTTTTGCTCTAGGTTTTCTTTTAAAGGAAAAAAAATTGCATCACTTCTCAGATGTCAAACAACAAAAGCAACAAATGTCTTGCTAATTGCATGGGCTTCTTGTAGTCAAGGTAAATAAGGGAAGACAGAAGAGGATTTTCCAAATGGCCATTTTCCATCCTTTATCCCCCCTTCCGAAGTTGCAGACACAAACCCACCTTAATTAAAACCACAACTAATGGGCATCGCATTTAAATTGTCCAGAGAATCAACCACTGTAGAGTGCTGTGGTCACACAGGTCCTCTTAAAACTGACAGTTCCCAGACAAAGGGAATATTTGCATAAGATGTGCCATTTTAATTAATATACAGGCTGTCAGGTGAATCATTTAATACGAATTCTTAACCAAATATTATTGAACATTAAGAAAAAGGCTCAGTGGGAAAGCTCAAGTATTTACCCAAACTTCCAGTTTTGATGATTCTTTTGTTAGTGCTGTACTCCCTGTTTCATGGTTCTTGTGTGGAAGCAAATGCTTAGGTATAAATCTCTTTATTAAGATGAGTAAGCTTTCTTAAGTGATTACAGCTGGAAGTACTTTGGATATTTAAACATATCTCCCAATACTTTGGATATTTAAATGTATCTCCCAGTTTATTTCCTATTGTATTTTTCCAACTATGAAACATGAAAAATACATCATCTATTGTATAAATAACCTAATTACCTAATTATATGGCATCAGGTAAATATGTGACAATTTAGAACAGTAGGTAAACGAGTAATTAGGGAATTAAGATTTATTATTCACAATGCATAATAATGATGACTGAATCAAAGGCGCATCCAATCAAAGCAGCAGCAGAAGAACCTTGGTGGTGGCTCTTAATTCACACATAACAGGTGACTGGAGTGAGATATCCAAATGCACCCAGAGTAATTCATTCACAAACTGTTTTTTTTAAATCATGTAAAGGTTCTAGTCAAAATTAGTGTGATGGAAAATCTTTAAGAAAAGCACTGACAGCATTCATGAAAAATGCTGATGTCTTTTTAATAGAGTAATAGCAATTAATGCTGCTTTATCAAAATATTACATGGATTTGGAAATCTCAATGAAAATTCTTCCAAGCAGGTATTAACATATAACACTGTGCCTTTATCATCTTAAAGGAAAAGAATATGCCATTATTTTAATGGATATATATATATATAATGTGTATATATATATTATATGCTATTCTACAAATGCTATTTTATCACTGTATACAAAGTTACTTTAAAAAATTACTCTCACCTCTGGTGCAAAATCCCTACTTGTAGGATTTTTTAATCATTATTATTGAAAATCAGGGTTAGACATTCTGTGCATCTTTTTCCTCCCCTAAAACACTTCTTTACAAAAGTCATCTCCATAGGATAGAGAGTAGACATTTCAAGGATAAGTCTCTTCCTGAAAGTTTGGTGAAAATAAGCAGCTGGTGAGGAGAAAATTTAAAATTCACAAATTCACCCTTAATTTCTCTAGTCCCTGATCTAATTGGTGGTGTTGAACACAGCAGCACACATGCTGCTCTCCAAAATACTCTGTAGGAAAAGAGCAACAGGAAAAAAGGATGGTTGTTTTTCAGGCTAATGAAGAATCAACAGAAAAATTAAGCCAAATTCGGTTTAGAGAAAGCTAATTAACCAAGACAGAGAAACCCACAGGAAATTAAAGCTGTTTCATTGTTCATAAAAATGTTTGTTTGGTCATTTTGGGAAGAGCTGCTAAAAGGTCTGTTCAGTATTTGAAATACTGGCAGTACATTTCCCAGAGGAGTGGGACACCTCAGGCCCCCAGCTCAGAGACATTCAGGCTCCATCATCTTGTGCAATGTAAACCCAAATACAGGCGTGGTCCAGCTCTTCTCTGGACTGAGGCCACGCTGCCTGGAGAGTGTTAGCCATCACTGATCATGGAATCACAGAACAGTTTGGGTTGGAAAGGACCTTAAAGCTCATCTCCTTCCACCCCTGCCCCAGGCAGGGACACCTTCCACTATCCCAGGGTGCTCCAAGCCCTGTCCAGCCTGGCCTTGGACACTTCCAGGGATGAGGAGTCCACAACTTCTCTGGGCATTTCTCTTCCTTTCTCCACTGATGTACACAGAAAAAGCATAAAAGCAAGAGAAGCTGATCAAGGAAAAAATTTCAAGTTTATCTTCAATGAAGCCAGATTTAATACAAACCAAAATGTACTCACTGATTGCCAGTAATAAAAGTCTGTTTATTCCACGCTACTGTAACTTGGGAGCTAGAAATTATCTCCAGCAATACCATTATGTTTAGTATTCAAAACTTATAAACAACGTGCGACCCTCTGGGCTTGGAAACAAGTCCAAAATCTGATCTGCGTTTTTACTACAATATTGCATTTACGACCATACAGTACAGTTTGAATATGAGCAGTTTTAAAGCCACCTGCTGTTGCACAAGTTATTTTCCATAATTAAATATCTTTGTATCAAAGTCGTCCAGGTCATCTAAAAACATGTGGTTTTCTCTCACACACATCATCAAAGCCAGCATATGCTATGGAATAAAACCATAAGAAAACCGGCAATGTAATGCCATGAGAATGATTATTGCAAATCTCAGACCTCAGGAAAATCAAGACCTTATCTTACATCACTGTCTTCATTCAAATAACAGCTGCCATAAACTTGAAATGATCCTCAATGCCAATTGCAGATTTTATTATCTTCTGTGACTGTGCTTTTTACCAGGGTCTAGCATCACATCCCTGGGAGTGTTTAAGACCGGGTTGGATGGGGCTTGGAGTAAGCTGCTCTAGTGGAAGGTGTCCCTGCCCAGGGCAGGGGGGTGGAACAGGATGATCTTTAAGCTGCCTTCCAGCCCAAACCATTCTGTGATTTTGTGCTTTATTCTGTTAAAGCACATCAAGTTATAGCAAAATCCCACGTAGCTCATCTCACACCAGTGAAGGGCCCCCATACCTGGGACATGGGACTGTGCCCTCGGTGCCTCTGGATGCCACCTCACCCCCAGGCTCTGCTCTGAGCTCCCTGAGCAGCCTTAGCCACGGTGCTGCTGTGGAACTGCACAGCCCCTTGCTGAGCACAGCTTCACAAACCTGCCACAGACACAGAAGGAAGTGAAACATCTGTGGTGTCTGCTCAGGAGATGGGAGCGATCCACATCTTGTCACAGGGAGTACAAACACCTCCCTCTGCAGCACTTCCATCAGGTGAGGGAATGTGGGACAACAAGTGACAATCACAAACCTCTGTGAAACCCAGGGAAAAAGCTGCAAAAGTCCAAAGACCATGGAAATAGTTCATATGGTCTGTGATTCACTCCTGCCCTTGTCTGGAAGTTCATCAAGAAGAAAAAAGCATCAGCTAAAATTCCTAAATGCCACATACAGGTCCTGAGTGTTAAGTGAACCATCCACTTTAAAGAAAGCTGATTCCTGTGAAAATCAAAACCCATGCAGTTCAGCTGCTGAAAAATTAATGAACTTGCTGTAAGATTTAGGTAAGAGAATACACAGGTATAAACAGAAAATACACAGACAAGTCATGCAAATATGGACTTCACATAAGAATTCTGAACTCGCTCTTTAAATCTCTAACTCTTAAAAGTCAGCTTGTCTAGGATTCAGGGTAATGTAAATATAAATGCACAAAAAGTTTCTAAGATACAGCTGGGAAGGCTCCAAACCAGTCTGCTTCCCTGTAAAATCAAACATGCTAAACTGGCACCATAAATCAATGAAGAGAGGGAGGCAGGTGAGGAACAGTAGTACCTGAAAGCTTGTTTAACACAAAGCAAATGGAAATGCCCTGGGAACACCAGTGAGTGCAATCAAAGAAGGAAAAAGGATCAACAGTTATCTTCAGAAAACACTGAAAGCACGCAGAGACAGGGGAAAATAAACAGCTGTGTATGAAATGATAATTTTAGCAGGGATGAGAAAAATGCTTCTTTATCAAGGCACAGAGTACTCTCCTTGTCTCTGAGGAAGATAAACTAGAATACCACCTGTGTGAGCAATCAATTTTCCAACAACATCAGGAGGTGGAGCTGGGTATTGAATAGGCAACAAAAAAGTCAGGTGGACTGCAAGCAAACAGAGAACAACATCCCAGTAATTTCCAGCTACTATTAAAAGCAATCCCACTGCAGCCCCTTACAAAGGACAGGAGCTGAACAAGTATTTCCTAAAATTTCAAAAAAGCTCAAAAATTCAGCTCGGTTTCAGGTACAGCAGCATAAAACATGAGAAGCAGGGGAAAAAAAATGATAAAGAAACTAAGGCATCATTAAATTATAAAGCAAAATATTTTGGCATCAGATATTTTTAGCAGAAGTTGGCAGGAGATGACATTGAAGTAAATCATAAGTAGCAGAACTGAGAGAAAATTCTACGACTAAACAGAATTTGTGTTAATACTTCCTAGGATAAAAATTCATGGAACTGGCAGAAGCTGTTCTGTAAGTCAGCTCTTGGCTACAATTCTGTGTTTATAACTTCTAAATATTTTACTGAAGCTTTCATTATAGGTAACCAAATTAAATCAACAATAGACCAACTGTTCAGCCCTGGAAAAAATGTACCTGGAGTCACTTGGGGATGTATCAAAAGTTAAATATGTCATTGATTGTGACACAGCCATATTGGTCTTTCCCTCAACTATAGATCAGAGCATGATATGCAGCATTCAAAACCTCAATAAATCAATTAAAAGGCTATGGAATGATCTCTACAGACCTGGGGTCTGGTCTAGAATGCAAGAGGTTCTTGCCAGGCCTTTCATTTCCATGACAGACATGGAAAACTGCAAAACCTTATCTGCTGAAAGGAAAATTATTATTCCAGGAAATGGAAAACACTGGTGAGAAGACAATGTGCAGAGTACATCCACGTGCTAATCCCTTGGGAATGCTCAGCCAGGCCTCCCCTGGTGTCTTGTGCAGTTCTTGCTGAGATCAGCAGCAGCCTGGTGATTTCTAAAGCTTTTTTTTTTTTTTTAATGCCATCTGTACTATGCCAGAAAAAAAAATTAAGGAATCTTTTTTAGAAATGCCACAGAGAAATGAATATAATATTTCTTTAAATTTTAATGGAACATCAAAATGTTTGGGATTCCCCCCCTCCTCATATGGAAATCACAGCACATTGTTGGGAAGCAGGCTTTCATGGTAGTTCTATTATTAAGCCATCATGAAAAATGTATCAAAGACAGTTCCACAAAACTAGTATTTATTTTTCTCAAAAGTAAAAATACAACACTAAAAAAAATCCCAACATATCAGTGTAAAACCATGCAAAAACACAATCTAACAGAACATTAACAAATAAAACCCAAACTGGAAATGCTGTAGAAACAGAAAATCTGACAAGCTTCAATAGATACATTCTCTCAATACAAAAAATTATACATATCTTAGCCCAGCTGTTACACCATCACTGACTTTCTGCCTGGCCATTTTCCAGGCAACTCAACAGCTGGGCTACCACAAAGGAACTCCATATCAGAGTTAAAATATTCATTTCCAGAAGCTGCTGTCACTGTCTAGTGTTGAGGTGTCTGGGCAGAGCCAGTTTACAGGTGACATCTTCTCCTCACAGAGATCACCTCAGCGCTCTCTGGACTGTCCTGGGGAAAGATGCTCCTCACTTGCACCAACCTTGAGCCAAGTGCTGTGCCTAAAACAGATGATGGAATAAGCACTGCTGTGGGGTGTTTTTCTCAAAAGCTTTGAGGCCTTCAGCAGTACCAAAACCCTTCCAGTGCTCTCTGTGAGGCTTTCCAGATCATTTGCTTTTCATCCAGGGCCACAGGACCTCTGATGGGCCCAGAGTGTGATGTCATGATGCTTCACCTCTGACAATGCTAAAATTTTCATGACCTTGGAGCAGAAATAATTTAATTTCAAACCAAGGGGACTGGTTAATCCTTTGAATGTACAAATCACAATCAATCCAGTGGGAAGGAGAGCTGCATCCACTGGTGTCCACTGACAATGGTGAATAAAGTCATGTACTTCAATACTTGTGTGAAAGGCACATTTTCAGGGCATATGTTCCAAGGAATTGCAACCAGGTCATGGAAGTTTGGACCTCCACATTCCCCATCCCTGTGCTAGCAGCCCCTTGGGAGATATTAAATCTTCCCAGACAAATCCTACACCATCTCATGTCTCCTGTGATGGAGCTTGGGCTGGATGCAGTCTCCTGACAGCAGCAGATACTCCCTGGGTGCCCATTTCCTACCCAGGCTGCTCCACCTTCATCTAACAGAATCAAAACATATTCCAGGAAGAAACCACAAGCTCCTGAGATGGAAGGCTGGAAAGCTAGATGCCACATCTGCAACAAATCCTCCAGCTCACTGCCTGCATCCACAGCAGCCCTTTGGGGAAAGTGAGACAGGACCAGGCTGCCGTGCTGGCTCTGAGGAGCTGCAGAACACAGCACTTTTATTTCAGAGACACCTCCCACATTCTCCCACATTTGGTTTATTAATAAGTCAATGAGACTTATTTACAGAATATATTGATGACACCAGAGTTCCCAAATCTCCCAACACCCTCTGATCAGCAAGGGCTTTTATACCTTGCATGTTATAAATACAGCATCTTAAAAATTAAATAACAAGAAGCCCTTGAAAATTTTAGAGTGCTAGAAAAAGATATTTCAAGAACACACCATCAAGTCCCAGCTTTATGGATGCTGTTAAGAAAACAGTTCTCATTCCTTTAAGATTTTTTTTCATTTTTTTCCATCAGCATTTCTGTCGCTCTCCTTTCGCCTGGGACAAAGTACCAAACTGGATTTGCCAGCACAATGCACACCCATTCCTCAGCTTGGCTGTTCTCCTTAGGCACAAACAGCCTATAATCAAAAAGAAATAATAATCATAATACAAACAGCTGGATTCATATTCCCCTCTGCAGATTGCAAACCCATATATCTTCTGTACAAAGAGATGAACTCTGTATTTCTTACGGCTAAATGGTATTTGTGTAAAGAAGGATTGCTCCATGCTGGGCTGATGGCTTCACTTCTGTAGGGTATTATTTTGTAGTAACTCTTCTCTTACCAAAGCACCTTTTTTTCCTCCAGATGAGGAGAGGAAAGCACAGTAATGAGGTAAACACAAGTATTTCAGACTCAAAGATTTAAGGGTTAAATACAACACCTATTTGTGCCTGTAAGATTAGGAAGTGCTGGCTTGTTCCAGTGGCCCTTTCAGTTTATATTAGAACTGCTCAGTGTCTGTTAATACTGTTGTGACTTTGCATCCTCAAATATTCACCCATCCTGCATTGTAGCCTCGGTTTGCAAATGACATTTGATTTTTAATTCTGCAAATTATACAAGCAGTGACTCTCACCCTGTTTTCCTCAATAATGAGCAGTGACTTAAAAACACAAAGCCATCCACACCAATGGATGGCAGCTTGCAGTCATCAGTTCTCATTTCCTTGGTCAGACAGAGCACAGCCACTCAGGCCACAGCACTAAATCCCTGCACAAACCCTTAAAGACAAGTCTGCAGCCACTGGGAGTTCAGATAAACTCGGTACAAATGATTTCTTCCTCTTCTGACAGCAAATTGTTCCTTGTTTCAACATGGGAGAAGGTACATGAGCCTCACTCCACAACACAACTCGTGCACCAACCAAATTAATTCCGTTTATTGTCTGAGTTCTGAGATTTTCTCTTCCTCCCTCCACCGTATCCCAATTAGCCTTTTCACTTGTCAGCATCCTGGGTGGCAAACAGAACACTCAGATACTGAGGTATCACCAAAATGCTCTGCCAGAGCAGCAGCAGGCTGGCTGAGAAGCCAAGCTGCTTGTAGGGAATGTTGGCGGTCTTTGCAGCCCCAAAAAAGACAAGGCAGCCTACATGTCCCTTCAGATAAACTTGAGCTGGTAAATTAGTGCCAAGGAATCAAGGAACTGATTTTTAAAGTGCAACAAAATACTTGAGAGGAGCAGATAAACACGAGCACAAACACTCCTGGGGTGATGTAAACAGTGTTACTTTAACTTCTTTTATTTGCCTTCTTTACACAACAACTAAAATACATGACTATCAACAAAGAAACCCCTGAGTTTCCAGCTCAACACGTCTCCCTGTCTATTTACAAGCACTGAATTATTCATGTTGTATAAGAGTATATACAGGAAGAGATCCATGTATGTAGGAAAACAGAGAATGTCAACTCCCAAGCATCACAGCCTTTTCTTAGAAAATTATGAGAGAGAGTCACAAACTGTTTAAGCATCACAGAATTTCTGTAAAACTTCAGTCTCTAAATTACTTTGATACTTAAAAATTTACCTTATGTTCACAATCTGCTCTAATGCAAATCACATTACTCTGGGCTATAGCTCAATTTCATTTTTCTAAGTGAGGAGCTTTTATTGGCAGTGAAGCCTCAGAGAATAAAACTTGGCCTAATTAGATTGTTCACAGTGCCTTTCCTCCAGGAGCAGCACGTGCCATAGCCCACAGCCATGGGACCTTGGTGCATTTGCTGTCACTCCAAGGGAAGTTTCACTTCCACAGCAGTGGATCATCACCACCTTCCTGCACACGGAGCATTTTATGGCACATGAGCTCAGCAATCTTTAATGGCAAAAGTAACAAAGGCAAGAAGAGCTCCAGGTCCTTGGTTTATCCTCACAGAGCTCTGACAATGTTTGTAACTAACTGAGCTGTGAGCTGGTCAGCAGAACCCCCTCAGCACCTGCAAAGAGCTCCAACCAATGCCAGGAGTTTGTTTCCTTGGAGGTTGGACTAGATGATCATTGCAGGTCACTTCCAACTGAACTACTCCATTTTATTCTTCTTAAAACTTTCAAGACTGTCTTCTTATAATGTACCTCTTACCAAACCCTTGTCCCCACTCCAAAACTATCCCACTACAAAGGCTTTTCAATGCATCTCCTCTTAAAATTAGCCACCCAACAGTTACCCTCCCACTTTATTAAATTCCCTCTGCTCTGCAGTCAACTGCATGGCAGCTACACAGTCAGAATGATAAATGCCCCAGAAAAGCACAGAAGAATCCAAGATACAATGCTTAATTTTGTTTGCTCCTTCGCCCGGAGCCACTTCCTCCTCTGACACAATATTTGATATTGGCTCAGAAACCTCGGATTTCTCCAGGCCATTGCAGGGAGGCTCATTCCTGCACAGCCCTGACAGGGAACTGTAGAGAGCAAGTGAGGACTGTAAACAAACCACATCCTGTTTATGACAGTCGGCACAGAAGAGCCATTTCCCTCCTGCTTGGCACTTCCCAACGTGTCACTTGGCATCTCCTCGCTGTTTTGGAAGGAAAGCTCATTAGAAAATTCATTTACTGCTAAGAAATTCTTGTCCTGGAGGACTGCATTTCAAGTGGGAAGCATCAGGAAGGGACTGCAGCACATCCAGGGGGGTCGGGATGCTGGCAGAAATTGTCAGTTTCCCAGGTAAAAGGAATCAGATGTTTCCAAATCGCTGCGTTTCCACATGAAAATAAATGGGTGAGAAGCTGCAGCTCTTCACTGGCTCCTACCATAGTCTCCATGGCAGATGCTGTGTGCTCCAGAGGCCATTTCTAACTAATGGATCTTTCTAAGATGCATTTAAGTGGTATGACTATTCAATCCTGTCCTTCTCTACTAAAATATAGATGGCATAACACAAATTCACCTCCTACAGAACTGACTATTGTTAGAATGCCCTTCTACAAACCTCAGCAGAAGCCTCTCAGAGAGAGGGGGAAAAAACCCAGTGCACATCTTCATTTCCAAACTATTTTATCCAAAATGCCCAAGGATTGAGTTTGGCAGGTAAAACGTTGGAATCTTCTCTAACAAACTATTTTATTATTTCCATCAGTTAGCACTAGCACAAAGGATGCAGACAATCAAGAATGTGATAATACAGCCCTGGATGACACTGGACCTGTGGGTAGGAGGAAGGAGCAGCAGCCCATAGTCCAAATCAATCACAACAGTCCCTTCTGTACTTGTCTAAAGGTGCCTTGAAAATGGGAAATAATATCAGGAGAATGCTGCAAAAAAAAGAGAAAAACTTACAGCTGACAATAGCAGTTTTTCAGACTGTTTCAAAAAAAAATTGTGAATTTGGATGGGTTTAGTTTTTTAAATATACCTTAGAAGCAGATCTTTGCTACCAGGGAAGGCTTGAAAACTGGCAGAGAGTGAAATTATGACATGGCATAATAGAAATTGAGGCCACAGCCCTGAAGTCAGTGCCAGCCCCACAGGAATAGGATCACTGTGACCATCCCATAGGATGGCACCATGCCAGAGGTGAGGCAGCAAGGCAGAGGCAGCAACTCAGCTGACTCCACAAGGCACTGAACAACTCATTAATAGACTCCACAAGGCTTTAAGCAATTCCTCTGAACAGTCATCTCTTAATAACATTTTTAAATTATCAGATGACTGTGTTGAGTCACTAGAAGTTTATCATACAGTTTCTGTGCTAATTATTTCACTCTAGCACAAAGCAGACACGCAAAACAATGTTCTTAGTTTTGGTAAACATTCAATATTCCTTCAGCCTTATATCATTTATCACATTGAAGTTCTTCTTCACAAAACCCAAAAATATTATGTTTAAATTTAGGGTAAAAGCAGCTGAAAAGTTACCATTCTTTAGACCTTATTGACACACCTTTCACAAGGTACTGCACAATGTACACAACTATATTTATTTACAGTCTTTCCAGCTCATCATTAAGCAAAATCCTAGGACTGGAAAAATGAAGATCAAAGCTACATACAATGAGTGCTTAGACAAATCAGACCTAATGAGTTTCCATAGGAGGTAACTTAAATCTCCAAAGAGCCAGGAAAGAACAGAGAATCCCAAATATCACCAACAACACTGAAGAAAATGAAGACTACAAATCTGGCATTTTGGAAAAAGCAGCTTGATAAAAATAGTGAAATCTGTATCAGATGTGTCTACACAGACACACCACACACACAAAAAATTGTATCAAAGGTTGAGAACAAACAGCAGCTGGGTCAGGAGGTGTCAGAGCAGGAAAATGATACAGCTCAGAAGGAAAGGCCAGTCCGGGACCTAAAGACAGCAGCATCAGATGGACAAATGAATGACACGAAGACCCAGCACATCCTTAGTACCCATTTCCTCTATGAAACAGTTAAAAGTAGCAGTAAGTTTGCCATAATATCCACATCTTAAGTACTGCTGTAAACTCAGAACATTCTTTCTGAAGTTATCCTGGGCACAGAGGAGTCTGTGAAAGAGCAATTAAGAATATTCCAGACTGGGTTCAGCTGCCCGCAGGGAGTCCACAGATCCCCCTGCTCCTGTGTCGCTGCAAGTAACAAATCAAGCAAGTGCCTGGCTCTACTCCCACACAGGAAACAAATCTGTTTACAATCCTGGAATAAATAAATAAATGAAACTCAACACTAGTTAAACACCCAAAGTTTTCCTCAGTGCACAGAATAAAGAGCAGAGGAGTGAAATGCCAACTGCAGCAGTTGCACTCCATTAACAGAAGAAACCAAGGGAGAGTCTGAGGTCTGTGTGCATCACCAATGTGCCAGCAAGGCACAAACAAGGAAACATCTGATATAAACAGGCATTTCTCAAAGGCAAGAAGGTCACAGGCAGAGCAATAATGTGCATCTGACATGAGAAAGGTTTGACTGAAATTAGTTCATCACTGCTAAAAAGCTAACTAGCACCAAGCTGTTCCAGGCAGCAAACAACAGATAAACTGGAGACCTGATCTGTCTGTATGAAACACTGTGTATTTAAAGATAGTTACAATCTGGATCTTCATAAAATATGTCATTTAATTGTTATGGAAGGAGAAATACATTTATATCAAACTCCATTTCAGTTCTGCACTGCATTGATCCAATTCCCTCTGGACTTGGTCTGCTAAATGCCAGCTTTTGATGAAGCTGAGCTACTGCAATTGTCCAAGGAATACACAAAGCCATTAAGTACATACCTCCTGTATTGTGATTTTTACCCAAAACCAAAAATAGAGGTTCCATGTTAGACAAAGCCTCCACATCTGGCAAGGCAAGGTATAACCTTTGAAGGGAAAATAAAGGAGAAATACCAGAGTGTTCTTTTTATCATAAACAACTTTTGGAATCATTTGGCAAGGAGTCAGTTCTGGACTTACCCAATCCAATGAGAGAGATTAAAAAGGAATAAAAATAACCTGAATTAACTATACAGGATTAGTGAAATCAAACAATCTCTTGGGAGCTGAGCTTTGGGCTCAGAAGAGGTGCAAACAAACTCAACCCCAAACACCAGCATTAGAAAAAGTCTCTTACAGAGCAAAAGATACAAAACAACAACTCTCCAAAGAACTGAGTCTGAATTTAGCCAATGCTACCATTACTATCCATCACCCTCCCAACCTAAGGGGAACAGAGAGCAACACAATAAATATGTTAATGTTTACTGAGTACTTGAAGAACTGTATGATCTTGTGATGCAAAATGAATCTGTACTGCTTGGTCAGCTTATTTAACCTATTTAACTCTGTCTCAGTTGTCTTATTTATAAAAGAGCATTTGCCAGGTATGAGATTTCAACACTCAAAACAGTTAAACAACTAACAACCATCAAGCTGTACTTACCAGAGTCCACTCAACAATGCTTATAATTCCTTCCTGTTTTCCCCTACTACCTGCTTTTTTTTTTGTACCTACTTGTTTGTTACAGCTTGAATGAAATTACATTTCAAACTAATTAAGATAATAACTCCTTTGTGGATTTGCTTTGCAACTGAAGCAACACAATACCTCTTGTCTCTGATGGACTCAGGGTAATAAGGAGCAGAGTAACAAAACTACCCCAGAGATAAAATGTAATGTCTTTAGATCTATAACACAATATTAAGGAAAGCTAGTACAGAAGAGAGCCAGCGTGCAGCTGTGTGATGTACAGGACCTTCCCTCCTTTTTGTGGGACCAATTCTTTTTCCAGTGGAACTGAAGGGTGATCAAGGCAGACACAAGTCTTCCAAGACATGTGATGCAGCCAGCATCACCTCAGGAAGCTCTGAAGCAGAAAACAAGAAATGTCTCATTTTCATTGTCTTTCATAGGTCTTCAGCACTAAGTAGAGCCACAATATTGAGGCATCAGCAGCTTTGAGGAGGAACACACAAGTACTTGACTCCTTTGCTTAAACAGCTTGAGCAAAACACACTCATTCTACTCCCACTTCTCTGAAACAAATTAGATGTAAATAATTAGATGAGGGTGAAGAAAATCCAGCTCAGTAGTAAGAGTGCTGTTTGAATGTCCATCTTACAGCACTTCCACTGCAGTGACTCAATAGGGGAACACCTTCACACAAAAAAGGCTTTGATAGGAGTGCTTTCCAACAAAAAGTCTATTTAATTAGAAAACTTCTTAGATCCAAGTGAGAAAGGTCTACACACATGGAGCTGAGCATCTTCTGGTAAATAAAGAGCACATCTGCACAGATCACGTTTTACTTGCTGGCTCCCAAGGATTCTGTGTCTGCCCTAGGCACCACTTCAAGAAATACATCTTATTGTTTTGGAGATTCATCTAATTTAATTGCTTATTACATTTCACAAATTGCTTTTCTGGGTATAAGTGATTAATAGATACACTTGTAGGTATCCTCCTCCAGAAGTTTTCCAACAGAACATTTAGAATAAACAGAACAGAGCTTGCATGGCTTCCCAAATTAGTGTTTCTCCCCTGCTATAAAACAGTAAAAGCTCACTTCAAAGGTAACATTTCAATCTCCAACAGGTGAGAACACCTTCAAGAGCTACAAGAGCCCTATAGCCTTTTTCTTTTTTTAAACAATGGAATTGTATTTGACATTAACAAAGCCATATATGTGATGGCAATACTTAGCAGTATTCAGCACATTTTTAAGGGAACAGGCTGATTTTTTAAAAGTCAGCAGTGAAAACTGGAGGTTATTTTTGGTTGCTGGCACTTAGCTCAGCTCTAGCTTCTTGTCACTTTAGCTCCCCATTCTGCCACACGAAGCAGGTGGATCCCAGTGGCAGAGGCAGCACTGAGGCCACCAGGGAAGAAAGCAGAAACTCTGGGATTGCCCCAGAAAAGTGAGACAGGCACAAGGGATGCAGAAGGGAAGGAGGCCACACAAGAGGGAGTATTTACCAGAAATCATAAATGAGCAAGAGGCACTGCAAGATTTTAGTCATTAATTTGAAAACAAACTCAGTCAATCCCAATCACAGATCTCTGAAGGATCAAACCTTACTTTCTCCAATGCCTGAACTTTTCCTCTCTTGCTTCTGCTCATGTGTCAGTCCCCTGGTGATATTTCTAATGTTCTTACATGGAATAGAAAGCAGATGTCAAACATCTTTGCTGCAACCACAATCTTGATGTGGTGAAGCAGGCCATTCACTTCAGTCCATGGATGAAATGGCCTTTCAGAGCCAGAGAAAAAGGAACATTAAAGATTTGAGTTGAAGCCAAAGGAATTCAGTTCAAAAATACAGAGTAAATTGAGTCCACCCACTGCAATAGTCTTTTGCAATTTTCTGCTGCAAAGTTCTTTATAATTAGCACAACACCAAGCATGTTAATCCTCAGAAAAATCAATGGATTCAACTTTGGAAGACACAAAGTGAAATTCTCCATACTGAAATGTCTCTCTTCAGCTCCATAGTCATTAAGAAAAAGAAGGTTTAAGAAAATCAATTATGGTCTTAACCTGCTCAGTCACAGAATGCATGTCAGGAGAAAAATACAAGTCTTTTAAAACAGCTGTTATTGAGCAGGTCCCCTTCCAGGCAGCCTTCTCTGACCATGTTAAACTAACTTATGCACACACACAACATCAGGTATTTCTGTAATCCACAAAACCACCTAACTAGCAAAGCCCAAGTTCCTCTGGACTGTGAATGTACATCTAATTCCTCCCATACAGTAATAAATCAAATGTCCTCCCACATCACCCTCATCAGCCCTACATTTCCCACACTTCCTCTCCCCTCCCCTCCCCACACCTTCTCTCCAAATTCTGTTTCTTATGAACGTGTGGGCTACAGAACACACCCCCTTTCTCCTTGCCACTGTCAAACTAAAGAGAGCAAACCAGCTGTCCCTGCATTTGGCTGGAGTGAAAGCCATTTCCTTGCTTCCTCCTCTGCCCAAAACTCCCTGCCTCCAAAAGACCTGTCCCCCCTCCCTGGTGTGACCAAGACAGCCAGAGGCTGAGCAGGGAGGGCCAGAGACCAATGAACATCCAAACTCAAAGCCTAATGAAACTGCTCCAAAAAGACATTTTTCTTCTCTTCTTAGATAAAGAAGCTGGTCTGATACCCTAGGAAAAATCTGCAACAATTCAATCCATTCAATGAAATATGACTGTCTATGCAAACTCCAGCCCAAGCTGCAAATCCTCAGCTCTGAACTCACCATTTCTGCTGGTCCCAAAGTGACCTGATCTCCAGCCTCCATCTGCCTACAGAAACTACAAAAACTTCCTGCCACATTAAGTGTGATGTGCCTCACTGAAACAACAGGCTGGAGTTTTCTACTGCCTTTCTAACTATGTCCTTCACCAGTGGATTTTATCTTTCCAGAAAACCAGGCAGGACTATATTTATTGCATGTTTAGGTATAAAGATTTTAAGCCAAAGAAAAATGACATTTGAAGAAGGAAGAGAAAGAAGTTGCCTTTGTTCCCTTTCTCCTAAGAAGGTCACAAAGGAAAGGTTATTTCTAGGGAACTCTTCAGCTTATGCCAATATTTGTCTCTAGCATGGGTTTAATATTTTGGCCTGCAGTGCATTAAATTATGCTTTTTCTTCTTTAGTTCTTCCCAAGTCCAGTACAAAAGCAGAACTTCATGAGCCAAACCAGGCAGGGCCCCTTCAGAAAAGCATGCAAATGCCCATTTTAAAAGAACATTAAAATGCCACAATCATTAATCAGATGAAAATTACAGAACATCCTCCTCATTATAAAGAGCTCCCAAACAAAAGGCGAACTGAAAACTTGGCCCACTAAATACCCCTTGCCATTTTCCCCCCACACCTACAGCACACACCCATGCATAATTAACTTGGTCTAAGCACTCACTCATTTCTAGCTTTCCAATATTTAACTAAACTACTCATTTTTCAATTGTCAACCCAACTAAATAACTTTGCCAGCAGCACAGCTCATCTCTTTCATAATTATAAGAGATATGAAGAGTCTCCTTTCATCTTCCAGTGAACATGTATTTAGCTGGTTTTCAAATACCGGCTGCAATTTGTTATCCAGGGCTGCTTCTTGCCCCTGGCAGTCTCCTTTCTGTAATTCAGAGACATTTTAAAGATGCAAGGTCCTGTTCAGTGGTAGCACAGAACTTATTTTAAGATATTCAACTAGTTTCCTGGTACCAATGAAAGCGTTTCTTCAGCCTTTCTTACTACTGCTACAGATCAGCAGTTTTTTTTAACCACTGAACATAAGAACATCTAAAATGCTTTTTCCTCATTTGGATGTACAGCCAGAGTATCCTTCCAATGGGCTCCTTACTAACAACTGGTTTAAAATTCTAGAATACACACTCCGTTTATTAAGTAGCTTAAATGATCTACAGCCTTTTGAGGCTGGGTGAACTATTATTGCTCAGTCAGAACTTGTTCTGCCTTCCATTTCCAATCACCTTCAAGCTTAAATTTCACTCAGCACACTCATTTCCACTTTTAATATGGCCAAATCAAGAAACATATGGATGTAGTAGTATTAATAAATATGGAGGCACTCTCCTCTAATGGTGTGATCAACTAATCAAACCAAAACTCATAAAGCCAACATAATGAAACATTATAACAGCATTATAAAAGACAACAACCCATCTTTCAGCATTTGACAGCGCTGAGAAAAACTAATTACTAATAACACATCACACCAAACAAGAAAACATATTTTCATAAAATAAGAGTTTACGGCTCCTGGTCAGTGTCTTTCTCCTGTCAACACATCGAGTGGTTTGTTAGCTATTAACTCTCCTGTGTGTTCACCCTTAATGCTGTATTTCTTATCTTACAAACCCTATTGACATAAAATCTCTCTCTACTTTGTACTGAGTCTGTCTTCCACTTCTGCCCTATTAACTCATGTCGATACAGCAAAGGGAGCAAAAGAAAGCAGCAAAGTCAATACCCATCCATCACATTTTTGTGCAGCTGCTGCAGTGAAGAGGAACACACAACAAAGGAAGTGGCTGCACAGGTCAGAAATTCATCTGCCCAATTAATACAGAGCACCCCAAATATTCAGAGCAAAGACCACATGCTGAAGCAGAAGCTGCTCTATCTCTGCTGTGCTTTTGCAAATGGAAGTGAAGAAAACAAGACCTGCTGTCCTTGTTTTAGGGAAATTACAAGCTGTGGTGGGATTTGCCAGATAGTCCCACTTCTCTCCTATGCTTTTTCTGCTCTTCTTGCAATTGCATTTCTCTTACTAAATCACAAAGTACCTCTGGGAATAAAGGAAGGCATCATCACTGAACACTTAACTGGACAGGATGATCTCTTTTCTCCACCAATCCCTGCAACAATAGGAACACTAGAGATCTGAATTCAGAACAAAGAAGAAAGCATTTATCAGACAGAATAGCAGAGATTAAAGCATTTCTCCCTCTGATTGAATGACCACAGTAACACATTCCCTCTGCTCCTGCTGCTGCAGAGGAAGTGATTGAGCTCTGGCACAGGGGCCTTGCTGAGTGAGGAAGGGGGCAAATCCTCTCACCAGAATTTTAATTTCTTGCTCCTGGAACCAGGAAATCATTACCCAGTGCAGCAGAGAAATGAATGCTACATCACGTCCAATGGTCTCCCTGCTGGCAATTTCTGCGTGAGAGAGTTTATTTCAAAGAGACTGGATAAGGTATTGCAGACCTTTAAGTTACATGGGACCCATGAAGGGCTGAAAGAACTAAGAGACAAAAAGAAAGAAATGAAAAATAGGAAAAATGAAATTGTGAACACCACTTAAAGACAGATGGAAAGAGCCTGAGTGAAATCTGTGACTTCCACTGTGGAGCAGTAAAACATATTAACTCATCTTGCCAAAACACAGGCTGCAAAAGGTATTAGTTTAGCACCTTTTACACACTCCTGGGCTGCACTCAGTTGAGGTCTCTCAATTTCCAAACCTCATTTCTCCTTTCAAGTGGACAATGTTGGGGGTGCCAGGAAGAGAAAAAGGTAAGATTCTAAATGCTGGGTTGATTCCCATGTGAAAAGCCTCGTGCCTCCTCTCCAATTCATGCTATTCTGTGCTGAGCAGAGCTCACCTTGCACAGGGATGGGCCAGAGGCACAACTTTCTAATGCTCTTTTTTTCCTGCTGTAGAAATCAAGAAGCAGAAGTAATGCAGATTTTAAAAAAGAAAAAGTTAGCTATCTAGATATTTGTTTGGATGCAGGCAAAGCTGAATGGATGAGAGGATACCTGTTTTGAACACTCCAAAATAAATCTGTGCTGGCTCCCAGAATGATTAAATGGATGCTATAAAGGAATTATTAAAATAAATGTATTTAATGTGGTTCTATGTCCAAGTTCTCTAACAATTAGATCATCTGCACAAACAAAAAGCAAACTGATTTATCACAGCCATTACTGCCAGCCAGTAAAGTGGTTCAAGTTTACACTGAGGCTTCAGGTTAGTGGGCAGAGGACTCCAATGTGCCAACTGTGCCTAAGATGGACACCATGTTCCAACCCATTCTGCTTTTGTGACCTCTTAGACAAACAGGCCCAATAATTCTGATGGATTAAGGGGCTTTTCATTTGTTTGTTTTTTTTTTTTAAAATTGAAGCAGCAAACCAAATTGTCCCTGTTGTTATTTGGTATAAAGGATCCAAGCAAGTGTGCTCAGCCTCTGGCCCCTCTGCAGCTCCCAGTCTGTGCTGAATGTGAAGGCTGGTGTAAAGCAGCTGCTGAGATACAAGTTCAGGATGTGGGAACTGAAGCTGTCACTTGGAGAAACCATCATAAACATTTTACAGGAACATTTACCGACTGTTAAGCCATGATGAAATCAGAACAGACAAAACCACAGGCATCAGTTCTCAAACAGTTTTAATGTCAAAAGGTATTAAATGAAGCTGTGACCCATGTGGAGATCAGACACCAGCCCTGCCACTCTCTGAAGGAAGTTTCAAAGCCAAATGCTCAACAGTTAAGAAATGTCAAACATCCATGGAACCAGCCCCCAGTAACTGCCTACCTTCCCATGTTATTTTAGATTTTAATGCAGCAGGAGTAATTAACCTCCTGGAAGCAGATGTATGAAATCATAAAGACTTATGGGTTGCAGGTAGAATAATTGCAATTAACAGATAAACTAGAGCTGCTCCTCAGCAGCCTAGTCTAGTCTTCCTAGTCTCAGCTAGGAAGTTTCCCAGTTACACCATAGTGTGTATATATATATTAAATATATATACATACATATATATGTACAGCTGTACAGTGTACAGAACTTGCTGAACCTTTTTATGAAAAGGAAAGAAACAACTTCCCTCCTCACATTTGGATCAATGCCTCAAAGCATAAACCAGCTCCTCAGATGAAAGGAAAAGGAGGAATTTTTTAACAATGAAATTCATTCTCAGCTGTGAAAGGTTGGGGTTTTTTATTTCTGCACTGGCTCCACTAAGCAGACGATCCTGGAGTTGCAGTTTAAGCCTTTCAGTGACTTGCAAGCATCCTCCCTGAACTAAATGCATCACTGCAGTGGACACTACCACTCATTTCTTAATTTTTATGACCTACTATATTAAAACCAGTTTAAATGTAATAAAGTCTGCAACATTTACATCTACAAAATATGGGAGGGCCATAAAATTAGCCAAGCATAAATGTAAGGGAGGGTTCAGCATCCTCTGCTCACTTTCCAGCAACAATATACACAGAATTGGCATGAGCTACAAAATCAAAAGGAATGTGAATTCAAATTAGAATTCTAACAACCTTGTCTCCTGCCTGCTAGGGGCTCAAGGGACATTAACACACACAGACTCACTCTTCTGCATTGTTTCCTCAGGTTCTCATTCTCACTTTCTAAAATTTGTTTATCAAAGTGGTGATCTGAAATATTGATGATTTACTCTCATACACAGCTTTGCTCAGCTGCAGCTGGTTTGGCAGTAATGACACACTTTTTCTCTTCACACTCCACCCCTTTTCTGCAGAAGCTGGAGTTGGAACGTGTAATTTTTAGAATTGCAGAATATCCTGAGCTGGAAGGGACTGACAAGGATCACTGAGTCCAACTCCTGGCCCTGCACACACAACAATCCCACCCTGTGCATCCCTGAGTGCTGTCCAAACACTCCTGGAGCTCTGGCAGCCTTGGGGCTGTGACCATTCCCTGGGGAGCCTGGGCAGTGCCCCAGAATCTCTGGGGGAAGAATCTTTTCTTGATATTCACCCTAAAGCCCCCATGACACAGCTCCAGCCATTACCTGAGTCCTGTCCCTGCTCAGGGAGCAGAGATTGGAGCTGTTCCTGTGCTGCCCCTCAGGAGAAGCTGCAGCCCTGATGAGTTTCCCCTCAGTCTCCTCTTCTCCAGCTGAATAAACCAAGAGACCTCAGTCACTCCTTGCATGGCTTTTCCGCCAGACCTTTCACCATCTTCACAGGTTGCTCTCTATTTTTCCCTCACTACATACCTTTAAAACGTGTAGGGCAAACCAGCAAATCCACAGTGAAGCAAAACTTTGAGTGACATGACAAATCCCTGTTGCAGTGCCAAAAAAAAGCTGTTCTCACAACTCCTCCTGTCTCTCTGTCACTCCAAAAGCACAAGCATGGACTGTTCAGGGGACTAAGGCAGCACCTCTTTGCATAGTGGTCTATTCCAGGACCATGGAATATGATCAGCTTCTCTTCCTTAGGAGGGCTCACACTGTTTTCTTAATAGAAAACATTTATAGATTAGGTGACTATACATAGATGATTTTACATAGATTCATCTATTTGATGAATGGGAGACAAAGCTGATTGAAGCAAAACAAAATTTACCTGTCTTCTCTCATGTTTATATTTGGAAGAATTCAAAAAAATCTTTTTGGGGAATAGGCAAAAGCTTTAGGATTTGCAAGTGATACAAATTGCTCTTTGAGAAAGCCCTGCACAAGCAGTGACAAAGACATGCTCTGGTAAATTCTGTCACAAGGTTTGTTAACTCCCACCAGCCAGAGGACAGATTGTGCTGACTTGCTTAACATTACACACAAGTCCTGGGTCAAAATCAGAGCCCAGAACAAAATTGCTTCCAAAGGCCCACTGAGTTTTGAATGTTTCTGCAGTCCTGTCTTACAGAGGTATCTAAATTTCCATCCAGCTTCTCCCTCATTCTCTTTACCTGAAGCAGCTTTAACACATTAAAAAGCACCATATCATCAACCACAAGCAGAAACACATATCCTTGTACACACTTGGGGAGAACATAAATAACATTTACTGTACTTTGGAGGGGCTCAAGTCTAGGTCAGGTGTAAAAACACAGCAGACACACACTGCTTACACCATAAATCTCCTTCTAAGAAAAGCATTTTTACAAGCCGTGGTTCATCTCTGCTGCAGGACTTTTGTTGGTCCCAAATTTCCTGCACTTCACCCGACCTCCACATAAGCCTCTCCTGACAGTGATGGGTACTCTGGCATAAATCCCAGTATGGGAATATGTACATGGTTCTGTATTGATAACCATCAGCCAAGTCTCATGGATTTTATATGTCCAGTTCTCCCATGTTTCAAGAATGTGCTTCAGTATCTTGCAGCAGAGACAATGATGGTGGTCTACTTCTTTGAAGTAAGGTAACTAGACAAGGAACTTACTTTTTAAAAAGTGCTGTGAAAAAAAAAAGAATTAAAAATAAGCCTGACTGATCAAACCTGGTACCATCTACACCAAGTCCTTGGCTTGATTCACTTCTTTAAGGACAAAAGGAACTTCTTCAAAGTCTGTACACGTTAACAAAAGATGCCACTCACTTTATTTTTAAAACATCAAAACCTATGAAGTCTGAGGCTGTCTGACCAGGACTGCTGGGTTTGCAAGGAGAAGGACACAGTAACTTCTGTCAGCCTCAATGACAGCTACATTATCCATGGGAGCTGAAGCAAATCTGCTCTCTCTTGCTCAGTTCCCATTCAGGAATTAGACAACCATCTCCAGAGGATGGGAAAGGAGAAACTACTAAAACTTCATCCAGTCTCACTCTCCTGTGTTCAGTTCAAGACCTTCAGCATCCATTCAGGGAAGATGTGAAGTAATTAACTTCAACACAACATTATAAAATCCAAATTAAAAGCTTGCAAAAACTGAAGAATTTCTGCCTTATATGTGATTCATGTTTGAAGCAAGGCCCACAGTTCATCATTCTTAAGTTTGCCACTGAGCCACAAATTTCCCAAGGGAGTCTGAATGAATTTCAAGTCTCCTCTGCCTTTAAGTATTAATGAATGCTTCCCTAAGTTCAAGAATGTCCCCCATCCTTGTTTATACACAGTGTCCTCACCTTCAAGCAGCAGCTTGGTGAGATGACACAGCCTGGGTGCTGCTCATCTCCACCAGGAAAAGCTCTCCCTGCAGTTCAGAAGAAGCTTGTTATGAAGTCCTTCTGAGAAAGGCCACATTCTACAGACAGCAGACCTGCATTCTGCTTTGAGGAGATGACTGGAATGCATTTTCTCTTTGCATAAAGGCATTTCCTCAGAGGCATCAGCAATCCATGTAAATGAAAGGTTTCCAAAAGGTCACTGGCAATATAAAATGTAATTAGCTTAAAAACAACAAGTATTTTTAGGCACTACTCTGCTCCAGGTTATCTCACTTGTTATTTGGGGTTTTATAATCACAGTTATTATCAACATTTTCCCCCCCTTTTGGATGTAATCAGGAAAGAAAAAAATCTGACAAATACACAGTTAAAAGACAACATGTTACTTTCAAACAGGAGAACTAGAGATTTACCACCCATGGCTGAGCACAAACTGCACATCATGATTCAAGGTAACACAGCAGCAGGTGCACATGTATTAACAGGACACAATAAAAAGTTAATTACACTGCTGTTAAGTCCAAAATTGACAACAGATTTTGCCATGAGCACCAACATCCCACTTGGTATCTGCATCTGGCCTTTCCCAGAGTCAGCAGAAGCAGGGCCCATTGCACTTGGAGCAGGGCTCATGGAACAATGACTTGATCCTAGAAAGTGTTTGGACATACAAAGCAAAATTCATTCAGCAGTCACTGTATTGGCAGTTCAGACTTGCTGCTGCACCCAAGTGCCCAGAGGAGATAAGTCAAACAATATAGCAAAATTATTTTATTGACAGTTTAGAAAACAGTGGTTTTGGGTAATATAAAATTGAAGTTCTAGACCCTTAACTGCAAAGCTGACACCCCAGTGCTGAGTCAGTGAAGCACAGGATTTACTGGGATATGGCTCAAATAAAAACATGACATACACTATTTGCTTTCAAGTCCCTTCTGTAAGAGGAAAGTTCATTCTACTGATTGTTTATTTTCCCCAAGGACCCAAACCATGCTATCAGAATTGGACAGTCTGCTCCTCATGGGTGCTAACAGCCCTTCCATCTCCTCTGATTCCTGTCCCAAGTGTGCCCACCACCTGCTCTCTCAAATTGTCCAATTGACTAATCAAGTTAAACTCAGAGCAATTGTTCTCAACCTGCATTCAGCTGGAAGGTTTTTCCCTCTCCATGGGATGTGAGTGTTGGCTGTGTGCCCACACACGTGTCTGTCTGCTAATCCTATCACAGGCTAATAAAAGGTATCACTTCTCCTTACAAACCTGGCTCTGCTGACTCTTCTGTGAATCATCAAAATGCACTCTGACTTCAACAAGCTGCAATTCTCACACCAGAGCAAGATTTGTAGAGTGAAAGGCAAGGTGTAAGACCCAGATGAGCAAGTTCAACTCAATAAATCTGGAGTGTGACACGGCCGGACAACCTGTGCTGCAATTCTATCCCTGGTGGCACAGGATTCAACAGGAGGGGATGGGAGCAGCCCTGCTCCACACTCCCAGCTACCACAGAAAGAGCTACAAACAGCTACAGCTGACTGACTTCAGTCTTGCTCTTTGAGTAGATAAAGATGCATCAACATAAATGATACTTTTGGTTTTAAAAAGTCAATTACTGTATTGTCTCGATAATGTTTACCTCCAATGCAAAGTGCACAAAGAGGGAATTTTCATTAGGATAATCCATGGAAATGTGCTGCTTTGTCAGTAGAGTCCCATAAAAAAAAAAAAACTCACAGTTTTTTTTAAAGTATACACTCTATGCTATTAGTTGTAGATGCTTTGGACTCTATGTACTGCAACTGCCATGGGCTAGATCTGATAATCTCTTATTTGTACAGTCAGAAAGGGACACATTTTGGTTTATTTCCATAAATATTTCAAAAGCTTTCTCTGGCTGAGAAACAGAGAGCCTCTTCAGTAGTTATTCCAGTCATAAGAATTTGATTGTTGTTGCCTGAATAAAAGGAAAGCTTGGGGGTTTGTTGTGGGGGTTTTGATGGGATTTTTTTTGTATGTGTTTTTTGTTACTGATTTCCATCTCTTAACAGTGAGAACATATTTTAAAAGTTATGAATATGGACATTGTTTTAAATATTGAAAATATGCAAAAACAGCCCATACATAAAATATGACAAGGAAATTACATTTTGCTGGAACACTGTTCTGAACTCTAACAGAGCACCATGCCCCAGCCTTCTTTCTGACCACACATCCAGCCCCAACAGGCCCTCTGAATGTCACATCCCACCACAGTTTAAGGGAAAAACAAAACAAAAACAAGTCACAAAATAACTGGACCAGTAGGATGTACCCCTTCCCTGACTAACTAATCTCTAACTCCATCCCCTCTGCTTCCTAAGGAGGGACACGTTCCTGCAACAGAATGACTGCACTGAGAAATTGTCAGCATTTCTTCACAACAGCAGGGTATGGCTGAGCCACTACTGCCTGAAAACACACCAAATACTGTTTCAAAGAGAGACAGAGAGGAACTGATGATAGACACATTTCCCTTCTGTGATGCCCATGCAAGAACTAAGCAATTGGTCTGACTTTAAATATCAACAAAACAATTATTTTTCAATCATTTTCCTTCAACAAGAAATCTTGTGGACGGGGCTGGAGAAAGGAGGAAGCACCACCAAGGAAAGATCACAGCCAAGATCTTTCCAATATCTAACATATCTAATATCTATCTAGTATCTAATATAAGACTATCAGCACAATTTCCTAAGAAGGCCTTGCCTTGACTCCTCCAAACCAACTTCTCCTTCCTTAACCAGATGCCTCAAATGTATCTGATGCTTCACCAAAAGCTGCAGCAGAGCTGCAGCAGAAGGTACAGCTGGGCCAAGAAGATGCCCCCAGGGTTGGAGCACCTCTCCTACAAAGACAGGCTGAGACAGCTGGGCTTGTTCAACCTGGAGAAGAGAAGGCTCTGGGTGCCTTCTCTTCTTGTGGCCCTCAAAAGAGGCTTATGAAAAGGAGCAAGAGGAACTTTTTATACAGGCAGAAAGTGATCAGACCTAGGGCAATGGTTTAAACTGACAGAGGGCAGGTTTAGATCAAATGTTAGGAAGAAATTCTTTACTCAGAGGGTCATAAAGCACTGGAACAGGCTGCCCAGAGAGGCAGTGGATGTCTCATCCCTGGAAGTGTTCAAGGCCAGGTTGGATGGGACCCTGAGCAACCTGGTCTAGCAAGTGGCATCCCTGCCCATGGCAGTGGGTTGGAAACAGAATTTTTAAGATCCTTTCCAAGCCAAACCATTCTGTGATTCTCTGATTCAAGCTCTCCACAGGAAGAGTTTCTGAAACAGGCATATTCACATCAAGATGTTCTACAGCTTCTTCTCTTTCCTTTCACTTGTAACATTTTTTAGCTAATTGGCTCCAGAATTTATAAAGCTGGTGACAGCAGCCTGGCTGTGCAAGGCAGAGGAGGTGGAGGAGGAGGGGAGGGAAGGCAGAGCAGCTGCCAAGGCTGCCGGCACCATCTCCTGTTCTCAGCCAGTTACTGCAAAGCCCCAGCCCGAGCTCGGATGCTGATGCTCAGCCAGGCAGCTCAGGGTATCTTACGCTTAGAAATATCACAAGACAACTTAGGAGGTTTTATGCAGACTCCAGAAAAAGCAGGAATCCAAATATGAAGTGCAGCTAAAACCACCGAATTTTGAAAAGGAGCAAATTAAGCAGCCGAGGGGGTGAAATGCAATTACAGCAGAAAAAACTGTGTTTCACCATTAGCATTGCACAATAAGAAGGTTTGTCAGGCACCGGTTTAGCCTACACATGTTCACATCCGTCAGCATTTCCATGATAAATCCTAATTTTCGCCATTGTTGATCACATTGAACTAAAACTTGGTATGCAAGTTTTTAGCACAGATGCTCAAATAAATTATGCACATTAGTCATTTAACTTTCAGAGCAGCAAGAGAAAGCTGCTTTTTGGGAGGGGGGTTGACTGCAATTTATGACAAGTTGTTTTTTTTTTTGCCTTACACAGCTAAAAAAGACAAGCAGCTCACTTCTTGAATAAACTTTCCAAGCAGTATGTCTTTTGTATAGATGATAAAACTTTGACAGTGGGAGAATATTTATGATTAATTAAAAATGCCTTCCCACCACCACCAGTGATATACCTTCAGTATTTTGCTCTTTACATTCACATGTGCACACAAGCAGCCACAAAGAATATTAAACACATAATGAAAATACCAATAACAGCAGCCTGAAGGCAGCAGGCAGTTTAGAGGATGTGATCCAGATGAGAAATTGTTCAAGAAGCAGTTAGTTATGGAGCTGAACAAAGTGTACATGCAGATATGATCAACTGATTGAGACATCCTAGGCCAGACAATCTATTTTTCAGACATAACCATATTCTGTGCAGTATTTGAACTGACACCACTTTACAGCAGGTTAAAAAATCCTATAGAATTCACATTTACCTTGGTAAAATGTCTCAGTGTGTTCTAGCTGTCCTCATCAATCTGCCCAAAATAAACAATATCAACAGTACCATAAAGTACTTTAGAAAAATCCATAGTCTTCGAAACTCCTGTTATTACAGCAACTAGAGTAGGTGTTCGAATAAATGAGTATAAAGAGACAGAAAATTCATTCTGCATTCTGCCACCAATCTTCCTCTGGCTTCCCATGACTGCTCAGGAAAGCTGTATTGCAGTTCTAGCACTACAAATTAAGAGACAAAACTGTTAAACACAGCCTTGTTTGACTCTTGATGTCTTCTCATGAAACACACAGTCCAGGAGCCACGGTCACTACTGTTATTTTAAGATACTGTATGGGAAAAAACAGATGTGTATTTGGGGGAGAAATGAGTAAAAAAATTCTTAAAATGTATGGATAGATAGCAATTTATCTGCTTTATTTGCCTTAAAAATAGTGAGGTGCAGAATAGACAGGATGTAATGTTTGTTTTCATTCATGAGGTGAGAATGTGAGAAACTCAAGTCACTGGATAAAGTGACTCAGCACCCAGGAAAACATTCCAGAGAGTGAGTGCAGATTTCTTGGGCTCCATTCATCTTCCTCATTTATGGAACCACCCTGGTGACTTCAACACTGATTCCAAAGATATCACCAAACTGACCAGTCCTACTCTTTCCAACACACATCAAATTTTCAAAGCATACTGCCACATTGCAAAGGCAATAAAAGACAAATCCCTAAGAACTGGAAATCTTACAGCACTACAATTCCCAGAGCTCTATACAAAGCTTGGCAGCAGGCTGAATATATGGTTTTACATAATACTACTGGTTTCAAAGTAGAGTATTTCTGTACTGCTGCCTACTGCACAGCTGAGATTACAATTCCTCCCTTTGTATTCATATCACAAATATAACATGGATGTGGAGCACTCTTCCTTTGCCCATCAGCCTCTTGTAAATCATTAATTTGATCATAGCATCCCTCTGCTAAGAAGGAAAGAATAAGAATAATGAAAATAGATAAGTTTTGACTTCTAATTACTTCAATATCTAAATAGTCATTCTGGTTTCTGAGAACTCTGCACTAGTATTAAGATACATCTATTTCATCTAGAATTTTTAGGAATTTTCATCTCGCAGAAGTGAAAGATTTATAGTGTAGATGTGAGTCATGCACAGGAGAGATGCAAGGCAGATTTCTCCTTCCCTAACTTTTACAGTGCAGCTCCAAACACGGTGTCTGCTGTACCACACACACTACCAAGAACAGCCTGTGCTTCCTACCAAATTAGCTGGTTATTTTTACACATTTTTCTGGTCAATAATGCCCACTGCTACCAAGGGAATGCTGAATCAGCATCTCCAGATGAGCACTAACAAATGAAATCTATCGTTC
Organism: Cyanistes caeruleus; assembly: GCF_971803275.1. Lineage (NCBI taxonomy): Eukaryota > Metazoa > Chordata > Aves > Passeriformes > Paridae > Cyanistes > Cyanistes caeruleus. The sequence continues at coordinate 12,233,704 of NC_141717.1, forward strand.
ATTCCAGTAATGAAGACATGCACAGACATCAGGGACATTGGTAGGAACACCCAGGAATCAATCATGACCCTGGAATAACAAGAATTATTAAGAATACAGTTAAATAGCTTCTACAATTTTTTTTTTAATAATTACAAGTGATCAGAGCACTGAACAGAGTGCTCTCACAGATTATTCCTGAATGTTCTCCCAGAAGCACAGTCAAATAAAAGGTAAGAAAGCAAGTACTAATATTTGTACTGGTTTTGCACTCTACAGTCTCCACAGAGCTCCAGGCAGAGACGATGGTACCATTATAGCTTTGTCTATCCCCTCTAGGCTGCTTTTTTTTTGGCTTTTTCTACATATTTTCTTTTTAAATACAGAGAGAATGTTCCATGAGCTCCAGAACCAAAGTTCCTCGTTTCCCATGGATTTCTTTCTCAAAAGGTGACTCCTGACTCAGGCTACTTTTTCTCATACCAGAAGGACATGAAACATGAAAAGCATGAAAATGACACCAGCATTACCATGGTACTCTCAAGTGCCATGAGCCTTTGGAAAGCATGGAGTAGCAAAAATGATGGACTGTGGTGCTGCCAGGGTGTGAGGACAGAGGTCCCTCAGTCTGCCTGATCTCCAGAGGAGCCTTCCTGACAATGGGACGTTCCCAAGGGTCTGTTTGCTTGCAGGGCTCTGATTTCCTGACATGACCTCAGGGCATGGCCTCAGGATGGAGATCTCCTCCTGGAGATGGAGATCAAACTGCCTGAAATTCGCTGGAATTCATTACTTTTGAGACCTCCACCATCTGCCAAGCTTGACAGAACACAACTTGCAAGTTCAAAAGTGTAGGGTAGGCACAGACAAATCTCATCTACATACACACACAAAGCACAGTAATAAGCATCACTTCCTCAGGAAATCAGACTAAAAATGGCACAATCATGAAAAGCAAAGGTCTGGGCAAAATCCCATGTTTTTCAAATTGGAAGCATAAGTCAATGTCTTGGCTAAATTATTTTTTGCCTTCCTATATTCTGCTAACTATATGATAGGAAAAAAAATAGGAAAGTTTTGCATCTACCTAATTAGAGTCATGAATAACCAGATGTTGCTCTAGAAACTTACTATATGAATATGCAGATTGGTCACTTAATGAGACACTATCGAGTACCTTCTGGTATAGAAGTGCAGGAAAAGATCCATTTTGGAGAAAAGGAAAAGCAGCATCTACAGTCATTTCTTCATCATCTCACTCTGTAAAATGAATGCAGAACCTGCCAGCAGTTAATATTGCCCTGAAGCACTATGAATAAACATTTGTCTGATATTGGGTACACAGACACCTCCACGTATAAATCAAGGTGCAATGTGCCATATAGATGAACAAAGGAAGAAAAAAAAAATCCCTACCTAGACCTATATTAGACATTAAGTGCTTCTTTTGATCACAAAATAACTCATAAAGCCTATTAAAAAGCTAGCACTTCTCTCTCTGTCAGATAAAAGACACTTCACTGTAATTAAACTTCTGTCCAACTTTCCAGAAGATTAGGAGAAGAAGTCTGACAGACTCTATTTGTTTTTGTGACTGACATTCATTGGGACATCCAAGGAAAAGAGAGGTTGGGCAATAGATTTACAACACTTCTGAGCTAACAGCACTTATGAAGATGGACAGTTCTGGGTTTATCATCACTCATTCATTTTTTTTATTAAAAAAAAAATCCCTGCTGCCCAAGTCTAAAGCATTTTCTGTTCAGTTTGCAATCTACATTCCCTGGTCTTCAACAGTTTGGGGTTTTATTTCATTTTAAGCAACAACACACACAGCAGGATGTTTGGGTAAATCAGTTTTACATGATTTATAGGAATAAAGGTAGGATGTCTCTTAAAAGAACTCCGTGCACTTGCAGTGGGAAAATCCTTCTTCCAACACATTCTCTGTGTCCCTTTTCTCATAAGAAACAATATGTCAAAACACATGGCTGGGTTTCTGACATGAGGTGATGGAAATAAGCCATCAGCTCTGGGACCTCAACACCAGAACCAAGGATTTACTGCTCTTCCATTTTCCCTTGTGTCCTTCATCCTGCCCAAAACCAACTTCACATATGTGTTTCCTTGTATTTGACTTTCCACAAGACAACTCAAGGTCCAAAGTCAGTACTGTCCTTAGAGCACAAAAGTAGGAATGATCACTTTGAGAGGTGCCACAATTAACCATTTTCATAGCCTGTCTTTCAGAAATGCAGCAAAGCTCAAGCCATAAAGCAACATCATTCCATCAAGTGAGCATTCCACCATTCCATCTCAGAACATTTCCAATTCTAGAATACTTTGCCAGGATTGTCTGAAGAAATCTCTCCAGAGAGACCAATAGGCACAATAAATATGCAGCTTTTCTCACTTTAAAAAATAGTTTAATTTCTATATCATTTCTCCATAAGAGAAAATCTTATGAACCACTTGGCTGACTTTCCATATTCCAAACTACAACCATCAACACATTTCAGTGTACCACACCTACAGCAGTCACAGCTGGGGGGAAAATGAGCTTTAAGTAATGGTGGCTGCATGATTAAACTGACTCACTAATTAAACACCTTCCTTCCATCACCTCTTCCTAAATAGCAGAGCAGGTACAATTCTTGCTATCAAAGTGGCCCTGAGCAATCTTGTTTTGAGCTTTTGAACCTTTGGATTGTTATCTTTGCTCTGCAGTTAAAAAGCTCCACGACACTTCCTGCTGCTGCTGCTGAAAGTGTAATTTACTCTATTTATATGACTTCTAGCAACACACTCCAGAGCAGCACTGAGAGTCCATCACCCACGATTAATGGCACTTTCAGCTACATTACTCAGCCACCCTGAAGTTGCCAAGAGAACGGAGTTGCTGCCCATGTGTTTGTAAAGTGACCCTCTCCTCTTGCTCCATGCTGGCACCACAGGAAGGTTTTCTCCCCTTAGCAAAAATAGCAAGCTCTGAGGGAGTCTACACAACTCAGACATGTAAACAATCACTGTTAAAAGAAATTGATTTAAACCTACTGCTCAGGAAATTCAGTCCTGTGGTTCTGTGTCTAAAAGCGTCCATGTGAGTGATGGAACAAATAGGATATGCATCATCATTTGATCTCTGGGAGGCCTGGGGACACTGGAAATTGCACAGGCTACACAAGCACAGATTGCAGATCCCCACACAGGGAAATACCACTGCAAAGGCGGGTTTGCAGTGATGTTGTCTCTGTGGTGGGTCATCTCTACTGCCTTTTTAATTACACAAACGCTGGCTCTAAAAAATGCACAGTAATAAATGAAAAGCAGGTCAAGAATGTAAAAATAAAAAAAAAAAAATATTTTCTGTTCAGTGAAGCCATTTGGAAAAGGTATTCATCAATCACAACTCCCCACTCTAGATCAATTACAGGACACTAGAGGCAGAAATAGCAGCTGGCAAGTCCCAGTCACTGAACAGTGTGGGAAAGCATCACTGGCAATACAAAGATGATTGCAGTGTAAAGACAGAAGGAGAATAATCAGCTTGCAAACCCCTCCCACCCTGCAGGCATTTTCCTGCCTGTTTTTAAAAGCTTGGTGATGAGCACACACAAACCCACTGCACAAAGACTCTGCCAGGCAGGGAAGGGGACCATATAATGCTCTTTACCATGACTCTCAAAAATCTCTTCTACTAAACACAGTTTTGCACTGCAGCAACAGGTGAGCCAGGACTAACTAACTGATTCTCTCCTTCACTGCCATAAGAATAAATGCAGATGCCAACTTGTGATGATGTTTCCTTAAGCATCTGCCAATTCATTCATTTTAATGGAGAAAACTTAAAGTTCTTAGTGTAGACACAAATTTTGTGGTGTTTGTACTGCACATTGCTCTACACACACATAATCACTGACTTTGTAAATCAAATATTGTGCTACCAGCACCAAAGACAACATATTTCAACTAAGGGCAAAAGAACCTGTGGCTGAAAAAAAAAAACAATAGAAAGTTAAAAAAGTGCTGGGGTCCATCACTAGAGGGAGGCATGATCACATATTAAGTTACTCTAATACAGAGACAATTCTGAAGACAATTCTGAAACAAATAAAAGAGAAGACCATGAGCTAAATCTGGAAAAGATTTATGGAGAGAAAATTAGGTTTGCTTCCTTTACAAGGTTTTATTTCCAAAACCTCAAAACCTTCTGCTGGGAACTTTCAAATCACCTGTAATGAAAGGTTTTTAAAAATTTATCTTATTGCCTTTTCTTTAAGACAGAATAAGGTATGTGATAGATGAAAGTCAAAATTATCAGTTTCAGAAATGACACACAGCATTGCATCAGGAAAACGTTAGAATTTTAATTTGAGCAGGTTTACAGCCCATTTAACGTGAAATCAAAAAGTAATTTTAATCATGTTTTTATTTTTAAACTAAATTGGCACAATTATGTCTAGATGAACAGGCACTACCAATAAGCTGCTTTTTCAACAGATGATTCCCTTGGCCATTAATAAATTTAGAAAAAGAACTTCTCTGAGAGGCTGTGAAAAGCAGCCTAAAAAAAAAAGAAAAAAACAAACCCAAATGAGTAACTCAAACACTACCATCATTCTTTTATTTGATCATTAAATCAGTTGTGGGTTTGAGGGTTTGCTTGGTTTATTTTTAATATACAGAATGTCTTTTTTATATTGGTAAGATTTTTTTTTTTTCCTCCCCTGTAAAATTCACAGCAAAAAACACACAACAATTTGGCTGGCTCACTCCTGGGAATTCACACTTAGCTAACCATTTTACAAGTGACTAAACAGTTTCATTACCAGCAGCAGCACAGCCAAAGTTTTTAACACCCTGCTTGAATCCTGCCCATCATTAGGAAGGCAGAGTCACAAACACAATCATCTCTTGAACCAAAATGCAGGACCTTGCTCAGGAGGCACATCAAGAAATGCTACCCAGGACAAGCTAAGTGTGTCCAGCCAGAGTTCAACACGTATTGACTGCTTTACATTCAGCATTTTTACACCAAAGGTTGAAATTCTCCACATTCCTGTTGCTCAGCCAAGGCAGCTACAACCCTGAAACACCAGCAGTCCAGGGTCTTTTTGAAAGACAGAGGTATTGCTTCTAACAAGAATGGCTTTAACAGAAGGCTCCTAATGTCTAGAATTAAACAGGGAGGAAAGCAAGAAGGTGAGCAGCACTGGCATGCTGTGCAACTGTGTTCAGAAAGGCTGTGGAACCAGTAGAGTCTGGAAAGTTTAGCTCTTCCTTCTCCTGGAAGGTTTAGCAAATTCATTTCCCCATTACATATTTACTCCCACAGGAGAGCAATGGTTTAAACACCCTCATGTTTCAAATGTATCTCACTCCATAAACAGACTGCTCCTCTCAAAGCCTGGCAGTACTTGGCCACCAAAACTGCAAACATCCTTTTCCTTCACCATCTCTACAGCCTGGTCTTTTTAGCAGTCAAATCACAGACCCCAGAGCTCCTACTCCCTTTCCCATACCCAGAGGGATACTTGGCACAGTTTGCTTTGTGACATTTCCCTTCCAGATGAAATGGTCTGGGGAAAGCAACTCACTTCCCCTTGCAAACACTGTAGCTCATAACATAAAGCTTGATTAACTCTTCAATGCAGCACTCACCATTATTCATATTTTTCCTTCTGCAAGGGCTTCAGTAAGCAGAAAGCCCTTTATCAACATGGGAAAGAATAGAAGGTGGCACAGAAGGCTCCATGGAGCATCAAGGAAATATAAAGAGCTGGTCTCTCAGTTTGTTCTCTCAGTCCTTGTTTCCTTTACCTGTGCTTTAACATAGCAGGGTCTTGCTACCAGCATCCCCTCCTGGAGCCACTCACCTGTTCATGAAGGTGGAATTCTGCTCTTTCAGGGCAAGCTCCCGCTGCTGCAGGGCCACAATTTGCCTCGAGAGATCATCAGGTGTCCTACACAATTAAAACAAAACAAAAACTTTTAACGAAACATTGACTGCAAATCTGTATTCCATACACAGCCACAAAACAGGTCTCACCAAAAGCAGCCAAGGCGATTTCCTGGGGCCAAACCTGCTGCAGTCCCTTAGAACAACACAGAGCTGCAGCCTGTACAGCTCACATAAAATCTAAAGCCATCACAGCATGAGCACAGGATTAGTAGTAAGAGGGTAGGAAAAGGAGGAAATAAATCTAAATGCAGACTGTACAATTCAACAACTGGCTACTGCTGAACACCCTCTGAGAGGGGAGATGTTCAGGTACATCACAGGTGACTCAAAGCAGTGTTCCCACAGAGTTACCAGTGTGCTGACTTCAGAGTCCTTCACACACACCATGACTCCAGAGCAACAGGAGAAAAAACCAGAATCCCTCAGCTCTGGGTACCACTTCAGATGTCACTGATAACCTTTTCTCATCAAAGAGATCAGAGATTTCTGCAGACCCGCTAGCAACGGCTCCGCAGTTGTCAGAAATAGGTTTATTTTTTCATCAAATCCAATGACAAATGCTTAAAGGTAATAGAATGGGATCAAGATAACTCCAGTCTAGCACTTCCAGAGACCACATCAACCACCTCTGCAGGAGGAAACTGCTATTTCAGAGGCCTCTCTTTAAGCTGTAAAAATAAAAATTTGTCTTGAGCCATCAGAAAGGTTTTCCCTAAAACAGAAGCATCTCTACCATACTTCCCAAAGGAAAGGAAGCTGGAAAGGGCATCCCTGAATGATCTGGGTACATCTCTTTGCTGTACCAAGATGCACCACCCACAAGGGGGAAGAGTAACCCAGACCTGAAAGGGTTTTGCAAGGGGACCAAGTGGAAAGTCAGTTTTGCAGCAGTGAAATCTGCAGAAACACAATGTGTCGTGTCCCCCAGAATGCAAGGCAAGGTTCCACTGCTGCTGGCAGATGAAAGCAGACCTGAGTCTACAGTACTGAAATACAGCAACGAGGCCACTGCCACTCCAAAAACTGAACAGGTTCAGCTGCCTCGAGCTTGATCATTGGATTCTGACTGGATTTAGGACTAGAGAAGCCCTGTCTCTGACAAAAATGTTTTTTCAGGCAACTACTCACATCAAAAAAAAGGCATCACTTTTTTCTCTTTAATCATCTGTCACTTCCAGCTGAGTGAAAATTAGTTAAACGCTGAGTTGGTGCAGATAGGATTCAATTTTGGCAATCCCAGCTGAAAGATTCCTGCATTTCACTTCCAGAATTACAAACCTTTATCCTTCCTCAGCAGAAAATTCTGAGGCCTCTAGTAGCACTTGTGTTACATCCAAATCTTAATATACAATTAAACAGATGGAAGTGTTCTCCCATCAGACAGCAGAGGCACGGATTGCAGCAAGGAAATCAGTCAGGACAGGACATCACACTCACTAGCCAGGGGAATATAAGAAACCAAGAAATGACCTGGAGATGGCTTGGCTAAAACATCTGAAAATAAAATTCTGTTAGCAGAGACAACTCAATATTAAGCCAACATGCACCTGAATTTTCAAATGTGTTGCAGCATTAAATAACATTTCAAAGTTTTGTAGCTGAGCCTGAAGGGATCCTTAACTTGAGCAGTTCACCAGCTCTTGCTAGTGAGAGCTACCAATGGCAGGGCATCAGAGGGAAATGGACTGGGCACACTTAGTCTATTTGGCAAAAAGCAGCTGTAAGCAGACTCAATGATTTACACAGGAAAAAATCTTTGTACAATGTAATACCAAGTCAACAAGGCTCTGAAAAATGCAGTTTTAATCTTCTAATAAATCACCCAAATACCAAAGATTTATCATAAGCATAGTTAGTATCAGGCAGCTCTCTGGTCATGTTGAGTGCCAGCCCCCAGCACCAGTGTTTGGTCCCTGAATCAATGAAATAATTTCACAGATTAATTTTTTTTTTAACATACAAAAAAAGTGTATCTGCCTTGATTTCTCATTTTTTTCAGAAACTCATACCATAATCTATTAGGACTGAGATCAGGAACTGAAATTAATCCAGTAGTAAAATGAGAGAGTACTATAAAAGCCACAGATTTCTAGTAATGACAGCTCCTGACCAATTTCCAATAAAAAACAATCATCCTCATCTGTTCAGCCATTCAAACCAACAATCAGCTTCCAATCTCAGTTGCAGCAATTGGCAGCTCTAGGTTTACACTTAGTTCTGGACAATGTTTTATTTGCATTAAATAGCTTTTATTATTTTATTTCTTTCTAAGTGGAGCAGCATAGATATGTAACAGAAAACAAAATCCAGGGTATTAATCCCCAGTAAAGAAAAGTTCACTTTCTTTAACACTAAATCATGTCAGGTGATCAGAGCCAAAGACACCTTTGCATGCACTCTGCTGCCCCACACCCTAACTGAGAGGTTTCAAAGCTTGGTTCCAAGGTCTACACCCTATCCTGAGCATCAGCAGTTTAGCAAAAGCCAAATTTGCACAGATCCAAGCAGAGGAACGATGCTGAATGCACAATAAAATTAAATCAAAGCTTTCAATTTGAAGAGAATTGGTCAAGTCCCAAAGCACTGCAAAACAGCAACCAGCTGTAACCAGCCCTCTCATTGCACGAGTTTCTGCAAACAATGCCATGGAAAGAGAGAAATCTGTCAGCATCCCAACACACAGCAACATGTTCTGGCCTTGAGAGCCTTGGCTGATGACTATAATTTTTGCTAAGCTCTGTCCATTCCCTGTGGAATAGTTGATACTAAAACCAGTATTGGAAAGCCAAGGAATGCTGCTTTAAGAGGCTCTTTATGACAACACAGCTTTCCAACATGACTGGAATCACCATGGCTTGTTGAGGGAAGGTTGAAACGCTGTCCCAAACAGAGCCAGGACTCTCTTTCTGAAAAGCTGAGCACTGCCACTATGTTTGCTCTGCAAACCTGCAGGCAGCTTCCTTCTCCATGGAGTAACACAGCCCATGGAACCCCCAAAAACCCCACACCTTGCGTGCACCAGCCATGCAAAAACCTGCAAAGGGACCCAGAATGGTCCAGTTCAGGGCAGTGTGTTATCAGAACTGATTCATGTGCTTTGTAATCATAAAATTCACATGAACAAATGAAAAAACTGTTTTCCTTTTTGGCTTCCAAAATGAAGGAGCAAATCACTGCCTTCAGTTCCCTTCTCTTGTCTAAGGCACAAGGAGCTAAAAGCCAGAACATTCTTCCTCTCTTCCACCTTCCCATCCTGAGACCCTCCTTCCTTAAGCAAAATTCATAAAAACAAACTGTTGAATTTAAACCTAATTTGGATGAGATTTTCTTTTGCCCTAAACAAGCAAATTAGTCCAGCAGTTTACAGCTCAGTAGGGCAGGAGGGGGACAAAACTGCTGGAAACCAAAGCTCTTTACCTCCCTTTGAAGCCCAGATAATTTAAAAAGGAGCAATTTAAGAATGGTAGAAACAAAACCATTCATATCAAGTGAAAAATTAATTTAATAGGATGTCCAACCAAGTCATACAATGACTTTTAGTGCCCACTGTCACAGTTTTTAAACTTTTGAGGAAAACAGCTTAAGATATTTTGTATGGTTTGTTTTTTTTTTTTAACGTACACAACTGACATTTCCCAGGATTTGGAGGAATGCTCTGTTCTTGGTTAAGGATCTATTTCAGTATAAACTGTGACAGTTACACACTGAGAATTAGCTGTCGAAGAGTAACATTAAACCAAGATTTTCTAGAGTAGATGAAAATGTTTTAAAAAAATTAATTTATAATTTATCAGAATGTCAACTTCTTATTGCTTCTATAAAATGTTTCAAAATGCACAGCAAAAGAAGAGTTTTGATTGTAGCTAGAGATCAGACATTAAATTTTAAGTATGGAAGTGCAAGACAAAAGAGAAAAACAGGCACTTCATCAACTATGTTTGGAGGACCGAGTTCTTCAGTGCTTTTTGTTTAATTAAATTTGATTCACACTACCATACTAATACCACATTTATAATGCTAAATTACTCAGAATTACTTATTTTTGGAAGGCTGCTGAATTAACATTTCTCTTTACAGATTTAGCTCAGTATGAATATACAATGACAGGTTTGATTGCCTGAACTAAGTCATATTAAATTGAAATGGAACATTACCAGATTTTTGGCACAGTATTTTCAGTTTTACACTAAAACATAATTAACTGACCAGAGACCAACATTCTTATTAAAGTGTTTGTCAAGAAAAAAAGACACAGAAAAGGAGTCCACATCTGCTTAATTCTCTTTTATGAAAAACAATTTCCAGGTGTTTTTGTGGGTTTTGGGGTTTGATTTGTTGGAATTTTTTTTTGTTTGTTTTTTGGGTTTTTTTTAAGGTAATCTCCCAGAAGTGTAAAATATTTATTTTGTCCCTTATCTTTTTTCATATTATGTACAAGGAAATGTAATAAGATTCTGAAATTCTCCTTTTCTGCTTTTATAAAAATATTTTAATCTTCTTTCTAGGCAGGAAAACAACAGCATCTGAAGAACAAACAGAACAATAACATGACAACAAGAGAAGATTTCTGGAAAGGCAGTTTAGTTGTTTTAAATATTTCTGTATGATTAGAAAGGCCATGAAATGCCTGTAACAGTCTTTTCCTGTATGTTTGAAGGGAGTCTCAAAAATGCTCTTTGTATATTTGATCTCCTCAACTGCTTTAACTCCCCTAACTCTGGTTCACAGGACTCCTGTCTATCTCTGAAGCTTCACCATGTCCAAAAGCAGCTCAGTTCCTGGAAGGACTCGCCCTGCAAGAAAATTCAGCAAATAACAATAATCACAACAGCTCATACAGACTTCTGGGATACAGCACAGAGTCTTTAAGTTTGATTTGGTCATAGGAACTCCATGTTTGCTACGAGAAACCTACAAATCATTTAATATCCCTTTCTCAGCAAATTATGCATCACCTCCTTGGGAGGACTCCTCAGCTCCCCTTCACCAGACTAGAGGAAAGTACTGCCACTAAAATCTGGTGTCCAGACCTGGAAGTTCTGAGAGTTAACTTTCACAACAGCTCTTCTCCTGCAGAAAAGCCCCTTCAAGCTCCAGGCCAGGTAGTTACCCCTGTCTGTTCATATCCCCATGCCTACATCCTCCCTTCCTATCCCTGACTGCATTAATTAATCCACATGGTTTGGAGTCTCCTACACACATTAGTCACCAAAACAAACCCTCAATGTTTCCAGGCAATTAGGACACATTTAGTGCTTTGTAGCACTTTCATTAAAATGTTTTGAAGAGCAATCACAAACCTTTAGTCATTCAAATGAAGGTGCTAAGAGCTGTCAAACCCACAGAACTAAGGTATACCTGCAACTGTTTTTCCAACAAAGTGGCTGCTTAATATTTTATGTACAAAGTAAATGGAGGAAATCTGAAGTGCAAGTGAAAGCAATAAGCAACCTCAGCCTCCGAGGTTTCCCTCATTTAGAGAACTCTTATTTGTGTACAGACAGAATCAACAAATCCAATTGCTCTTTACCAAAGCAAATGTCCCCATTAACCACTTGAAGCAGAAGAACAACTTATTTGTAAGAAAACATTTTAAGTGTTTATAAGTGTCTTGACAATTCTAAAGACAATTGATATCTCTCTTTTGAAGCAATTGCAAAATTAGCAATTAATCCAATCAAGCCATAATTTGAAGAGGGGAGAGAAAAGAAGGAAGAAAACTATCTTCAATTCCAGTTAATAACTTCTTTGGATTTTAATGAAGAAAGCTTTTTTCCTCCCAAAGTTATGGTGTCATAATAATGCATTGTTCAAGTTTAATTTCTACTTTAAAGATACAGGTAAGGGCTCAATAAGATAAAATTAATCTTACTTGGGAAAAAAAATAAACCATTGGGCAAATATTTCAATATTCCAATCTTCTTTCTAATCTCTTCTCATCACTGTTCTAAGAGCAAGCACAGAACAATCCACAGAAACCTGGTAAATAACACATGTGGAATGGAACCTCACAAGGGGAAGGCTTTCAGACCTTGAGCAGAGGGAATGTACACACAACAGCACCAAGACTGCTGATCTGGAAGATGAAAATACTCAGCTTTGGGGTTTGCCACCACATGCTCAATCACATCACATAATTCAAAGCTTTTAGAGATCGTGGTGAAACAAAAATTTCAGAGTCATCAAGAGGCCTTCCTAAAATGAAACCATTTATAAGGCAGCAATAATGTATTTAACACACATCTCAAGACATGGGGAGTGTATCTGCAAAGCTTTGAAATATTCTTTGTCCTATGTTTTTCCTATATAAGAAAATAAAGAGTTCTTAAGGTCTTAAACTCAATAGATTAGACACTGAAGAGAAAGCAAAAAAAAACCACACAAACTTCTAAAGTATCTTTCAGGTATTCACCAGCAGTAGCACAGAAGTAGTGAAGTCAGCAATGATCAAAAGGGATTTTAAAAAAGGCTGTTACTGCTCTCATGCTAACAGAGATATCAGCACAATCTTCACAATTAGAGAAGCAAATGTATTTTCTCAATTCACAATTCAGTGAATGTAATTATATATTAATGACGATGTTGAAAGGAAATTATTGTGGCACACAATTTCGTACCTACTGCCCTTAAGACTTCAAGCACAAAATGTAAACACACTTAATAATGCAATGTTTCATTTTACTGCAGCAGCAGCAAAAGACATATTAAGTCTTTTTCCTAATCACAAACTTAATTTGAGAAAAAAGCAACAGCTAAAGGGAAATATAATGCTGTGAAATGAATAAAAGCTCCTTTTAGGGAGCCATAAGTAGAGTTGTTTTTCCTACAGTTTCTATTTGTCACTAGAGTTGGAACAATCATTTTGGCAATCTGAGGTTGGGCTGAGAGGACAGTGTGAACAGGGGAGCCAAGAGACTTCATGAGGAAGGTAGGGGCAAACCAAACTAATCTAAAGAACAGAATGACAGCAGAATACCAATTATGTATTCTAACCCTGTGGGTTAGAATCCTTAGATTTTCAATGCATTTGCATAGTTGTAAATAGCACTGAACAAAAAAATAATATCTGAAAACCAGACTGAAATACAAAGATGTGTTCATCAGAAACTCCAAACAGACAGATGTTGTATCTTTCACAGAGATATCATTCAACAGTGGGTCATTAGAAACCCTGAAAACCATTCCAGGCCAATTACCAGGATTATACAAAACTGGGAAAGAGCTAAAAAAATCAAGGCAATAAATGAAACTTCCAGAAGATCAGGCAGAAGCTTCTAACTTGCACGTCAATGAATAAAAGCTCATTCAGAGATTTGCTCCTCACCAAGCTGAGGACCAGCAGGGAGGGCTGGTTACAACAGAAGGATCTGAAATAAGAATATTTAACTCCTTAGCTTTTAAAATAGGCAAGAATATCTATGCAAACAAACAGTTTTACCAAACCTCTGCTGGTTCCATTCTGCAAGGTCACTTTCAAGACATTCAAAGAGGGACCTGGACTGGCCTAGAAATAGACACCATCAGCTTCTTCTCAAGAAAGGAAGAGTGGGACACAGGGACAAGACACAAAAATCCTCCAAAACCTTAAAACAAATATAATTTGCATGTATCCAACGTGTCCTGGCGTAACATCCACCCCCATGGAAATTACCAACACAGAGACATCATTTTTCCAGATAGCCAGGGCTCCTGTCTGACAAGAGAGCTCCAGCTGCAGCCAAGGCTGGCTACTGACAATTTATGTACACTTGACTATTTTACAGATAGCACTGAATTGATGGTCTTGTTCTTTTGACACCTGTCTGAGATAATCCTTGCAGAATATTAATTTACCTAAGTCCTTGTATTGTTTTCAACATCTTTATTGATCCTGTTGTTTACCCAGATTCTTATCAGCTGAAAATACTAGCCAGCAGTAACACAAAGCCCCTAACCTTGAGCAAGAGGAAATACTAATAATGGCTGGAGACAGGTCCTTGGGAGAGTCTGGACCATATTTTCAACTGCTTTTGTATAAAGTGATTTGACATCCCATATATTATTCTTATTTACTTCTGATTACAATCACATACCTATTCAATCTCATGGCAGGAATGGCCACTTTAAATTGCAACTTTAAGCTACAGCAAAAGTTATTTTAACTGGGAATTTTTAGTATCAATACAATAACAGTCACAGGTAAATTTATGGTAACAATTCTAGGAAGAATGAAAAGCATACTTCTTGTATGTTCAGCTGGAGTTTTAAATTATTCTTTCAGACAGAAAACTGAGGTCAAGCATGTTGCTTTGATTAATTAAAAACTACACAAATTCAGTAAAAGATTATGCCTCACCTCTGCCAGAAGCAGAACATAAAACATCCAAGCTTCAGCAAATGTGAGAGGTTAAAAGCCTTGCTGAAGTACAGAAAACACAGCTGATAAATTATTACATTTATCATGAAAATCAACAGCAGAACAACAAAATTAGACAATGTCTAAAGAAAATGCTTGTGCTGTCAGCAGCCACGGGGCATTTGTATTACGATGGCAAAAAGGCAGCAGCTGCCACTGAAGTTTGTGGTAGTTACATGGAGTGCATGAATTATCTGAGGTAGGACTAGATATCCCCTGAAATCAGAGCAAAGCAAGGCCTGAATTTTAGAAACTGAGGCACAAAGACTAAGTAATATCATTAGGGACACCCAAAAATCTCTAGTTCAATGTAGAAAAATGAAACCCCACGCTGATTTAATAGATGATTAAAGCTATCAATCACAAGCACTGTCTCCTAAATATTTTGTTTCCTAACTAGCAAAAGTCAAATATCAGTATGCAACACCATTTTTGCGAGCCATACTAATTGGTTAATCCTAAAACATGAGTTTAAATCCCAGCTTTTTGCTTAGCCTAGCCTCATGTTCAGCTACCACATCGTTTCCCAGCGTGTTCATTTCCCATTCAGCGCCTGTTGCTCAGTTCCTGGTTTTAACAAACCCAGGAGCACGTGAGCTCACTCTGCAGAACCCCCACCTTTGGCTCAGGCCTCCCCACTTAAGGAAGCACATTTCCCACTCAGCTGTCCACGGGCTTCATCCAGGAAAATGAATTACACACGTCCCCAGACACATGTAAATAAACCAAAGAAATTTCAGATTTACAGCGCTGTCTTCAAACCCTCTCCCCCAGCTCAGGGAGGATTAAAAAGGACTTCAAAGAAGCCTGAGTTCCAATTAAAACACTGTGACCACCCCGGGGACACAAAAATATTCCTCTGATTAGTGAGATGCGCTCTTTGAACTGTTTAGCTAAAAAAAGCTTTCAGAACTTTAAACAAATGCAGTAATTCTCTCTCATACTTTTTTTTTTTTTGGAAAAGTTTCTAAAAATTTAATATTCAAAGTGAAGGACAAATAACATTTAAAATGGAAAGTTTTATGGAAGCCCATTAACACATCAGCTCTAGGCATCACTAACATGAGACACACCAAGACCTGAGTGCTGCAGTCCCAGTACAAAGCAGACAACACAAGTTGTGAGAACAGAAGAGCCCAGAGTGTCACTGTTGCTGCAGAGGTGGTGGCACCCCTGTGTTACGATATCCCAATCTCACCAGCCCTCAGAACCACTCTCCCTGAAGGGCAGAGAACATCAATCCCACCTCGTTTTGAAATTCTGCTTTATTTCCTTAACATCCAAAGCTCTCAAGCCACACATCCAAGTTCTTTGACACATGGTGATAATACAGCAGTTAACCTCAGACTTAGCAATTTGCACAGATTTAAATAAAAAAGCTCTTCCAATGCTTGCTGCAAAGAAAATCGAAAGAAACCAACACTCTTCATCCCCTTAGACTCTCACTCCCAAAACCAGAGCTGAATTACATAGTCTAAAAGTTCTAACATTAAGAACAATGAATGCTAAGAAAAAATGCTGGGAAAATAACTGAGGCTTGGAGCATGCCAAAGCAGTTGGAGCTAAGTGGGCATAATAAACCTGCCAGTGAAAGCCAAACCCAAATCACCCTCATCCATAAGGAATGAATAATTCATGGCAGAAGGAGATAGAAGCAGACTTTAAGACTTGTTCACAGAAAGTGGAACTGCTCAAGTGTGATTGCATTACAGATGTAAACAGTGGCATTTCAACAATTACTCTTCACCTTTTGCCAGCTTGCTCTCAAAAACCCTCACTCAGCTCAGGTACCTGCATCCAGCACAGGGTTCAAAGCAGCCAAAACCAATTGTGGTTTCCTTGTGTCTGCCACAGCTTCTGGGACTGGGATTCAGGTAAGGACTACACTGGTGTCACGAGCTCTTGGGCATCATCTTGGCTTGCTGCTACCATTGAGCTTTGAACACTTTCAATGCCTGAAGCTGCTGAGGAGGCACTATTAAGATTAGATGATAAACACTGGCAATGTTTGAAATGTACCCACAGAAGAGAATAGAAATTCATACAATTTCACATCCTTCCTTTCATTCACATTTACCTTCAAGATCTCACTTCATCATGCTGTATGATACAGGAGTACCCACAAACCACTTACCTTTCCTTTTTTAGCAAATGGATGCTACAGAACCAACCAAGCAAGAATAAAAATTAAACAGCCTTCCCAAAGTCTTCAAAACATCTACCCTCCTGGAGATCACCTCCTGTCTTCTCTAGGACCTTCAGCTTCCAGATTCTGCTCCCTGCTGGTGTGACTGCAGCCTTGTACAACAGCTCCACAACTGAAGAAAAGGTGCATCAGATATTCTGAACTCCTCAGATTTCACTGGAACTCGACTGGGAAGATACTGCAAGGGAGTCCTATTTAAACAGTATTATGTACCTGAGATGCTAAACCTGTCTTTGGACAACAGTTTCAGAAAGCACAAATGAAAGCTGCAGCCATTAAACCACAAAGTAACTTGAAATCACTGGTGCAGAGCTCCCTCAATCAGCTGCTTTCCTCCAAAGCTTGTCTGAATTCTCAAGTTTTCCTGTTACATCACCAAGAAAATTTCTAATTTGCTTCTACCATTCTGGTTTATAACCTGAGCACATGCCAGCTAAAAATATTCTCAAATCTCAGCTCAACTCTCCTTCCTCTGCTGAGCCACAGCTTCTCTCATAGAACTCCCCACTTCAGAAGCACCCCAAAGGAACAGCGCCAGAAATCCACATTTCTTGCAGAACTTGATACCTCCACTATGTTTAGTACAAAACCTGTGCAAAGACAGAATTAAAACGAAAGTACAAAGGCATATGGAAAACAAGTCCCTCTGTACTTGAAAGCAACTTTGCAAATGCAAATGCTCACAGAACACTTGGCCACATGCTGAGCATTTACTCTTTGCAGAGTCATGTATCAAGAGCAGGATTTCTGAACTGCCAAAACATCTTTTTTCTACCACACTTATTATATTTTTAACAAGAAAAAAAAAATCTGCACACAGCACATTACAGAGAGAAGACACCGTTACAAAATTTTGTAGCTAATGCTTAAACAGGCAAAGAGCTTTTTGTAAGTCTGGGTAAGAGGATGACTGACTGAAAAATAAAAAAAGTCACACCTCTAAGTTGCACCTTTCATGTAAGAGATGAACTCTTCAATCAGTGCAAGTAACACACAGAAAGGTTCAACAAGTAGGAGCCTCGACATGAAAACAACACAGGCATCCTGCTGCCCTCTGCACCAAGTCAGACAAGCAGAAACATCCTTCACTGGCACACCTTTTCCCAGAGAGAACTGGCAAAATCCTGAAGGGATGGGCACAATTACTGTACTGAGAGATTCAAATACATCCTACAAAGAAACCCTTTTGCTGCAAACCCAGGGAACTGCATAAAACAACACCAATTTCCATGTGCACATTCACCAGTCTGTCAAACTATCCATTTTTTAGCAGGTTTAAAACAAACAGCTCCTGAGAAAGGAGAAACCAGAGATGCCTATTGATTAGGTGTCAGGGCTACCTCAGGAAACAGAGAAAGAACATCACAGTGGAAACAAAAGTTGCCCACTACATCCTCCCTTCAGAAATCACAAAGGCTTTAAATACATGAAACCAGCTCAACTGTGTAGTTACCCTCTGAAAGGACGTCAATTACCTAAACTGGGCTGTGTGGCAGGGAGGAATAAAAATGAGACAGGGTCAAAACAGCTCTGGAATTAATTGGGAGGGGAGAGGGTACATTTCAAAAGAGGAGGAGTTTTCATTCTCGCCTGCCTTCCTTCTCCCTCACTCTCCAGCAATCACCATGGCCCAAAGAGACAGCAGGGGAAGATTTCATTAATAAATTTATTTCAACTTTCTTTTCAATGGCACTAAGAATGTATGCAAATCCATTCATAATTAGGTTTAAAAATTCCATTTCATGGGATAATCAGACTTCAAAAAACTCAATTTTAGTTTTAATCAGATTTTAACAAGGATATTAAGTCCATTTCGTTGAGAAGAGGGAGAAACGGTGAATTTAACACAAAATGTATTCAAGCTTAGCCCTGGGAGATAATTAAATAAAATTAATTTGGCAAGGGTTGTCTGTAAATGGAAACGCTCCAGACAGCAGAGCAGGTTCCTGAAGGAAACAAAAGCAGTTCATTACTGTACAAACAGATACAAAGCTTATTGTTCAGACAGAAGAGAATTGCAGCTCCTCCACAACAGCAGGACAACCTGAGCCCTTGAGCTGCCTCTGACAGACACAGCAGTGTGTGGAGGAGGAGAAGGTGCTTATTTCCTTCTTATTTCAGCTAAGTTCCCACTCCCCTGGCACAGCAAGAAGGGAAAATGCAGGGGACAGCATATACAGACCTAACAATTCCAAATTACTAAGCACAGAAAATTATAAGAAACATCCTAGCGAGAGACAGCTCCTTTAAACTATAAAAACCCACGTACAAACTTGAGGCTGTCAGCAAGATTCTTGCCAGATATGGTTCCATCAAATTCCATATAATGATTTAGTCACACCATAGAACTGAATCTTAACTCAATACCAAAAGCATCCCATTCTCCTTGACAAAAGCCACAGACTGATGCATATGCTAAAACTTTGCTTTCTGATACTTGAATTCTGAAGGGCCAAATATTAATTTTGCAGCCCTTACAACCTTAGACACAAAAATGCAGTTCTTTTAATACTGTACATCAGATATCTCTGACAATTATTAACATCACATGGGTACCAGAGTATGAAAGGGTGTTCACTTCTGGTAAACGCTCAACTCTGTTGTAGATTCAGACATTCTGGTTTAGGTTTTCATGATGTATATTGGTTAAGGGTTTAGCTAAACTTTCCTCCAACATTAGACACTTTTAAGGTTCAGCTGGACCCAGTGCTGGGCCATCTTGTCCAGAACCAGGCCTTTGTCAAGAAAGGCAGAACCTCAAGGTCCCTTCCAACTGGGTATCACAAATCTGAAAATCTGCTGGCCTGGACACACCACCACTGAAAAGAATAGAATACAGAAAAATATAGAATACCAGACAGACATTTCTGCAAAATAAAAAGCTATTTTAACTATCTAACTACAGTCAAATGACATTGAGAAAGAGCATGTTTATCTTTAGCAGCTGTCACAAGCCATCCAGGCAGGAGCACGTGCATTCCCAAGACCTATGTCTACTCAATTAGAAAAAAAATAATAATTCAGAGCATTTTTTCACTCTTCCTCTCTACCAGCCTTGCAAATATATCACTTATTACAAAGTGCCAATTGCATTTCCCCTTGCCAGGTACTTGCAGACAGGTGAGCCAAAAGGTGTTGTGTGACCTTGACAAGTGGGCCAGCTCTCCAGAAGGCAGGTGATGCCTTTGCCAAAGTCACACTGGAAACCATCAGGCCCAAATGAAAGGCTTGTCACAAAATAGGCTTGATGCCATCAACCTTGGCTGCTGCATTTGCAGAAAACCACCTGAAGCCACAAAGCCTTATCCCTGGGAGTACAAAGAGCACAGAGTCAAAAGTCATTTGCAAATACAGTAGCAAAACTGAGCACAAAAAACTCCTAACTAGGTTAAAGCATCATCTTCTAATGGAGCCAAGAGCAGAGCTGTGAAGTAGTCCCAAAAGCTGTCCCAGTTAACTGGATGAACAGCTGACTTCTCTAGCTGAGGATGCAGATAATGAACATATTCTCAGTCAAAGTCAGATACCCCATTTTTGCTCTCTTTAGAGAAGTTAGCAGGATTTCAAGCCATCACTGAAGAGCTTGATGTGTATCACAGCAAGAGGATGACTGTTTCATTAAAACAGAAAATAAATCAACTTGGTCAGCAGGGAATAACTCAAATAAATCCAGAATTTCATATTTCTTCCTACCCAAAAGATTTATCTTCCCTTTTACTACACTTCTCATATCAGAGTATCTCTGGAAGACAGTTTAAACAAGTAATAAGAATTCAAAAGCAATCACAACAAGAACAACTTGTGCCAGAAAATGGTTCTTGCAATAGCTGCCCATTACTCCCTGCAGAGACACAGAAATTGTTAACTCTGCTGACAAGAGAGTTGACAATAATGCAGAGAAAGGGAGTGAGTAAGGATTGAGTCCAAGAGGTACTAAAAAAGCAGAGGAGAGATGCTCAAAATCTCAATCAAAACATTTCTAAAAAAGCCAAAACTCTGCCTGTGTTGGAAGGTTAAGCTCTGTGACAGATCTGTTCCTGCCTTAGCAAGAGGCAACAAAAACTGAGAGCAGCTTCACTGCTGCAGAGGTTTCTACCACACTGTTCAAAATGGACCATGCACAAACACCAACCTGCAGGACGTGACATCATCAGAAAAAAAACATTTTGTTGCAAGATGATGACCAAAATATTTGCAGAACGTCTATTTGAAAAAATAAAGCTTTGCCAATGTACTCCTAGAATTTCACATCAGTGGAAGAGATGCACCTCCACCTCTTACCTGCCTTGGCTAAGTGGGACAGTTGACATTTTTTAATCTCCTTTCTGCTGAGCAGGCCTGGCTCCATTTCCTACAAGCTGCTCCAACCCCACTGAGTGCTGCATTTGAAAGCAGGAGCCCTGAGCTCTTATTTCAGGTATGCAGGTCAGCACTTTTTGAAAACAACCCCCAGACACTGATTCTGGGTGTTCACTAAACACAGGGACCTCCAACACCTCCCATCTTTGCTTCCAAAATGGGAATCTTTCCAATTATCCCAGCCCCAGTGCTCTTGCCAGCCCAATGCAGTGTTTGCTCTCATTCAGGCAGCTCACTTCAGGCTGTGGGTTTTATAGGTTAAGACAAAACCACTTTTCATCTTGTCTCAAACAGAAAAAGGCATCATTTATAAAAACAGCAACAATTTAGGAAGCTCATTTCTAATACCTTACAACTTTGTTGAATATTGTTTCAAATAAGAAAGATTATAGCTGAAAGCAAAACATTTTTCTATATGCACATAATATGTAATAGCTCCAAAGTACAAGTCTTTTCTTTTTAAAAGGGATGCAGGGCACCAACTAAAAATCATTATGCTTATTTAAAATTCATACTGATGAGTTAACAAACTTTGTAAAAAAAAAATCTGCTTCAGGTCTTGCATGTTACTCTGGATTTTTATATCTAGCCCAAGATAGCACTGACACTGACCAGAAATGGATGAGTAAATAATCCAATCCACCATGCTCATTTCCATGCTATGAGATATTTTAAAATAACAAACAAAACTTACATAATCACAGCTAGTTCAAGAGAACCTTGAGGCACTTATCACATTAATCTTTTAACTCACTAACATTTCAAGTTCACTGTGCCCTTTAAAAAATGTTTGAAAATATTGTGCTGTGTTTTTGCTACTCCAAGACACATTAATTTTTCTCTCTCCAAGCAATGCATGGACAAAGGTATATTTGCAAGAATATTCCCTTTAATAAAGTAGCTTGTGAGGAAAGAGAATATAACCCAGGTAAAGATAGGCTTTCATCAAAAGTATTCACTGGGAAAGTGGTCCCAAGGGAGGACAGATTGGAGCTTCAGGACAAAGCTTACATAATGTCTTCACAGGACATGTAAGCAAGCTTGTCAGAGCAGGAGCTTTTTAACAATGCTAAAAAACTGAAGTACTGTAATGTTCCTCCTTCCCCACGCTGATGTTGCTATGCTGGCTGTTCGATACAATTAAAACTGAAAATTAGACCTTTCCTGGCCAATCCAACATAGAACTCCTCACTGCACTGATGACAAACCAAAGACAGATGATTAAAGCCTTCCCAGCTACCCTGAGAAGCAGGAATCTGTGCTCTAGGCACTGATGAGGTTAAGCACTAACCAGGAGTGAGTCACTCTCAAAACACCATCAAGATAACCTGCACCAAACACACTGAGAAAAGCTTCTCCAACTATACAAATCATATTTTGGTCTTATCAGCACTGACAGATAAGCTCTTCTTAATAGTTCAGTGCATTTTTCAGCCAACTGCTTATTTCTCAACATGAACAAAGGTCAGCTGCTCTCACACTTCATGTTCCTGTCCACAGGTTTTGTTCTGCATGGGCAGGAAAATGGACATGATCTGCTTTTACTGACTAACCCCCACCTCCAGTTTTCAGAACCCTGGTATTAAATAAAGCCTACAATTCCAAACTAAAATGTACTGTCCCCTCTGCCTGTTCTTGAGTACATCCCCTTGTTTACAGATTGGCACATACACATTCAAATGAAAACGGGACTGAAAAGAACCTTCTAGTTTAGGTCCTGTCTAGTCCTTTGCTATTATGAACTCATCTCTCCCATTGCCCTGTGGAGCAGTAATTTGGATACCTTTGCTACTTTCAGAAAGACTAAAGTTCTGAAGGCAGCTTCCAGTGGAGTCAATCTCCTCATAACTGCATTCGTGGCAGGGTAACTGCAATTTGATTTAAATACCAGCACAAGTCTTAAGGACAGCTGGTTCCTTTTCTCACCAGAATGGATCTCCCTCCCTTCTCCTCCCTTCAATCCATGAATTTCCTGGCAGCAATTACATCTCCCACCAGACTCTGCCAGAGGCTGTTCCATTCAACACTCTGTGGGCTCCCAGGCTCCTTCCAGCAGCCACTTTCTGCATTCCTCACTATCTCCCTCCACACTGGGTGACCAGAACTCTGAGAAGCATCTCCCAGGGCACTTGGACACTTTCACCTCCACGGCAATTTTTCTCCTGGTGCATCCCCTGTGTGAGAATGAACAGCCTTTGTAACAAGCACACAGCCCTTCTGGCCCTTTCCACTGCATGTGCTCCATTTTCCAAAAGAAGTTTGCATTCAGCTCCCAATTCCATGGAGCATTGTGCTTTGTTTCATTGAATTTTGTCCCATTTCTGCACTCTAATCCTTAGGGTCATTCAGTTCCGCATATCCAGCTTTTGTGTATTTATGAATCCTCTGAACTTGGCATCATTAGCCAAGTGTTATCAGCACACACCAAAT
Organism: Cyanistes caeruleus; assembly: GCF_971803275.1. Lineage (NCBI taxonomy): Eukaryota > Metazoa > Chordata > Aves > Passeriformes > Paridae > Cyanistes > Cyanistes caeruleus. The sequence goes on from NC_141717.1 coordinate 12,257,035, forward strand.
TTTTGCACCAAAACCATTAATAGAAATACTAAATAAAGCAGACCCTAAGGCTAATCTTTGAGGAATTCTACTTATCCTTGCATTTTCCTTGCAACAATACTGAATCTATCCCTGCTTAAATAATTCCTATACACCCTACAATTCTTCTATTAATTTCCATCTTCTCCCCCATGGTTTATACTTTCCCAAGCAGTTCCTGTTTCAGTGAAGTTCAAAGAAGTAAGATTTATTGTGATTTATTTGATAAGATAATCAATTCTCTAGACAAAGAAAGCTGTTACATCAGTCTGGTACAATCCATCTTGGTATTCCTTGATCCAATGAAGAAGGGAGATTCCTTGCCCTGTAGCTAAAGGCCATGCCCAGCAGTACAGGGGAGCAGCATACAGGAGTTTGAATCCTTACTGAAGAATTTTGTTTTGCTTTTGTTCAAAAAAGGCCTCTGCATTTAGAGAAAAGTTTTGAAAAAGACATTGCTATGCTAAAACAAAGCCATCCCCAATATGCATGTACAGGGTGTGCATTTTTGTTAAAAAGTTTCCCTGCAAAACCAAAACTTTGGGGGTAAGTGAGGGATAATGCACTGCACATCTAAGGGAGAGGGGAGGCAGAGCACGTCGACATCCCCAGCTTAAAATTTAGAGCTGAAATACTGAAAGATGCTAAAATGGAAAGGTAAAATTAAAACTGAGCTGGAGATTATAGTGGTTATTGGGTTTTTGGAAACGATCAAATGATAGGCTGAATAAAAATCAAGCACAAGCATTTGAGCTGTCTGACAGGAGCAAACCATCCCCTTGCTGATTAGTCTCTGCTATTTAAATGATAATTTCACTTTAAGGCAAACAGGGCTGCCTAATGCAATGAAAGTAGCTCTTTGTAAGTGTCTGTATTTTTGAAAGCTTCTCCTTCACAGCAGAGTGAGCAGTGAAGTTCAAGCCATTTACACATAACATGGGTCACTACATGCTGCAAGGAGCCAAGCAACTTCTACCCAACTGTTTTCCAACAGTGACAAACAACACTGGCAAAAATACAGCAGCAGCCCAAAATGCAGTGTCTGACTGGTGAGCCCCCATGGCAAATGAAACACCAGCTATGGAGCAGACAACACCAGCACACATTTCTGAATTACTCTCCACACAATTCTTGCATTCCAACTGCTGAAGTTCCTCAAATCATCCTTCACCAAAGATGGACAGTGTGCTAAACTATTGCTTAACAGCTTTTTCTGTCTCCAGAATGCCAGATCTGTGATCCTGGGAAGACAATCTCTTGAACTGCTCCCAGAGCTTTGAAATGCAAAGCAAGGACAGATATATTTTTGATCTGAGCTTGCTTACTTCTCACTCTGATTATCTGATTATACATTACAGCCTTGCTCTGCCTCAATGTCAGGTGCTCATCCGTTTAATTTTACACTCTTCCTGTCTCTCCTTTAGCCTCCAGACTTACTACTCTGATATATTCAAATGGAAATAAAAGCATTAATAGCAAAGGACAAAGAACACAAGTATTTTTGAACATCAGAAATAATACTGCACTCTTTGGAGAAAATTAGTATCAGATGGGAAAGTCTGGCAGAAAGTTTTGACAAGCATTTCAGTGAAGAACTGTAAAACACAGACCTACAACACTTAAATATATCTATGAAATGTGGTTGCTTTATTAAAACTAAGTGGATAAACCCCAAGAGAATAGGAGAAAACTAAACTCTGGTTAAAGCACAGATTTGACACCACACTTCCAAGCATCACATTTAAATGCATTAGTCCCAACACCTAAACACGGACTGAAGTTTCCTAGAACTGCATCTGACTGCTCTGAAGCCTGGAGCTTCAAAATTTGAGATTACAAAGGAGCATTTTCTCCCCATGAGGCACAGTAAGTATTCTGTCATGGAAAGCTAAAACCTAAGGCAGCATAGAAAGTGAAGAATAATGTACATTTTAAAACAAGAGAACAGAATAATGAAGAACAAAAGAGCTTAGAGCAATACTCCAGCATATGCTGCAGGTCACATTCAACAAATGACAGCTTCCTCCAAGACTTCTCTATGTAAAAACTGATGGCTTCAGCACACACACAATTGGTTTAAAACATCCATAAATAGTTTTCTCTTTAAACTTATACCTCACTCTAAAGCCAAAGATGCCCTTTGGAACTGTTCAGGCACTTGCCCCTCAAGAGCTGTTAAACACAGCTGAGGCAGCGCTTTCATCTTTCACACATGCTAAGTCCTACAAACACTGAGCACGTAACCTTTATTTCTATATAAACAAAATGATTACCCTCATCATCCCTTCCAGCCCTGGCTGCTCACTGCAACGTCCCCTGCCTTGCTTTGGAACAGCACAGCTATTCATGCACCAACACAGGAGACCTGATGAGGGAACAGGTCAGGAATGGGATTGCTGTTTCCCATTCTAGATTGCTTTTTGCTCTGCAGGGACACCTCTTTCAGATACAGAGTTCACAGAACCAGAAGGTACCAGGTAGGAACAGAATATTTTAAGACAGAGACTGGAGTCAGAAGTCCCAGGTGAGACAGGAATGGCACAGCTGCTCTAAACTGGGACTAACTCATCCTGGCAGAACAATGCAAGGGAAATTCAGTCAATATTAATCCCTGTGCAAAAGCCAGAAGAAAGCCCTATTCTGAGGGATTTGGGGGAATATTAGCAACCTGCATACACTGGCCCTCTTCAGAGAGTGAATTCATTAGCATTTCCCAAACCTTCACCTTCAATAGAAGGCAAAAAATTAACAGTAAAATGCAGTACTGTGCCTGTACAGGACAACAGCAGATAATCCATCCATGAGGTAAGCTGAGACCTCATAACTATAAAAGTTTCTCTAAAAAGCGCAGTGCTTTTTGGTGCTTGTTTGTGGTGGTTTTTAATTACTTGCTCCCCCTACACAGTATTTATCTCCCTACTGGGTTCCCTGGGAATTCCCACTGTGAGGAGACAGTTTGTTTTACACTGGGAATCTTGTAAACAGCAGTCATGCAAATTTCAGTCTGTTCACAGATCATAAATTACAACTATTTATGAAAAACTGAAGACGTAGAACATGAAGCTTCAATATCCTCCTATTATGCTAATCCTAATTTTCTCCTCCAGTTAGGGAAACAGCTCTTAAGTTGGGAGTCACCAATGGCCAACCCAGACAAACCAAATTTCTCACCTTCCAACAGAGAAATTAGCAATGTAGTTCAGGGCAGTGGTACAGTTACAGAAGGCAGCCAGCCAACACCAAATGCTTTTAATTAAACTGATTTCTTGCTTGGTGACAAAAGACCATAGGGCTACAATAGGCTATCCCATACAAATATTTGCTCCACTATGGAATGATCATACCAGAATTATGGCAATACTGGAACCAGCAACAATAACCCCCAGTCTTGTCTTGATTGGTTGCAGTTAATTAAGTATCCAGAGTAACATGAGTAATTCAAATTATTTCAACATGCACTACTTTGTGTATCTGTCAACAGATTTTTTTTTAAACCAGTAACCACTTACTCATAATGGACATTCGGAGAAAGACAAATTACTACCTTGTGAGAAAGGAAAAGATTATGAGCTTCATTCACTACTGCAAAGATATTCAATGCCTTGGATGGAAAAGAGTGCACAGTAGCTAAGCATAGTTAATCAAGATTCAAAAAGGAAAGTAGAGAACTCCAATATTCTCCTTTTTCTTCTATTCACTGAAAAAAAAGAGCACTAATCCACCACTAAATGCAGAATCAAGAAATCCGATTCCCCTTTCCCTCCCTCTCTCCTCCCTTCCCCCAGCTCCAAAAGCAGAATGTGCATAGAAGGACTTCCCGTACTGAGTGTAGCACCTGGGTAATTATGAATTACAACTGTGCAAACCACTGTACTAAATAGAGATGCTTGCCACTTAATTAAACCCTTTCTTAGAGAGGAAATGCATACACATTCACGCTATCTCCTCTTCTTAATTGGTCTCAGACACTGCAGGAAGTTAGTCCCCAAGATTTGTCAGCCAGCCAGCTCACAGATGTTTCAGAAAGAAAACCAGGTCAGCATTCCCAGGTTCACTTCTTTGGCTCGAGGCGACAGGTCAGCAGATCAGTGTCTGCTGTCTGCAGCTGGCAGCTCCACCAAGGGAAAATGGTCCCTCAGCATTGGTCCAAATTCCTGCCAAACAGGCACTTCCCTTGGCAGGCCTGGCCTGGCCTGTGAGCTGTTTGTGGCACACCTGGCAGTCTTCACCCACTTGTATAACTTCAGCCAAACTCCAACCTTCCAAAACTTGCAGTCTTCTGCCACTTATGGAATAACACAAAGACAAATTTAGCATTAAGCCTTGTCAGCTGCTATCAGTGGCTATCAGTACCTTCAGTATCTGATTCACTGCCTCAGCTTTAACAAATACCTGATGCACATCTTTGTGCATCACTCAGTACTCCAGGGTATATCTATTTACGGACAGCAAATCGCTTGCCTAATTCATTAGAGGACAAAAACAATATCAACCAAACACAGACAAACAGCAGCAAAAGAGGCTTATTTAGATTAACAGCTCACAGAACAAGCATCCTCATTTTTTATTTGGGCATCCTCTACATGCTGCAGAAGGGAAAGGCAGAACAATAACAGCGCTGCTCTGAGAATGCAATTCTAAGACTTGGGGTGGGGAGAACAGAACCAGGCTGTGAAGAACTCCTACTAAACAAGACAAAATTAAGAATATGTGGTGTAAACATGAGGTTTACAAAGCCAGTTAGAAAAACACTGTTTCATATTACACTAGAGAAATCTGCACAAACCATTTTCACACCAATTTACAGCCTGGAGTAGTGGGCAAGGAGATGGTGACTGCATGCAGGAAGCATTGAAGAGAGTCTAAAAGTTCTGCCGGCAGCAATGACTAGTTTTCCTGAGAGCAGCTGCCCCTTCCCAAGGCTGATGGATTCACACCGGGCTGAATCCCAGGCTGGAATGATCCCATTCCTTCCCCTGCAGGAGAGCGGGCGCCATCTCGTGGGAGCTCTGTGCTTTGTCACCCAAATAAAGTCACCACTGTCACACAAAATCTCCCTCCCCCAAGTATTTTTCTATTAAAATAGATTATAGGTTTAATAGCAGTACAGGAACTGCCTGGAAAATATCTCTAAGCAAAAAGTCCAATGTTGAAAAAACAACCGAGTGTGTCACGACTAACATTGTTTGTCAGTGAAGATGGTCAAGAACTCAATTACTCAAATACTGGATTTTGAAGAAATAGAAACTACATCAGCACATCCTGGAGAGACAGAGTACAAGAAGTTTGCTTTCTCAACACAACCCTTTCCTAATAACAGTCCTAAAAAAGCTGTGTCCTTCTGTAGGACAGCTATAGTATTTATATATGTATATATATATATATACATATATTTTATGCTCCAAAATAAGACTTTTTACTCACAGAGCAAGAATTTAGCATTTTGTGGATTTTCCCCTTTACAACTGAAACCAGTTCTACAGCAGAAATATCAAGTCAGAGCAACACATGACAAATTTATGAAAATCCCTGGCAGCATAACAGTAACAGACACAATAGGATCCAAAGGACACATAACGGAACACAAGAAAGATGACACCAATTTATAATGTGTACACATGAACTATATATAACACATATGATGTGTACTATTTTATTATCTAGCTACTGTACAGCACAGGGATATTCTGCTATAGAGCCACAGCTGTCTTTATTTCCACTGTTTATGAAGAGAGAAAAGCCCAGGAGCTTACAAGTGGAATCCAGAACTAGCAAACATAAGATTAGCCAGAGTCAACTGTTAATGAACTTGTTTCCCCCCACAAGGTGAAGCATTATAAACACTCTTCCACTGTCACCAAAAAGCGACCAGTACTAAAAACAGTTGGATTACCACTGCACTCCTGAAAGCTGCACCTCCTTCCCAAGTATTATTACATAAAATTACACTGCAAGGGCTGATCATAAGCCAATCTGACAAAAAGCCTGCTGGGAGCAGGCAATCAGTGAACAGAAACCACTGAGAGCAGACACTGAACAAGCCCTGTGGAAGTGCTGAAGGAAATGAAAAATCATCCTCTCCTAAAATGCCACACTCTGCATGCACTTCCCTTACATCCTCTGTACCAATGAAGAACCTGATAAGAAAAGATGAGAAATCCTAATTTATTCCCTTTTCCCTTTCTTATCTAGTTATTAGCAAACAGAACATTGCTCTGGCTCTTTGGGACAATCAGCCAAATTGTTCCTGTTTCTTTTCTGCTATGAGATGGGCAATTAACTCCTCTCAAACTTTCACCAACAGCACTCTCCAGGATCCAACCAGGACAATGGTCTCTCACCATCCTCCTCACTCTCACCAAAAATTAATGTAATTCATGCTGTAAGAAGTCTGAGCAAGAAAAAAAAAAAAAAGAACAGTAAGGGAGGGAGAGGGAAATCATCCAGTCCCACTTGCTCCAATTGCACAAAAAGATGATCTTTCTCAAGAGCAATTCCCCTTTCTCTAGAAGGTGCCATTAATAGCACTAAACAATATGGCCCAATCACAAAACTAGCACTTCACAGTGAATATTCTGATTTTAAATGAAGGAGTTATTAGACTTCAACAGGCAGAATCACTTGGTTCCATTTCTCTCCCACTGTGAAATTACCTCGTTAAACCTTTAACAGCTTGAGGTAAGTAAAAAGCTTTTACTCAAAGGTTTTGTGAAAAGGATTCCTACAATTTCTGTCTATACCTTACCATAAGAGACTTAACATAATTCCATCTTCATCTAAATGTATGGATCCTCATCAGATGCAGGAGAGAACCTCAAGCATGCTACCTACCAGCAGGCCTCTGGAAAAGGTTTGTTATCCTCATTAAACAGAAAACACTTAGAAAATTAAGGGAGTTTTCCCAAGTTGAAACGCAAGTATCTTTTACATGGAGCAGTGATGTGTCCAAACCACATGTGCATTTCCAAACAATCCCAGCAGTGTGCAGACACAGCTCTGTGGCTGGGAATGTGGAATGAATGGAATGGAGAAACAACTGGCAAGATGAGGTTCTGCTGTTCATGTTTCAGCTTTGACCCAGAGTGAAAGGTGATGAATGCTCATAGAAATTATTTACAAAGAAGCATTTCCTTCTCTCATGTAACAACACTGTAAATAGTTAGAGAAAATAAAACAGCATTGAAACACGGCACACAAAAGATTCATACAGACACAGAATACCTTCTGCAGGAAAAGAAAATGATCAGAAATTCCACTATTTCCAGCTCATTTTATACCACATACACAGGGACCTTAAAAAATCTGGTTCATTGCTCCAGATGTCAGGAGGAGCTGTTAAGTACCAGCACACAGACCAGCTGGTGTTACAAAACTCAACTGGGGAGTGGGTTTGACAAATGACTAAAATAACATTTCTTCAGCTGCTTATGGGAAAGAAAGTCACAACATGATCTAGCAGCTAATTTTGATATCCAGATTTCAAAGGAAATATGTTTACAACAGTTTGCCACAAGTAGCATACATTTTATTCTCTGGGCATCTAAAATTCTTATCTATACAAAAAAAGTTTCAAGAACTCAAAACTGATCTGCAGCCTCAAAGACATTCCTCAAAGTGACTTGGTGAAAAATATTTCTTAGTTCCCAAACTTACCTTAAAAAACGTGTATCTTATTTTCTTCTCATATATAATAAAATGTACTAGAAGAGCTTCCACATGAAGAAGGGACAGAAAGAAAGCATGACCAACACACTTAAGATATCAATCAGAAGAGAAAAGGGCTTAAAAGTCTTACTTCCCTCCAGAGCTGTAAGCACTTACCTGATATTTAAGCCAGTGCTCTGGTCAAGTTTTTCCCAGCTTTGTAATTTTCCCAGAAGTTTCTAAAGTAAAGATTAAAAGTAGAGTTAGACACAGACACATGTTCTAACAGCTCACTTTCCAGTTTTCTCATATTCCTCCATGCAAAATCAGTCACTTCTTGTCCTGTGGATTTCCTGATCTATCCAGCACTTTTGGTTTGTCATTCTGCAGCCCTGGGTATCAAGGTTCTTATCACACACCTGCTCAACACCTCCATGTCTGGACAGAGCCTGATGCCAGAAAAAGCCTTTCCAGCAAAATAAAGGTGAAAAAGAAACATAAAGGTTAAATATAGACAATATGATGAGATTATTCTTTACACAAAATCTCCAGCTGAACAGCAGATATCCCCTCACCTTTTACACCCTCCTTGCCATAACTCCCCTCATGCTGACTTTCCAGTTTGGGAATGGTTCGAGTCCAATAATTAAAGGAGGTATCATGTCTCAAGTAATACAGTACAGGAAGAGCCTAAAAGTCAGGACAGGCAATAAAGGAAACTCCTGTTCTGCTCATCCACCAGATGTTCCCAGCTCCTCACCTCATTTTCCAATTCCATAGTCACTAGCTGTGCTTGGACTTTCTCATAGCGTTCCAGTTTTCTTTGGAGACCTTCCACTTCCTCTTTAAGCAAACCATTGTTTTCTTTCATTTCCCTGTGGTGAAGAGACAGACAATCACTACAGATTCATGCAACTCAATTCCCCTTTAGGAACTTTCAGATATACAGGAATCCCAAGGGAATCATGACATCCAACTGCCTCACTTCTATAACCTTCACTGAAAAGCCACTGCTACAAAAAAAAATTCAATTTTATTGAAATTATTTTTTTTTCTACTTTAAATACCATCCTAATTATGCCAAAACAAGCTGAAGCTTTGTGTCTGTATTTGTCAAAACAAGGGTAACAAAAGACTCCAAACTCTGCTTTTCAGTCTGGCTGGAACACAGCAAGCAGTACAGACCTGGGCTTTGGAGCACTGCTTGTTTTACCTCAATAGAGGTGCACAAGGGTGAAATAAAACTGTACAAAAACAAATTACCTTTAATCTGTTGGTATGCTTCAGTGTAGAAAACAAGCATGAGAAAAAAAATCCAAGATAAACAATTTAAAATTATAATGAAATAATTACAAGACCAAAACCTAGCAAAATTACTTAATTTTAAAAAAAGAAAATGCTGGCAAGATGACTTACGTAATTTTTAAAAAAGAAACAACAACAAAAAACCTTTAACACTTTAACATTTAATTATACATCACATTTAATTTAGTTTTCCAAACTGATTGCCACTTTGACAATCCAGAAAGCCTACCCCCCTATATCAGAATGCTGTAGCAATTTAAACAAGACACTTTCTAAACATTATGCCAGAACAACAGGCCTTTAAAACAGTGGTAACAATAGCTAAGCAAAACCAGTTATTAAAGAAACATTCAGCTGCCGCTTTTCCCTACAGGAAATTCTTTCCTCAAGTTGCATGGAGTTCATCACTACCTTTAAACACTGAATTTCGTTCTAACAAACCAAAATCACCACCCAGAACAATCAATGTACATTGTGTGAGGCTCCTGTGTTCAAGAAGATTCCTCAGATGTTGTCAGATCCTCTCATCTAGTTATCACCACGGCACTGCTCAATTCATAAGCAGTGTTTATATGAAATACTTCCTTCTGAGCTTTCCCATGTGGAAGCCCTGAAGAGGGATATAAATGTGCAGACAGTGTAGCTGTAGCATGTACAGAACACAACCTTCAACAACTGAACCCTTCCTTCACCTGAAGTAGGCGTTTTCCTCCCTGAGCTGGCGCAATTCACGCTCCATTTTTGGGAAACGAGCCAGTTCTGTCTTCATGTTCTTGACAATTAGAGCATCATGTTCCTGCTGGGACAACTTCTGCTCCAGATCCTGGAAAACATGGGATGGGAACAGGACAACAATAAGTAAGTTGGAATTTGTAAGATGAATTCTGCATTTTAAGCTCAAATCAATGACTTGAATGAAGCTGGAAGGGAACTCAGGAGGTCATGCGGTCCAATCAATGCTCAAAGCAGGGATGACTTGTTGCACTTTTAATACCTGGGCTGGTCTCTCCTTTCTACACCTGCTTAGTCCAAGTTCTTAACAAAAAAAACCCTCACTTACTCATTAAAATGACCCTCTTCTATCAACTGAAACAAATCTATGATTTCCTTGTCTGCTATGCCTCCATCAATGAAGTGCAGAGGGAAGCAGTTGGAATGACCTGCAAGAATTAGGTACAGAAAGAAACACAAATGTGCATTTCAATGTTATGGTAAATGTTGGGCGGTTCTCCACTAAAAAAACAAATGATTTAGGACCATGTTGCAGATTTATATCCTGTTTTCCATCCCTTCATTTCAATAGAGACCATCTCCTCTTGCTGGCAGTCAGGTTGGTTTTACAGCAAGGCAATGCCACTGTCAGCACTGCTCAAATCAAAGTAACTCTCCACTCTCTGCCAGGAAGAAAAAACAAATGAAAAAGATATACTCCCACCAACCAATGTGCTAAAAAAGCATCTCTATATTGACATTTAAGTTAGTATAGTTTTGAAAGCTTCACAATTAATTGCACTTTCTAAACACAATTGCAGAGGAAGGATTTTCTGGGAAGCAGAAAATAACTGTAGCTGCAGGGCTCATCACACACCATTTGAAAAAAGATCACTCTAGAAGCAGTCTTTTGCAGAGCAAATTTGTGCTGTGGCACAAGACCAAAAAGAGCATTCCTCCAGAGCACTGCAAAAGAATATAAATCACTTTTCTATAGAGAAAAGTATGCTTTTTTTCAATCAGCTGATACAACAAAGGCAAAGTGTCATGTTACAGCTAATTGTAGATAGTCTGGTCCACCCAAGCTCAACCCTTGCTAGCAACCAGCTCAGGTACTTAAATGACAAACTAACCTTTTATTTCTGCAACAGCCAGTTTTTCAAAAAGCAGCGCTCTGTTCCTCCACTGGAGGAATTAAAATCTAAAGCTTTATATAGGTCACAAAGTTTCTTACCTTAATCTTCTGTTCATATTCTGTCAGTAAAGACTGGCTTGCTTGCAGTGTCTGGATTTGCTGACTTGCCTCCTGCCATTTCCTGTCAGATGAAGACACAAGAGGCACCTGAGCATCCAGAAACCAAGTACCAGAAACAACCCACCTTCAGAAGCCTCTAACTGAGTCAAACTGCACTAATAAAGTAAATGTTACTCTTACTCATTTTCTCTTTCAGTCTTGTGCTCGTACCAGCTCCCTCTAATTTAGAGACAAAAATATCCATTCATTTTAATAAAAAGGATATTGAGAAAAATACAAAAAAAAATCAAGCCACTTTAACTTTGAGAACAGCAAATACACAGAGTGAACAAAACTTCACAACTTTGAAACTGAAGAGCTGAAGTTAGTAAGCAAGGAAAAACATACTCGTAACTTTCAACTACCCCTTCACTATGATTTAAGGTTTGATATTTTTGCTCTGTTCTGTCTATGAAGTTCAGTTCAGCCTTTCCCACTCACGTGCCTTCTGTTAACTCTCCACCAGGAACACAGAATATCAGTGAGACTTAAAGCTCGAGTTTGTGGGGTTTTTTTCCTCAAGGCACAATTAAAATTGCACCTCAGAGATGGTTTCAAACAACAGTTACAACCTGCACACCCGGATCAAAGGATTGCTTTGAAGAGCAGAAATCAAACGCTGTTGAAAGTTTTCTGAGTGATGACAGCTGCACAAGACTGAAGTTCTGTTTGCCTTTTTCTCCCTACAGTCATTCACCCCTTGCTTACTTTTTTTCAACATCCAGCTGCTCCATCAGTTCCTGCTTCTGAGAATCTTGGCTTGTCATCTGCATCTCTTGGTTCATTATATTCCATTGCAGCTCTGATATTTTCCCTTTCAATACAGTGATTGTCTGAATTAATGGGGGGAAAAAAAAAAAAAAAAAATAAACACACAAGGCTGTGATTCCCCAAGCAGATATTATGGATGGTGACAGAAATAATTTCCAACTAAAAAGTACTAATGCAACCTTAGAAACAATCCCACACTCCTGCAAACCTTCAGACCTGCAAACCTACCTCAAACAAATGCAAGAGAAAATAATTTTGTACTTTCATTTGCCATCCAAATTGTCATTTACATTATCTCTTAAATGGGTGACCTCAAACTGGCACGAAAAATATCAAACTTTAGAGTTAGATGGTGTTGTTTTCTAAATACATTAACTCTAAAGAAAAGCTCACAGGTTTGTTTCCAATAGCCATTGCTCAGCTCCCTGTAACAGAGAAAGAGAGAAATATCTCAAAATATTACATATATAGTGTGTCTTCTAGACAGAGAGACAGGTAGGGCTCTCATCTTGATACTGATAGAAATAAAATACATACACAGAACTGCACCACACATCTTTTAGGTGTGTTTAGTTTCTCTTATGGACCATCACTGTCCCCCTGGTTTTAATCACTGAAAACTGGACCTTTAAATCTCTTTACCTGCTCTGTCACACTGCCACATTTCCATTGACACCTAGGCAGGAGCAGGGCTTAAGGACTTAGTGATTGCTGAACAACAACTGGTGCAAGAAACCAAATTAAACAGGTAAGTTACCAATTAAATAGCTGAACCTAACTATAATGATACCTGAGAAGATTGAGAACTGAGAAAACGGTCTGGGCATCCAAATATAGTGAAACTACCATGCATTCATTCTGCAGTAGAATGCATAGGCATTTAAGACACTTCAGGAGGACACACTTGGTTCATCCACTCTACCACGCTCCTGACTTCCCTGAGCACCTTCCCATATCATCTCCTCCTTCACTGTCCCTTTCTTCACACTTCTGAACCCAGATGCTGGATGTTGCTTCACACTTTCTTTCTCCTTCTCCGTATCAGCCTGTTCAAGAAATCTTTTCTCCGTCTGATCTGCTTACTTGTGTCTGGGCTTAGTTTGGTTGTAAACTTTGACATAAAAGACACACACCACCAGGGTTCATTCGTTTCCAGGTGATGAACACAATGTTCCAGTTATTTTGTGTAAGGGTTTTTTTTAATCAAAAAGGGCATTTTCAAGTCAGAAGAACTGCAAAGTCACCTGAAGGTATGGATGGATTAAAAATTACTCTGTTCTTACTTCATTAGCTTCGGCTAATTTGCTGTCCTTCTCTTGCATCTTCTTACTCATTGTCTCCATGCTCTTCTTGTAAGATTTGTTCATCTCCATTTGTTCTTTCAGTTTATTTTCAGCCTCTGTTTCCCTTTCCTGGTACTGTTTTATGCGTGTGAGCAGCTCCTGGTTACGGTCGGCCTCTCGCTGGCCAAGGGAAAAAACAGAGACTTAAGAAGAAAGCAGGAGAAAGGTGAAGCCATTTTTCCTTCTTTTGTTCTCATTCCTCATTACCATGGTCACCAATGGTAATTGCTTCATCATGAAGCAAAGTCACTCAGACCACAGCTTTAACCCAGCAAGGGCAAAAATCTTATCAGCAGCAACTCAACAGAATTGCCCAAGGAATTACCTAGGGAAATGCAGCTGGAAAATTAAGAGACCACATCTTTCAAATCTCTTACACTAAGACATGACTGTGAGAATACAGATGTGGCTTCACAGACTCCACTGCACACCCTCCAGCAGACCAGAGATGAAAACATTCAATCTCCAATTTAAAGCTGACCCACACACAGTAAATTGACTTTCAGAAATTCAGACCTCAACAGCTGGGTTAATAACACAAACTTCCTTCTGCAACTTCTGGAATTGAGGCCATTTAAAAGAAAATATTATCAACTAATAGAATAAATATTTCTGCAGTCTGACAACCTTTCATATACCATTTCAATTTATTCCTACAACAAATTGATTGATACTTACTGAAAAAATGCATAGTAAATTGCTTTGCTAATCAAAGCAACTGGAGACATGGATTTGCATAGTAAGCAAGGATTATGCAAAGCAATGTGAGGTTCCTAAAACCTTTATCCACATGACTCAGAAAAAACACAGAATCTGAGCAGGGTAATTACCACAGTGCTGGATTAATGCTGCTCCCTTTTTTTGTACCAGTATTTCAAGGGTTTTTGTGACTGACTCAGCTACATTCCACTTTGAACTCTTCCTGGGTTAACCCCACATCACCTGACTTCAGAGGAAGGAGGAATTTAGTCACAGACTCCCTATTTCACAACCACACACTAAATCTGTCACCCTCATAAAATACAACAAAACATACTTATTATTTTTTACAGATTTCTTTTTCAATAATCACCCACATAGAAGACTTTTATTATGCTACAAAAGCCACTGATCCACAGCTTATTTCAGTAACATCGTTAAGCAAACATATGTGGGCAGAAAAGCAGAACCCAATAAAAGCTATTAGTCCCTGAGTGAGGCTCACTGTTTTATCAGTGCAGGCTCTCTTGCATGACATTGCATGGCTGGCACTGATGCCATTCCAATTAATTATAGCCACACAAACCAAATGCTTGCAATTGTGCCAGCAGAAGTTTAAACTCCTCTAGGAGAAAAATGATTAAATACTTCAGGGAGAAACAAATAACAAATCCCTTTTGTTACTGCTACCCATGACAACTTCACTGCTAAGCTAATAGAATCCAGTGGTTAGTTATGAGTCTGTGAATCTAAGAAAGCTTCAAGTTCACACTCTTGTGCACATTAGCAAGTTAGTGCAGTGCACTGAGAGGGGACCTGCAGAGCAGTTCTGTAGATGTGCTGGCAGTTTGACACCCACACCTGCAGTAAGTGCAAACACAGTAAATGCATCTCAGATTCACTGAAGTCCTGCTCTGAAGAGTGTCCATTAGCAGTTGGAGAACACCAGGCTTGCTCCTGAAGTGCACCTTTCAGTTTAGTTTCACTCAAGAGAAAGAGAAACTATACACAGTGTTCTGAGACAGATCACTGCAAACCAAAGCACATCCCTGAACCAAACCAAAGCACTGATGTAAATGCTCTCCATGTGTTCTGGCTTAGGCCAGTGCACCCAGACATCCCACTCACCTCATAGTTCCTGGCATTGGTATTAGCTGCCTTCTCCAGCTCGATGCGAGCTCGTTTGTGGCTCAGCTCCATCTGCATCTTCTCCCGTTCCACCTGCAGCAGCTGGGATTTGGAGTGGATCTGCCCAGCTTGTTCCTCCAGCTGGCCAGTTCACATGTGAAAAGGGACATTGCACACCATTAACAGCACAACAGTATCATCACACCCTGTACTGCTCAGCTGACATTGACTTCCCATTCTACAAATTATCACCACATTTGTGGTACCTCTCACACCAGCTGCGGATGGGGAAACTAAGAGATCAACACCACGCTCAGAAACCCACATCAAACCAAGGTGAATTGGAAAGAAATTAATTCCCAGTTTTTAAGTCAGAATTTCTCAGTCTCTAGATGTAGTTTGACAAATCTACTTCTCTATCTAAAAAGCTAATTATGAACTCCCCAAGCCCAAGAAGAACAGGTTATGCTCCCAGTAAAACATAATGGCTTCTTCTACAACCTCTACAACATTATACTTCATTTTTTCATTCAAATGACCTGAGAGCACAGACAATACTAACAGAACTGCTCACATCCTGGTGATGTACATCCAACAGTAGAGACTCTAACCAGAGAGAGCCTCCTGCAAATACTGCTGCCACCAGAGATGTAGCACAGACAGAAAAAGCTTAAATTTTTGTCAGCATTCCAAATGCAAAGCAGATTTACATTAAAAACAGCAAACTTATTTTGTACTTACAGGCTGAAATAGAAATTACATTAAGATACAGAATAGAGAAACTTCATTCCAGCCTAATAAACAGTCCCTGGGATCTAAGATGTCAATTTACTTTATGCATTATGAGCCTGAAGCAGCTAACAGAATTTAAAAAAGTAAATAACCCAGGTGGATACAAACAGAGGTGGGTAAGAAAGCACAATTGGTTTTTATATCAAAGCCACAGGTCAATGCAGGTCTCCTGGATATGTCCAGGCAAAGCCTGGAAAAAGGTAACAAAGTATCTTACTAGAAAAATGTTAAGATATAAAGCTCCTTTGTTCATCAATATGTAAACAACTCAAAATTTAATTTCCTGAGGTGGTACACAGATACAACTAGCAGGGAGTAAATTCAAAGGACTTTTCTTAAACTTTTACAAAATAGAAATCAATCTGACACTGTAAAAACAAATCAAATATGTTT
Organism: Cyanistes caeruleus; assembly: GCF_971803275.1. Classification (NCBI taxonomy): domain Eukaryota; kingdom Metazoa; phylum Chordata; class Aves; order Passeriformes; family Paridae; genus Cyanistes; species Cyanistes caeruleus. The sequence goes on from NC_141717.1 coordinate 12,273,133, forward strand.
TGGAAAAGATTCTGGAATGGTGACAGCAAGCTTCCTTCATTGAGTTTGTGTCAATTTCAGAACATCAATTTCAGAACGAACAGTCAGACCTGAATGAACCAACTCCTGGAATCAAAAGGAGCACACAACTAGAGTGAAGTGATACTGCAGGAATCACCAAGATGAGGACTCCTCACCTGCATCCTCTGCTGGTACTGCATCTGTAAGGAGCTCTGAGATGATACTGGTGTAGCCAGCCCAGACACTCCCTCCATACGCTGTGAAATGAAGTTATTGAGGGATCTCAGGGTGGAGAAGACAGTGGTATTATTTTCCAAGTCCTCCATGGCTCTGGAAATGGACAGGAAATCATCAGAAAAACACTCAGAGCAAGCTACACTGCTAAAGAGGGATCCATCACTGCCCTGAGGAAACACTAAACACAAGGTCTTGCAATTCACAGGGTAAAATCAATCTGCAAATCACTGCTGGGATCCACAGAAAACATGACCCCACCCAGGCTGAAGTTGTAGTTTTCTCTGAAATGAGACAAAGACGCAATACAGCCTTTTCTTCACTGACCAAACCAAACTTATTATTGTTCCCACAAATTTTTGAAGCTGATGGGAGCAGAACTAACTCCAGAGTAGCTGCAAAGCCTTCCTGCTACACAACTTATTTCTGGTTTCCCAGAGCACTTTGGACTCTAATTTCCAACAAGAAGTCCTCTCAAGTCCACTGATCGCTTGTACAAGGGAAACTGCATCTCATCATTCATACAATGAGATGCAGCTCTTCCTTCCCATCAAACGGGTACTAACTAAAAGGCCAAAGATAAACCAAGCTTGGAGCTCAGAAAAGCCTGCAAGGTTTCCCAGGAGATTTCAGGAAGCCTTAGGTGAGTTCCTCTAGTGACTGCACGCTCACCAGCAACACCGGGAAAGGTCCAGGAGCAGGAAAGGCAGCCAGAGCATGCACATGGCTTGTACCACGGCCAGAGAGCGGGGCTGCCTCCGGGATCCTGCACCCCCGGGGTCACACAGCACTTGTTGTCTGGATTTACAGCGGCACGACGCGGAGGTGAATCAGAGGCGCAGTAGCAACAGATCGGCCAAAACCCAAACTGAGCCCTGGAGTACCAAACGCACCTGTCGAACAGCAAGCCTGTTCTCAAACCTACTAACAATTAAGATGACACTTAGATATGTGACCCGGTCCGGTTCAGAAACCCCCGTGGCCAAGGCTCCCTCGGGGCACGCAGGAACCCGCGGCGGGCAGCGCACACCGACAGCGGCCGCGGCGGGCACGCAGCAGCTCCGGGCAGCGAGGGGTCCGCCCGCACAATCCCCGGGGTAAGAGCGGGGCGGGACAGGAGCGGCCGGAGCCCTCCTGCTCCCCCGGTTCCCCCCGTCCCTGCCCCTTCCCCGTCACTCCCGCAGCGCTCACCGCCGCGCGCCCCGCTTGGATCTCCCTCCTCACCACGGGATCTCGCGGGAACTCCGCGCCCGCCTCTCGCGAGAACGGCGGCGCCGACAGCCGTAATGGCGGCATTACGCGCGCAGCACTCCGCGCGCTACCGTAATGCCCCGACAAGGAGGGATGAAGCTTGGAGCTCGGGCTGCCCCCCCAAAAACCGCCCCGCGCCCTCCTGCTCCAGCAGGGATCGAGTCAGCAGCCCCAAATGAGCTGCTGATGATGAGAAAGGCCTGGGAGCCTTAGAAATAGCCACTCATATAACTCATGCCACAGTCAGCCTGATAAAAGCACTATTTAATACAATATTTGTCACTTTCAGATAAGGCAGCAGCTAAATTTGTTTGTGCAAACAGATTTCCGACAATTCAGTCATTCTTCCTACTGGGATCTTCGGAACATCTTGTCTTATTGCCTAAGAAACACCAATGGTCACACCTAAAAAGCAGGGGAGGTGAAATGCACAGCCATAACCCTGTCCCACTGCCATTGACTGGATTTAGGAGTGCCAGGAAGCAGCAATTCCTAAACATAACCTGTGTCTGTAGGAGAAGCAGCAGAGCCATGGGGCTGAACATTCCCATGTCAGCCATGCCTCTCACATGGCTGTGCTACACATCCCGCATGAGGATGCAGATCCTGATGTGCACAGAAACATTTGCTGGTTTTACCTGTGCTAATAAATCACACCAGCTTCTAAAAGGCATTGAATTGGCTCAAATTTGGCTCCTTTGCTGTTCCCTCACATCCTAACAATCACATCCATGGTTAATCTCATGTATGACAGCATTAACAGTGCAATGATTTTAATTTTAAAAAGGCACATATTAAAAACTCATATAATCAGCATTTTATTTTCATTTCCATTACTCCAGAGTTTGCGTTTCAGATTATTCCTCTCCATTCCCAACCATTTTGTCCGCAAGTATTTGAAAAGCTTTATGGACTTAAAGAAGAGCAGCAAATTTTCCCAGGGTCTTAATGGTGGGATTTTCCTTTAAACACCCACTAAATTGAGATTTCCAATCAATGTCAGAGAATCTGCAGTCCTTGACTTTCATTTCCCTCTGTACAGCCTTGCCAAGTAATAAGATTCCGCAGAGTCCTTCCGGCTGGCCTCAGGCTTTATAGTTCTCACATCCTGGAACTGTTCCTTCAGTCTGTTTTGCAGGAGACGGGCCTCAGATCCATCCCAGAATTTACAGAGCATTGTTCCTTTTGGCTTTAAAATGTGTTGGGATATATCCAGAAGGCTTAAACACAGACTGACCAGCTTCTGATGATCCAGTTCTTTAATGCCTGTGGCGTTGGGTGCCATGTCACTCAGGATGACATCTGCCTTCCCCAAGGGAAGCAGGCTCTGGATTGCCCTCAGTGTGCTGGGGTCTGCGATGTCCATCTGGGACAGGAAAACTGCTCCTTGCAGAGGAGAAATCCACAGCAGGTCAACGCCAAGCACAAAACCGGTGGGGACAGCAGGATCTGTAAGGATCAATGAAACAGGGAATGCTCAGAGAGGCTGCAAAAACCTGCACATGCTCAAGCTTTGTGCCAGTCAACAGACAAAACCCACCACCTGTCACAGCTGCCCTCTCGTCCCCTGGAAGTTTCCTGGGTGCGTCTGGGTGGAGGGTTTGCCATTAGCTCATCCGTACAAGACAAAAACTCAGCTACTTTGGATAAACAAGGGGAATTTTTCTTGGTTTTCTGCTGCTCTTTCCAGGCTGACAGTCCAAAAACCCTGGATAATGGTGCAGATGGTAACACCTCATTTTATAAATATCAATGCCTTCACCTTTCAAATAAACCATGCATAACAGTCGCTTCCATTTTTTGAGAAGGGAAATAATATTTCAAATAAGCCAAAGTAATTGCTGGAGGTCACACCAAGATCAGAACTGGATAAAGGGATCTTCCCCACAACAGCTAATTAGAACACTAGCACCACATGGTATGTTTTATTTCATAAACACAATTTCTCTGTATGAAGACATACTAGGCTCACCCCTTCATGTTTTTATCACTGACCCTGGCACTCGCCAGTACCCACGTCCCCTCCCCATACTGTTACCATCATAATACTTCCTTGGTTTCATAGTATTTTGATTTAGATCCCGTAGTATTTCGCAGATTTTTCATACACTTCAAGAGGAGTATCATCCCCATCTTGCCTGCCAGAAAACTGCACTTACCAGTACCTAAGGCATTGACCCTCTCTACAGCAACCTGGCTCCAAGCACCAGGTGCTGCTCCACAGTCAAGAACAGCAAGTCCTGGACGAAGAACACGGAGCTTGTTATCAATTTCCAGCAACTTGAAGGCACTTCGGCAACGGTAATGCTGCTGCTTCGCTGCCTTGACAAAGGGATCCTTCAAGTGCCGCTCCAACCACCTCTGCTCAGCTCCAGTTTTCCTCAGAAGCTTCACCGTGGTGTGCAGGCATCTGCTCATCCAAAGCCTACAGCTGCCAGGAAGACAGGCAAGTCAACCAGCTAGTACATAAGCACTCTATTTCAAAAGCCTCTATTGTAATTAATCCCAGGCACTACAGGCTGCCCAGGGAGGCTCAGTCTCGCTGTCCAGAGACATTTGAAATACAGCTGGACGTGTTCCTATGCCACCCGCTCCAGGTGACCCTGCCTTGGCATGGTCATTGGGCTAGATGGTCTCCAAAGGTCCCTTCCAACCCAAACCATTCTGTGATTCTAAAAAGAAGCCCCCAAATTTGAGATTTTTGGCACCTTTACTTATCAGGTCTTATCACAACAGCAGGGCCAGATTTTGGATGAGGCCTCATCTGTTATCCTGAGGTAAAGGAGGAAAGAGATCCCACTCCAGCTTCTGCTCTGCGGTTTTAAGGACCCGACAAGGCAGAGTGTCCCCAGCACGGTCCTGTGCTCCCTCTGAGAGCCTCGGAGGAACGGAGGGATGCCCGAGCTCCTGCAAGCTCCTGGCAGAGCAACCAAGAGCCACGGTCCCTGCCAGAGCGAAACCACCGCACGGCATTAACCTAAAACCCCAAACGCACATTAACCCACTCCCGAGGGAAACTCCAGGCGCCGGCACTAATGACACCCCTCCATCCCTGGGCGCCAGGATCGCCTCAGCGGCCGCACCACGCACCTTCCCCCGGCAATGGCACAGGGCCCCGCGCCCGCCATGGCCGCCTCAGCCCGCCCCGGCCCGCCTCCCCTCACGGCGGCCGCGGGCGGGGCGGCGGCGGCGCGGGAAGAGCGGGGACGGGCCGCGGCTGAGGGTGACACCGAGACGGGCGGGAAAGCCGCGAGTGCGGGGCTGAGGTGCGCGGGCCCCGGGATGGGAGTGCAGGGGGGACAGGGGTTGGGATGGGGAACCAACGATTTGGGGAAGGGCCGCTAGGGAGTCAAGGATTCGGGGAGGGATGTTGAGGGTGATAAGGGATTCAGGGAGGGAGTTCAGGAGTAACAAGGATTTAGGGAGAGCGGATCGGAGATTTGGGGAGGGGTGCTGGGTGTTTGCGGGGTGAGGGGCTCTGTGCACCCCCGGGTCCCCTCCGAAGGGTGCCGGGACCCCTTGGCACAGCGTGCCCGCCTCGTCCCTCTCCCAGGAGCCATGCACACGTCCCGACTCTTCACCCTCGTCCTGGTGCTGCAGCCGTCCCGCGTCCTCCTGGGCATGAAGAAGCGCGGGTTCGGCGCCGGGCTGTGGAACGGCTTCGGGGGGAAGGTGCAGCCCGGGGAGAGCATCGAGGAGGCTGCCCGCAGGTGAGGGCTGGGCCGGCGCCACGGGGACAGCTGTGGGGGCACAGGTGGAGGTGTTGGGACATCGGCGGTGGGCTGCAGGTGAAGATACCACGGCTCATCTGGTCAGTGACACTCTCGTGTTACCGTCTAGTGCAGTCGTGACCCACCTCTGAACACCTGCACACAGGTGATGAGGGATCATCCACATGTACAGAGAAACAGGATTGCTCCCCCTTTGTCATCTGCAAATCCTAAACTATCATCCAGTCTGTGAGCAACTGGGACTTCCTGTGTCCTCTCTCCCATCTCCTGGACTCTGCTCTAAACTGAGAAAGAGTCTGAGTGGTGGATGGAGGTTCTTGCGCTCTTCAGAGAGGTGCAGGGTTTAATTTTGGCTATATAGCAGAACTACAGCTAATTTAATTTAAATAATTAGCCAAACTTCTTATTATTTGATTGTATGGTGACATTTTTAAGTGCTAATGCTGAGTTGTGGAATTGAATTTCATCAGTAAAAAGGTACAGTGTTATTTTTGAACCTTTAGTACTGATTTCTTGTAGTTCTTTCATCTGTCTGGTCATTAAAATGAAGTAGCAGATCACAGCTGAATTGCTAAACTCCTCTAAGATTTGGGTACCTTGTTCTTTACATGAATGTTGCTTATACAAAGCCACACTTTGCCATCTCCTCAGTTACTGATACGTGCCCAAAGCTGCCCTTGCACCTGCAGGAAGCTCAGTCGTGGGGTGCTGAGCTGGTTCCCAACAGCTTCTGCCCTCAACAGCCTCCTCAGCTGTGCCAGCACAACCTCCTGGGCTCTGCGGTGAGCTGGGCCTGGGGACAGAAGGGTCTCTGTGCAGATGTGCTCCCAGCAGCCCATGGCCTTAACATACCTGATACTTCATCATGGATTTTTGTGCAATTTAGCATCTCTGAGTGGAGGGAGTGACATAAGTTTTGTCACTTAACATTTGCTAGACTTACCTGCCACTGGCCATGGGGTAAATCTAATGGTTTAATGTAGCTTTTGATTTCCTTGGTGTGTTTACCTGTGCTGGCCCTGAGTTTGAGACTAGAACTTCTTTTCACACAAGATGTCAAGTGCGAAAATTTTCCTCGATCCAAATGCAATGTGCCACTGCACAGCCAGCACCTGCTGCTGGGGACTGTCCCCATCCCTCTGCCTGCAGTTTACTCCGGAGTGACACAACCAGTTCAGCTGAGGTCAGCTGGCCAGGAATCTGTTCCCAAAGCCAGGAGCAGCTGGCCATGCTGGCCACCTTGCTGGCTAGAGCACTGCTGGCGCAACGCTACCTCAGGGCACAGCTCTGCTGCAGGAAGCAGTCACACAGTCCAAATCAAACTTCCCTTGTACCGCTTCCACTCTGCACTGGGAGCGGAGGTCCAAGGTTGTGCTTCTTTCCACGTTTTTCTGTCTCAGCTGGGTTGGCAGAGGCAGCAGGTCTGAAGTGTCCTCTCTGCACAGGTAGTTAAATTTTAATCCAAAACAAAAGTTCCCAGTACCAGTAAGATACTGGTACTAGGGTAGAGCACATTCCCATGAACAGCTGGGCAGCTCCTCAGTGGCACATCTTGCAAAGGGAGCATTTAGTGAATGAGTTATTTCTAGTTTGCCACATGTAATGTTTCCACTTGCTACAGACAGAGCCAAGCAGTTGATGGATAAATTGCCTGGAGAACTGTAGCAGTGTTGTACTTTGTTGTTCAATTATCAGTGCCTGTAAAAGGAGGCTTTTAGTCATTGCTGGAAAAACTGCCTCCATTTTAGACATAGATAGCTTCTCAGAAGATAAAGTAAAATTAGCCAAGACATTAAGTTGAAGTATAATTTTGAAATAAATCCATGAAATCAATGCCAAAGAAAGCTGGAGCCTAAAAACCATTTCCATTACATTTTAAAATTGTTGTTACTGCCAAATAGGCAACAACATTAATTATTAACTATAACTAAAGATACACAGTTTCAGAGTATTCCTTATTTTGGTACATTAGAAAAACCATGACTAACTTCAAGCTATGCTGCTTCTGTTAGAGGGAGGTAAAACTAAAAAAACTCTGAGCACAGAGCATAAAGAGAGGAAATAATTGAATGTGCTTCAAGTAGCTGTGCATGGAAAAGAGCTGGCACAGCTTCCAAGTGCTCTTAAAAGTCTTGCCTTCTGGCCTCTCGTTATGCTCAACATGCTTCTAAGGAGTGGAAAGGCAAAGTTTGCACAATTGCTTTGTGTTTTTTACACTGCCTTTGAATGGGAATCAGAATTCCTTCTGCACAACCTCCTGCCTGCAAATGGTGTTATGGAGTGTGAAATTTAAGTAACCTTGGCTTACTTCAGTTTGCCTCAGAAGTAGCTGATTGTGTAGCAGGTATAGATGGTCCCTCTGGTGTTCATGACCTGCTTTGCCACAATCCTAAAAGATTTAGTTTGAACGTGGCAAAGCCTTTTGCCTGTCTAAATTAAGTGTATCTTGGAGTTCTGAAGCCACACCCAGCTACAATCACATGACTTCACAGTGTCACTTCTCACCTCAGGGAAGATTACCTGTTGCAAGGACTAAATGATACTAAATGATCATTTTTCCTGAATCTTCCCCTTCCAACAAAGCTTGTCTTCCTGCCAGGCTCAGGAGCCTGACATATCACAGGATCCCACCTGACCTGGCTCCACTGTCGTGGTGAAGCCTGGTCTGTTGTGCTATCAAAACTTTCTCCTTTGGTTCACTGGAAGTGTTTTGAATGTGTGAGTGAAGCTAATGACTGCATTTTGACCTCCCAAAGCTCACTTTCATATAAGAAATCTTTTCCTTGTTCAGGGAGCTCCTGGAGGAGAGTGGACTGACTGTGGACACCTTGCAGAAGATGGGTCAGATCACATTTGAATTTGTAGGCAACTCTGAACTCATGGATGTTCACATTTTCCGGGCAGATCACTTTCATGGAGAGCCAACAGAAAGTGAGGGTAGGTGGCTGTGTGGGGAAAGGAAGGATGTGCATGCTCTCCTGAGACAGCATTGCCCTTATGAAATGGAGAACTGTTCATGCTAAAATGCCTCCCAGAAGGAAGGCAGCTGGCCTGTAGAGGGAAGCTGCTTCTTGACCAATATTCACAATGTAGGCAGCAAAAATCCATGAGAAAGTCCCATGCAAAGTTCTTTTGTTTTTTGCCACCAGAAATGCGGCCCCAGTGGTTTCAGCTGGACGAGGTGCCATTCCATCACATGTGGCCAGATGACAGCTATTGGTTTCCCCTGGTGCTTCAGAGAAAGTTGTTTCGTGGCTATTTTAAGTTCCAGGGACAAGACACCATCCTGGAGCACAGCCTGGAAGAAGTGGAAGAAGTTTGAGAAAGCAGAAGCACTCAGCCCACATGCTACTGCCCACATTGGGCTACAGCAGCCTGAGTATGACTTATGAGGGTCTCCTTGCTCAGCTCTCCAGAAAACGAGACTTATTTTCCAGGTCACTGCAAAGTAAGGAAAGTAAGGGGGTTTCTTAGAGCAGAAATAAAAGTAACAAGATTTTCCATGCTGTGAAGTCCCTAATTGTGGTAGGCTTTAGTGGTTATGTGATCACAACTATTAAAAACTTGAAGTGTTAACCCTTTTCAGTGACTTAATTTTCTCTCATGGGTGGAATTTTTTTATTATTAAAAATACTTTTTTAGTAGAAGCATGTGGTGTTGTAATGGTATGTGAAAGTCTTTTGAAAAGTTCAAACCAGAGATTCCTTCAGGATCCTCCAGCTGAAGGCAGTGTGAGGTTTTGGGAATTAAGAAAAACACAAGGCAGAGGTAGATGTACAATCCTGTTTCAGCCCAGCTTTCACTGTTGCAGTTCCTGCTGTGAAGTCAAACTATTTGAGCATTTCAGGTAAAAATATTCTGAACAAATTCAACTTCCAGCAAGTTCCTGTTGCAAAGTGCCATCCCCTAGGGCTGCAGGCTTTGTCCCAGGGCAGGAGCAGGTGACTGCTCAGCACTGATGTCAGCCCAGCCCAGCATGGTGGGCAGCAAAAGTTTAATCCAGCCATGCCAGAAATAACACATCACATATGTAACTCCTTACATAAGATTTTGGATTTTTTTTTTTCTTTTTTCAAACACTTTTACAGACATATAATACTTACAGATAGAATCTTGGACTGTAATGTAGGATCTGTAAACATTTCCAGTCTACCAGCTGTAGTAATAGTTCTTTAATTCCTGCATTTGGATAAAGTGCTTCATACATAAGGCTATTTGAGCAAAGCAAAGATACAGGATATTCCAGGCAGGCAAAATTCACACCCTCTGAACTGTGTTTGTTTCTTGTCTCCTTCCAGCAGTTTTGAAAAACTTATACTACTCAAAAACATCCTTCTTCATCTGCTCAGCAAGCCACAGCTCAGACTCAGGAGGATGAAATAACACCTTAAAACTTTACTTTCCCTTTTGTGTACTTATTAACAGAGGTTTTGATACCCACCTCTGCTTCTGACCTGGCAGTGAGGGTTCCTGGCTGCTCTAACAGAGAGAATGGCTTGAGACAAATAGAATAAGCACCCCTTAAAAGGACAGGCAGCTTTTACAGAGCACAGGACCTTACTGCATGGTAGGAAAGGGAATGATTGGCAGCCAATACCTGTTAAATACCTTGGTTTATTTCCTGGTGGAAACCATAAATTGCTGGGTGAGAGACAGCATGTGACAATCACAGAATTATTTTCTGTTCCTCCAGGAGCTTGGGTAGGGAAAGAACAAGTGTGGCTCAGGCTTGCACTTCTCTGTTATTCCCTGTCTGCAGTCAGGTGAGTGCTTTCAGGAAGGTGCCTTCCCCAAGCCTGATTTTTAACTCATGTCAAAGAGCTGGGATGTTACTGCTGCTGCTGCAGTGAGACTGACACAGTTTAAGTAAGTTCTGTCCCCAGCTGGTGATCTTGGTCTTTTAGTAAACAGCACAAACTGAAGAGTGTGAATTTGCCTGTTACAATTTCCAGGAATTAGACCCTTGCATGGTTAAAGGACAGTTAAAAGCACTGGAATGTAGCAAGGCACCACTGAACATCTTACGAGCCAGGAAGATGGAAGGAGAGGCAAAGAAGGATCAAAGATTTAAGGTATTGTAAATAGAGTTTTGAGCCTTTCAACACGATACTGACAAAAAAGCCTGTATATTCCTTCCCACTTCACAGCAGGAAGAAGTCCTCAGGAGTGACAAAACAGAGCCCTTTTCAGAGAACAATTTTCAGGCAGCCTTTCAGGGTCTCAGGTGTTGACTACCCTGGTACCTCCAGGACTGCTCTGACAGACACTGAAGGCTTTTCTACCATCACTCCTTTGAACACATGAAAGTCCCCTGACCTCAAGCACACACAGAAAAGCTTCCATTCACAAAAACACATTAACACTTTGGCACTGCATCTTACAGGAACATCAGATCTCAGATAGGCAGCACACACTCCCCAATTAGTCTGGCTTGGTTAGTGTTTACTGCAGAAGGCAAGAGCACAGAGGTAACTACAACTGTTTTCCCCACACTGGCTAGGGCAGACAGACAGCTGAAGTCAGCTTGACGGATCCTTGGAGTTCCTGCTGCTTCCCTCTGGAGGAAAGAAGCTAGCTGTGCTTGATGCTGCCCTCCAAGTCTGACAGATCCATAAACCGAACATAACAAAGACAGTAAGGAAATCCCTCACACATTGAGGTAAACAAACAGTGCTATTTGCACACTGACCAGTCTCCCAGAAGAAAGGTTTGCAAACTAAGGGTTGTATGAAATAGTGTCTGCGTGTGTTTAGGAATGAGACAGAAGCTTGGCAGTCCAGTATGAAATAAACTCTGAAAGTGCCAGTGGCTGGATCAGCTTTGAGAATACTGGGCCTGTTCTCAAATACCTGGTGAACAGAGTTAAACCAAAACAGGAAAAGCCCACCCCCAAAACTCTCCTCACAGACACAAGGACTGACAATGGAGGAATGGGGTGTTTCTCAAAACAACGTAATATCAGTTTCTTTATAGGTCCTGTTGGGTCTCTATCATTGTTACAGTCTCTGCACTAAGACTGTACAATTTGTGCTTGAACATGAACAGGAAAGAGGAGTTACTTTAAAGCCCTAATGTCATTTTGATGTTTGCTTTTTGAGGGGATGTTTTTTGATTTTAAATCAAGTTCAAAATTGCATTTTTTTCTAGAAGTGAGAAGTGCAAAGTTCCATTCAGCCTAGTCCTTTGCAAGCACTCCTATAGAACACTGCCCAGTCAAACAAGTAACATATGAGACTCATCAGAAATTATCAGATCTTGCCCCAAAACATAGAGTATTTTCTCAATTTTACTGTTCACCACATCAGGCAAAGATAAATGAGGGAGGATATGGGTGCTGGGACTAAGCCAGCCACAACCAGCCAGTACCTTCAGATAATGCCAGGAGCAAAGAGCATAAAAAAGTCTAGTAACACACTTCCCACACTTGAACCACAAACCGTATTCCTAATCAACACAAGGTCAAGCAGAAAAACCTGTTGTGCCATGCCTGAGATGATATCTTCTCTGTAACTGGACTGGAGAAACATTTCTCTCCCCTGACAGTTTGCTCCAGCTTGTGAGCAGAATTTCTTCTGCATCACTTAGGAAATCTCCAGGAGAGAATCCAATCTGTCACAGCCATTTGCAGTTCATCTGTCTCACTGGACAAGGCCCATGTGCAGGAGGAAAGTGAGTTAACGTTTGAATTGTTGGAAAAAGCTCTTAATGCATTCTGTGCAAGGTTGGCTACACACTGCTTAAGGCCCAGCAGTCAAGGAATTCACCCATAGCAGTGTATTTACTCCATTTTGAGGAGTGTGAGTAATGGTTATTGAGTCTCCTGAAACTGGGCAAATAACTTATCTTGCTCCTAGCTGAAGAAACTAATCCAGAATTTCCAGCTGGGCTAGGAAGAGTTTCATGTTGCACTGAAATTTCTAAATTAAAAAAAACAAAACAAAACAAAATAACTTTTGTGACTGGAGGATTTAAATATGCTTCCTGGTAAAGAGGAAGTTCCCCAGTGGGAAAATACTGTACTGGTTCCAATTTAACAGCAAGCACATCCTTGTTAATGTGCTTCCTTTTTTACCCAGCTGAGGAAAATGCTAAGAAGCCAAGTCACAAATTCCCCTTTGGGTGCTATTTTGGCCCCAGAGAAGTCAGGATCAGGGAGTCCTGTTCACACACAGAGTTTTGCTGCAGACATTTACAGTTTATCAGTTTCTCTGGAGGATGTGCACCACTTCCCCTGAGGTAACACAACATGCACATTCTCCCCTTTGCCTCCCGAGGGAAAGCCACTGGAGGTACAAAGTGGAGAATGTTTAGTCCCTTTATCACAACCACAAACTGTTTTGAAAACCCCATTACCAAGGGCTGTGGTGTTTTTAGAGATGAGAACTTTCACTTCATTGTCTACTCTCCTTCACAAACAAAAACACTGCAATGCTACCCACAGCCAGGAAGAATGACAGTAACATCCTGATAATACTGAATTTTTGCTAATGAACTTTATCAGCACTGTGTTCCAGCCTGCTGGTGCAACAGGATACTTCTGATATTACACCAAGAAAAGCACCAGCCTTCGGGTCAGCAGCTCTCCAACAGATCTGAACAGCTACTCACCACTTGGAGGTCAGAACCTCCAGAAGAAATAAACAAGCTACCTTGTAGCTGTTCTGCTCCTGTAGCACAAGTGGTTTACAATGAAGGAGTGTTTTAGTCAATTATTTTCTCATTTATGCCAGGCAAACTCCTCTGAGTTCCTGAACCCAGCTGTCTTTGGCCCCAAACTGAAAAATATGAGCAAGTCCCCAGGCTGCCCTGCAACCATGAAGGGAAACACACTGACAATACAGTCCATCCAGCACCATCAGGAAAATCCCTGTCACACAGCAGCACTGACCCCTGCCCAGCTGGGTTACAAAATCCAACCACTCCATTCATTTTGTGCTAAGGTCTAGCAGTAAGAAATCAGACCCAGACACCTACAATGGGATGGGGGATGGCTTTCAGCTTTCCTTATGCACACACATCCCTAACACAGGCCCTCCATGGCATAGAAAGCAATTTATCTCCACTACAAGCAAGTGCTTCAGCTATCCTGCTCATCTCAGCACTTCAGAGACGTGAAGATGTGTCAGCACAGCTGCAGATAAACATGATTGGAGGACTGTTAGTACAAGATGCAGAGGCCTCAGCAACAAGACTGCAGCACTCGCTGTGCCAGGCCATATCCCGACCCCATGAGGAGTGTCTGCAGGATAATGGACATCAGCTCTGCCCCAGGGCATTGCAAAATTACAAAATTGTCTCTATATCCATATGTTCTGCCCCACATCCAGTCTGTCTAAATCAGAGAGCAGCTCAAAGCAGCAATATTAAAAAAAAAAATAAAAATAAAAATAGCTGTTTGGAGGATTCATTGGAGGTAGAGGTCCCACCCCTTCGTTGATTGCCCTTCTTGCTCCATATGGGATGCTCAGAAAATTAACTGGAAAAGAAGTTTCCCTCTGGAGGTGACAGTGGTGGAGTTGGCACACTGCTGGATCCCACGAAAAGGCAGCTCAACTTCGGCTTCAATTCATTCCAGACTTTACTCATCTGTGAGTGGAGAAGGAGAGGAAGCAGACATGACCACGCAGCAGGTAACAATCTCACCACACAGAATGTTAGCAGCAGTCTTGGGCACTCAGAAGCACAATACAAATTTACTGAAGTATTTTCAGGAAGTTTAGTGGACCCAGACTGTTCCTGTTAGACCAGTGCTATGTGCAGCTCCATGAACATTCTCCTGAGCCTGTACAGAAGGGAGAATTCCCTTCATCCATCAAGGGATGGAAGGGAGCTGAAGGAGATTTTTCTAATATAACCAAAGCAAGAAAGTCTGTACATGGGGAATATTAAAGGCCATATTTAGGGTTTAACATAAGGGAACTTCTAAGCTTTAGAGCAAAACCTGGAAAGTTTTCTTGTCATACAATTTCTGTGTAGCTCAACAAAAATCCAGATTAATCTAGCAAACACGCATTGTTCATTACAGAGGAGAGATTTAATGGTTGGATCTTTTTCAGCTACTCCCAGGGTAAGGCCAGCTACAGATGAGGGGAAAAAAGAACACTTGCTGCAAGAAGATACCCTCTTTTAGAGGGGTTAGAGGCCAACCTTGATCCTCACCCCAAACTGGAAAAACCTCAAGTAACTTCCTAAATTACAAGACAGCCCACTTGCACAGAATAGAGGATGAAGGCCAGTGGGTGAAAACAAATACATTCAAATTCTTTTTTCTATTTTGGGGAAAAAGGACACAGTCTAGAACTCACCTCTTTGTGACCCTGAATCTGGGAGTTGACAAAGGCCCCCAAAATGTGAGATGTGAGAGGCAGGTAGATGTGGATGAGCTGTGTCTCCTGATGCAGGCAATACAGGGAGAAGTAATTCCGCAGCTCCATGGTTATGATCGCGTTTTCTTGCTGCAAGAAGAGGAACTCAGTGACCAGGAAGAGGATGGGAGAAAGGAGAAACAGGAGAAAACAGCATTCCTCCCCATACCAGCAATTCAAACACATACCAAAAACCTAACAAAGGCAGTTCCTGGACCCATTTGATACAACAGCAATTTCCCTTTCCATCACACAGACTGCTGCTTCCCACAGCTCCTGCAAATGACACGGTGCTGGAGAGCCAGTAACAAGTGTTGAGGAAAACTAACACGTTTTCCACGTGGCACAGATTTCCCAAAGCACAGGCTACCCTTTCAGTCCAAAACCTCTCTGGAAACATGACAGAGTTACAGAGCAGCACCATTACAGAGCCCAGTCCCACCCTTTGCTCTGCCAGGTGCCTGCCCTACCTCCACAATCCGAGACTCCAGTTGCTCCACCGATTCTGGCTCTTTGTTCTGCACAGTGGCACTCATCATCTGCTTCTTCATCATGCTGTACTTGTGCAACGCTCGCTGGTGCTTGTGCAATACCCCCTTCTCGTGCCTTTCACACAGGTCCTTTATGGGAAAAGAAAACAGCAGGTCCATGGGGAGCCAAGAGTCAGCAAACACACAGCCAAGTACATCAGGAACACACACATGTGGTCACACTTGGTGTCATTTCTACACTGCAGATTTTTGCTCCTTTGTTTTCAAGAGGGTCAAAAAATGCTGGTAGCTAAGAATTTAAGAAACAAAACTCCTTGAACCCAGACCAGAGAGCTTAAGAGGCAACCTGGTGCATCACTTCTGCCAACATTTTGGATCTTATCAGGCTTCTTAGCTTTTCTGACCTTCTCAGTGTTAAGTGCTGGCAATTAATTAAAGTGTTGGTTCAAGTCCTTCAAATTCAGTCCTGGCCTGGGAATGTCAGGAGAGGCTGCTGCATACAGCTGACCAGAATATTAGTATTAACAAAACCCTTTCATTCATAACTGAACTCATGTCCCCAGTGAGCAAACCAGTAGCAATCTAATTCACTGCTTTGACTCAAAAGCAGCCAAATCTAAAAACAAAAAGTAAGCTGATCCATACAGTTTAACCAGTCATATTTTTAAATTCCTTGCAGAGTTTTCTCTTTGGCAAGTTCTCATCATCAGACAAGCCGATCAGGAAGACTACAGAGCTCCTTATGGCCAACAGCCACTCCCCTGCCTCTGCCAGATGCCCAGTTTGCCTCTGAACTGGCCTCACAGACAGTTTTCCATCCAGTTGGCGTTACACCCTCTAAAGAGCACAAGCTTGCTCTAAACAACTTTCTTGTTGGCAGAACAGCAGAGCTCACTTTATAGGACTGGAGTAAATCCAGGAAAAGGTTCAACTTCTCCACCACATCATTCTCTTCCTGTTTACCCTAGAAAACAAGGAAAAAGTACATTTTACGTAAGCCTGGCATCACAGCCCTTCACCCCCCCCACACTGTGCAGGCTCTCCAGGGCACATCAGTGCTTATACAACTGCATCAGAAATCTCCCAGATGGCACTGGAGTGTTTAATCTTCAGTGTGCAGAACAAAGACCTGACTGAGGCAGGAACAGCTTTTCCAACTCATTAGAACAGGAGGAGTTGGTGTCACAGGCCAGCGTGTCAGTCCTTTTAGCTCACTCTGCCTGGAATTCCTTGCTTTTTCAGATTCCTCCAGTCTTTCATCTTCCCTTCCTACAAGGTAACTAATCCATTAAAACTCTGAATACCTGCATGTTCCCCATAATAGTTCATGCATCAGAAGGCAGAGACGAGACACCAAGACAAATCTCACTACCAGTTTTTTTTATTTTACAGAATCCTCTTTTCTTCCTGTATCAATAGAGTTCTCTGGAGCGTAAACTCCAGAGAAAGAGACCTGGCCTGACTGATCTACAAAAGCACACTGAGTGTTTAAACACAATGAGATGAAGAGCACTGAAGACAAAACTCCTACTTTTCCTTCCCAGAGTGTTGTGTTCTCACATCATTCTGACAGTCATTACCACACTGTATACTCAGAGCAGAATGTGGTGCTTCTGTCTGAACGATTCTCATGTAATGTTTAAGTACATGAATGTGAAAATTTGATTCAGAAGTAAGTTATTCTGGGTTCCCTGTAGCAGATTAATAAAATGGAACACAGCACTTTTGGACAGCTCACCCTAGTAGTGAACTTAATGTGTGCAGTAACAATTTAAAATTAAGAAAGAAAGCAGGTTTTTCTTTCCTTTCCCTTGCCTGTTACATTTTTTCCCCATTTAAACACAGTCCAGGTATTTCACACAAGCTTGAACAAGCAGGCTGTTAGTTCAGGATGTGAGTTTGGACTGCAATCTCCCTCTTAACTCTTGAAGGGCTTATGTCCACAGAGCTCATCATTTAAGATGAAATTTAGGGCAGCAGTGTACCTCATTCATTTACAAAAAAAATAAATAATATTAAAAAATAAATATAAATTTTAAAAAATGAAAAAAGAGACAAAAGTAAAGGACTCACCTGCTGCACAGCCTTATCTGCCAGAAGTGCAAATTCAACAGACAGACCCTTCAAGGCTTGTTTCAGAGTCCCCCATGTGTTGTTATTCAAAGCAGCCCAGGAAGGAAGTGGGGTAGTGTCTGATCCCAAAGCACTGGAAGGAGATAAGCAATGGTCACATCTAGGAGACAAATTCCACTGAGTAGATAAAGTTATTTGCAGAGAGCAGTTTCAGACCTGTCTAAATAGCTCACAGTGCTGAGCTACAACTGTCCCATCACAAATGGTGTGCAAAAAAATGCAAAAATGCAGAGTTAACTGTATACATACTGGGGAGAGAAACAGTAACACAAATACTTGAATGTAAAAGTATTTCTGTTTTCTTTCCTCACACTCTAGGGAATGCAGCCCTAGTGGAAAGTGAGCATTTCCTTCTTTTATAGAAGGAAAATTGATTAAGTCCTACAGCATTCACTGAAATACCCATTTTTATCAAACCATTTGCAGGTAAACTTTACAACAGTTTTGAGTTCTAAACTAACAACAGAAATGTGCACATCAGCAAGCCCTGTTCCCCCAAACCTACCTTAGCTCCTTCCCAAATATGAGCAGGTCGGAGGCGTTATCGATGGCTCGGGAAGCGATCCTCTCCGCACGGTCCCGGAGCTTATAAAAGCTGTTATAAATATTTCTGATCAGCTCCCTGCTGGCAGCAAACTGGGCCTGAATGTCAGCTGGGAGGAAGTCCTGAAGGAGTACAGAGGGATTACTGGTGGATAGATCAGAGGCAAACCACAGTCTGCAGAGAGGGACAGGCTCCCCTCCTGTGCTCGCTCTCTCCCACTATGCTCTAACAGCTCTGCAGAGATCAGCTTCCCATTAAGGTGTCCAAGTCACATGCCACACAAACAGCCCTAATTTTCAGAGGCAAAAAGAGGTTCAAATACCCAGCACAGACAGAGTTGGCAAAACCTGCAATTCTCCCATGTAGTTAAAAGAGGGTTTGTGAAGTTTCAAGCTCACAAGTTCTGATCTGATCCTACCAGTAACTCCCAGCCCAGGAAAGCCAAGCATGAACTGAAATTTCAGCGTTTTTGTTTTGACCAGTTTATCACTGGTAAAAGCCTGAATTAAGCTCCAGTTGCAAAACCTTCTGCAAGCATTGCAGGAACCTGAACAACAACTTGCTTTGAAATTGCCCAATGAACACAGTGGATGTGTACTTAAAACTTGTCATGGCACTAATCACTGGGATAAGAAGATATATGGAGAACTTATAACTAACTTTTCCATAACAGTCCAAATTGCTCTCCCACAAGGAGAGGACAACAGACAGAATGAGGGCATGAGCACAAGGGAAAGACATCAATCTAGACATTAACTTTTAAATTGTGCAATTTGTGCATTTGTTTGTTATGCAAGTACAAGTAATTACAGAGAAACATGTTCTGAACAGGATTCATTGTTTAATCTTTATCATATTCATGAGACAGAATTAAGCTAGAAATGGCAGAGTCAAAAGTTTATTTGACCTTTTCAATAAAATTACAAGTCCTTCAAAGTCTGGAAACAACTGTCTCCTACTTAAGGTCTCCATCACTGCACAAATGCCCTAACTGAAGCACCTGGAAAAGAAAGCCATTTAAACAAGAACAACACGTTGCAATAAATTCATATACATACCTTGGCCTGGGTAGCTAATCTGCAAGTCACAAATTCATCTCCTACTCCTTGGACCAGCTCCCTTAGCTTATTCTGTACATCCTGGAGGAAATATAGAATCAAATGAGTGTGAAAGGACTATGAAAAAACACAGGCAGTTCAGGCAGGTCTCAGACATATCGCAGCAGCAAAGCACAACTCAGCAGATACAGCTTTACCCAGGTTAGGTTTAGTTTAAGGAAAAACATAATCTCTGTTCCCCTAAGAACAGTTATAATTTTCAAAATACTACACTCCTGGCACTGAGTGAAATTACCTTCCACTTTTCACTGTGGAAACACCTACTGAGAAAAAATTCTCCTCATCCCAGGGAGCAAACCTGTGTAGGTTAACAGCAATTCTGAATGCTGTGCCCAGCAAGGCAGCTACAGCAAGACATGCAAGCTCAGGACTATTGCTAACACTCACTGAGCCACTGAAGGACAGAAAGAGTTTCAAGAGCACATCCTCTGAGAAGGGGGGATGTCGAGCCACCAGGTTTATAAATCGCTTCAGCGCTCTCCTCCTCGATTCTATGAACTCACGATCAGCTGCAGGAAGAAACATGAAATTCCAATTAACGCCCCTCACATTACATCTCAGAAAGTAAAAAGAAAGCACTGCAACAAAAACCAAAGAATGACTACCTATAGTCTGTCAGCTCCCAAAACCAGACCTTTCAGACTGACCACCTGAACAAATATTCCATCAAGCATCTTTGCCTCTTACCAAAATCCAGCATACACATAACTCATGGTTATTTCCACAGGTGAGGTCAGGGAGGAAGGACAAACAACCAAACCTAAGGCCTGAAACCTCCACTTGCAAACTGTGGGCCTACAGAGATTCTTATTCCTCTGAATCAATTCCACAGCCTGTTTGGGACTCCTGGGATCAGCATCCATCCTTTTCATGCAAGATGTCAAAAAGTACTTTGGAAGAATTGCACAGCAATCTGCAGTACATCCATCCAGAGTCTTTACTTGTCAAACTAAAAATATTCTGCTCCTCTTGCTGAAACAGGAAGATTTTCAATCTGGCAATAACTGCAGTAAGGAAGTAAATCAAAGTTCCTGGAGTTTTTCAGGAACAATAAAAATAAAACTAAATATTAAAGGAAAAGAAAGCAGCATGGAAAGAAATTAAAGGAATGCCCTTACCTATGACAATACTCTCATATCATGAGGGATTTTTACTCTTTTCCCACCATTTTAAGGTGGCAGTTTGCTGGCTGTGAGGATTCCCATGTGTGATCCTCAGTAGAGCTCTGCCCACCAACTCATTTTTCTGCCATTGGGGCTGCAGATCTTGATTTTTCTTTGCTCACATTTAACCTACACGGACATTTCTGAAGTTTTGTACACACTTCCCACAGGATCTGCCTCAGGTGGTTGCTGTCCTCCAAATGAGCAGAGCACCTGAGAGATGGAGGGGAGCAGGCCCCCACTGAGAGCTGTGTAACTCAGCAGAGGGGCCCACCAAGGACAAAGCACAGAGCTTTACCCATCCAGATCTGGGACTTGGAGGCTCCAAGAGTCACACTTCTATACTAATCCATCAAATCCTGTGTCCTGCAATACATTTGTCAGTCCATTAATTTACTCAGAAACAAGAACTACCCGTTCCCTTTCCTTTTTCCTGATTGCAGTTTCCATTAAGCCCACTTCCACAGCTTTCCTATATGCAGTCACTGGACTAAAGGCAATCAGCACTCTCTGTCTTATCACAGCTTTGCAGTGTATTAGAACTGTTCTCCTAGCACAGTTTGGGAGTTAATCCTATCAGGTTTTTTTCCTAAAGTTATGATATGTGTGGGAAGAAATGCACCAGTGAATGCAGGGAAATATCAACACACCAGCAATGCAAGGAAATAACAGTCCTTGAGGAGTGATAGATATTGGGGGCTTCTTTATAAGCATCCTCTGTCCACTGAGATTAGTCAGAGAAGGTCTCTTTGCTCACAGGTGTTGCATGAAGTGGAAATTCTGGCTGAGAACACTAAATCAGGTTAAATTCACACACGGGTTGCACAACCTCCCCAAAAAACTCTTCACAATTTACATTCCATCATAAGAATATATGACCATTGAAGCTTTTCAGGGGTGTGATTTTGCTTTGCTCCAGTTCACTATACACCCTGCTCTGTTCACTGTTTACCTATTCTGCTTTACTGGAGCAATACATGGACTCTTTGGTTGAAATCAATTATCTGTTGCAACACAGTGAGTTTAGCACCATGGGCAGGAGAGAAGACACTGAAAAGATTGTTCTTTCACAGATCAAGTTATTAAACAAGACAGGATTTTATACAGGTATACAGCTTTTGAAATAATGAATGCTTAAAACCAGTGTCAATATTTGAGATAAATGAAAAAATGTTCCTGAAGGAGCTTTGAAATGCTTTCTGTCTTGGGAATACTTCTAGGTTTGTAGCCTAACTGCTGAAGTATACTTGAATGAACTGACACTGGTTCCATTTAGGTTGGAAAAAAACTTTTAAGATCACTGAATCCAGCTGGTAAACTAACACTGTCAAGTCCACCACTGAACAATGATGATCACAACCTGTTTTTCTGAGAAGCAACACCTGCACCTTTGCCATGCTCTTGTGTAGAATTACACCTAAAATCTTATTAAGAAAAATCATTAGATACTGAAATTCCACAGGAAGAAACCCCACTGAAATTTTGCATTCATATCTCACCCACAGGAATTTCTAGCATGGCAATAATTCACACCTCCAAATTGTGTATTATAACCTCAAAGTTGTTGTCTGAGGCAAGCAGAAGCCAAGACTTTCGATCTTTTAAACATTGTTTTTCAACAGTATTTCCTTGATTGCGCTTGCAATTTTGCTTTTGAAGCAAAACCCCTCCAGTGCAAAATGAAGCAGCAGGTTTACCTCCCAGCATCCTCTTTGGGGGCAGTGCTGGCACCATGCGATACGGGAACTTCTGCAGCAGCATCTCGTGGAACACCACAAAGTCGTTGTATCGTCTGTACACTGAGCACTTGAATCGCTGCAGTTAACAAAGGGGGATAAATCAATGCACACCTTAGACAGCAGCACCTCCACGAGTTTTGGGGCTTTTGTTGCACTGCCAATACAATTTCTTCACTAGTTCAAAACAGTTTGAAACGCCCGGCTACCTACATTGATTTGTTATAAATACATTTCGTTCTCATTGTCGTACACCTGCTTTTGTACAGAGCTCAGGTTTCAAGCAAGTGAAATAGCAGACCATCCTTCACAGCTCAGTTAGACATTCCATGCTCCCAAGTCAGGAAGGACCAGTGCTACTGCATTAAAAGTCAGCTCACACAACTGTTCTCCTTAAACCCAGCATCACTCAGCACAACTAAATCACTCAGGACTTTGCCAGCAGAAACTGCACACACGTTCTTAGGAGGATACATGCTCACCAAAGCTTGTTCACATTACCTTGCTGGAAACCTCATATTCCACATGTTTCAGAAAAAGGCCCTTCTTCTCAGGTATAAGCTCCACCTGCACACTGTCCTTGCTCAATAGCTCTTGTAGGGTGTGGGAAAGCAGCAGTGGATTTCCCTGGGGCGTCTGCATTAGAAACTGTTCTGGCTCCCTTGGTTCATTTACTGGAGGCTTTGCCAAGTCTAGAAGACAAAAAGGGAAAAAACAGCAGACCTGATAAGATATAGTAAAAGAAGTAGCCTCAAAATATTCTCTTCCTTTGCTTGATACTCCCAGAGTGGTGCAACACAACCAGAAGCCCAGGAAAGCCACTCCCCTGAGAGGTTATGCTGCTCCACACACGTTCACATCGCCGGTACCTCCCTGCTCACAACACCCAGCAGCAGCACCAATTATATCGAGTCAGAGAGACATCTCCACTAAGCAAAGAATCACAGGCCAAATTTGTTCTGTGAATCAGCTAAGAGGCCTGCATTTCCTGTCTGTCCAGCTCCCACCACAGCAGGATCTGCCAAAATGAACGAAACCCTTGCTCAGCGCTTTTGGATCCTGCCTAGAACAACTCATGGAAGGAACAAAAAAAATGTGTCGTTTTACCATGCTGAAGAAATTTAATCCATTAATTTTGCACATCATTACAAAGGAAGGAGACACTTCATTTGACATAATTTTATGAAACTCTTTGACAGTGTGCTACAGTGAGCGTGAATTACAATAATTTACTATGTCAACACACTTAAGTCCAAAGCAGAGGGAAAAGGTTCCTAATAAGGGCTACCAACCTGACAATTCTTTAATCACAGCAAGATGAGGCAAAATCCTTCAAACCAACCTATTTTCTTCCACTGCTTGTAGCTAGAAAACAAGCAGCTTTTGACAGTAAATTTGGCTGTATCTCGACAGGCTTTGGACAGCAACTGATTCTCAGAGAGATGCACAAGTGAAAAAAGACTTAAGAATGTGGCCCCAGAGGACAAATGACATCAAAGAAGGGGCAAAGATGATGACTCAAGAGTGTTCTCTTATCAAGTGACTCTTGCAGCTTGTTATCTCAACCTGACTTCATAACTACATCTATTATGTGACTGTAAACTAAGCTTACATTGTTTCTCAAAGCCATCCTTTATTTTCTACCCATTCCACACATAGGAAACAGTGTTAAAAATGCGGGTACAGCCCTGGGATCTGATCATCTGATCAACCTGAGTTTTGCTCTCCACTCTGGAGCAGGTGGGTTGCCTCCCCTCTGTAAGAGGCATACTGTGAACAAGTTCTTTCATAAAGCAAGTCAAATTATCCCTTCCTTGCCATTGCTCAGAAGTTCTTAAATACATCTGCAATTTTGTGAACACAGTAACACTAGAGAAGCAAGAAGCGTCTCTTTAAGCTTTGATACATAGTTCAGAAAGTTGTTAACTGGGTAACAGATTAACTCTAGGAAGACAAAAAGTCCTATCCTTAACTTGAAAGCCCTGACCTCCTCCTGATAAGGATTTCCCACCTACTCCTTCATTTGCCCTAGGTCCTGATAAACGGGGGAAACATGCAATTTTTAATTCCTCGGATTTATGACTTCATAACACTTTGCCATTTGTTCCATAAAATGGCTTAATGAAACCAAACCAAATCCAGGACAAATGACCTTATCCCACATGCCTCATCAGGCTTCAGATTCCTGCTAATGTGACTCAGAGCAGCAAGTTGTAACACCTCTGCTTTAATAGATATATCACCTGCTAACCCCACCTATGTAGCAGCTCCTAAAACTTTCCAGCTACCTGCCAGAAATTTCCAGTAAAATAATACAAGCTAATTCAGTGTTGACATGGGATACTGCTGGATGAAGTGATAACATCTGTAGAGCACAAGGCATCCTGGATATCCAGAGCAGCAGTTCTCTGGGTGTCCACACTTGTGATTCTTGGGTTTAACTGCTCAAGACACATCAATGAAATAGGACACAGGACAGCAGATGTTGTTACTCTTCTGATGTGCACAGACCCATCCCTCCCGAGAATTCCAGAGACTTCTGTGATGCTCAGCCTCTGGCTGATGTTGCAGAGGTCTCACCAAAAGGGGGTTACTCAAAATGCACCCCAACTAACTCCTCAAGCAATGCCAATCTGTACTGACACACCTCCTGCCTATTCACTGTCTCTGCTTCCCATCGTTCTGCTGGACAACCAACAGCACAAACCAGTCCCTGCACTGGGGCTCAGCATTGTCTGGCAAACTCCTGAAACCCCAAAGGCAAGACATAGGTATGAGGAGAAAAGATGTGTAGGGTGTACCATGAAACCCTCACTGTTTCATCTGTAAGTCCCAGAACCAAACTGATGCTGAGAACTCTCAGGTTCACTGCAGATCTGAACCTCACTAGCCATCCACAGAGTGATGCCCCACCAGGCAAGACTCCACAGACCTTGGACAATTCAGCCATGTTGCTCTTTTCTTGGTAATTCCTCCCCAGTTTTTAATCAATTTTATTCTCTAAATTTGCTTACCAAAAATCACCTACAGGACATGCCTTCTCTTTATCAGCAGTTCACACTCTTAGCTCTCCCTGAAATATTCTGTAGCTTCTTTACACCTCAACCTTGTCTAAATGTGTGAAATCACACAAACCAGACAACCATGCAAACAAGTTTGAATAATTACTGTTTAATTAATAACCTCAGTGTGTCTGGTATCAGCAAGACAGTTACTCAGAGTGAATCTACACCCACAAACACTGGTCTGAGAACACAATAAAATGACTTGGGAACAGCTGTTAACCTGCTTTAGGAAATGTTTATCATGGCATCAACACTAACCCTACAGAGCAACATATATTGGAGCTGTTCTTCAGCCCATTTCTCATTGACTTACTAAAGAGCCTGTTTGGGAACAGCCTCAAGAGCCCTGGCCAGGAATGGTGGATAATAATGGGAACTCATTGGTATGAGCTCCTGTGTTCAGCCAGTAAAAGGATTTACATGCATTGTACCAGAACACTTAACGCTTCCCATCACGCACTCTCTGCTGGAGAACAGCTAATTTTGAGAACATTCCCTTTGGTTTCAGCAGATCATTATCTAGTAAAGTTTATATAGAGAGAGAGCAGCAAGTGGATACAGAAATGAGGTATGGAATGGTCCCCCAGAACACTGGGAAGCAGACAAAATGAAAATCAGCTTTTTCCTACAAGCTAGGATTTTGCTACAGCAGTTTCTCAATCTGTTGTCAATAAGATATCAGGAAGTGGCCTGATACAACTGAAAACACATTGATATAAAAGTCAAAAGTAATACATATAAACATACATAAGCAAACAAGACAACAACAAGATGTCAAGAACTAAAAGTTTGAAGAAGCATTCAAAGCATGGCCTAGTTTTTGTTTGGTTGTAAAAGAAAACAGCTGTGAAAACACTGCATAATAGTTTTGTGTGGTGTTTTGTTTTTTGGTTTTTTTTGGTAACCAGTCAGGTAACCTTTGGGTTGAAGGGAGTTGAGAAACTTACCCAGAGAACAACTGCAATAGAAAATTTCTCTGCTTCATACCATGTGTTTCATGCTTTAGTTAGCGCTCAACATTCATTACTCCACTGGTACAACTGGCCAGCAATCTGCCCTCCATGGAGTTACCAGTTTCCTCCATCCAAATTTCCAAAATCATGCATATATCAAAGCCAGAGCAAAATTCCAAGTACCTGGATAGCTGCATAGAGCTTTCACATGTGAGTAAGCACATACAATAGAGCAATGCCAGGGCTGGAAACACAGCTGGTGAATCACAACATTGATCTCCCTTCCCTGTTTAAGCTCTGTCAATCAAATTTGGAGGCCTTATCTCTATTTTACAGGTGGCTGATGCTACCAACTCTTTATTACATCAGGTGCTAATCAAATGCATTTATTACACATGCTTAAGTAGATGGTGCCACCGAATTACTCGTTATATTAGTAATATATTTATTAGAGGAGAAAGGAGCCTGTAAGGAAACAAAACCTTTGGGAAAAACAGCTCAGATCTCTCCTCCATCATCACAGGCCACAGCTGTGCAGAGCAGAGGGGATCAAACCCACAGGAAATGCAAGGGAATATGAAAACTGACACAGATAACTCAGATTTCTCCCTGGAAAAAATGAGGGCTCCACTACCAACTCCTGAGCCAGGAATGCTAAAGCAGTAATGTAAATATCATTCATCAGCATTTCCCTTTCCTTTCTGTCTTCTCATGAGAAGCCCCAGGAATTATGGAAATGCCTTTCCCCCTTATTGTGTCAAGCACATTCCTCCGTAACTTGTCCACATCAGCCTCCCTGAAAGCTGGTGCAGATTTCAACTACAAATTCAAACATATTCCCATCTTAGCTTACATTTTTTTAAAGTATTACATAATTTGAAATCCCCTAAAAAAAAGAACCACAGAAGTCCCCCCCCAAAAAAAAAACAAAGCAAACAGGACCTTTTTCCTATTAAAGGCTTTACATATTTTTTGAGACAACTGCATGCAACTTGTTTGGGTTGTTTTAAAGAATTTAAAACCATGCAATTCTTATTTCAAAAGGAGAAAAGCAAAAGAATCAGTCTAACAAAAATCAGTCTAACAAAGCTAAGTGCTACACAGCTGTGTGCTCAACATGGAAGGCAGGTCTGTATTTCTTACTGGGTACAAGAAAAGTTATTATATTTAGCTTCACTCTAATTAAGAGTCTCCTTCCTTCTTCTCAACAATTCCCTTGTAAATACAAGCTACCCAATGCCAAAACAAGATAAAATAGCACACATTATCATAAAATTGGATGCTGGAAACAGGCTCCAATGTTTTGTTTTTCTCCTTAAAAAAAAAAAAAACACCACCACCACAGATATGAAGTATGTCAACCCTGCACTAGCTAGTCTGAGTTTTCTGTTTTGTTTTTTTTTCTTTGGTTAGGTTTTTATATTTCCCCTTGTTTTTTTTGTGTTGCAGGTAGTTTGGTTTTGGTTGGGTTTTTTGGTGGTTATTTGGGGATTTTTTCCAACTAAGTTTAAGATAGTTATTCAGCATTTGGTGCTCCTAAAGATGAAACAGAGAAGTTATGCCACAACTCAAAAATAGATGAGGCTATTTAAGCTTTATTTAGTAATATTTAAAAAGCACCTGAATTTCCTAAGTCCCTTGCAGCTGTAGGCCTCTTGCTGCCTCTCAAACTACCACAATCCCATACTCCAGCAGGAAAAAACCCCAACACCAACCTGTCACACAGATTTACTGTGTGTAAAGAGCTAAGCTTAAGCCTATGGTCCTCCTCTTTTAACTATGCTGTTAGATCATCAACTGATTATTCATCTGATGTCCCAAGTCTGGGAATACAAGGGACACATTCCATTCTCAAGTCAGCCATGAGCCACAGACCCCAGCTGTAGCAAACACAATAAAGTGAGGTGCAGCTACTTTGAAGAAATAACAGGATTAGCAGAGAAAAATCCATTGAGGAATGTGCCCCCGAGATTACAGAGACAAAAAGTCAAATGCTCACTAGGGCTGGTTCCCAGCGCTCAGTGGATGACTGCTAAACTATCATTTTTTCACAAAAAGGTTGGAAGTGTAAAAATTCACACCCAAAAAAGTAACTCAGCAAGCGATAGCCCAAACAACTACTCCGGGAAACTTACACAAGGACATTTTGGCCTGACTACAAAACTGGCAAGTTTCCACAACCAACTGTCCTTATAGAGGTCAAGAATAGCCTGTGAAAAGAAATAGTTTATCTTTGTTTTGCTTCTCATCTTCCTTACATGTTTCTCACCCTCCTGATCATGCTGGGGGAAAACTTGATGTTAGCATTTAAGCATTAAAAAATAGCATTGCCACTCAAGATACTACACCCTCCTCATGGTCTTTTCACATATTTTATAGTTAGAACAAGCTCATTCTTATCCCAAATCCTGTTGAAAAGCAATCATTAAAGCTCTCCTCCTTTTGTACCAATTCCACATGTCTGGAACTGGTGAATTTTTCTCCCTCAACCTGCACCAACCCATAAAACTTGAAGACTGTGGGGGAAATCAGTGGTCATGTGCAAATTTTACTGTCTGTACCTGTACAGCCCTCCCATGGGCTGAACACACAGTTAAAGGTTTACCATGGGAAGAAAAAGAGACACCTCACTCCTTACACAGCCAACACACCAGGATTAGCTCCCTGCAATCATTGCAAAACAGACTCACATAGAAGCAAAAGGAACAAAAAAGTCAATAAAATCCACTCTGCAAAATTGACTTCTATATGCTGAATATTATCCTTTTTTCTCTTCAATTGTATTAAAGTACTCTGAACTCTGCTAAATCAACAGGACAGCACTCGTATATGCACTCTCATAGTGGGGCATCAATGATAGCTATCTGGACTCTCATTACCCTGGATATTTCAATCCTGCCAAAACACTCACTGACAAGCTGCTGGTCTCCAAAAAAAATTACCTATGGGTGTGAAACTTTGAAGATCTCTGAACCTGCATCATGATGCTAGAAATTAAAAACAATGCTGCATTCACAGCATTATTTTTCTTTAGCCAAAATCATTATATACCCTCTCTCAGTGATCATCATAAAATCTTTGCCAAAGAAAACCAAGTTTTCTAAAGAAGGCTGAGTAGATCAGAAAGGTACAGAAGCACCATCACCAGAAGTTAATCAGTTCAAGAATACTACTATACTTGGAGATAATCTACTTGGAGATAACTGTTTTATCTCTATAAGGCTCCTGAAGCAGATGGTAAATCCATAACAGACATACCTGAGCAAGCTCTCTCTTTGGTACAGTAGGACATTTTTTCCACAAAGGCTGCTGTTCAATATGTTACATCAGTCCTGGACAGAAATATTCCAAAATAATTTATTTATAAGCATTATCTGCATCAGGAGCATCACAGGCCTAACAAGAGCAAACTCACAGCAGATCCTAAATATAATCAACCAAACCATTTCTCCACACATTAAACTTACCTACTCACTTTTCTTTCCAAACTGGGCAAAAATAGTGTGCACAGAGCAGGTACAAAACTTCAGCCACTTCAAAGAGAACTTTACAGAACCCTCTTAAAGTTTCCTTCAGTTTAACTGCTAAAGGAGTCTAACACGTTATTCCCTCAATTCACCCAGGAGCTCTCTCGTTCTCTCATTTCGCAACCAGCGCTGGCATTATTTGGCTACAAGTTTCTCCAGACCGGCCGCACGCTCCTAGACCTGCGGCGCTGGGAGCTGCTGCTTTCCCCGCTGGCTCGGAGCGGAGGCACAGGGACCGCCCGTGCCGCTGCCCCCTGAGCCGCTGCGGAGGGGGCTCCACGTGCCCCGGCTCCGGCCGGGGAGCAGCCACCAAATAAAGTCCGTCCAGCACGCAGGGAGCGCTCGGCCGCGTGACTCCCCACGGGAGAAGCTCTGGACCGCGCCCGGTGCCCGCGCCCAGCCCCACAGAAGGGCTGCGGGGAGCTGACCGCCCGCGGCCACCGGGGCGGCCACCGGGGCGACCTCCCGCCGCCCCTCCGGGCAGGTAACCCCAGCGGCCCGGGCGCTGCCGCTCCTTCCCCCCGCGCCTCGGCACGGGGAGGGACCCCCGCAGCCCCCGCTCTGCCCCAGGGCAGCCACCGGGCGGATCGGAGCCAGCGGGTCCGGCTGTCCCGGGGGGAACAGGGAGCGGCGGCGGCGCTTCCCCGCAGGTTTTGGCGGGGAGCGCGGCCCCGAGCCCGGCGCGGAGCCCCGTCCGCTCCCCGGGCCGGCAGCGCCGAGGGCGGCCCCGCATCCCGCATCCCCCCCGTACCTGCGGCCGTGCCCGCGCCCGCCGTGCCCGCGGGCGGCTCGCCGTCCATCGCGGCCGCGGTCATGTGAGGCCGGGGCGGCCGCCCTCCCCTCCCCTTCCTCCGCAGCGCCCGCCTGTCAGCGCGGGCGGGGCGGGCGGGCAGAGCCGCCTCCCGCGGGGCCGGGGGCGAGGGGCGCGGGGGGCGCGGTGCCCGCGGCGCTCGGCTCCGCCCGGGCCCTGCTCCGCGGGGACGTGTCAAATTGCAGCGCTCCGCGATCGCGGCCCCGCTCAGGCAGCACCCCCGGCAGCTCTGGGGCTGCCCCGAGCGTGCGGCGCGCTCGGACCGGCTCCGGCAGGGACAGCGAGACGTCCCCGCCGCTGGCGGGATCGCTCCGAGCGCCTCTGAACCGCTTCGGGATTAATAACACATCTCTCAAGTATCTTAGAGCGTGTAAGAAGTGATCGGCTCATGGGCTTAATACAGGATTATTCCCAAGTATAACTACTTTACTTTTCGAAATCTGAAAAGGATGGTGCTTGTGAACTTCAGGGAGGATTTCTTGTGCGCTAGGAAAAGCAGATAAACTGTTGGGGCTGTACTCTGGGTTTCCAGTCACACAATCACAGAATCAACTGGGTTGGAAAAGAGTTTGAAATCATCGAGTCCAACCTATGACCGAACACCACCTCGTCACTCAGACCATGACACTGAGAGCCACGTCCGCTCTGTCCCGAAAGACCTCCAGGATCGGTGGCTCCCCCACCTCCCTGGGCAGCCCGTTCCAATGTCTAAGCACCCTTTCTGTGAAGAAATCCCTCCTGATGTCCAACCTAAACCACTCTGGCACAGCTTGAGACTGTGCCCTCTCATAAGATGAATTACTCCAAGTCAATTTTGGTATATTTTCTTTAACAGAGTTCCTTTTCCCATGTCAATTCTGCTGCTATCCAGTCAATTAATCAAGTTTCCTATGCTCAGTATTTTTTTCTCTTTCGCATGCATTTGGATTTTTGATAAATTTGGTAGAAATGAACACTAAGCTATTCAGAAAAGCACAAAAATATGAACATTTGAAATGCAAATACGCTTTCCAAAACTGCATAAAAACAAGAACTGCAGCATGTATGAGCACCCCTCATTAGTGATTTTTTCCCCCACTTCCTGTACTTTATTAGTCAGGAAAGATATGGTTGACAGTGATGAGAAAAAAGGTACATGTTTTGTACAGTGACTTTCCTGAAAACATCATCAGACATGAAAAAATCCTTATAGATTCTGGACCTCCAGTTTGAGATATTAATTAATACTGCTTCATGGTTTCAATATCCAAAGTATTGAATGAATTCACTAATTAATGTTACTGATATTTCTTAATAATGGGAAGCTAAATAATCACCTGCACTGTATGCAGAGAGAGCTAAAGCAGAAAATCATGAAGTGAGAATTATTTCAGGGGTAACTATGACCACAGTTGCTCGCCTTTGAAAGTTTTTGTGCTGCTACAAAGATGTGAATAAGTCGAGTGATTCTCCTTTTCCTCCTCCCTCAGTGCTATTTCAGCTCAGTCCCCACGAGCGTGGGTGCAGACGAAAGCTGTGTATAAAATTAAAAAAGCATGGCATTATTTAAGCTGAGAGGCCCTTCAAATCATGTTTGTACAGCAGCCGAGCAGAGTTTTGCGTGCTCAGCACTTCTGAACACCACAGGATTTTTCGCCTATATAGCATTTTTTGGAGAAAATGAATGGAGGAATCAACATGTTCTCATTTAGCTATAGATTTTTGATTGGTCTGTACTTAAGCTAATAGCATAACTATTTATTTGGTATAAATAAGATATTCTCAACTGAAGATTGCTTCGGAGTCTTGATGAAAAATACTGTGAAAAATAATTCAATTGCAGAAATAATTTTTCAACGGGGCTAGAAAGAGTCTGCTTGACGTAAGTTATTGAACACTTCTGTATTTGCTGTAACTGCAGCAAAAGCTTCTGGAAAACCTTGAGCATAAAGAAACAATAAACACTAAAGAAAAAAAAGGACACATGTCAGAGAATCACTCAATGGTTTTGGATGGAAGGGACCTTAAAGATCATTTTGTTACGACCCCATTCTGTGAGCAGGGACACCTTCCACTGTCCCAGGTTGCTCCAAGCCCTGTCCAACCTGACCTTGGATACCTCCAGGGATGGGGCAGCCACAGCTGCTCTGGGCAACCTGTGCCAGGACTTTACCACCCCCACAGGGTAGTTTTTACCTATTATCGAATTGAAACCTACTCTCTTTCAATTGAAAGCCATTCCCCCTTTTAATTAGTCTCTCTCCATCTTTCTTGCAGGCCCCTTCAGGTATTGAAAGGCCAGAGTCAGATCACACTGAAACCTTCTCTTCTCCAGGCTGGACAATCCCAGTTCTCTCGGCCTTTCCCTCAGGAGAGCTGCTCCATCCCTTGGTCATGTTAGTGGCCTCCTCTGGACTTGTTCCAGTCAGTGTCAGTGTCCTTCCTGTGCTGGGACCCCAGAGCTGGATGCAGGACTGAGGCTGGGTCTCACCACAGCAGAGCAGAGGGGCTGAAACAGCAGGTTCCAGGTGACAAAAGCACTGCAGAAATAGATCCCTACCCCAGGCCCTGCCTCACAACGTGTCATTCCTGGCACGTCCTGTCAGGATTAGATGAAATTTCATACAAGAACTTGCTTACTCCTTCAGAATTCAGTTTAGGAAACAGAGCTGTCAGCTCCACTATTCTCAGATCACCTGCACGCAATAAAATTCATGAGGCACTGCTGGTTGGAGAGCTGTTTTATAAAAAGCCATTCCTGCAAGATTTTTTTTCCCCCAAATTTCCCATTGATTAGGAGTTTTGCATGTGGAGTACTTAAAGGAACAGGCTTCAGCTGCCAGTGCCAAAATCTCTGGTTTTAAGTTGTTCCGCTCTCTCTCAGATTGCTGAGTAAGGGCTGGAAGGAAAAAGAATAGCAATGAGATAGGACAGGGACTGAGGGGAAATTTCAACAGAGAAAGGAAAGGGAGAAGGAAGGAAGAGCAGATAAATCAAAAGTTGCTGAAAAGTACAGGAAAGTGCAAAGAGCAGCCCATGCAATGTCAGGGAACGGAGAGTCCAATGTTTAGATCCACTGTTTAACCAAAGAGACTGGAAAAGTGCAAACAGGAAGAAGGGCAACTGCAGAAATTGCACATTCTAGCAATGCAGACAACTGTATTTGGGAGAGATGAAACAAAAGCAACACAGACTTCATACACACCCCTGGAAGAGCCATAGAATATTGAGGACCCAGCTGGGACTGTGCTTTGAACAGCACCCATGTCCTGCCTCACATTTGAAAAAATATCTGGTTGTGATGGCAGGAAGCAGCACTTTCTGTTCACTTTAGAGCGTCAGTGCTGATGCTGACCGGGAAGTCAGGGTCTGCTCAGCTACCATGATATAATGAGGGGAAAAAATTGCTGCACAAAGTGCCAGTCATCGTTTCCATTCATTGGAGCTGCCGTCAATAGGGAATGGACACACTCAGCCAGTGGAGCTGGAGTTCGGATGCCATCGTGTGACTCCCTGAGAAATTACACAACTGGCGTGTCTGCCTTAGTGTCTTAAACATCTGCCCTCAAGAGTTTGTCTAAACATGAAAGATGCTGCAATATAAGACAAGGTCTAATTTTAAAATGCCATGTGCAGTACCTGCTCTGCCCTTTGTTTTGTTTTGTTTTGTTTTTGCTTTTTAATGTTTTTTAAACATTGTCCGTTTTGATAATTGATTGCAAGCATTGGGATAAAAAAAGAAATCCTACTCAAAATGCAAGTGTTCGACTCCGAATTTGAACAGACAAGCCATTTCTCCAGAACTTTTTCCTCTAATGTTGTCACCTCAAGATGGTATCTGAGGCAAATTCCAAGTTCTCTGAGCCGCTCTGAATAGATTATACATTTATATATTAACACACACGGTGACAAAAGTCACATTTCACGTATTCTTCATCATCCTGAGGTGCCCGGAACAGAAGGCGGTGCTTTAATCGATAACGTGTCACGTCTTTCAGCTCACTCGTGAAGAGAGGGGAGCTTTACCAGTTCAGAAACCATTTAAAAATCACGCTAAGAGCCCAAGACTGTGCACGGTGACCCCTCAGATCACTGAGGGTGTGCCCGGCTGCACCGGGAGGTCACGGCACCTTTAAGGCTTCTCGCGGGGCAGGCAGAGATGCCGTGGCATGGCCACTGTCAACTTGAACTTCAGGAAAAGTGTTATTTAAGACCCACATAGGTCACGCTGGGACTAAAACAGCGTTCGGAAGCCGCCCGGCCACGGCCGCCGCCGGCGCCCCCTCAGCTCCCGGTGCCGCCATCCCGCCCGGCTGATGTGGCGCTCCCGCCGGGCCGTACCACACGGCCCCGCCGCCGCGGGTGGTGCGCTGACCCACCGCCCTCGCCGCGCCCCGGGACAACCGCGTCGATATCGGCGAATCACCGCGCGCCTCCCCCTCTGCATCAGCTTGGTAGCGCCCGCGCGCGCACAGACTGCCTTCGAGCGAAGCCATGGTGAAAGGTTGTAGGGGGCCGCTAGGGCGAGTTTCGTGCTAGTGCGCTGTGCTGTCACCACGGCACTGTCCTGTCACCGGCTGCCCAGCGCTGGAAAGCGACATGTGCTGAGCGGCCGCACACGCAGGGAGTTTTCACTGAGCGTCGGCGCAGTTAAATGTAACGGCGCCCCCCAAAAAATAGTTCGGCCGGACCCCACCTCAATAGAATAAAAGGCGGCGCCATCTTGGGCTCAACCACAGCAGTCAGGAAATAGGGGTGCGAGGCGTGCGGTGGGGTGAGAAGGTGAAGAAGCCGCCGCTGGCTGAGCGAGACAGGGCTGACAAAGGCGCTTGAATCGCCTGTGTGCAGAGGGGAGAGAAGGCGGCGGCGGGCGGGAGCGGCGGCGGGGACAGGGATCCCCCCGTTGCCGTGCGCGCGTTGGTCGGTGCCGGCGCGCGCGGGCCGCTGGGCCTGGCGCACATGGCCCGGCCGTAGGAGCCGCCCCGCCCCTCCCCCGCCTTTCCCCGCCGAGCTCCGGACGGGACCGGCACCGGCACCGAGAGCCCGCGGCGAGCACAGGGTACGGGACACCGCACCGAGACCCGCGCACCGACAGCCGGGCACCGCACCCGGCCCCCGGCACCGCCGCCGCCCCATGCAGGACACCGAGGAGAGCCCCGCGGCCGCCGCGCCGCCCGGCGCGCAGGGCCCCGCCGAGGAGCCCGAGCACACGGACGCGCCCCCGCCGCCCGCGGAGCCGCCACAGCAGCAGCAGCAGGAAGAGGACGAGAAGGAAAATGAGGAGGAGGAAGGAGGAGGCGAGTCCGAGGCGCCGCCGGGGCCCCCCGAGCCGCCGCCGCCCGCCGCCGCCGAGGAGCCCGAGCAGCCGCCCGAGCCGCAGCCGCCGGCCGGCCGCGAGAGCCCCGTGAAGGCCGAGCCCGAGCCCGGCTCTGAGGCCGGGAGCGAGCCCGCGGCAGAGCCCAAGTCCGAGCCGCCGGCCGAGGCCGAGCCCGGCGCGGCGCAGGAGAACGGGGAGGCCGCGCCCGCCGCCCCGGCCGAGCCCGAGGATGAGATTTCCTTCAGCGACCCCGAGGACTTCGTGGACGACATCAGCGACGAAGGTGCGGGACGGGAGGAGCCGCGGGGGCTGCGGAGCTGGGGGAGCCCGTGGGGAGCCGGGGCCAGGCCGGGGAGCGCTCTGCCCCGAGCCCCCGGGCCCGGCTGCGTTCCGCCCTGGTGCTGGGCAGCTCCACATCGGAGCTGTGCTTCTTACATCAGCTTCTTTCTGAGTTATTTCTGCACCGCACA
The DNA here is from genome assembly GCF_971803275.1 of Cyanistes caeruleus. Lineage (NCBI taxonomy): Eukaryota > Metazoa > Chordata > Aves > Passeriformes > Paridae > Cyanistes > Cyanistes caeruleus. The sequence continues at coordinate 12,309,021 of NC_141717.1, forward strand.
ACGCTGCTGTTCTAAAACCTACTGTTAAAATGGCTCTAAAGTCGCTGTTACACCTCAGGTGTGGGCTGCCCTCTGAGTGGAATCATCAGCTCGTCTCCCTTCCCTTTGCCTCTGTTAGTTAAGCTCATCAGTAGAAACAGATGTGGTTAAATGGTTGATGTGGTCGTTACAAACTATGTTTCATCGTTGTTTTTTTTTTCCATCCACCCAGGATGAAGTCCGTAGGTAAATAGAGTTTGAGGAGAGTTACTGCTCGTGAAGATGTGATGTAGGTACTTTGTGACAAGAAAATAGGGGAAAATCGTTTCTGGCAGTTAAAAATGTCAGCCCAAGCTCTTTTAAAAGTAGTGGATATTGACTGCCTTAAAATGGCAAAGCTGTAGTGTAACTGCACAGACAATAAATGTTTATACAAGGGCTTGCCATATGGAAGTTTGAGCTCTAATTATTATAGTGTTTTTCAGATGGGTCTTTCCAGATAAATTTTCTTAGTTTTTGAATAGCAAAAGTACTTGTTCTCCATTATTTGTTCAGCATTTGTGCTGTGTTAGGGTCTCATGTGCCTGTGTTCTGCCAGTTGTAGGGTCTGTTACACGTATCAAAAGTGGAATGATGTTTCTAAAGCACAGGACTGTAAATCAGCCAGTTATCTCCACTGGCAGTGGAATACAGGTGATACAGGTGCGCATTCTTGTGTTCCAGACCTTTGTTTAGTTTAATGAAACAGCAGCCAAATATCCTAGATTAAGGAAGTGTTTGCTGTTCTCAGTTTAGCAGTCTGTATAACAGCTCTTTGAACTTGTACATTTGTTTCTCAAAGAGACTTTGGCAAAATTGCCTTAGAGTTGGATTCTTTTTGTCAAGTGCCTGCTTAATACGCTTTGTGTACGTCTAGGATTGTGATGTTCAGTTCCTTCTTAGAAACTGGGCATATTTTCTGTCTCCACCTATTTTGTTGTTAATTAATTTGGTTAACTTCTCAGCTGTATGAAATCCAGTGTTAGTGGCTGAATTACAGCATTTAAGTTTAGTCACTCTTGCTGGTCTGGCTTTCCATCTGTGTGTATTGCCTCTTGAGCTTCCTTGTTTGTTTCCCATTATTCTGGTGCCTTCCCAAGGAGAAAAGCAGCCCGGTGTGACCAAGCCAAGGCTCTTCCAATGCTCATGATAACACAGATCTTCAGGAGCACCTGTGAGATGGACCAGCTGTAGGACTGGAACATCTCAGATCTTTTACTTCCTTTTCTTTTCCCCCAGTGGTGTTGGCATGGAAGAACAGCTGATCCGAGTTAAAGCAGAAGGGAAGTGTTGGACAACCACTTAGGTACCAGTGAAGCTTTAGTTCAGATAATGACAGTGGTCCTTAAATACTGCCAACTGGAGATAGCCCTGCACCCACCACACCCTGCTTCCCTTCTGGCTGCAGCAGGAGCTGGCTGAACCAGCTCCTTGCTCTTTGAAGATTCCTTTGTTCACAAGTTTGAATTTAAGGGCACAGTGTGGGAATTTGTCTTCATTCTGTTACAGCTTTGATTCAGTACAGGGTGTTGCATTCCTGCTCAGGAATCCAAACATGCATTCCTTGGCCTACAAAGTCTTTTGTGAGAAGTGGCTATGAAAAAAATTACTAAAGAAGCCTAAAGAATTACACTTTTGTGTTTTACTTTGGTTTTCTCCTTTTGCTTGTAGGCTCCCATGGAAATGTCCTTGTGGGGCATGCTTTCATTTTATATATTTTATATTGTTATTTGTAGCTCCTACATGCACATGGAGATGATCTTTTTGAGTGATAAATATTACAAACAGCACCATTCTGTGGATACCCCATAATCCTGGTCATAATGGGCTAAATATTTGTGATTAATGTTGCCCCAGATCAGTGAGAAGCTTCATGTGTAATAACCTGTTGAAGCTTAAAGTTTTAGAAAGCAATTTTTTACTAGTTTGAAATTCAAAGTAAGCATCTTACTCATATTTCTTCATGGCTGGAGATCTTTCCAGTGATATATCTGGGCAGAAAAATTCCTTGAATTACAAAACTATCAAAAATGTAATGTCTTTGAAATTTCAGCATACACAACACCTTTTTTAATTTGTTCTCATATTTTAAGTCTTTCTATGTGTGTTTGGATTTTTCCTAGTCTGTGCATGCTATAGGTGTTCTATAGTGATCTTCACATAATCTTTAAACTTACTGCAGATATTCAGGAATTAATATGTTCCAAGAATATCTGGTGTGGAAAGATGTGTGCTTGTCTTCACAAAGCTTAAATATGGCTTTTAGTGTCTTGCCTTAGACCTTTGGTTTTGTGCTTAATTAAAGGTTTAGATGGAGTGTGAGTTCTTAATTAAAGTGATGCTGAGACACGCAGAGCTTCCAGTGTGGCGGATTTTGAATTATGCTTTTGAGTTCTGAATTATGCTAAAATTTGTGTAATTTGGGAGGGATGTACAGGTTACATTTATCAAAGTCATCTGGTTATAATTTGAGCAAGAGGACTGGTCAGAGGTCAGGTAGTAAATCATACATTTGTCTGTGCTATTGTCAGTTTTGGGGACTTTGCAAGCCAGTTCCATCTCCTGAAAAAAACTGATGGTGCAAATGTTGACAACCTCAGTGTGTGAAGTATGTTTTTAAGAAAGACTTCAAGAGTTGGGTGCTTAATGTTTGCTATGAAACCATATAATCCTGGCACTTAGGTTGTGCTTTTGGGGAATTGTGCATTCAGTTCAGTTGTTTTTCTGACAGAACGTTCATTCACTACCAAGTTTCTCAAATGATTCTTGAAAATTAAAGTCTCTCTATTTTCTTGCTCTCACTGTTCTTCATCTTTGTCTTCCCTCCTTCATGATGTGAGCTGTGCCTTAGTTTCCTGTCTGTGCTGTCTTTGCAGAGTTGCTTGGTGACATCCTGAAAGATCAGCCACAGGAGGCAGATGGAATAGACTCGGTGATTGTCGTGGATAATGTGCCCCAGGTTGGACCAGACCGACTGGAGAAACTGAAGAATGTCATCCACAAAATATTTTCTAAGTTTGGTAAAATTATCAATGAATTTTATCCAGAAGCAGATGGAAAAACAAAAGGGTAAGTCATGATAACTCCAGATGAAAAAATGGCTGAAGCACAGCTCTGGCTTATCTTTGATTATTAGTGTCAATACTTTATAGCCAGTTTTTATGGTGACCTCATAGTTGTTATCAACACCTTCTTCTACCTCAGCCTGTGCAGTCCTGACATCAGCCTCAGTGGCAAACAAGTTCCTGAGGAAACTGAGAAGTTTAGGGTCCATAGTGGAGTGTGGTGGGGATTAATTATGGAAACAGTTTAGCTGGGTTTGGAGACAATTTTCTGTGCTACATGAGGAGTTTTTCCTTCGTTTTCTGCTATGGAAGAAGTTAAAGGTCCTCTTGAGCTAAAAACTTAGTAGCAATGTCTGGACTGTTTGTTGCAAAATAGATTGTCAGTATCTGTAGCATATATTCCGAGTACTGGAGAAATCCTTACTTTAGAAGGCATGAAAAGAGTTTTCTGGAGTTGAGGGATTGTTGTTTTTAAAAGGTCATAATGAAAATTATCCTCTCCATGTTCATACCTCTGTTTGAGACACTGATGGCGTTCAGGATACCATTAGTTTTGAGTCTGCTGGGCTCCAAGCTAGGTTGGATTAAGTGGTCAGAAGGAAGCTGAGCTCTCTGATTGAAAACAGTAGTGGTGCTTTGAGATGCCTGTGACAGTAATTCCTCAACATGACCTGCCACTCAGCTGGGAAAAGCTGTGGATGTAACCTGCATGTTCCTGTCTCTCACTGTTGTCCTGGTTGTGTTGAGCTTGCATTCACTGCTGTGTCTGGCTCACTTCAGAAAGGATATCAGATTAATTGAGGCTGGGCCTAGAGAGCTTAAAAATGTGTGTGAACCTGTGGCCAGAATGGAGATTAATTTGCTGTTCACCCTAATTGGGTAGGGACAAGACAAGAAGTTATCTTTCAGATGCTCTGTACTGAATTCTTAACTCATCTCCGTTGTTTCTTCTTTCATTCAACAATGCCTTGCACTTTGGTTTTCCTTCCTTGCAGGTACATCTTCCTGGAGTACATGTCTCCCTCCCATGCTGTGGATGCTGTGAAGAATGCAGATGGATACAAACTGGATAAGCAGCACACTTTCAGAGTCAACCTCTTCACAGACTTTGATAAGTGAGTGAAGCAATTGTGTGTTATCTGTAGATTTGGGGATTCTAATCCTGAGTGCCTGCATGGAGTGTAACCAACCAAATTGCTCTTGCAGGTACATGACAATCAGTGATGAGTGGGAAATCCCTGAGAAACAGCCATTTAAGGACTTGGTAAGGAATTTTTGGAAAAGTGGAAAGAATATGCAGCTTAATATTAAATGATTACTTCATTGCTGAAATGTCCATACGAAAATAGAAATGATGCGTTAATGGTGTTGTAAATAGCAGTGCTGATCACATACTCCTGTTTCTGTCATGCAGTGATAGGAGGAACTCAGTGCTTCTGTTTAATAGTTACTAATATTGTGAAGCTTAATTTACTCTTATTATTTAAGAGTGAATAATAGTTTTGCACAAGTCATTTAGATAGACTTTCAAAAGTATCTTTTTATAATCTTAATTGTTTGAGACAAAGTTTGGTGTTTGTTACCAGTTGATTTGGCAATAGTCTAGTGGAAGAAAGAGTAGTTTGCTTTTTCTTTAAAAACCAAATACTAAATGACTTCTTGTTTAAAGTAAGTGTTAAACATCATCAAAACACCTTGAAGGTCCACCTGCTTATGGTATGATCTCAGCTTCCAGCATCCAATAATTGGAATTGTTTAATTTTACTTCAAAAACTTGTTTGCAGTGGTAAGAGCCCAAAGTTGGACTCTCTGGTAAGACCAGCTTCTACCTGCCAGGTAGATACTAAATTGTGGAACTTGTTGACTTAGCCTTTGACTCACTAATAGTCTTTTGCTCTGTTTTTCTCAGGGGAATCTCCGATACTGGTTGGAAGACCCTGATTGTAGGGATCAGTACAGTGTGATCTTTGAGTCAGGGGACCGAACATCCATTTTTTGGAATGACATCAAGGAACCTGTTCAAATAGAAGACAGAGCAGTGAGTGTCCTGGAAGTGCTAGGGATTGCAGATGCACTGCCATTATCCTTCATTTTATGACATTGCAACTTTTCAATAAAAAAAAACCAAAACAGGCTTTTTCCCACTGAGGAAGTAATTTTTTCTTCCTTGTGAAGAGTGGTGAAACACATCCTTTAGAGTTAGAATTAGCTGCTTAGGTAAGAGAACTGTGAAGTGAACTTTTTAAGAGTTTGTAGTGGTGTTTGTTGTTTTTTTTTTTTTTAAACTGGTCTATGATGCCCATTAGTTTCCTTCATCTCTCTGTTATAGGTGATTCATAAAGACCTGAGAATGCAAAGTCAGAGTTTGAGGAGCACTATTCATTCGAGCTGAATATGTGCTTATGTTTGCTGCTTCAGATGACTCCTTGCTTTTGTGCTGACCACAGAGGTGTTAAAGAGGAATAGCTGGTTTGGTAATGGCATAAAAAAGGGAGAGTTAGTCTGCCTGTCTGCTGCAGGCACTGGACTTGCTGGGAACTGTTAGGACCCAGGAGCATTTTCCTTAATAACCATTGAGCATTATGGTAGAAGGAAGTTGGCTCTGGAGTGATGAGAATATTTATTTGCTCATCACCATGGTCTCCAGCTGTGGTCTGTGTTGCTGAGTTTTCCCTAACTTAGCTGAAGGTCCAGAGCTGTAGTGTTCAGAAATTTGAAATTTAGACTAGAATAAGAACAGTATGTTCTTACCAAGGCTGAAAGAAGGAAATTGAGGGTGTTAGGTGGGTTTAATTGTTACTACACAAAGGATGTCCCTGTACCTGAAAAACATCTTTGGTGATCTGTAAGTTGAAAAGGTCTCAACTGACAGTTTTGAACCTGAAGAATAGGTACTGTACATTATGTGCATGAAATAGAACTCCACAATTATAACAGATCCTGAGATCTTCATTTAGTAAAGGGATTTACAAAATGTGTTTCTACAAGGCACACATTAATTCTTTCCCTTTTAGGGACACAGCATGAAGTTAAACTTTTGTGTGTACCTTTTTTTCTAAATGCAGAGGTGGACAGAGACCTATGTCCGTTGGTCTCCCAAAGGCACCTACCTGGCTACATTCCACCAGAGGGGCATCGCTCTGTGGGGTGGAGAGAAGTTCAAGCAGATTCAAAGGTTTAGTCACCAAGGAGTGCAGCTTATTGACTTCTCACCCTGTGAAAGGTACAGAGCTTGACATTGGTTTGGGCTAAGGGGCCAAAAGCATGAGGCATAAGCAGCATCCTCCAAATCTGGAGTGCTGAAATTAATTTATTAAGGTTTTTTTTAACATTAAAGAGCTCTGGAGAGAAGGATAAAATAATTTCAGGACTGAGATGCATTTTCATTTGAGTTTTCAAGTAACACATCTGAAAGCAGTTGGGTTTTATGCTTTTTTGTATTAAAGAGATTATTTACCTTTCAGTGGAGAAGCCCAGCATCCCTGTAATTTGGGATGGATAAGGTCAATAATTTGTGTTTGGTTTGAAACCATTGTTATTCTCATGTCAAAACTATATAATAGGTAACAGTGTATTTGGCGAGTTCCCCTCCCTTGTAACATCAATAGGGAAAGACTTGCAAATAAATCTGTAACCTTTTCAGCCAGAGGGATGCCAGGGAAACTTTTTCCTCCTATACAATCCTGTTCTTATTTTTCCCTGCCCTGAAAAATCCCATTAGGGAAACTGCTGTTTAAAAGTGCCTGATATTTAAATACTACTTGAATGAAAGCCTGCTGGTACCAACATATTAGATGAAGTTTCAATAATGAATTGGATTATTTCTATTGTAGGTATTTAGTGACCTTCAGCCCTTTGATGGACACACAGGATGACCCTCAGGCTATCATCATCTGGGATATTCTGACTGGCCAAAAGAAGAGAGGATTTCACTGTGAAAACTCAGCTCACTGGCCTATTTTTAAGTAGGTTGAGAAACAGAATTAGAGAGTTGTGGTCCCAGGCTTCATGTAATAAAAAGGCAGTTCCAATTTGATACTTTTTTTTCTTGCTTAGATGGAGTCATGATGGTAAATTCTTTGCTCGAATGACTTCAGATACCCTCAGCATCTATGAAACACCTGTAAGTTCTTCCCTTTTTTGCATGATAATGAGAGTAGAAAGTGTGTGTATAAATATAAGAATCTTACTAACTTGAAAATTCATCCTTTTCTCATCTTCTAGTCTATGGGTTTGTTGGACAAAAAGAGCTTGAAAATCAATGGGATAAGGTGAGTCTCTTCCCTTGTAATCACAACTGTGCTCTTTGGCTGGAATCTTTTAGACTGTTGCCTGGAGCAAAGAGCAAAAAAAACATGTTGAGGTGGTCAAATTAGACAAAGTGTCTTAAAAAGAAGTGGAAAACTCTCCACTTGACACACACAGGTGGTAGATTCTGTGCTTTGAAATCCTCTTTGTGGTACTGCTTAATCCAGGGTATAGCTTGGGAGTTCCGTTCCTTGTCTACAAAACCAGACTGGAATGCAGATTGTTAGGGAATATCTCCCTGAGAAGGTGGATGTGCTGGTTTAGAGCAGTGTGCTGTGTCTGCACAAGGCACGGTGACACCTGTGAGAGTTTAAGTACATTTCTGTAAAGCAGCAAGAAAATTAAGTGTACCCAGGTGCAAGAGGATGGTCTCCACGGTAATTTAATAGGGGATTTTTTGGCTCATTTGTTCTTAGATCTTTGGCAGTTACTCTGTGTAACCCTTGCTTTTTGGTGAGATGTACTAATGAGACAATACTGGTGATACAGAAAATTTAAATAGCTGCTTAAAAATCTGTTTTGGTATCATTATTAAATGGCCCTCAGTTATGTATCTGCACCTTTGTTACTGAGAGTTGATCTTTGTCTGCAACATTCAGATACTATGAGGAAAGTGATTTCTGCTTGGAGTATCTTTAACTGAAAATTAAAATGCCATATTTTTAACTTTGTTCCTGTAGAGACTTCTCATGGTCTCCAGGTGGTAACATAATTGCTTTCTGGGTGCCTGAGGACAAAGACATCCCAGCAAGAGTGACTTTGATGCAGCTGCCTTCTAGACAAGAAATTCGCGTGCGGAATTTGTTCAATGTAGTAGATTGTAAACTGCACTGGCAGAAGAACGGGGACTACCTGTGTGTGAAGGTAGACAGGACTCCCAAAGGCACACAGGTACATGGATTCTGATTTTGGGGGGGAAAATTTGGTTTTGCCTCATGCTTCCTTTTCTTACAGTACTGTCTTTAAATAAAGGCAGTGTAAATTATATCATGTCAAAGATATTTTTAATTTTTTCCGTTTGAATTTGAACGATGTGGAAAGCAAAATGTCTGTAAGGTTTGCGTCCAGGATTTGCTTTGACTTTAGTGGCCTCTTGGTCTCTGAGATGTCAATGCCTCACCCCTTTTCCTGCTCACAATTAAGCAGCTGTTAAACATCATTTAGGTCAAGCTGCATAACGTGCCACATGTTCATCTGTCTTAATTAAATTTTATAACAGTCTGAAAAAGAAAAATACTGTTCTACAATTCTGAAGTTAATTTTTTTCTCAGAACAGTTTTGGAATGTTTTTTGTAAGGAGGCATATTGTATTTATCTGCTGTCATTTAAGGGATAAACTTTGACTCACTCTCATCCTGTGTCCTAACAGGCTAATTGTGGAGTTGTCCTTCTATGCCTAGGGATAAAATTATTTACTCTGCTGTTTTTGTGCTGGGTAATGAGCTTTAATTTTGGTCTTTACAGGGAGTAGTGACCAACTTTGAAATATTCCGCATGAGAGAGAAACAGGTGCCGGTGGATGTGGTGGAAATGAAAGGTGATGCCAAGTATTTCCTTACTTTGGAGCTTGAACTTTTCTGTAGAGATGCTTGTGTCTTTCTTAGAAATTCTTGTCAACACATGACATAGTTAGGAATTTAACCCTATGGAAAACAGCTGGATTTTAATGTTGCAGAATGTCTCATGTAAAAGTGAGAAATCAAAACATCTGTTGCTGTTCATGCTTGTGACTGACTTGAAAAATGACAGAAATGAAAATATGTTATTAATAAAAATAATAGGGCTGATAATATCAATGTATTTTGTAGATGGTGGAAGACTTAGAGCTGTAGTTAGAAACACTTCCCCTAACTTCCTGCAATTGCCTTATCAACCTGTGTTTTAAAAGCAAGTGTTAACTGATGGGTTCCTTCTCTTCAGTATCTTGGTTTTCTTTGGTAACTACTTGAAATCAGAGATTTGTATTGTCCTTTAACAGAGTTTTGCTCCTCTCGTTACAGAAAGCATCATAGCCTTTGCTTGGGAACCAAATGGAAGCAAGTTTGCTGTGTTGCATGGAGAAACACCACGAATTTCAGTTTCCTTTTACCATGTTAAAAACAATGGGAAAATAGAACTCATAAGTAAGTGAAAAACAAGTGAGAAGTATAGATACTAAAGATTTTGTGTGGTAATAGATGCAGTAAACTCAAAATTGCAGCTGATTGTTATGTTTTGTTAGAAGTTAGTGGGGTTGATGCTTGTGATTGATAGCACTGGATTGAGATCTTTTTCTGAATTTGCCTTGTTTCTTTTCAGAAACATTTGACAAACAGCAGGCAAACACGATATTCTGGAGTCCCCAGGGGCAGTTTGTAGTGTTGGCTGGCCTCAGAAGGTGAGTGTTTCACAGGTTGCTGAACACCTCCATATTGATTTTAAAACAGGAAAAGAACTACAGTATCTTGCCAAGAAGTGTTTGGTGTCCCTGTCAATGATTATTGCTGTAATTCTGATAGAGCTGTGCAAAGGCAGAGATACAACTTCATGATGTATCTTAGTCCTTTGCAGCTTTCAGTTCCTGTTTTTGCCACATCAAATGAAGAATGCATTTTTCAACAGAAAAGTGGATATTTAGAAACACTTTCCAGCTGTTCATGTTAAATAACTTCAGTTAAATGACTCTGAGCCAATCCAGTTTGGACATGCTTGTGGCTCTTGTGATGCATTAGTTATCATCACCTTGTGCCCTTTCATGGGCAATACCTGTTAATGACAGTGCTGCTTTGTGAAAGAATTATCAAGAAAGTTTCACTTTAGAGCAAGTGGAAAATACTGTTGTTAACTGGTCAAGTAATAATTTGCTCTTATGTGCTTTTAAACAAGCACTGCTGTTCATCTTAGAAATCTTTAATCTCTTCTTCACTACTATGTCTAAGAATATAGCTGTTAAACTTTGGGTATAGCTTGCCTAGAGCATATTTTTACTGTGACATTTTATTTGTGATCTTTAGGGTCCCTGAACATAGAAACAGAAGTGTCATTCTTAATTGGTGTTTTGTTTTCATCCACCGCATTCCTTTCCAGCCACAGAGACTGGTACGAACCTGTCTCTTGGCTGCTGTGAGAACTTGTTTGTAATGAAGAGCTGTAGAGATGCAGTTTGTGAAGTGTTTTTAAAAGCCCGGGCTGTGCTGGTGTGTAAAGCAATGTCTTGTTTTGCCTGTGCAGCATGAATGGTGCCTTAGCATTTGTTGACACGTCTGACTGCACCATGATGAACATCGCAGAGCACTACACAGCCTCGGATGTGGAGTGGGACCCCACGGGCAGATACATTGTCACCTCTGTGTCTTGGTGGAGCCACAAGGTACTGATGCACCTCTTCCCTACCCCTGCTTGCTCTTCCAGTGGCATTGGTAAGGGCTATTGATTAGGAAGAGAAAATTAACACCTGTCACTTGTCAAATGACTTAACCTGCAGCACAGTTTTAAACATTAATTTCTGAGTGTTCCTGTGTTAAGTTAAAGCTTATTTTGGCTGAGCTGCTGCACTGCTCTTCCAGGTGGACAATGCCTATTGGTTATGGACCTTCCAAGGCCGTCTGCTTCAGAAAAACAACAAAGACAGGTTCTGTCAGCTGCTCTGGAGACCACGACCAGCTACCCTGCTCAGTGAGGATCAGATAAAGGTAGAGTATTCCAGGGACTTTGTGTTGACATGGATTTGGTGTATAAAGCATGCTTGGTGTACTCCCTCTTCTTGAGGATGAGGTTGTTACACAGCTGCCTTCTGCCCTGAATGTGTGAATAAACACATTGCTGTGTGGGACCTCACTTCTGGGAATGTCTGCAGATAGTAACTGTATTATAAGCTCAAAATAGAAGTGGTTACCAGCTGTTGTTACAGTTAGGGTACAATGAAAGGGTATAAAGAAGGGTAAATTGAATTTTGTACTTCAGACTTTGCTAGTTGTATGTGTACAGAAGCACTTACATGATCTATAAGCCAGGAGGCACAAAGTTGTAGTGAAGGGAGCTTGCCTAGAAGAGAGGTGCTTTTCAGAAGGCCAGAGCTTGCTCAGGCCTGCCACAGAGTTCTTAGAGAAGATGGTGGTTGTAATTGCTAGTCTGATACTCTAGTTGAAATAAAATTTCCTGTTTCACAGCAAATTAAGAAGGACCTGAAGAAATACTCCAAGATATTTGAGCAGAAGGATCGCCTGAGCCAGTCCAAAGCTTCAAAGGCAAGACACTTACGAAATATATTATTGATTAAACTCTTGTAGCCTATCCCTAGTTTGTACTGATGATATGAAAGCTATATTTCCTGTATCACAAGTGTTCATTTGATCCAGACAGTTAGAATTAGTCCAGTGGGTGGTTCAGAGAGGTGCTACTGTAAAGAGTCTGGAGAGGAACTGGTTAAGCAAAGGTGGTAAAATTTTGGAGTTCTTAGTGTGTTGCTGCATTAGCCAGTGTTTAAATTAAGAAGAGCTCATTCAGTTATTAAAAAGGACATCTCACCAAAACATCATTCTGGTTAGAAAAGAGAATCTTTTTTCCTCTAAGTCAGTAGAAGATGTTTTTGACAACAAAGTTTGAGTGGCACAGGAATGGCTGGGGTGAGGGTTTGGTTTAGGGGGGAGGTTTAAGAGCCCTTTCCTGCCCCTGCAGGAGCTGGTGGAGCGGCGGCGCACGATGATGGAGGAGTTCAGGAAGTACCGCAAGATGGCACAAGAGCTGTACATGGAGCAGCGCAACGAGCGCCTGGAGCTGCGCGGGGGTGAGAACCAGCGCTGGGCAAAGCATGCAGCAACACCTCCTTGGGGCCTCATCCCCTTCTCTTCTCACCCTGCTTCCTGCTAAAACCAGCCCCCTGCTCTCTTGGAGGGTTTTTGTGCTTTTTATCCTGAATCATGGCAGGATTTAAGGAGGGGAAAAGGCATTGGCTTGACCTTGGGATCAAATTGTAGTAGGAGACAGTAATGCCTTGGATATCATTGAATGAATTTCATATATACTTGATATGATTTAAAGTACCAAATACCTCTTTACCTCGTTTCACTGCTGGTCTGAGGGCTGTTTCTGCCAAGAGCATCATTCCATTGCTGCCTTGTTTGCCTTGTTTGCTGTGTTCAGTGTTGATGTTTTCTCCATTGCAGGGGTAGACACAGATGAGCTGGACAGCAATGTCGATGACTGGGAGGAGGAGACTGTGGAATTTTTTATCAATGAAGAAATTATTACCCTTGCAGAACCAGAGTAATTAATAAAACTGTGGTAAGATAACATAACTCTTAGAGAAACTCTCTGTCAGCTATTGCTATAGAGTTGCTAATTTGCTTTAGGAACTTAGGTCTGTCTGTTGCACTGGTGAATCTCTTGTTCTCTGAGTTGGTTTATGTTTTTTCTGTGGCTAGGAAAGACAAGGTTTTTTAAAAAGCAATTGCAGACAGTACGATTTGTGAGTTGTACTGAGCAGAATACTCTGTACATGCTGTCTTGCCAGAGAAATCAAACCCACAAATGCATTAGGGTCAGCCTATGAACACAGTGTGGCAGACCTGTAAGTTCAGTCAGGAGGAGGAATTGTAGTTGGTATGAGATAGGAATTTTGCCTTTTGGAAAATTTGCATATTAGTCCAAGACTGGATAGAATTTAAATACTGTAATAAAGATTATACAGCATTTGTCTGTGGGCTGATAAAATTTTGAGATGATGTTTAAATATCTGTATGAACTCAGTTACTGTTTTCTAGAAAAGTTAGATAGAATTCACATGGTAGCAGATTTTTGTGTACTGACTGGCATGGCTTGTTGGGAAATCGTGTATTTAATTCAGTGTTTTTCCCAGCTCCTTCTTGTGAATTCATATATTTTTTGTTGGGAATGGAGGCTTCTTCCAGCCCCTGTTGTAGGAAATGTCCTTTTGTGAGCTTGACATTGTACTGAGGAGGAAAAATACTTTCACAGACACTGACAGGATTTAAAACTTGCAGTGGTTTCCTGCTCTGTCATGTTTAGGACCTCACTTAAGGAAGAGGAAGGGGAGACTGGAAATATGCAGCTGTAAGTCACCCTGCAGTTCTTCAGCCTCCAGATATCTAAAGAGCTCAGGTGCAACATGTGCCTCTTGGAGCTGTAGAGAAATAATAGCCTTGATACCTTTGACTATATTTGGGTCTGGCTTATATATTCCATACATGGGAGATCTTTTTATGGAAGGAAGAGGGAGAGAAGCTGCTTAGTGTATGGATTTAAACCACATGAGTTTAGGAAGAGGTGAAACACAAGCTGGTGTAGCCTTTCACCAGCTCAGCTTCTGAGGTTGAGCTGTTTGTATAAAAGCACAGTAACTAACGCACCTCTCTTTTTTTGTTTTTCTGCAGCTCCACCAGATCTTGTGCTGAAAAGAAGTTTGTTTGTTTTCCAAAAGCCTATATCAACTTTGGAATTCTTAATCCATATTCTTGCACTCTGGAAGGGTGGATGCACCAGATTTTCTCCATTCTGACACATTGTAGTGCCTTTAAGTCTTGCTGCCTGCTGCAGTGAGATACTGGAAAGGCGCTGCTTTTAAATTTATATTATTTTTTTTCTAGGGTTTGATTATTATTTTTTTTCTTTTTAAATCCACTACTACCAGTATTTACTCCCTGACTCCCGTGCAGTCCTTGCCAGCTGGCAGTTTTTGCCTCTTGCCAGTGAGGTGAGATTCACCAGTGCACCCCTGTCTCACACACACAATGTTTGGGTTCCAGGACTCTCTCTGTGTCCCCAGGGCATGGACAGGTGTTCATTTGGGTTGGGGAAAGGTCACCAGAACCATTTTTCGTATGATGTGTTTTAGTGTGCTGAAGCAGCACTACAGCGGGCTATACCCTCCTCCTTTCAGATTGTGAAAGGATGTCTCCCTCAAAGAGCTGAATATGGAAATAAAAGCAGACCTATACTAAAACCAGGCTGGCTACGTGTTATTTGTAGGGAATCTTTCCCTGAATGATCAAAGTCAAACACCACCCAGTCGTAAGAGTGTTTGCTGTATTGGCTAATGGTTCCTTTGGGTTTGTTTTTTTTCAAATCTCAGCTCCTCATGGCCTCTCTGGCTTTGTGTTGTGGTTGCTTGGTTTTTTACAGTATGGCACAGCTCATTGATCTGTCACGTTGACCTGTTCATGGTGGTGGAGTGACAAGAAAATTACTGGATTCTTAAATCATTTGCAAACTGATAAAAGCCTCAGGAATTATTGGCTTAGTGTATCTTACTAATGAAAACTGCAGACTTCAGGGCACTGCTCCTGTGCACGTGCTTTTTGTTCTCTTACAGTACCTGGTTCCATTTCCAAAGACCTCCAAGCTCAGGATGGAGAATTGTACTCCAAGCTGGTGCAGCAGCTTCTCTGTATTTGTATTTGTGAGGAGAACTGGGTGTTCTCAGAGCAGTGAGAGAGGCTGGCCTGTTCCTTGCCCTTGGAGAATGAGGATGTTCCTGTCTCCTCTCCTGGGCTGGGCAGGGGAATTGCCAAGGTGAGCATTCTTGGCTGGCTTTCCTTGAGCCCAGGGCTCACTTGTACAGCAGGGTGGGCCAGCTCTGGCATGGGAGGCCAAGGGCCAGGGATGTTCTCAGCACTTACTTTGTCATCAGGTAAATTTGCTGTGATGGCCAGTGCACAAATCCCTCAATTAACTCCCATGTCCTCTTCACCAGGCAGTTTTCAAAATTACTTTCCCATGAATTCAACAATTCATTCTAACCAGCACATGTTTTTCCTAGAGTCTGTATTAATTTCCATTTTTCTGCATTTGTTCATTTATAATCCATATAGACAAGTACAGTTGATTTAAGTTTACTCCATAGTATTTCCCAGCCTCATTTCTCAACTGGACTGGAAAGAAATACTTTCTAGAAAAACATTGCAGAAGAACTTAGAGCACAACTAAATTCTCCAGTGATCGTGGAATGATCATTACTTCATAATAATTCAATTGCTTCATCTTTTCTCTTGTGTTTCTTACTTCACATGCTTTTTGCAAATTATGTGCTACTGAATTTGCTTTATGGGAATGTACTTGGTAAATTACCCTCTCTGCCATATCTTGGAGTAGGGAGGAGGGTCCTGTGGGATTGGATCCATCTGTGTAGCTTTGAGTTCTCTGCCATGGCTTTTCAGCCTGTGCCTTTGGAAGGGCTACAGAAAGATGGTCAAAGCAGCAGCAGGTTTGTAGGTACTGTCTGAAGCTGTATATGGTGGGGAAAAAGGCTTCCCAGAGCACTTGTACCTCCACTGAGTGCCCTTAAGGGTCCAGAATTTGGGTGGGAAAGGAAACAAACCTTAACCATTAAGATAATCTCTTCTTGGTTTTGTTAAATATTGTATTAAGTATTTTTAATGATTGCTCTTAAATAGCAGGATTAACTGGACCAATTCATATAATCCTGGGCTTTTAACTCCATCTTTATCTTGAATTTGTAATAAATATTCTCATGACCTTTTAACCCTCTACAGCCCTTAATGAAACTTCATAGAGCAAATTTTGGTCAGTTGCTATACTAAGTTTTAACTTTTTTAAGTCTAGTATTTTTTCATTAAGCTTTGCTGCAACTTTTAAGAGCTTTGACTCCTTTACTGTCAATAAATAATGAATACAAAGGGTGATCTTATGGGGGCTTTTTTATGAATTGTTATAATGCATCAACTGGTGTTCCTGGGCTCCCTGGTCCAATCGGTGGGGAAAAGCCAGACTTGTGCTATCTGTGCATGACTTAAAGCAAGTTGTGTATAACTAATCTGCAGAGAAAAATGTGCAGTAGGGTGAGTGAGGCTGGGTCACCTGGCAGGTGGTGGTGGTGTCACAGTGATCCTCATTGTCTCCATCTCTTTGGGACCTGAGTGACAGATTCACAATAAGCAGCCAAAAGCAGCTGGGATTAAAGTCCTGCCAGAGTTCTCACAATTCCTGCAGGGCCTCAGCATCTCTGTGTTGATCCCAGTAAGAGGAATGCTTTGAAAATGTAATCCTCTCCCAAGTTTTAACCTTCAACCCCATGCCTCTCAGTTAAACTGAAGCACTGCTCTCACAGTATGCTGAAACAGGATTGGGGTGGACACAGAAACCTCTGCTCGAACTGGAATCGCTTAAAATAAAGTCAATAATATGGGGAATACCTTGCATTCCTCTCTAATGCAAGGAAAAGCCTTAGTACTTGGTGTGACCTGGCTCCACATGCTGCTCATTTGGGTTTGTTTTCTTACCCTCAGTGGCTGGGGCTCCCAGATGCAGTGATTAACTGGACTATTCTGCAGTTTAAGCTCTCTGAGAGACTTGCACGATCCCTTCCACCTCCTGTAGAATTCGTGATTATAGTGTGCAGGATAATATTTTTAATTGCTTTTTAGAGAGTTGGGAAGAGCTGTGAGGATGAGCTGCTCATAGCAGTGTCCCTCAGCCCTGTTTATATAGAGCTGATTGAATTGAAACTGCAATTAACTTATCCTTGTGAATATTAAAAGCTGTCCAAAGCTAGGGAGCTCATCTGGTACTCGAGGTGTTCATAGTGAAGAAATGTTCCTTTACTGCTGCTGGAACCACTCAAAATTGTCTATTACACTGCTTGAGACTGGGAGCTGTTGGTGGAACCCTCATTTAATTTGTACATGGCTCATTATTGTAGAGATAACTGGTTCCTATAGAAACTAGTTGCTTGTGACTGGTAGGGCTGTAGAACAAGTCTGTTTTGAAAAGTGCTCACTGGGTACAGCATCATTCCTGTGCGTTATGAAATGTTTTAGCAGCATCAGCTCTTCTGCCAGGAGCTGCAAAGGGGATGTCACTGTGTTTTATGAGAGTGAAAACAACCATGGAAAGGTGAAAATAGAATTTTTCAAATCTGTTATCTGAAATCCCAAAGGCATTTTTTAGGTGGAATTTCAAACAGAACCTCTGCCAGGCACACAGCTTTGGAACTGTGCCACTCACCCACAGTGGGTGAGGGCCAGAGCAGGATCCCAGCTTCAGGGGGCCCATTAACCCCACAGCAGCTTTTCCTCTGAGGCTTCACCTGCACATTAAACAGGCTCAAATACATGTGCTCTTGGCTGTTATTAATGCCGACACACAGGTTGTGCCATTGTGTTTTAAATCCTTGAGTCAAATCATGTCTGTGTTTCAAACAGAGCAGAGTGTTTCTGACTGATTGAGTTGTGGCACAAGGCACTGGCACTTAATTTC
The DNA here is from genome assembly GCF_971803275.1 of Cyanistes caeruleus. Lineage (NCBI taxonomy): Eukaryota > Metazoa > Chordata > Aves > Passeriformes > Paridae > Cyanistes > Cyanistes caeruleus. The sequence continues at coordinate 12,326,624 of NC_141717.1, forward strand.
TGCTTTATAATCACTCCAGTCCTGTGATGAATTCCAGATGAATTCCAGCTCCTGAGGAACCCTGCGGGACCCGCACAGATCAGGGCCAACTTGCTCTGATCTGGTTGAACAGGCTCATAATGATTGTTACCTGGGATTAAACAAAAAGGCTACTTAGTGAAATTCAATTCCCTTTCTTTGTCATGGATAATTTTAATCGGTGTTTTGGGAACACCAGGGGAATCTGTAATTGTGCTCAGCTCTACAACTGCAGGTACCACGGTCCCAGACCTCCGAAGGTTCCTGCTGGCTGCAGCAATGACACGGCTGAGTTCCCTCTGCCACCTTCCCTGTCAATCAGTCAGAGTGCTGCTGTGTTAGACACAGAAACAGGGGCAGAAGGAGGAAGAATTTGTCAAGATAAAGGTGGGAATTATGGGAGAATGAACTGGTTTAAATTTTATAAACTTCATTAAACTCTCTAGGCTTTAAAGCTCTTATGTTTCAAGTTTGATCAGCAGAAGAGACACAGCAAGAGGCTGTGACTGCAGCTGGTGCTTGCCCAGAGGTGAGCCCTGCTGCAGGGAGCTCTGGGTGGCCTCAGCACACAAAAGCCACCTGTGCCTGTGTGTGCAGGTGGCCCTTTGCCCTCAGTGATGCTGAGGAGGAGGAGGAGCTGCACTCATTGCCTGCAGAGTGGGAGAGCAGGGGAGCTGTGCACAGGTGGGCTCTGGGGCTGTACATGTACCCCCATGATGGACACCAGGGACTCTGCTGGGTACCCCATGAGCCACCACGAGCCTCTGGCTCTTCTGGTTCATGTGCAAGCCCTTGCTTTCAAATCCTGCAAACTCCTGCCTTTCCTGAGACACAGCAGGGATGCAGCTTCTCATGCAGTGGCACTTTCATTTTTTCCAGTTCTGCATCTTCCACCTCTTGCTGATCTCTCTAAGAGGCAGGAATGGCAGGAGGCTCTCGCTTGCCTCTTCTACATTGCTACATCTATTTACATATTTTTATTGTGCCCTTGTTATTTACCTTCATTTTCTATATAAATCTCATTTTTTATTGTGCTTCAGCTGATCTTTCTCTGAACCCTTCCTGAACACACACTAATTCTGTAATATATCTTATCTCCACACAAAAATCACATGGTAGCAGCCCTCAGAAGCAAAGAGAGCATGAATCTTTCTTTCTCTTTTATGGATTACAAATGCAATTTTTATTTAGCACCTTACTCATGAAATAGCCTTTTTTTTTTTCCTATTTTAAAGGAACCATTAATCTTGCAAGGATATCAGCTTTATTTTTATACAGCTTATTCAGACTTGCATCATCTTCCCCAAGATGTATTTTCTCTAATGGAAATTTGGGAAGGAAATGTGCATTACATTAGTCTGAGTAACTTCTGTCTATGAGAATGCTTTTCTCTTAATAATGCAAATAACTGTAATTATGGAAGCAAATTAATTGACTGGGCAGTCGAAGTACTTAAATTTCCTGGTTTCTTTTGATTTGCATTCATGTTCCCTGCTATTTTTACTCCCAGCTGAACTCATTTAGAACTGCTTCTGTCTGCTTATTAATCCTAACTCAAAATTGACTCTGCTTGTGGCTTGTTATATTTTAATGCCTCCATGAAACAGCAGAAGATTTGTGCTTTTAGAATACTGCTAGTTAGACAAGGCATTAGCCCCAGGTTGGAAAAAAGGAGGACTCTTGGATGCATGGATACACTGTGTGAGCAAAATTTGGCTGTTAAGTGAGCTCAGTAAAAGGGACCTGAAAGTGTTACAGGACAAATTTCTCAAGGAAACAGGCTGACCTCATTCTCCAGGCTCTGCTCCCGCCTGTCACACTTGCCTGTGCACATGATTATGTCTCAGTCTGTCTTATGCAGGCAAATGCTGCCACCAAGGACAAAGCAGGAGCTCCCTTTGCAGTTTGTTCTTGTGTTGCTTCAGCTCTTAAAGCCTGATCTGGACCAGTGAAAAGGAAAGAATTAAAAAAAACAACAATCATGAAGTAATTCTGGTAATTGAAAACTCGGCAGATCAAAGAGTTACTTGTTAGAGACTTGGAATTTAGTGGGAAATGCAAAATAAAAGGAAACCCCAAAGTTCTGAAGTTTCCTGAACCCCATAGGCACCTGTCCTGGACACTTGTCTCTCTCCTGGGGCACCAGTGGGGTTATTCTGCTGGTCTATGCTCTAATTGCTTATCTAACAATCTGTTCACCTGAGAGAGCACTAAAGCTGCTCTGCAGAAGGAGGCACAGGGCTCTCTGTCCTTCCCCTGAGCATCTCCTTGTGAGCTCTCTCAGTGGAGGGGAAAGGCCCCCTTTTTCCACAGGAACTCTACACTGTGATAATCAGTACTGAAATAAGTCTGAAAGGACTGAGAACAAACAGAACCGTTCCGTAACCTGCTGCAGCTCCTGTCCCACCTTTGGTTTTTTTTTCCTTAATAAAAGCCAGACACAGAATGAAGTTTCTGTCCTTGAGCAATGCAGATATTTCCCTCAGTCCTTCTGCACAAAAGGCTTTGGGCAATTTTGCTGCTGTGGAACCTGCCTATTTTCTTTCCTCTGTCTGAATCTTAGCTGAAAATGGAGGTAAGAGGTGCTGTCCCTCCCTCCCTCCCCTCTGTTGTGTCCCTGCAGGCTCTGCTCTTGCCCAACCCCAGTGACCGTTTTGCTGCTCAACGGCCCCTCCAAGGATTTTGCAGTTCTCCAGATTGCAGAAGTTGCTACATCAGTTGCAAAACGCGGTCTGTCGGCCTCAGCCCTGTGTGTGTGTGTTTTCCAGGCAAGGCTGTAGTGCAGCATTCCTCTGGCCAAGGGATGGTGCTGTGAGGAATCCTGACAGGCTGCCATCCAAACCCAGACCTAGCGGTTCTCCCTCTGCCTTTATCCCATCACTGAGGGTGGTCCTGATGGATCCAAGCAGAAACCCAGATGGCATCTCGTGAGCTAACAGATCCTGAGGAAAAACATTTGTATTTGATCACACAGCAACTCAGGTAACAGCCTTCTATTTTAAATTTTTTTTTTTAAGACTTAATATTAGAATTGTTTTCCCTGCTTAGGTAATTGTTTTTGGCAGGTTAACAGAACCTCACAGCCCAGAGGCCACTTGTCACCCAGATAAAAGGTGACAGTGCTGAAGGTGAGAGGGCTGGGAGGGTTTTCCTTTTGCCAGAGAAGCAGGGGAGATGTGGGATGTTCATTCTGCCTCTCTCCCCCACTGGCCCTCCCCAGGTGCACCACACCTGAGCAGGGATGAGGAGCGTTGTCTCCCGAGCTCTCTGGTGAATGAGGTCACTGTCATGTTGTTGGCTCTGCTGCTCTTCCCTGGGCTCTGTGGTTTTACAGGTTCGTGAGGGGAGCTTTGGTGCCCTCCCTGAGCTGTGTTTTGCAGACTGGGGAAAGGTGCACGGGGAGGAATTAATCAGTGCCTGCATTTTGTGATCACCACGATGTGACTGCAGCCTTGCTTCTCACAGCAGTTCAGTCACCTGTGTTCTCTTTCACATCAAACTTTACCCTTGTATGCTACCTAAGACATTTTTGGAAGCCCAGTGGCACTTCTCAATAAAGGTCAGGGAGTGAATTTACTCCTTTATTCAGCAGACACAAAAAACCCCAAAGCATTTCATGTTCAGAGTCCAATAAAATAATGATATTGAAGGATATTTCTTTCAGTAGGCTCCTGCATCTTGCCTGCCTTTAGAAAATTCAATAAACCTCTGTGCTTTTCTGCTCATTCTTATGATGTATCAGAATTCAAACAGCTTGCAAATCCTTCCAAAGCCCAGGAAATTTCTAAAACACAGTGAGAAAATCACAGAGAATGTAATTAGGTATAGATCATTTGGACAGCTGTTGTGCCTGACCAAAAGTTAGTGCTTTTTTTGACTGAATTAGGAGGAAGTATATATGTCCACAACAAAGAGCCTGATAGAAGGAGTCATTTCTGGCTCCAGTGCAATGATTTTTGCATACGCTCCAAGAGGTAAAGTAGTCCCTGTAGCTGTTCTGCTCCAGAGAAATAAAATATAGCTGTAAAACACTCAAATAAAGAGCCAATTAAGTGCTTACTGTGAGGATAAGGGTGAAGAGTTAAAATACCATTCTCATTGGGAAGTGTGGACCTCACTTAAATGCTAAAGTAACAGTGAAGCTGCCGTGCTAGAAAAGTCACTTAATTAAGGTAGAATTCAGTAGAGACAAATCTTCCCATTAAAAAGGAGGAAGTGATAAGGGCATCTGTGCAATGCTGGAGGCTGATCTCAGGAGAACAGATGTAGCTGTAGAAAGCATTTATAGACTGCAGCTCTAGCTCTGGACACCTAGGTGAGCAGTTAACATACCTGTCTGCTCATGTGCCAGTCCTCTGGTCACCCTTTTTGGATAGCACACGCTGTCTCTCTCCTCAGGCAGTGTCACTGGGGGTGAGACATTGGAGTAACTGGCAGAAATTATGGGGTGAAGGACAAAATCAATAGGAATCATTTTTTGTGGGGGAAAGTTGCTCATGTGGCAGCTGGGCTTTGCTGCTATTCTCTGTGTCTTTAACAGAACAGGAAAGACCTGTTCATTTTGCTTCTCAAAGGATTAAGGAAGGAGCTTCTATAGAGTTAAAGAAATTCTCTAGATGTGGGTTGTACATCTCTAAGCTCACAGGTGATCAGTGAGTTTTTAAATTCACTTAATGCCTTTGAATGTTTCATCCCTTCTATAAGACTTGGCTGAAATTGGACAATAAATTTTTTGGGGCAGGAGGAGGGAGGACTGAGAGTGACTGTGTGCTGTCATAAGTTGTCTCTCCCTTAGGAAATCAGAAAGGTTGCAGACACGCTCTTTGCCACGCTGGTTATTTTATGGATACTTTACAACCTCATATATGAACCTTGCCTCAAGCCTTGGTGCTGAGCTCTCACTGCTGCTGCATGACAGATGTGTTTTCTAGAGGATAGTGGGGAGGAGGAGACATGGAGGGAAAGGCAGGCTCCTTTCATGAGCAGAATTGAGACACTGCCAGTGCATTTGTGTAAATTGCGATTTTCTTGCAAAAATTCTTCTTTTGTAGCAAGTTAATTACTTATTGATTTTACTGTTGAAGGAGAGAGGGCCTAATGAATGGTATTTTACCAGCACTTCCTTCACTCCTAATTGGGATTCTCCACCAGAATCTCAATGAACTGCAGGGTACCCAGCTACAGCAGTTGTCCCTGAACAATAAAACCCTGGCACATCCACATCATCTTTGAAGAATCTCAAATGACCTTGACCTCTGCCTATTGAGCAAAAAACAGCAAGACACAGGTACCAGAGCAAACAATTCCCAAGGAGGTGGACCTTAAAGATTTGATTAGGATGGTGAGGCCCTGCCACAGATTGCCCAGGGAAGATGTGGCTGCCCCATCCCTAGAAGTGTCAAGGCCAGGCTGGACAGAGGTGGGAATAACCTGGGATAGTGGAGGGAGTCCCTGATCATGGCAGGTGTGGAACAAGAGGGGCTTTAAGACCTCTTCCAACCGAAATTTTATGATTCTATGACTAAAAGCTTGCAAGTGGAAATAGAAGATGCAGTGGATGAAGGAAGAGCAAACTTCAGGAGCAGGCAGCGCAGGTTGGTGTAGAGGTGTGAGTGAGATAGGAAATGCAGATGAAGAGAATAGTGGAAAACAAATTGTGTGAGATGAGAAGTATGAAAATGAAAGAAATTAGGCAGAATAATGGAAATGCAGAGGATGACATGCCAGGTATAGATGTGGAGAGATCAAGCAGCTGAGGGAGAGGGTTGAGAAGCAGGAGAAGGAGAAAAGTGCAGTTGGCCCCAACGTTTTGGTTCTGCAATGTAGAGGCAGGAGCTAGAACAGCTCAGGGGTTTCTGGAGGGAAGAGAGAAGGAAAGGGGCTGTGTGTGGGGATTGTGGTGGTGCTCGGTGGGTCTCTCATGGCTGAGGAAGCTGGCTCAGGAATGCTGATTCCTGATTCACGTGTGGGAGATGAAGTTGTTTTTGTGCATGAGCCCCTCTGTGACTCTGGGTATCACCCTTCTCAGCATCTCACTCAGCCTTAAAATGTGTTGAATTTCACAAACCTGCCCTTGAAAAGAGATTTGACATGAAATGGTGGCATTTGCTGTGGGGAGTCCTGTCTCTCACAGAGAGGTGACCGAGATTGTAGCCTGTGTCACCGCGGGCTCTGAGGCTGTCAGGACACCGAGCTCTGCTCTATGGTCCATTGAATGTAATTTTAAAAAAGAAAAAAAATAGAGAGATGGGCAGGGTGAAGATTTTAAAACACTGATTGTTCTGCCCCAGGGATTGTTCCTTTTGTCAGTGAATCTGGCAAGAAATGAAATAAAAATAGTCAAGTTCTCTGACAGACTATACATGAGATATAATAAGGCCTCTGCTACCAACAGCCAAGGTTATTTCTAGATAACAAGCACAGGAAAGAGATACCTTTTTCCTTTTGGTATGTGCAAAGGCAGAAGAGATCTCCCTGCAATGCAGTTTCCCCTTTATATTCACAAAAGCATAGCAATGAGCCCGAGTTATTGCTAATAATGCAATCATAAAGCTGTATCAGACTTCTTCAGCACAGGATGAACTTGACAAGACTGCAGAAAGAAGCAGAGTCTTACAAAGGAATGTCTTGTAATATGTGGCCTGGTCCCAGAGTAGTTTTAGGGGGATTTCACAGAATTTCACCTGGCCTAATGTCAGATCAGAAATGTCTTCTCCTGCAGCAGAGGGGCACCAAGGGCCCGAGGCACACAGCAGCCAGGTAATGAACACCTTGAGGGCACAGCTGATGGAGGCTTTCAGGGAACAAACAGAGATGTGTCACAGCCTGATGGAGCTGGAAAACACCAACATTGAGCTGTATGTGGACACCTGCAGGCCCCTCCTAACAACGGAGTGAGAGAACCTCCTTAGCTTCCAACATGATGTATAGTTGGACCTCCAAACTCACCAGGAGAAGCTATAGTTCCATAAGGCAACCAGCACATAGAACATCGAGTTTAGGCTCATGACTAAAGTATGGAGATGTCTCACCTCTTTTGGTCCTAATTCTGAATTTGTGTTTTAAGGGAAAACTGGGTGGAAGCACAGACTGGATTGGTCCTTCCCTGCTCTAGTCACTTTGTGCTTTTAAAGTGGTTTCCATTTGTGTTCAGTGCCTCTAGGTGTGATTCCAAAAGCAGCCACATCCTTTTCTTCTGGATAAACTTATAAGTAGGTATCAGTTCCCTACCACTAGTCAACCACATAATGCCTCTGTAAATTTTATAGAATCATAGAATGGTTTGGGTTGGAAGGGAGCTTAAAGATCATCTCATTCCAATCCCCCTGCCATGGGCAGGGACACCTTCCACTGGACCAGATTGCTCTAAGCCCCATCCAACCTGGCCTTGAACACCTCCAGGGATGGGACATCCACAGGTTCTCAGAGCAGCCCTCACCAGTGCCTCACCACCCTCCCAGAAAGGAATTGCTTCCTAACATCTAATCTAACCCTGTCTGTGTCCATTTGAAGCCATTCCCCCTTGTCCTGCCTTGTGTCCTTGTAAAAAGCTTCTTTCCATCTTTCTTGTAGGCTCCCTTTGGGTACTGAAAGTTCTAGTTCCTTAGGATATGGGTCATTTATGGTTAAAACAATCTTGAGGACATTAAAGATATTCAACAAGTACCTGTGAATAGGCAATAATTTGTGTTGGGGTGTTCTTTCCACAGAAAGATCACATAGGAGGCAAAGGGAGGAAGATAATTGTGTTGTTTTGCGTGGTTTGTCCAGCTCCAGAGCAGCCTGGACTAATTAATTCTGCTGTCGTCATGGAAGAAGAAGCTGGACAGACACAATGAAGGGCTATGCATCACTAGAGCTATGTCACTGTGTCCCAGAAGTTCCTTTCTTTTTTTCTTTTTTTTCCTGGCAGCTGGGAACCAGAGAAGGCTCAGGGTGCGTGCAAGGATGATATGCCATCAAAGGAGGAGAAAGGAGGAAACACTGAAGAGGAAGACAAGGATGTCATGGATTCACATGAACCTCAGGATGTTACAGCAGCGAGAGAAGAGATCAACCTGACGCTGGTAGAACAGCACAGGATGGTGGCTCTGAAGGTGAGGAGAGGAAGGTGCCCTCAGGGTTGTCAGTCTGGCCTCTGCCAGGGGGTGCTTGAGGGCAGGATGGCAGCAGCAAAGCTCAGAGCTGCATATGGGTTTGTGCTGGCACCGTGAAAGCAGTGAGGCACCTGACTCCCAAATACTTCAGGCTGCTGAAGGAACCAGCTTAGGATCATTTGCATCCTGTCTCTGTCCCTGTGGGTTTTAGGATGAGGGAAGAGCACCCCTGAGCTTGTGCACCTGTAAGTGAGCTAATTCACCGAATCACAGGATATTCTGAGTTGGGAGGGATCCACAAGGATCATTAAGTCAAATTCTTAAGTGAATGGCCCATACAGGGATCAACCCCACAACGTTGGCATTATTAGCTGCACAGGGATTTTGTTTTATGAACATGCTGTCTCTGGAGTTCCACTCAACAGAAGAGCAAAGGTGAGATGGCCAAACATGAAATGCCCCAAGTGACTGCTGAAGGAGACTCTCATTCAGAGTCCTCTGTTTGCTCAGGGCACAGTTGTTCTGAAGCCTTCAGATCTTTCTCATCAGAAAGATGCTGCTGGCTGCTTTGTCTCAGGAAAACTTGTGTGTTCTGAGACAGTAAGGGCTGCCAGGAAATTGCCAGTCTTCAGCAGGGAGTCCAAGCAGCAGCATCTCCTGTTTATTATGATTGTCTAGAATGAACAGGGCATGGAGTCGGGTTTCACCTTGAATAATACACTTAATGTTAGTCATGTTGTTATATGAAAAATTACACTACTCTGGGTGACCCTCTACAGGAGGGAAGCAAATAGCAGGTGGCTGGAACTCTGTAAAAGCACATGAGCTATCAAGAGCGTCTTTGTAACACCGACTGAGAGCCTGGGCTAGAGAAGGGGCTTTATAGTGAGAAATATCTGCTGAGAATCTCATTCTTCCCTCTTCCTGCAGCTCCACAACAGCCCTTCCCTGGATGTCAGTCAGCATCTGGATCCTAACAAAGATGAGATCAGAAAGGGTGTGCCTGGGAACATGAAGGATATTCCCTGGGGGGTGAAATTTGACATTTCCCCCATCACCCTTGAGTCAGACAAGTACTCTAAGTCTTTCTTATTATTAGACTTATTCTCTAGGGCAAGGGGACCTGGCACCTCCCAGTCCACAAAGCTGGGACATACCAAAACTGGAAGGACCTTTAGAAACTGAAATCCCTTTAAAAATTTCCTGGTATATTGGCCTTGCAAATCAGCTCTGATTTAGCAGGAGCCTTCTCTGCAGAGAGAAACATGGGACATGTTTCAATTTGCTTCTGTTTCCAGGCTTTAAAACCAAATAAAGTAGCCAAGATAGTGAGGATTAGGGGACAGAAATGAATTCTGAAGTATTCCTTGCTGTGTTCTTTATCACCATGTTTACCAGCTTTCTGGCTTTCCCCACAGCTTGACAGCTCTCAGCTAGACATGTTTCGTTTCTCCCTGTTGATAAGGGGTCTGTGCTTTTATCTGCTAACCTCTTGGCATATTCTCTTCACAGTGGCAGTTACAGATCATCTAAAATGACACTCTGTAGGAAGCATTGTCTCTGGACACCCATCTCAGCCCAACTTTCTGTGGCTTGCCAGAAAGCTCAGTTCAGCAGGTCAGTATGGCAGGAACTGAATTCAAGGCACATTTCTTGTGGGAAGCATCCTGCTCTTGTGATGGCAGAACATGCAGAGCAGCTTAGTGTATGTGAGGTTTTCCAGGGTGAAAAGCCTCCCATAGACATTGCTGCTGTTCTACTGAGTCCAGAGACCTTGAAAGAAATTGCCACAAAACAAAACTTCGCAAATAACCAAACTTTCACTGGGAACACAAACACATTTCAGTGTTTTTTTCTAAAGGTGATGAGCTGAGCAGAAGGCATAGGTCCAGGGGAGTGGGTGGTTTTTAAGCAGAGTAAGAGAAACATAGTACAAACTGCATGAGGAAATAAGTTAAATATCTTTATTCTTCTATAACACCCCTGACCTCCTGCCTAAAGAGCAAGCTGAGCCGGTCAGGTGGGAAGGGCAGGAAATATTTTTGGTGCAAAGTGGACAACTGTCACAGGTCAGAGACAACACCACTGGGTTTAACTCATCTTATATTTTTCAGATCTTGAAAGATAAGCCCTGGACCCTCAAGCCCCAGTACAGACAAAGTCTGTGAGAGCCACCTGTGCAAACCCTCTTCCATCCATTCCAAAGCTGCAAGTAGCAGATCCATTGCCACAAAGGTCAGGGTTCTTGTCAGCCACCATTCAGGTAGGGGCCAAAGAGATTTCTCTGTGCCTGACATCACATCTGACAGATGGGGACATCCTGCATCAGCTCTGCTGGAGAAGATGGATTGTCATAGGAGAAATAAGTCAGGGTAAACACTAGTGATCAGAACTATCAGTAACACAATCAATTTTTTTATATGGCCTAAGTAGCTTTTGATGTGTAAGAAAGCACATCCTTTATAGAGAACTGCCTCAGCTATGCCTCTGTATCCTACAGGGAAGCATTAATGTTCAACTGGGTTCATGTGCAGCAAGTTGTTGATCTCAGTTTAGTCTTTGTTTCATATCCTAAGCCTCAGCAAGGACACAGTGATAGACTGCACTGACCATCTGCCAGCTTCAGTTGTTTTGCTTTGTGCAGACACACAAGACCAGGAGGAGTTATGGGGAGCCGGACAGGAAAATCCTATTGAAATGTTGCCAGAATCTTTCACTGTTCTGGCAAGGGGTGTTTACTGATGCTCATAAGTTTTTGTTAGTTTTTTTTTACTAAAAAATGCTTAACGTTTATTTTACCATGCTCTAATTTATTTTGGCTAGATATTAGCAACTCACACACTGCAAAATGCTTTTAAACTGTGCTCTGTTCCCACTGTTTATAACAAAACTCTCCCTGCTTCCAATAGAGGGGACTCCACTCAAGGTACTGCCAAAAGGCAAGGCTCCTTCACGCACCACCCAGCACAGCAATGCTGGTCACGTCAAAGGATGGGACCTACAGAAACAAGTGAATGCATGAAATATCAGATTGGCTGGCACAGGAGGAACTGTAAGACTCTTCAGCACTTGCTCTGGTGCAATCCGAACTAAAAGAGCTGTAAATGCAACACAAATGGTCCAGTTGTGAAAGCAGTCACACGGGTAGAGGTTTTATAGCCAAGTTTTAAGCCTTTTCTCTTTGCAACAGATGACACGGGCAATGCTCCAGAAGGAGTTACACTCCATCTCCCTCTTAGCCAAAAATAACCTCTTAGGAAGAGAAAATAATGTCTTCAAAGGTGTTCATAACCCCAGTCTAATCCATATGTGAAACACAGACTTTAATCTGAGTTTGCAACATGTCAACATACTGCTTCCACTGAAGGTGTCACCTTGGGATCTTCCTGAGGCAGCAATGCGTAGATCCTTGGCTTTTGCCAAACTCACCCCTCCACAGCCTGTAGCAATATGTTTCTTCTGCATTTTGACTGGCAAAAAAACTCAAATCAAGGTGTGAGAAACTTCACTGAGTTCTTCCTCTTCCCTCTCTTGCAGGGCCTGCAGATGGTGCCAGCAGTCGGCAAAAGCCAGAGGCAGTCGCCTGTCTGGGGAGCCAGCCGGGACTAAACAGAAGTCACCCATGAACAGGACACTCTTTGGCCTCAAAGGATTTCCAATTTCAAGGTTGCTGGAAGCTGAGGAAGCAGATTCAGAAGCGTGCCTTAAAATGTATTTAAGCTTCTGTGTCACATTGCTGAAGACATGCTGCTACGAGCAGGGAGGAGAGGAAGCTTATACACTGTATATTTCCTGTTCTATATCCCTACTTCAAGTCTTTGCTCTGTACTGTGTGCTCTGGCTGTTAGCTTCAGTCTAAAACAAATAGCCTGTTAACAGAGTCCAGGAGAAGAGGAAAACCTCATTTTCCCAGCAGTGTCGTCTCCCAGAAGATGTCAGCATGGAGCCTAAGCTGCCTTTTTTTCCCAGGGCAAAAGTGTGGATGCCACCCAAGCATCCAAAAGTCTCCCTGACTATTAAAACCAAAAGTAAATGCCTGAGAAATAGTTTCCCTGTTCTTTCCCTGTGTGTTGCTGTGAAGCTGGGAGGTGTACTGCACGTCTGGAATGCTGTTTGGGTGAGCAGATGTTTGGCTGTGAGAGCAGCCAGAGATTGCTCTAAGCTCTCTTCTATCTACAGGGCATTTCAGATCTCACTGCAGACAGAGAGGCAGCAGTGGTGATAGGTGAAGACCATGATAAGAATTACTAGCCTGGAGGTAAACTGGGAATGTGCTTTTCTTTTTGGAAAGAAACATCTTCAGCTGTCAGCCTTCTCCAATAAGGGGCTTTTGAAATATGTTGCAAATAAAATGGTTCTATTAATTGCATGGAATAGTGACTCCTTGCCCCAAACAGAAGTTGCTTCCCCCCTCTAAGATGACAGTCTCAGGTAGGTTTGGGCATTTTTTTTCAAATGGACAAAGAAGCTTTTTTTCAACTGCAGCACTTGCAAAGAATTCTCCTGTGTGCTGTTTCTCACTGGGTGACACTGTACACGCTCCTATTTCTCTATGCCTCTTGCTTTGCTGTTGGGAAGATGAGGGATAGTTTACTCCAGGGATGAGGAACCTTAATTACTTTTCTTTATAAATAACATAAGTCCCTGAAGTGGGGATGCAATCAATGCAAGTGAGTGGGTGTAGCAAGCAGCTGATTTTCCTTATGAAACAGAAAGCAGTAGGAAAAAGTGTGACAGGGAAGTGGAAGGTCAGGAACGCTTGTCCCCAGAGCTGACTCTTTTAGATAAACAAAGATATAAAAAGAAGACATACAGATGAAATAAGCACAGAGTGTGTATAAGACAAACCTGTGCCAGCAGGTCCTGAGCCAGGACTGTATTTACAAGACCTCACGTGACCTGCAAACACTGTGGGACCAAAAATGAAGCTTTCCAAGCATATACATCTTTGCTAAATACCTTTGGGCTGGATCACCAATGAAAAAGTTGCAGTGTTTGGTGCCATTTCAAGTGAGCTGAATTGAGCTGAGTCTCTGGAGGATGCATCTCCAGAGGGAAAGTTTGTGTGACAGAGTTTGATAATTTTCCATGACTGTTGTGAAGAGTACAGAGTCATGTGATGTGCAAACTTCCCTGTTTGTAAAATCTGTATTTTAAAGTCTGATAATTTATGTAAAAGCTGGGGCTTAAAATCCTGGAGGTGGGATCTGTAAATTATCACTTGTAGGTTTGATTATTGCTGGATGTGAGGCTGCAGCCCATGTCTTGTGCAAAGTGGAACTTTTCGGTGCTGGGCTAATGTTTCTTTGATTCGATTCTTACCAGTCACAAACAACTAGAGAACCAAAAGGAGTTTAAACTGTCCTGGGATTTTTCAGCAGCACTTTCTAGCCTTTCTGTGTCCAGTTACTTAACTTTGCTCCTTATAATCACTGCTGGCCATCCAAACCTCACGGACATTAAATACCCATGCAGTATTACGATGTGGTAATCTGTAATTAATTTAAAAGTGAGCTTTCCGTTAAATTTTTCCAGAATCACAGAATTCTCAGGATTTGGAGTGACCTCTGAAGATCACCATGTCAGACTCCCTGCCACGGAAGGGTCACCTAAAGCAGGTGAGCCAGGAACGCGTCCAGGTGGCTTTGGGATATCTCCAGAGAGGGAGACTCCGCACCCTCCCTGGCCACCCTGCTCCAGTTTTCTGCCCCTCTCCATGGGCAGCAGTTCTTAGACACGCTAAGGTGCATCTTGTTTTTTAGTTTATGGCGGTTTCTCCTTCTGCTGGGAGATGCTGTCAGGACTCCGGGGCGCTGTCAGGAGCCGCCCCCGCTGCGCTCCCTCAGGCGAGGGCGGGCGCGCGGCCGGGGCCGCCCCTGGCGGGCGGAGCGGCGCCTGCGCGGCCCCGCGGGGACCCCCGCGCGCGGCGTCTCGCGAGAGGCGGCGCCGGGAGCGCGGCGGGAGGAGGAGGAGGAGGAGGAGGAGGAGGGAAGGGGAAGAAGACGAAGGCTGCGGTGCCCGGGCGGGAGGTGAGCGCGGGGCTGGGCAGGGCTCGGGGGTTGTCCGAGAGGCCGGGCGGGGCTCGCTGAGGCGGTGCCGCCCCGGGGCCGGACCAGCTCCCGGTTATGAGCACGGCGTGTCCCCGCCCGTCTCTCCGCTCTCTCCGGTGCCAGGTAGGGCTTGGCTCCGGCGGGACGCGGGGCTGGGACTGCGGGGGCTCTGTGGGACAGCTCTGCATCTCCGCACACCCGGCACCTTCCCGGCTGGACGCTCCCCAGGGAGCTGGGGGGGTTTAGCCTGAATTAAAGGAGGACCGGGGGGACCTCATCGCTCTCTACGGGCAGCTGGAAAGAGGTTGTAGACAGGTGGGTGTCGGTCTTTTCTCCCAAGTAGCAAAAGACAGAAGAAGAGGAAACAGCCTCAAGCTCACCCAGGGAACGAGCCCGGAGAGGTGGTGTGACCGTCCCTGGAGGTAGATGTAGATGTGGCACTTGGGGTCACGGTTTGACAGCGTTAGGTTGATGGTGGGACTCAATTCTAGAGGTCTTTTCCAACCTTAATGATTCTGTGGCACCCTCCAGCCGCGGTGCTGGGCCTGAGGCTCTGCAGCCACCGGCGGGCTCGGCGGAGGAGCGGCGGCGGCAGCGATGCCGGGCTGCAGCCGCCTCCCTTCGGCACAGCCCGGCTTCCAGCGCTGCTCCGCGGGGATCCTGCCAGGACCGAGCTTCTTCCAGCCTGAACTTCACGTGCAGATCTCCACTGCAGCGCTCAGGCTGAAAACTGCCGGAAGCAGGTGTTTGTAAGGTGACCACAGCCAGTGCGGGTGTCAGGGGTGACACACGACAAGCGTCCCCGGGTGTTGTTGGCCCAGGCTGCAGCCCCGGGGCTGCCTGAGGTGTTTCCTGCGATTGTGAAGCCGGGGATGGTGCGTGTGCTGGAAGTTTGTGGCTACGGTAATGGATGAACAGGATGTGCTGTGTTTTGGGGAGTTTCCTCCTGAAATTTCAGAAACTGTGACAACTTCCAAGTATGGATATTAAAAAAGGAGGTAATTGCTGCCAAGCTTGTACAAATCAGGCTTTTTGGCAGCAATGGTGGGCAAGGTGCTGGCAAACTGTAGATTAGGATGTTCTTCTGCTGGTCTCTAACACTTACGGGCTAAGTTGTGGTGCAACATGCAAAGCAGCTCCATTTTTTACTTATGGTATAAGTTTATACTAATGTATTGATGTCATTTGATGTGTTTCAACTTCCTTGCTCTGCTAAGGGTGCTAGACTTTTGGAAGTCTGGGCAGGAAACAATGTGTTGAGTGCGTGAAATTTGTTTCTTGATACAGTCTGCTTTGATTGGTGGGAGCTCGTTCTCCTGCACCTTTAGGAGATTAAACTGGCTCCACTTTTCTAGAGGTTGCTGATTCCCTAAGAAAAACTGGTGTGTACCATGATGTGAGTATAAAAGGCTGCGTGGGTCCAGTGATCTCTGGTGAAGTGGCCCAAAGGAAAGTATCCATTTGAATTTGGTGGGGGTTTTATGTGGTTTTAAAAGTTCTTATTCCACTTCTTTCTGTCTTCCTAAGCAGGCAAAATCCAAGTAAGCTGCCTGAAATCCTGTATCTTCTCATGTTAGGTCAAGTGGGCACTGGAGGAGTTTAGGTGGTGCTTAGTGCTGGGAAAACCCAAAGCAAGAAGAGAGATCTGCACCCAAGCCTTTGGAGGCACATTTCTTTCAAAACCACCACTGTTAATAGAGAGGGCTTATTGTCCCCTGTGTCTGGCACATGCCTTTCTGTAAGCTGCTTTATTTTCTGTAGGCCTTACTGCTCCTCTAAGTGAGCTGGAATGAGTTTCTTCTGCAGAGAGACCGGAAGAGAACGTAGTTGTTGCATAAAGCCAAGAGGAGAGGAATAAAGAGACACAAATTACTTAAGATCTTATCTGTCCTGAGAATAAACAGTTACAATCGGGTTGTGAAGTGGAAATAAAGTTTCCAAACCCCAGAGGAGTTGCATCTGCAATAACTTTTGCAGTAGGAGTGCTGGGGACACATTCGCGCTTTCTGGTGTTAAATGAGAGTTTGAGAGATGGCTGTTTGAGACAGCAGGGGGTTTGGCATGTCATGGGGTGAGTGACCTCAGACCCCAGTGTCTTTCTCGGGCCTGGGATGGGGAGAAAAGTTCTTGGCTCACACCCAGGCCAGGTTCAGGTTGGAGATGGTCACGGGATGGCTGCTCAGGGGACCCTGTAGGATGATTATAGTGCTTGGTCCACTTTCCAGTTTGCCAGCACTGTGTCACAGAGGCAGCTTTGTGTGGATCCTGGTGCACGTTCCTGTTGGCTGGTGACTTTGGGTTGAACTTGAATGTAAATTCTTGGCTCTTTCTGGAAGCTTTTCCTTTTGATTCTGGCAAGGGAAGGACAGAGGCACGTTCCCTCTAATGTGCACAGAGACCTCTAACTTGTGCTTTCAGTCTGGCATCCTTTATGAAGTGCTCAGGAAGAGGATGGGTCATAATAGAGCAACTCTTGTTTTCTGCAGTGTTTTTCTTCGGAGGGGGAATTAAACTGTCTTACTGCTCTTTTCCAGGGTTCCTCTCTGGCACTGGTAGAGTTAATAGAAGTGGAGTCTTTCTGATTCTGTGCTGCTCGCTGCTGTGTGTGTGTGTGTCTTGGAAAAGCCAAACTCTCTGGCAGGCCTGCGTGCTGTGTCCTGGAAAGCAGGCTGGAGCCCTTGGGGTGCACTTGGTAAAGCTGCATTGTGGGGTGGCTTTGGTGAAGATCCCTCTTTCCATTTGCCCCAGGAATGTGAGTGCCACACACAGTATCCAGTCTGCCCCTGTCGCTGCTGCCAGGAGGGTGATCTGTTCATGCCTGGCTGGGACAGCTCTGCAGGAATGCTGGGAGGCTGCTGTGCTGCCCAGGGCTGTGGAAGCTGCTGGGTATGGGGACAGCAGAAAAGGATGCTCCGTGCAGCTTTCCAGGCTTGCTGCATTCCAGCCAGCCCAGAGGTCTCAAGCAGCGCTGGAAGCACAGCATGCCGGGATTCTGTGCGCAGTGGGCACCCTATTCATCCAGAATAGGAAGCAGTCCCTGCCCTGAGCAGCTAAACGGGATCAAATGCAAGAACAGATTTGGGCAAAACTCAAACCCAGGAGTGTGCCAAGCAGGAGGCTTGGCAGTGTCCCTCCATTATCTTCTGCTGTTGGATTCAGATGCTTGGTCTGAAGTGCTGACGCACATATGTAATTTGCCCCTTCTTTAGCTCTCTACTGATCTCTCTGGGTGTTTCTTCTCCGATCTGCTCCATCCTCAATCTTGACTAGCTAAGCACAGAGAATTACTGCTGAGTAATACCTGCTTCTTGCTCAGCAGAGTGTAAAACGTTATGTCTGCAGTTCCTCCAGCTCCTCTTTGTAGGCAGAATAAGAACCTGGCTTCAGGAAAGGGCACTTTTTGGTGTTGCAATGCAAAGCTTTGTGTTAGGCTACAGCTCTACTGAATTTCTGGCTCTCCCTACTTCCAAATTGTAAATAAATACACCAGGGTGGAGAAACCATAGGTCTTAAGATACGTATTTTGTGTCTTGGGACAAGCTGAGCTAAAACTTTGACATGTAACAGTGTCTGGTATTGTTCCTCTTTATTAATAATTCTTGTCTAATATTTGAAACCCGGGCTTTATTTGTTAAAACCCGTCAATCCTGAGACGCAAGCACAGCCATGCAGGGTCTTTTTACCAAGTCATTCACTGCAAGGCTGCAGTGGTGCTGAGCACCTTTTCCCTGAGAATAACAGAGCTCAGCACTTTTTCTTATCTGGACTCAAGTTCTTCTGCATCCCTGTGAAGAGTGGGGTTGATGCTGTTTAAGGGTGGTGTGAATTGGTTGGGGAGCAATCTCTGTGTTTTGGGAAGAAGAGACACCCAGCCTTCATTTTAAAAAAAACTTTTCAGGGCAGCTTGCCCTGAAGTAGCTTTGTTTTCAAAGCTGGTGTTTGCAGGGCTTGTTCTGAAGTCATTGGAAAGATTTGGGATGTCTGTGGAAAGGACAGCTCTCATTTTTTATCTGTAGGTGCTGCTGTGTTTAAAATCATAGTCTGGACTATGCTGGGAGGGGTGGAGAACATTGCAGTAACTACTTGTAGCTCCTCACTTTGCTGTGTTGTTCTTCCCTGCCTGTAGGCACAGACTTCTCGCTGGCTTGGGGAGGTTTGCCAGCCTGCCTCTGCACAGAGCCTTGGACCAGAAAACACCAGCAGGGTGGGGAGATGGGTGTTCCCTGAGGATCTTGCAGGAAGGAAGGGGACAGGAGTCATGAAAAGCAGACAGCAGTGAAAAGATGGGGCTGGTTGAAGCAAAAAACCCAAACCTGCTGTGCCTCTCAGAACATAAGATCTGAGCACTCTTTAACAGTGATTTCTCACCTCTCTTTGGTGATCAAGAGTTGTTAGTGTTGAGTGTGATAGAAATATAAATTACATTAAAGCAGGAAAAGAGGTCCTGACTCACAGTGTCTGGGCATGAACACAGATTTACCAGAGCATTCTTAATCTCTGAAACCGTTCAGTTAAAAGTAATCTCTCCTTTAGATTTTTATTGATGCGTGGCTCTTATCAGGACTCTGTCCCTTTGTGGGAAGATTATAGGTGGACTGTTTATGTAATCTTTGTTACTGGCAAAAGGAAATAGCTACCAAGAAAAGTCATGAAGATAACACCTACTGGGTGCCTTCACACAGAGAGATGACATGGTGTGTTCAGGTCAGTGATCTTCTCTCATCAGGGGCTTTCTTTAGCCACTGAGGCAGTGGCACCTTCAGCCCTGTATTCATAACTCCAATAAGAAATTTGTTTTCAGCACAGAGCAGCTTCACACAGACATGAGACCACAGTGTGATACCAAAAGCTGAAATCACGGACTGAAACTTCTTTCTTCTTGTGTGTTAGATAGTGTAAAAATCAAGGAGGTCTGAAAGGTGATTAGCTCTGCATACTTTCTGTGACTGGTTGTATATTTTAATACTCCCAAACTTTCCTCTGTAAACTCTAGGTCTGAAATAATTATATTTTACTATTTTTATAAAATTTAGACAGAGCTTCTCTTGAAATCACCTACTCCAGAAACTTGAGATCAATAAAAAGCCATAATTGTTATGAAACTGATAAAATTGCAGCACATTGTCTGCTTTTGGCCAGCCAGCTCTTTTCCACAGAGTCTCTATGGATACCTCTGACTCTCACAGCTCTCCCCATGTAGAAATGGTGATGGTCAGCCCCATGACATTGATTGTGCCAGGCCATTCTCTCCAAACCAGAAGGATTAAAGGTTCAGCTAACTTTTCTTTCCTCGTACTTTTCCAGGCTCCTGCTCTGCAGCACCATGCTGGATCCCAAGCCTCACTCTGCAAGCCAGAGGTGAATCCAGGTGAAAGCCAGCTACCACAGTAGGTGTCAGGATGACCAAAGCGCGGCTCCTCCGTCTGTCTGTGGTGCTGGTCTCCATCTTCATGATCCTCCTGATCATTGTGTACTGGGACAACGTGGGGACAGCTCACTTCTACCTGCACACATCCTTCTCCAGACCCCGCTCCCCAGGAGCCATCACGGCAGGTGAGGACTGGGAAGCATTGCCAGATGTAGATGAATTTTTGGCAAAGCTGCTTAGTTCGAGCCTGAAACAGAACAGCTCTGTCCCCCGAAAGACAGAGCAGCTCCTCGTCCAGGGCTCCAACAAGCCTGTGGTGAGTAACTTGGAGGAGAACGTGCGGGGCTATGACTGGTCTACACACAAGGACAGGAACAGCTTGGACCAAGAGAAGCTGCAGGTGGAGAGGCAGAGAACGTTGCGGGAGTTTTGTGCCAATTCCAGCTTCACCTTTCCCACCAAGGAGCGCTCCTTCGATGACATTCCAAACTACGAGCTCAACCACCTGATTGTGGATGACCGCCACGGCGTCATCTACTGCTACGTGCCCAAGGTGGCCTGCACCAACTGGAAACGTGTGATGATCGTGCTAAGTGAGAGCCTGCTGGACCAGGGGGTCCCCTACCGGAACCCTCTGGATATCCCCCGGGAACACGTCCACAACACCAGCACCCACCTGACGTTCAACAAATTCTGGCGCCGCTACGGGAAGTTCTCCCGGCACCTGATGAAGATCAAGCTGAAGAAGTACACCAAGTTCCTCTTTGTGCGAGACCCCTTCGTCCGCCTCATCTCCGCCTTTCGCAGCAAATTCGAGCTGGAGAATGAGGACTTCTACAGGCGTTTCGCTATCCCCATGCTAAAGCTCTACTCCAACCACACCAACCTTCCCACCTCCGTTAGCGAGGCCTTCGGGGCCGGCCTCAAAGTCTCCTTTTCTGACTTCATCCAGTACTTACTGGATCCCAGGACAGAGAAGATGGCCCCCTTCAATGAGCACTGGAGGCAGGTTTACCGTCTGTGCCACCCGTGCCAGATAGACTATGATTTCATCGGGAAGCTGGAGACGCTGGATGAGGATGCTGCTTATTTATTGCAGCTCCTCAAAGTGGACAGGCTGCTTCGCTTCCCACCCAGCTACCGGAACAGGACTGCCAGCAGCTGGGAAGATAACTGGTTTGCCAAAATCCCACTGGCTTGGAGGCAGCAGCTCTACAAGCTTTACGAAGCAGATTTTGTACTCTTTGGCTACCCCAAGCCAGAAAACTTGCTTAAAGACTGAAAGTGATTGGGCAGTGGGTGTGGGAGGGAACATCTGAAATACCAAAAATGTTTAAATCCTCCTAATTTTTGCTCTTAACTCCCTTCCCAATGCAAGTTGGTACAATGGAATATATTTTTTCTACTGCTTCCCCTTCCATTTTTGCAATAATGCCAGAGTCCAGGGTATTCCAGCCAGCTGTGCATATGCAAAAAATGCCATTTTTTTGGGGTTATCACTTATTTTCTGTTTTTTAAAATGTACCCATACTTTGCAATGGGTTGCTGCCCTTGGTCACTCTACCAATCATGTCCTTCAGTAGCTTTTTATTAATACTTTTTAAAAATTAATATATTTAAGATATTTAAAACAAAGCGTATGTCGTGGCAAAGGAAAGGGAAGGAATAAAAAAAGTAAAAGAAAACCCCAAGAAATTATGTACCTGCCTCTGTGTGTTGTCTCAGGGCTGCTGTTTCAGGGGTCCAAGGTTTGCAGAGCACTTGGATCTCTCTGGGGGCTGGGATATTGATGGTGCCAGGTCTGCTGGTGGTCACTCCAAGGCAATGGGATTGGGTCAGTGCCTGACTCTGCCAAACAGGCCTGGGAGAACACCTGGAAGGACTCTGGTGACTCACACTGCTCACAGGTGTGGAGTGTTACACCAGAGTCACAGGAAGGAAATGGCATTGGGAGCAGTGACAAGTCTTGTGGGGTGTTTTGGGGCATGCAGGTAGCCAACACAACAGCTCTGCACTGCCTGACCTTTTGGCAAACTGCTGTGGGACTCTGCTGTCCACAAAGCTGAGGTTCAGCCCCTATAGCTTGCTAGTGTGGAGCAGTCCCATGACTTGTCCCATTTCAGGAGGGTGCTGAAGTTCTTAGGGGTTTTGGCCAGCCAGGGTGGGCAGAGTGTGCTCCTGGATGGGCGAGCAGGCCCTGGTTGTGTGCTGCTCCATGTCCTGGTCACTGCTGCATGCAGTGCAAGTCCCTTGAGAACTGTGCTGTGTCCTCATCATCCCTGTGCACCCTGTATGGGAACGTGGCAGGGATGCAGATACTTATCCTTGGGAGAAGAAGATCCAGAAGGTTTCTTTCAATAAGCAGATGTCAAGGTGAACTCAAAGTTTTTCTGTTTTCAGCATTCCAGCTACTGCTCGTGACACCACATCCTCATACGCTGCTTTTCTGCTTATTCCAAATGGCTGATGCAGATTTGATCATCTGCCTTGCTGGGACCTGCTGCAAGAGTGATGGTTCCCACTGTGCTGGGAGCATGTGGGCTGCTTCCCAAAGGAAATTAATGCCTTTAGAGACTTTTTATGTCTCATCAGCTGAATCTGCTTCTCTTTCTCTCTCTGAATTGCTCTGCAAAAACTGTTTGCTTAGCAGATTAGGCAGGCAACTCTTTCAGAGCTGAAATGCTTAATTATTTCCCTGGACTGTGAATGGTATTGGTGATTAAGGTCCAGGGTCAGGTCTTGGGAGACAGCTCTGTGTTTTGGGGAGACTTTGTATTGGCCTTTTACTCAGTTTCTCTCCGAGACCATCAGGAGGTGTGACTTTTCCTGTCTCTCTCTCCTTGCTTCCCCAATTTCTGTACAAGTACATCTGGGCACTCCATGCTCTTCCTAACAAATATGCTGTATCAAGCTTCATAACCTACAAATGAGAGGTAATTGATGGTAGTTAGACTCAAAACAAAGTTTTTTTTCCTCCTTGTATTCACACCACTCTCCCGTAATTTGTACAGAGATATTTGCAGTTTAAATGAGCCTGAAGCAGTTGTCAGGGTCTTGGTGCTTTGCTCCTCATAGCTTGGGGAAAAAGGAAGTGCCTGTTTCTGAGTCATTATTTAAAACTAATAATAGAAAAGTGTTGATCTATTCAATTTTTTTCCTAGTTAACAGTTAATTGCTGCAAAACAGAAAGATGTAGAGTCTCGTCTCCTATAATGAGTAATCCCCGGAGTCTCTTGATTCCTGCTACATTTACATTTCTTCAGGGTGGGTTCATCCCGCTCTTCAAAAAACACAGCGTGGATGTTTTCATCTCTTGCCTTTTCAAAGTGTTTATTTTTTCCTCTTTTAATTTCCATGTAATTGATGTTTAGTATGTGCAAGCATGGGGGGGCTGGGGCCATAGCACAGATGCCATGTGAGCTTCCCACCAGCTGCTTCCCCTGCACCTCCTGATCTGGTTCTCTCTCTTCCTGCCCCTCTGAGCAGTGCTTGGCTGCTGGATCCCAGTGCCACCCTGCAAAGCAGCTGCTGCCTCCCCAGCCTCACTTGTCCTGTGATTCATGGCCACAGCCTGTCCCAGGAACTCTTCTCAAGGTCGCTGGCTGGCAGTCATCCAGGGCAGGGGAGGAATGGGTTGCAGAGTGTTATCATTTTTGGCAGCGAGGTCCTGGTTGTGCAATGGGCAGAAAAGGTGCAAAACGGCTGCAAAATCTGCCCAGCAGCTGCTCCATGTGGTGTGAGAGTGTATCCTCTCCATGTGGCTGCCTTGTGATTTAACAGCCATAGAAGAAAAAGGTTTTTCCAAGGCTCCCTTCCCTTGCCGCCACTGGCTAGACAGGGGAGACTTGGAACACACTGATTTCTCTTTCCACATCCAAAGCTGGATGAAGTGAGTAAATTCCATCTTTATGTGCTAACACAACCCTGCATCACACTGAGGTCCAAAACATCCCATGTGTGAGGCTGAGCAAGCTGCTTGCATCCCAATGGCTTCATCAGCCTCCCTGGGAGCTGCAGGCAGGAAGGAGAATGTACCGATGGCATGAGGCCACCGAAGGCCCTGTGTTCTCTACTTACCCTCTTTTACCTCAGCAAGTCCAGCCTTTAACTGATATCTTAGACATTTTTGTGCTTGCAGAACTGTCCCCAGCCAATGTGCTGGGTGCTGTTGGCTCTCTCCTCATTTTCCATTGCCACGCTTCAAAGCTCTTCCCTGGAGGAGCAGTAAAACTCTGATGGGGAGTGTTCATGTTGCAGTGGTTGGCTTCTGGATTCAAAATAACTTGTTCCTTGCTGCTCCTCCCTTTTGAAGCCCTTCTTCTCCACCCTGCTACCACTGTGAATGTATTGTTAAGAAGTCAAAGGGGATCCAGGCTGTGCTGAGCTTTGTGGTAAGACCACTGGGTTGCCAGAACTGGGATGTAGCCTCTGGCTTTGGAAATGTGCATTTTTTGTGGGTTTTTTGCTCTGTTCTCATGATGTGAAAGTGTGTATGTGGTGGGGAGAAGGACAAAGAGTTCAACCAGCCATGCTTCCTTCCCCCCTGGTTTCGTAAAGGAGTTGGAATTTGGTATTTGACAAATAATGGCAGGCAGAATGCATCCGTGCTGGCCTGAAGTCAGAAGAGGGCTGAAAATCCTGGAATGTAGATGGTCATGATGCTAGTATCAGTTCCATGAGGGGTGGAAAATGCTTTGAAGCAGGCTATTTGTGTCTGAATAAACCTGGCTTTGTCATTTCATGCTCAGCCTGGAAAGTTGTGTCCTGTTCCCCTCTTGGCTTGCTTTTCCCTGGGGTTGACCACTTGGCCAAAGACAGCACAGAGTCTCTAACGAGGCAGAACTGATGTGCAGATGCAAAAATAACCTGGGGTTTAACCAAGATGTTTCCAGCTGGGTAGAACTGAAACCAGCTTTAGTGCTTGCTCAGCATCAGAGCCAAAATTTTTACACAACCATTGAACAGATTTGCTCCCTCGCTGTTTGATGCCGGATTCTCTGGTGGAGTGGGATGTGTGTGACCTGGCTTTGCAGCTCCAGGAAAGGGCTGTCAGGTCGGAACTCCTTGTTTTTTGAGCAGTGACGTGACTTTGTCAGGGCAGGAGTGTCTTTAACACATAGGTACCTTTGCATCTCAGTATTTTTTTGCCTTAACCCTTTAATTGACTTGTGTTTAGGGGGACAAAATTATAGACTCATCACCCACAGACGACATTCACTCTGAGACAACGTGGGAGATGAAGTGTTTTGGCTGTGTGTTTTGCATCCTTCAAGGTGGCACTGGGAGGATGGAGGGCAGGGGATGAATGGCAGCATTGAAAGGGTGGTGAAGAAAAGCCAGTTTGTTCCTTCTTACGTAAGCTGGACCTTCGCAGCGCCCGCGGGGGAAAGCCGGTGACTTGGCAGGGTGCTGCGGGGCTGTGGTGCACAGCGGTGCCAGGGAGGGTGTGGGGTGTGGTGGCTCAAAAGAAAATCGTGTTGCTTGAATTTAAGGGCTTGCCCTTGCTGGTCTTGCTCATAAACCCTCTAGTCAAGGGCAAAAGGGATAAATAAAGCATAATTTAATAAAGCTATTGATACCTGGCTGTTTGGGAAAGAGATGGGGAGGATGGGTGGTGCTGGTTCTGGAGCTGGCACAGTGCAGCTCTCCTCTGTCCTTGATTCAATCAAATTAGGGATCGAGCTCAGACTGTGCAGGCTGAGCTCTGTCCTTGCAGAAGTTGGGGAGCATTTGCTCTGGGGGCTGCAGCAGAGTGGCATGCTATGCTGGGAGTGGTGTGGAAGAGCCCCGTGCTGGGATGGGAGGGATGCAGGAGCCCCGGGATGCTGGAGCTCTGTGCTGGGACAGAAGGGATGCAGGAGCTCTGTGCTGGGACAGAAGGGATGCTGGAGCCCCGTGCTGGGACAGAAGGGATGCAGGAGAGCCCTGTGCTGGGACAGAAGGGATGCAGGAGCTTTGTTCTGGGACAGAAGGATGCAGGAGAGCCCTGTGCTGGGACAGAAGGGATGCAGGAGAGCCCTGTGCTGGGACAGAAGGGATGCAGGAGCCCTGTGCTGGGACGGGAGCGATGCTCGGCAGCCGGCGGGGCTGGCTGAGCCTCTCCTGGCCACTGTCTGTGCGTGGCTCTGGGGGAAGCAGGGTGTGCAGCCGCTCCACAGTGACCCATTCTGAATCCCGTGTCATGTCCTGGGCTCTGACAGACACTGCTGCCTCTCCCCCCGGCCTGGCTCCTGCAGCAGCAGGAATCCATCTCCTCCAGCCGCTGTCAGCAGCAGCTCCCATCACTGATGCCCTGCGAGGCCATGAGCAAAGCACAACCCAAGCCCACAGCGCGGTTCCTGCACTCAGCAGGAGCTTTTTTCTATACAACCTCTGCTGCAGGTGAGCCTGGCTCTGAGACTGGAAAATGAATTGCTGCCACTGAATACTAAAGGCTCTGGAAAACCTCACAGAAGGAGGTGATTTTAAAAGAGATACAGAATCATAGAATCATAGGCTATCGTGAGGTGGAAGAGACCTGCAAGGATCATTGAGATCAGCTCTTAGACCTGCCCAGAACCTCCCCAAGGGTCACACCAGGGGTGATAATGGAGAAGGCTGCAGTAATTTTAGCAGACTGCCCCAGAGGGGAAGCAAGGAAAGTGAAGGTGGCTGTCCATCAGTCTTCTCACTGTTTATACTTTAGGACTATTGCCTTTTATATTTTTTATATCTTTTCAGGCTTTTCAGGTATTGGTGTCCTTGCCATCTGGGCTGTGAGTTCTGGACCTGGTCCCCTGTGTTTGGAGAGGGACAGTGACACCCAGGCAGTGGTGGGATGCAGGCCAGCAGGAATTTCCCTTGCAGGCACTGATGTGAACCCAGAGACTCATGCAATGGGTCATGTTTTCCTCCTCAAGCCACGAGACAGAGCTAAGGAGCATGTATTTAATTATCAGTGGTGCTAATTGTAGCTGTGAGCCCTTTGGTGAGTTCCTCGAGCTGCCTCCTGTTTGTCCTCCATAAAGGGGGAGTGGTAGGCACCTGCTTTCTGGAGAGTTCCTGTGTGTGAGCTGTGTCCACAGGAGATCTGGAGCTCTCCAGGAGGAGCAGTGACTGGCTGGGAGTGCTGGGATAGAGTGCTGGCAGTGAAAGCCATGCAAAAATGCCTCGACCCAGGCATGTTGTGCCATGGGTTTGGTCTGTTAGCTGTTGGCATGAGAGCTGTATTGATCCAAGAAGCACATATGCTTTGGACAGCTCAAGGGCTTATGTGGGTCTGTGAGCAAAACTCTGCCACAGAATTGCAAAGGTACCAGCTCACCATCCTCCTCTGCCCCTGGCTGGCTTCCAGAGGAAGAGGAGGTACAGAGAGTACCATCAATCTGAACAAAATGTCTTTCTTCATCTGGGGAAATGCTGGGCATTCTTGAGCAGAGTGTGCTCAGCCAGCTGAGATGCCATTAGTGGAGCTGGCACTTTTCACCTAATGAAGGGGTTTGTAATTTTACCTCAGATTCTCATCCTCAGACTGTGCCAGTATCAAAACACTCCCAGTCTTGCCCAAACCATGTGTTCAACAAATGAGGGAGACTTTTCCTGACCCACCAAACAGTGCCTTCATGAATTCCATGTTTTATCCCCCAGGCAGACGGATCACACGCAGCTTTGGCAAAGCCACGTTCTGTGGCAGAGAAGCTGCAGTTTCAGTGTTTATTTCTCTGTCATTGTAGGAATTCAAAATGGATGGAACAAAATGCCATTGGGACTGACTCTTGTTTTGTTTGGACACTACACAGGTCTCTGTGGAAAACATGGGAGGAGTGCAGGGGACACAGAAGAGCCAAGAAGATGTGTTAAAAAGGCAGTGCTGGCCAAAAGAGTGGTCAGCAGGGAGTGGAGCAGGGCTGGGGATGTGTTTCTGAAGGATAAAAAGGGTGGGGGGAGTGGAGGGCATCTCTAATCAAAATGGGGGTTCTGCAGAGTGGGTAAATGCTGAGGTGAGTGAGGGGGGCTGCTGAGAAACCAGGTGCCATCTGCTGCAGCATGGAGACCTGTCCTGTCTTCTTTTCCAGGGGGGAACCTGGGGCCAAAGTAGAGGAGAAAAGAAATAATTGAAAAATCAGATGGTGAAACTTATCATAATGTAGCAGGCAAATCCAGGGGTTCTGTCTGATACATGATGTGGGGACAGATGATCTGAAATTCCTGTGTCTTCATGAGTGGTGCTGGGCATTGTGGATTTGGACCAAACAGTTATTTAGAACAAACTAAGAAGAGTGGTGGTCTAAGGTTCTGCTTGCCTGTGCTGGGGGGAAAGGCTTGCAGCACTACCAGCTGTTGGTATTGCAAGCAGGGCAATGTCCATGGGGAGTGGAAGTGCAGGAGAGATGGTGCCAGTGACATTTCACATGTTACTGGGCACTTCTGTCTGTCTCCAGTTTTTCTTTCTTTCTTTGTGTGCTTTATTGATTTCTGACTCTGTATATTTTGTTTCTTGGGCAAATCAGAAGTATTTGTCACCTAGAATGATCATGCTGAGAGGATAAAGCTTTTTACAAAGCCTTTGGTGACCTTTAGCTAATGATAAATCAGTGAACTGAGTGTATCTAAGCATTTCCCAAAGGCTGGGTGTTGCTGTGCACAGTGGGGGACCCACCTTGGCATGACACAGCTACCCAGTAGCAGTCTGGGCATGCAGGTCTTCCAAATAAAGGTTCTTGCTTCAGGTCACGACGACCTAGATTTGTGTTTCTTGATTATCTTCCCTTGTATTTTATGTATTGTGAGTGTGAATGCAGTGTCTGTGAAGTCAGGTGTCAGAACCAATCCACAGTTCTGGGCAGGTGAACACATGTGAAAGGTTTAAGCAATCACATTTTTGATGGAGTGAAATATATCAAGTGATGGCCTTCTGTTTTCTATCAGCAGAGGGTCATTTTTGTGGTTACAATTACTACCTTGCAATGCATTTTGGACTCTGGGACATTTCTCTGCATCATCCCAGTCTGTTTGTTAGTCCTCCTGAGCAAACCCCCGTTGTGTGCTGGGGTGGTTTGTGCTGTGCAGCCCCCAGGGTGCTGTGGGTGTGGGACAGCTCTGCTGTGTCCCCTGGCTGTCCATCCCTGACCTGTTTGCTTTGTCCCTGCTCCAGCTGCCCTGACAGCCAGAGAGTGAACACAGGCACGGCTGCACCCTCCGGTTTCCACTGCCATCATCCAGCCCAGGTTAGGGGCTGGGAGTCAATCCCAAAATGATGGAATTGGGATCGTGCTGGGTTTCCCTCCTTTAGATACCTCAAGTCTGAGCTTCCTGGATTTGTTGGATTCTCAAAATAGCATCAGGTTTCCTTCGAAGCCCTGCAGCTGCAAGAAGAGTTTACAGCCTATGGTGGGCAGTAAAATCCTTAGTGTTATTCCATAGGTACTCCCAGACAGAAGCAATTCTTGGATTGATTTTGCATCATACACACAGATTTTCCTGGGGAAAGTGAGGGTGCTGGGAACAGCCTGATAACAAAAACTCTTTGTAAGACCATGGCAAACTGTGTTTCTCTTCCACCACACAGCACCAGGTAGAGGCAGAGCAGCAGGATGAAGCTGCTCTGTGGTGGGGGCCCTTCATGTGTCAAAATTGGGTCAGGTTGGAACCCTCAGCACAGCTCTGGCTCCAGGCTCCAGCAAGATTTTTGGGAGCAAACCTGTTTAAAAGAAGAAGCAAAGCATCTTTCATCAGCAAGTGAGAATGTGAATTCAAGATGTCAGGGCAGGTTCCAGATGCTGTTGCACTTTGCATTTATTACATTTTTTAGAGCTTAGCAAAAGGTCAGTGTGCTTGGACACAGTTCCTGGCTTTTGGAAAGTCTGCAGGTTTGGGATTGGTGCTTTTCACTTTATTTTCAATAAGAAAACTGCCTGCTTGCAAAGTTTACCTTTGGAATTGAGACATCAGTGAAAATTTAGCTCTTAATATTTTAGGCTAAAAAGCCAATGAGGGACAAGTTTTTTGGGGGTAGGGTGGGTTTGCATTATTTTTTTCTATGTCTTTGTTTTTTCCTCCAATATTCAGGAAAAAGATTTCAGTATGGATTAGGCTGCTGCTGTCAGTGCTAGCTGGGTTTTTTTTTTTTTTTGGCCATGCTGATTGGAAGGAAATTTCCAATACAGCTTAGTCGCCAGAAATGGATTCTTTACTGGAATATTTTTGTTAAAATATTCCGACTTGCTCCTTGCAGGGATGCCACTTAGTGCAAGAACACACAGCAATTGGCTGCCTCCTTCTTAACTCTGAGTTTGATCTTTTCATTATTTTTGTTGGGTTGGTTTTTTTTTTGCTGGTATTTGCTTTGGACAGGCCTGTTCCCACACTACAGAGATCGTGATACCACAAGCAAGGTCTTTCTGTAGGATCCTTTCTTGGCCCTTCTGGAGCTGTATGTTTTACTGGGAGGGGAGTGCAATGGCAGGAGGAATTCCATCAGGATGGAGTTAACTAGCTAGTGAAGGAGCAGCATGTGGGCAGGGCTTTGGAGGCAACCTGGGTTTTCTCTCATCTTCTGATCTTTTAGGATCAAAGTTGGGACTCACTGACCTTGGAGGTCTTTCCCAACAAAAACGACTCTGTGATTCTGGGGGTTATTAGATGCTATATATTTGCCTCCAGGATCTCATGTGGTGCCTTCCAAGTAAAAATGGGGGAACTACACGTGTTTGGCTTGATCTGCCTGACCCTGGCAAGGCATTTCTGAGGCCATTGTGCTACTGCTGCTCCCTGCCCGCAGCTGCAAGGCTTGACAGCGTGGAGCAGAGGCACAGCTCTCCTCAGCCCTGCTCAGACAGTCACCCACAGATAGCGGGAGCTGCATTGGGATTTGTTTTTCTTCTTTTCTTGTTTGGTCAAAAGCAACAGGGGATTTTTTTTTCCCTCCTGAAAGAACAGCAGTGTTTGGTTTGAGAAAGGATGAGGTCAAGAAGTGGCAGGAAAAGGCTGTCTCATTGTGTTTTTGGTTACTTGATTTCTTTTTTGCACCTGCACCAGACTTCCACTGGTGAGAACTGGGGCTTTGCTGGGCTCCCAGAACGGCGCTGTCGCAGAGGAAACATCTTCCACTCTCCAGTCGCATCCTGTGTTTTCCTCCTCACTCTGTCATCACTTTACAGAGTAAAACCCCGAGCTCACGTTGCACATTTCCACAGCCATCCACCCTTGTGCTCCCGGCTGCTGTCAGGATGGGAAAGTGACAGCCACCAGCAGCAGAGTGATTAACTGGCAGGTGATTTTAAGGGCTCTCTTCCCACTAGGGATGCACCTCTTGGTTTTGTCCAGTCTGTTCTCTGCAAATAAAGAGAAATACTGCAAAATGAGAAGTTTAAGAACATAAAAGAAGAAAGGGAGAATAAAAGAATTTTGTGAATCAAAGGCTTGAGAAGAAAAGAAATTAAGAATTAAAAGGGAAGAAAGAAGGAAACAGAATTCACAGGTCATGTTTTTGGGCTGTTTCAATAGCAATTTAATTCAAATAAATTCCTCTTTGTGTGTCTGTGTGTGTGTGTGTGTTGGAACTTCCTTTGCATCGCCTTCCCCAGGATCAGAGACCACCAGGAATGCAACTGGGATACAAGACTGAGAGGCAAAGGATTTTCCATTCTTAGTTCTGCAAATGGGTCATGCTCTGACCTTCAGTGAGTCACTTATTTGCTTGATGCCTCCAGTTTTACTGAGCTTATAACTGCTGACTTGTTTCTAAGGATTTGGAAATGCTCTTGGGCCAAACAGATACAGAGAACTCGTTTTAGGTTAATGGCAGCAACAATTAAAGGAATCAGTTCCTTCCCACCCTGAGCTGTGGTTACACATCAAGTCCAGCAAGAGGCTCAGCTGCTGCTGCAGCGCCTGCAGGGAGGGACTGACCCGTTAAAAATCTCATTTTGCTGGACACCTTGTTCAGAGGCTTTAGTTCATGCTAGTTACCCTTAATCCAAATCACGTGTAGCTGATAGGCTGGCGTGCTGCCCTTGGAACCTCTCCTGTTGTGCTTTTCAGGGATGTGCAATACGTGCCTTGTATAGGCTCCAGGGCACTGTGCACAAGATTTTCTGCATGCAATGGTCTCTGGATTCTAATAACTTATTGGGCAGGTTGATGGTGAGCTGATATCTGTCCAGTCCTATTGGCACCTCCATGGTTTTATTTTTGACTTAGGAAACTGCAATGTGAAGCAGGCTGTTCTCCTGCCAGTTAATTTTTTTTTTCCCTAGGGTGTTGTTGGTTTGGTTTTTTTCTTCTTTTCCTCTTTCTGCTCTAACTTTGCCTGCTCTGCCTATTCTAAAGGCTGAAGTAGGTTAGCCCCTCTTCTCCTTCCTGCTCCCACACAGGCACATTTTGGAAAGCACCACAGCCTCAAATTTGCAATCTGTGCAGTTTGGGTGTATTTGATAGTCCAGTCTCTAACACCAGATATTAGAGCTGTGTTTAGTCTAGCAGTATTTGAAATAAATTTGAGCTGGTGGAATGGGAGAGGACTTCAGAGATTGCTGGAAGAGAAAAGTTATTCCAAGAAAACCCATATACTCTCAGGAACCCCAGAGGCAGCAAGAGAGAGACGAGAAATAGGTTATCTATAGCCCAGGCAAATAAAATATTCTTATTATAACTCCATGGGCACTATGCCAGCTCTCTGCAAGCAATATTTCTCTTTGCATCTTGCTTTGCCAGTTAATTGGACATCTATTATTTCATGATTTCAGCAGGAAACATTGCCTGAGTGATGACTTTGGTACCCAGCCCAGTGCTACTGTGCACTTGCTGAGCCCTGAATTGTGGAAACGTTTCCAGTGGGTCTCTGCTGCTTCTCCAAGTGTGTGTGTGTGAATTCTCAGAGCTGCTTGGTGATGTTTTATAGGGACAGCGAGTCTGTGACATGTTTCTCCATCATCCAGCTCTCCCCATGATGTTCAGGGCCCTGCAAGGATGGAGGCAGCTCCTCCTTCCCCATCTCCTGCTCCTTTCCTTTCCCTGCCTGGGGAGCAGTTTGGCTGCTCCCTCAGGGACATGGGGACAGCACGAGGACAGAGCCACACACCACCTGCAGGGATGTGGCAGCCCAGGGCTGGTGCCCAATGCCCACTTCTCTCTGCCAGATTATTTTGGTCAGTTATATCTAGAAACTGTGGTGGAAGCAGCTTATTTTAAGATGATACAATTTTATTTTTTTTTTTTTTTTAATTTTTTTTTTGTCAAGGTCCTGATTTTGTAAACAAGTTTGTTTGCCCTTCCTACCCCCAACTCTGGGGTTATCCACCCACAGAGCAGAGCCTGAGCATGGTTATAGCTGCCTGCCCAGATGCTCACGATGAATTGTTTGCTGACAAGCTTCAGACCTGCAATTACTCAGAGAAATTATTCAGCAAATAGTTTTGAATAATGAACCCCTTTGAGAAATTTGAGTTGTTTTGCAGGCAGATTCCAGACAGAGAACATGCTCAGGAAGTCATAGCTTTCAGCACATTTTCCCCTCTGTTTGCCAGGCTGTGGAGTTGGCAAAGCATTCCTTTATGGTACTTTCACCTGGGATTAAAGTGCTCCACCAGACTCTTGTGATGCAGGCTGAGGGTGCCCACTGCTCTGACACAGCTCAGCCACTCTGGGCCCCCAAATCCCCCCACATCTCCTCCTTGATGGTGGTCTCAGTTTCTTCTTCTTGTCCAGTTACCCTGGAGCAAGGTGGCAGGGATGTGTGAATCCACAGATGCTACCAGCAATGCAGAGCATCAGGGTTTGGAGAGCTGGACCCTGCCTGGTGTCACCCATTTTGGCCAGTACTGCCTCTGTCATCTGCAAAATCAGCACACCTTAAATTGCTGCAGGGCCTTTGAGAAAAGGGGCTGTGGAAGAGCAGAGTCAGGAGAGATCCCTGTGAGGATTCATGTCCTGAGAGCTACAAGGAGAGGAAAAAGCAGCTTTTGAAGTCAAGTATCTGTAGGTTTCTTCCAGATCCCACCTGCCAGCAGAGTCCAATGCAAGGTGTTTTATAGCTGGGGAAGGAGAGCTGCTGTCAGGGAAGGCCAAAATGAGTGATATCACCTTGCAGCTGAATCTCTGGGTCCCTGAGTCCCATCAAGGGGCAGATCACTGTGGGATAAAAAGATGGGAATCACACAGGAATCACGAGGGCAAGGAGCTGGAGACCTGTCCCTTTTCAGGACAGGTGGCTTTCATCTCTGCAACTGGGCAAAGCAGTGAGTGACAGAGGGCAGAACCTGGAAAGGACACAGGACTCCAGCCCCTCAGGGATTCACCTCAGTGAGTGCAACATCCGCATCTTTTCCACCACAAAGAGGCATGAGAGGAGGAGGGGGAAAGTGGCAGGGCACGGAGAGGTGTGTGGGAGTGCCAAAATGATGGGCAGAGGTCTCCCAGCGAGGCTGCGGATGCCCATCCATGGGAATGGATGCCCCGAGCAGTGTGTGCCACCCCTCCCCACGGCCAGGCGGCTGGAACTAGATGGCATTGAAGGTCCTTTCTGACCCAGACCGCTCTGTGATTCTCTGCAATGGGCCATTCCTTGTTTAGGAGCTGCCAGAGGGGGAGGATGGGCTGGAGGTTGGCACGTTGTCTCTCCCCGTGCCTGCCCAAGGAGCCGGCGCATCCCGGGGAGCAGGAGCCGCTCTGCCCTCACCGCGCCCGGCTTGGCGTGTTTGGAGCTCCACGGCCACAACCTGCCAGCAGCAGAGCAGCAAACACCTTCAGACACTTGTACGCAAATACTTCTGCCCAAAGGTAGGACAGGAATACAAATCACCTCCTCTCTCTCTCTCTCTGTTGGGCTCTGTGCGCTTACATTTGCAATTTCTGCATATTCAGCTGCGTTTGAAGCGCTCTCCAAAGCAACCCCTTCCAAAAGAGCCGAGGTGGAAATTCCCTTTCTCGGGACGTTTTGCCACCTAGTGCCCAGCTGGGAAATCTCATCCGTCTGCACCTTGGGGAGGCAATAGCAGCGGGAATTACTTTTTTGGGAGACCATAAATATTTTGGGAGGACAAAGTGATGCAGGAGCAGATTTAGGTACTTTGCTGGGTCAGACTCATTGGGAGGCAACAGGGCATATTGGTATCTCATTTCTGACAACAGGCTTCAAACTCTAGAATTGTTCCACTGCTGTCATTCCTGCTGCACCTCTGAAGAGGTGGTGCTGGAAAAGGAGGGGAGAAAGGACAGGAGCAAAGAGCTGCTGACCCTAGGGATGGCTATCACAAGGGACAGAAGAGTTGGATGTGAAGAGGGATGTCAGAAAGGACAGGGATGATCCAGAAGGAAATCAGGCAAGAAAACAAGTTCCATCAGCCACTGGTTTGGGTCTGCCTTGGTTCTCTCATCCTTCAGAGAGCAGCTTGCTCCTGCTGTCCAAGTGTTTTGTAGATTTGGAGCTGCTGGTGGAGCTCTGAAGAAGACCTCTGCCTTTTTTCCAGCTGGCTGAGCACATCCCACTGCTGTTCCCCTGCTCAGGAGATGCTGCTGATGGACAGGACAAGTCTGTGCACAATGGGCTGGAGGTTTGTCAAATAACAAGGGAACAATGACACTACTGACCCAGACAGACCCGAGCCCAGAGCAAACTCCCTGCATGCCTGGAAGCCAAATACCATCAGCTGGGAAGCCAGATCCATGGTGGATCCTCTGTGTCTCCCTCCCCTTCTCTCTCTCATTGCTGTGACAGGTTGCTGATGATGGAGAAATGTCAGTTTGCTGTAGAAGGGTGAGAAGGCAGAGATTAAACTGAAGAATCTCAGGTAAACAAAGCCTCCAGAGTATCTGATTTATTGTCAGTTTGTTTGCCAGCTCTCACTTGCCACGTGCCCTGCAGACAGGGGATGAGCAGCACTTCCAGCAATTTCTGGTATGGGCATTTGGCATTTCTCAGCATCGCCAGGTTTCACTGAGAAAGGGAGACTTGGAAAGCCAGCGTCAGAGGAGAGTTCCTGCTGCTGTGAGGGGCAGCCTTAAAACAGCACTTGGAAACTGAGGAGGACAAACACACAGTGCCTGGGCAATGACTTGGTGCTTTTTGTAGCCAGGAGCTGAATTAGGGGAGAAAGTCCTGTCCTAAAGAATCCTGTCACA
This sequence comes from Cyanistes caeruleus, assembly GCF_971803275.1. Taxonomy (NCBI): domain Eukaryota; kingdom Metazoa; phylum Chordata; class Aves; order Passeriformes; family Paridae; genus Cyanistes; species Cyanistes caeruleus. Next base: position 12,362,254 of record NC_141717.1, read on the forward strand.
AGCATCCTGCCTGCATCTGGAGGATGATCCTGGGGAGGCAGACACCCAGGCTGGGTGTTTTGCCACCTCAGGGCCAGTGTGCCCAGCTCTGACTTCAGTCAGCATCGTCACCGTGTCCAGCAGCAAGAACAGGCAATTCTGTCCACATCCTCCTGTCACTTTGTATTTGTGCTGCCAAGTAATCTGGTGTTGCAGGCACCTGATGTGACCAAGCACTCTGAGCTCACAAGGATCAGATTTTCAAAGCTATCAGCCTCCTAAATATGCCAATAGGTGACTAATGGCTTCTAAGTGCACCATGGTCTAAGAACCCTGAGACATACAAAGGGCCTGAGATAAGACAGAAGAGGGAAAAGGCTTTGTATCATTTTTAAAAAAAGCTGCAACTCTCACAGGTTTTGAAAGAATGTGTCTAATGTCTAATATGAATTTCTAATGAAAAGAAAAACATGAAAGAAATGTCTTAAATATTTCAATGACGTTATTGATTGGTGTTATAAAGTATGTATTACTAAACTGTGTTCTGTCGTGGTTCTGCAGCAGCTGATAAACAGCATCTTCAGCAAGTGTTCTCACAAGTTGTTGTTTTTTTTTTATATTCCCCTAGTTTCTGAAATGCAGCTCTGTGGAGCTCAGCTTACTCCTGTCTATTTATCTAAAGAACAAAGTACTAAAATATCACTGTAGCAGATACAGAAATCGTCTCAAATAATATCCTTCTGATGTATAAATCATCACGAAACACGGTCATCATCAATGGCTGGAATAAAAATAGAACCATTGCTACATGCTTTTTAAAAAAGTTACAATTCAATTTTAAAGGCCATCAAAATCCAGTTTTTTTTCTTTGTTTTAAAAGCTCAGGTATCAGAGGAGTCTTGGTCAGAGCAGAGATAAGGCCCTTCTCACCATAAATGAAAGTTGATGTAACAATATCCATGTCTCTGACCTGTGACAGACACCAAACTGGTGCCTGAGGAAGCAACTACAGTTCCAAATCACCATGAAGTCAGCAGAAAATCTTTTCCAGATTGTTTTTATATCCAGCTGGGAAATGTGGTGAAATTAAAAATCCCCTCATGCCTCACAAAAATTGGTGATTGAAGTAGCTCATCTATAAATAATTTAAGTTCCATTTATATGGAATGAAGATTCCAGTATCTCACCAGGTCATCATAAAGACAATCAACAGCTTCTATTCTGTTACATCACAGCTCCCTGAGGAAATCCTCTTTTTTTTGTCCTTGAGACATGGTGTTGAAGTTTTGATGTGAGCAGGCGTGGGATGCAGGGCACTGATTCTGCTGAGCCATCAGCCAGGCTTCAAAGCTGAATCCTAAAAACCAAACCTCTCAATTTGCCTGTGTCTGGGATATGTTACAGAAGAAAGGGAATTACATTAAATGGTCTTTATAGAGTCCAGAGAGTCAATAATTTTTATGCTGGTTTCTTTTCAAAATTGTTTTTAATTACTCTTTAAATGGTGCAATTCAGGTAAGGGCTAGGAATCCTGGGCTGTTTCCTACAGAGCTGCAACAAGACCAGATCCAATGAACCAGCATTTCAAATATCCCAGAACCCACACTCAGGGAACTGGAGAGTCTCTAGTGCACAATGACACTCCCAGCTGTCAACAAAACCTGGGGAATGGAAGTACAATAGCTTTCAGTAGGTCTGATGAGATATCACACTGCAGCAGCAGTCACAGGAAAAAGCATGACTTCTATTAGTTTTATATCATCTTAAGGATCTCTGGGCCACCTATATCATGATGAAGTGCATTATTTCTCCAAGTAATGGTGGAGGTTGAATCCAGATAATCACATGTTTTGAGCAAGTATCTGAAAACAGTCTTGTGAAAAACTTGGATTAGTGTTAATTTAACAGAGGGCCATGCTAAATTGGCATCATCTTCTTACAACTGCTCATGACTTTATCTTACTCAGTGACTAGGACAGCATGTAATTCTCTAGGGACAAGTGTGAGTGTTTGGGAAATCTTTATATAATCTATGAAAATTGGAAGGAAAAGATTAAGAACAGTAATTCTTTATGTAGATGATGTGAGGTCTGTTCCTGATGATGGAAGATGCTGCAAAGAGAGCAGAGGTGAAATCTATGAATGCCTGGGAGATCAGGGCTTGGGAGGAGGAGTTATTGGAAATCCAAGCTGACCTTGAAGATGTGGGGCAGCAGGACATGGGAGGCCAGCCCCTGGCATGGTGGAGGGGCTGGGTGCTTTCATGTGTGCCAAAGGAGGGCCCCCAAAGAGCACAAGGAAGAGTCACCACCAGCTGAGGGTGAGTCTGGCAGAGCCTTCTGTGAAACACCTTCATTCTTTGTGAAGTCATTGTGTAGGCTTGAACTCAAACCTTTCTTCTGAGCTGGCTCAATACCCTGTCCTCTCTGTGGATTTAAAGAGAGTTCAAAAACAAACTTAATGTTCCTCTTTAGAGTTCTCTTAGGTTTATATTTCTTGGAAGACGGAGGAGAAATGTGCACGAAGAATTTCCTAGTTGAACTCTGGAGTGGGATTCATGTGTTCTCACCAGAATGACAACACAAGTACCCTACTTGGCTGTTTTCTTTGAAGACTACAGGAAAAGAGAGCCTGTGGAAAACAGTCTCTCACCTGGGATGAAGACTCTGTGAGATGGAGCCAGGAGCTCCTCTGGATTTTGCAGGTGCTTTTGCACATCCCTGACAATCCCACATCACACCCTGACCTTGTTCTGCTCTCTGGTGTCTGCTGGACACAGCAAATGACTGACTCCAATTCCTCCGTGTCTCAGCTGTTTCTGTGACACCCAGTAGATGGTGCCACCAAATAACTCATTTACATGAGCAGTTTCTTGTCGGAGGCATTTTAAGTTTGCTTCAATCACTGCATATGTCTTAGGACCCAGCAGAATTCCTTCCTTCTACCACTACAAGGAGCTTTCCCCCCAGGCTTTGGATGTCACAGAAAACATTTTTACTTTAATTTTTTCCTATTTTCATAATGACATCTTATTAGAATAATTTTTATTGCACGAATGTTTAAGAGAAAAAAAAAAGAAGCCTATGCTTTGATCATTCATTTTTGAGTTTATATAATTTCCCTGGCTTTTTGAGTTTTTTGAGTAAAATTCAGTGCTCAGATTTTTTTATTGGGACAGAATCTGTTGCTGGAAAACTCTGTGGAACAAATGGTTCTGGATAAGAAATGTTAGGAGTGAGTGAGTGCTCAGAACCTTCAGCCACATCTTGAGAATCTTTGCTCTTTATTTTAGCAGCACATTTGCAAGTGAGAGACCCACTGATGGTTCTGTCCCTGGCCAGGCTGGAGGTTTCAGAATCTCATTTCTTGTAACCAGAGCTGGCAGCAAAGGAACAAATGGCGAGCTCCATTTCCATCTTAGATGTCTTCTGCTGCACCAGCCCCCAAATGAGAATCCCTCCTGTGAAGCACAAATGCTTTGATAATTCAGGCTGTCAACTTGTCTGCAAAAGCCAGAAAAAGAGATATGAGAGAAGGCTCCCCTGTGGGTAAAACGCAATACTTAATTCCCAATCCTTTGTTTGCGTTTTTCTTGGAAGTTTCACCTGTGGAGCATTTGGTTTCCTGTGTCTCAAAGCATGGCTTTCCTTTTGCAGGCTGTTTAAATATTTATCTTCTCTGCCCTTCTCATCCCACCATACTTCAAACCAGAGAAGGGAACACTTATCCACATGCAGCCTGGAAGATGCTTTGTCTAAGGGAGTAACAAATACTTGCAGTTTAATAAAGACTGGAGTTTTCAGTCTTTGAGAACATGTATTACAGCCTCAATTTGGAATAGGTGATGAGGTGATTACTAAACCCTGGTTGCCATGGGGAAAGAGAGGAGGGTGATTGCTTTTTGATGGAAGAAACTAAGAGGTACCAACAGTAACTTACTGCTAACGCACACTCAAGGTGCACTTGGCATCAATGCATCTGGTGAGAACAGCAGTCAGTCTTACTAATGTCTGAGGAGTCAGCTTTAGCAGCACCAGTTATTGATGCAGAAGGTCAGCTTTTTGTGACTGGTCATTCCTTGCAACCTCCCTCGAGTTTGGTGTGACTGTGGGAGTGATTCCCGCAAGGGCACTTGATTGAATTTGTGAGCGGTTCAGGGGTACTCACAAATCAAGCAGACATTGGCCACCTACAAACAGAAGTAAAGCATCGGTCCAAAATAGGATCTGGAGGCTGAGGGATTCTTAATAAGGCAGATTATTGTGCTGGTGTGCTGGAGAGCAGCTCCTGCCTTAAAATTCCAGGGGCTTAGGAGGAAAGCTGTGCAGTGTTGGGGCTGCTCCTGGGGGTGCAAGGATGCCCCAGCTGAGCGGCGCGTGCCAGAGGGTTTGTGTCTGTGTTTTGGTGCTTGGAGCACAAGGAAGAGATTGACTCCTTGGTTAGATACAACAGGCTGGGCTCTTCCCAGCCTGGGATAAAGCTGCAGTAATCCCTCCCCTGGAAAAACAGGCAAGGGGAATATGAGTAGGGAGTGAGACTCCAGCAAAGCAAAGTTTGATTTCCATCTCTTTAGTGATCACTTCAATGAAGACCCCACAGAATCCACAGCTGCTGGTGGCTGTGACACCCTCTGCCACCACCTCACATCCCCTGGGGAGGAATCCTGAGTGTGGCACCTTTCCAGGGCAGAACTTGGTCTGGGAAAGGAACACCAAACTGGCTGAGATGGGGCTGAGCATTTCTTCAGGAGCTTGAGAGTGATAGAGGGGCTGGAGCAGGTGGTGGCTGCTCTGTCTGCTGGTGCTGAGAAGCTCTGAGCACCTTCACCCTTTCCTACACCCCTCTCCTGTAGAATGCGGAGGAGGCTGCCCTTGATGTCTTGTTTCTCTCTAAAATGGGAAGTATTTTGGATGTAACTGTGGAAAATACGGGCTAAGTCCTGCCTTCTGTACCAGCTGTACCCCAGTATTTCTGGGGGGTTCCTGCAGAGGTAGCAAACCAGCCCATCTGCCCTGAGTCTCTTTTCCATTTTGCTCTTTTTCTCTTTTTGGTGCTTTTCCTGTTAGAAACAGCTCCCAAATATCCAGTCTTTGGAATGACTCTTCCCTTATCGTCATCCTTAGTGATCAGACAGTGGTGGGGACACATCACTGTAATTGTGTTTGTCTCCTTCACTGGTTTTTCCTTGTAAATTTGTTCCTTGCATTTGTTTCTGGATGGCAGATGTGTTAATGGCTGGGCAGTTTAATGTGTTTATCTTTTGTGCTCTGTATATTTTGGATATAGAAACAGCGAGAAGAGATAAGCGTGAAGAAACCACTTCTGCATTAATGCCAGCAATTCTGACATTATAAATATATATGAGAGAGTTTCCATGATTATATTTTAATGTTTTGTTTAATGCATTGACTCTCTGGGGATGAAACAAGAGAAAACCTCATTTGTATAATTTAAATGGCTAGCAATAAAAATAGGAGCGAAGAAAGGACCAATTAAGCAGCCATGCTTTCAAACCCATGCAGATCCCATTCCCTGCAATGGAGCCTGTGTGGCTCCAGCCCCTCCCATCCTGGATAGAAGCCATGAGCTGTGGAGCTTGTAGCACCAGGCTCCTGGTACCTCCTCAAGGATGGCAGGACTGAGGGAAGTCAAGTCAAGCTGAGGCTCCTGTGATGTTACAAGGGAGGCATTTGAGAGGCAATGGGAAGGACAGCAGGGACTGGCAGGGGCAGTTGTCCTCCCTGTCCCCTGTATGGACAGCAGTCCATCCCATGTAAGAGGTGAGGCATATGAAATAAGACAAATTTGTGTAGTCCCTGTGTTGGTTGTTTGGTTCTTGAGCAGTTCCTCCTAGCAGAAGTGCTCACCTGTGGTTACTCAGTTTAGGTACCCTCTTCTCCTTCACAATCTGCTGTTTCCAGCTCTGTCTGTGTCCAGCTCTTTGTTCAGGGTTGTGCTCTGTCATCTCACCCCTTTGCAGATTTCTCTTATCCAGCACAGCATGCCAAGGAACAAAAATCACAATTCCTAGCTTTTCTCACAGTTGAGAAAAGGACTTGGGAAAAAAAAAAAAGCCCCAACAAACCCCACAACAATAATCTATCAAAACATTTCCCATGGGCAAAGGCTGCTGGACCAAACATGCTGAAGCTTATCAGCACAAATGAAACACTGCTTTTCTCATTTCCACTCCTTTTGAGTTCTTCCACCAGCACTGCACATCTCTGCTCCCACGGAGCAGGATACAGACCCTCATCAGAAGGTGCCATGCCCTGAGAGCTTCCTCCAGTCACTTCTAATTGCCAGCATCAGAGGAGTCCATGGGTTATGGCCCTTATTTCTGTGCTACAGGAGCAGGCAGCCTCTGCTTTGGCAGCTTCAAGTCTGCAGATAAGAAATGCAAGGTCCTGCTGTCCTGTGGTACCTCTGCAGCCTGGAGCGAGGAGCTCTCCTGGCAGTGCCTCCCTTGGCTTCCCCTGGCAGCAGGTATGGAGGAAGGGGAGCTGCTCCATTACCACTTTCAGACCCCCATGTCCATCACTGCCCCCCACATTTTCCCAAGTTTTGATTTTTGCTTGATGAAGCAAAAGACTGGGAAAGAGTTGTTTGCTGTTTCTAGGAGTTCTGGCTTCCAGTTCTGGCACCGAGCCTTGCAGAAAAGCTTTGCTGTTTCCATGACAAATTTGGCAGCTTTCTGACTTCTGGGCTGTCATGCCTGGACTTCAGGAAGAGAATTAAGGAGATGAGATCAAAAAGAGCATTTTGTTATTTAAGAGCAAAGACTTTCCCATCCTACTCAGTCTTCCCACGCCGTGCTTGCAGATGCAGAAACGTGGCTGCTGTAGGTGTTTTCCTTTCAGGATGTGTGTCTGTAGATCCATCTGAATCCACACAGTTGGTCCTGTGTGACGTGGTCTTGGTTAAGCCATGAATTTCCATTCACAGCCTGTGATCACACAGATATTCACCAATCTATGGAGGGACCACGGTGTTCTGAACTTACACTGTAATTGGAAGTATATTCATGGGTATGCATTCCTTATTTCTGAAGTCTACAAGAAAAGCCCATACAGATGGAAAACTATTTATTATTCTTTATCTGAGTTTTTGCTGTAAGAAGCTGCACATCATCAGGACTGTGTCATTCCCTGCAGAAGGCAGCCACAAGGAAGGGGCTTAAAATCTCTCACACCAAATTGCTGGAGGACACAGTTGCCCATTTTGGTCCCTGACCATCTGTGTGGAGCAAGCAGTTGGCCCAAAAGGTATCCAGCCTCGAGACCTGAGGGTAATGAAAGCATTAGCAAGAATTTCACCTTTCCACAGGGAGAGAAAAGAATACATTTCAGCTCAGACCTCTTGGAAAGCTCTAATGTGGTATTTATTTCAGATATAAATTTGACTATCTAAAAATGTCACCTTTTTACTCAGCCTGTGGTGCCAGGTCCAGCTCTCCCTTGTAAATTAGGAGTAGATCCATTAAGGCTATGGAATTACAGCAGCTGATGTGACAGCAGCCTCACCTTGGCAGTATTTCATTCACTGTGTGCTTCACTCTAATCTCCTGCGGGTATGAATCAGAAGAAACTCTGCTGAAGCCAACAGTGGTGGAGAAGGAATGAAAGAGAAGAGGGATCTGCACGTTTTTGGGGAGCAAGGAGCGTGGGCACGCTCTCCTGTCAGAGAGGAGCAGCACCTCCACTGCCTCCCTGGGCAGTCAGAGCTGTGCTGGAGAGGTGACACCAAAAATGCTTTTGCACAAACTCTTGATCACTGTCTCATGTTGCTGCATGGATGCACCTCTGCATCTCCTCCCTGATGTTCCAGGTCACCACGGGGACCTTGCAGGACTGGTTGTCCCCCCACAGTCTCTCTCCCCTCCCACTCACAGAGGAGCAGACTGCAGCCTTGCCCCTGCTGTGAGGATCCAGGAGGAGGACTTTGGATAATTTTGCCATTTCATATCCTTTCCTTGATGCATTTCTGCTGGGGGCTGTGTTGGGTTGTTTGCTCCTGCAGGAGAATATCCCACCTTCGTGGGAGCTTTATAAGTCAGCCCACTCCAAACACCAATGTGTGCTGAGAGGCAGTGCAGGAACTTACTGTTTGCTCCTGTGCTACCAGAGCCCAGAAGAGCAATCTGACAAAACAGAAGTGCTGGATGCAGCCTTAGGAATTCCAGGTTCAGTTCTGAGCTGAGGGAGGCAATTAGGGAGGTGGCTGAGCCACAGTCCCTCAGCAATTATGCTGCATCTCAGGTGCTGCTGCTGCTTACCTGCTGCTGGTTGTGCCCAGTCATGCTGGAAAAGGTTTTCCTCCAGGCATGTGACTTTGTGAGATCCTTGTGCTGCCTCTGGTACTGATTACAGCAGATTTAATAGTGTTATTAGTTTAGCCACTGAGACCTTTATCAGAAAAGATTAGCAGGTGGATGAGAGCTTTAATATTCTTGGCAGATCTATTTCCCCCCCAGTAATTGCCTTAAGATGGTTCTATTTCACTGTCTGGACTTTCTCTTCTTCCTCTTTTTATCTTTTAGCTTATTTCCTGAATGTTTTGCTACATTTTCCTTCCTCACACTAAGAAACAGCAGCTCAAGGCTTGTGAGCACTGGGTAATGGGATACATCTGCCTAAAGGCTCATCCACAAACCCCTTTAACTCAGCAGCTCCATTCTTGTGGGGAAGGACTGAGGACAGGAAAGCAGGGCTTGACTGAAAAACACCTCAAGTGGGAAATTAAGAAAGGCAGAGACTCTGCAGCACCTGGGGCAGCAGCCTGCACACTCAGGGATGCTTTTGGTTGGAGGTGCTTGGCCAGCCACCAAGCAGCCACCTCTGGCAGGGGCAGGGGGAGGCCACTGCTCACTGCTCACTGCTCTGCAGATTGGCCCCAGAGCACCTGGCAGAGGGCTGGGGATGGGAAATGCCTGCCAGGTAATGAAATGGTTTAAGTTTGGTGATTTTATCCTACAGTGTACACAGCATTCTGTGCTCCTCAGTGCCATAAAACCGCACAGAGACAAGGGTAAGGCATGCAGGGACAAGTCGTTAATTCCTGGATCTTTCAGGTGCAGAAATATTTCATGTGTGTTTTTAAAAATAAATTATCCTTGGATAATTCACCCACCCCCCAGTGGGCAACATGAATCAGTTGCCTTAGAGTGCAATGAGTTAAGAAGGAAAAGGTTGAGAGTAGAAAACATTTAAAATCAAAGGTCACATTGCAGCTCCATGAGACTTCCCCTTCTCCCCATGGGGTGAGGATAATCACAAGGTAATCAGTGCCCCCTGCTCTGGCAGTCCTGAGCCAGCTCCTCACCACTGCACTCTGGGCATTGATTTCTTCTGGGGGTGTCTTGCAATCAGCAAGAGACACCAAACAGGAAAGCTCTGGTGCAGATTCCTCACTTGGAAAAAAGTTCTCTGCAAGTGCTGCATCCATCTTTTTTTGCTGAAATATTTGAAAATATTCCTTGGTTGTTTCAAGCGAAGGAAGGAAAAAATCCCTAGATCAGGGCAGGAGGAGCCTCCTTCAGGGTCTGGCAGGGGAGCCTGGGGGTGGCAGTCACGAAGCTGCACTGACTTTGCAGCTGTGTTGTGTCAGTTCTGACTCTCAGGGCTTTGCCTAAAGATGTTCAGCAGGCAGAGAAAGCAATTACTGCAGTCCCTGTGCCCCTGGGCTGACCTAACCAGTAGTCATTCATCCCCAGAAATTTTGGGAAGAGTCTTATATGATCCCTATACGTGCCAGGCAAGCAGTACCTTTCTGGAGGCTGAGTTTCCCAGAGGGCTCCACCAATCTCTTTTGTTGTACCTGCTCACAGCTGCCCTTTTATTTGCTCTTCTAGCAGCTGCCAGTGATTTATTTTCATGACAAATATAATAAAAAATGTAAACTGAGGTGCACTGTTTTTTCCTAGAAGATTCACAGTGATGCATCTCTGATTCCTTGCAAGGGCATCACAACACACTGGGAACCCAGGCAAGAAATGCAGTCCCCCTGTTCTTTCAGATCTTTCACGTCAGAAGAGCTCAGGTGTCGTTGTGTGTGGGATGTGCTGCGGTGAAGGTTGTGCAGCAGAAATTATGCTGGGGCTGCTGGTGTTGTGGATAACTTGCCAGCCAGCTTCCATCCTATTTTGAATGCATCTGTAAGAATAATATATAAAATATCAGCAGGCAGGAGTTTCCCTTTGGAGGGCATTCTTTCTGGGATGTTGCAGTGAAAGTGCTGACCCCTTGAGAGGGCTGATGAGCATTAGAAGAGGGATGGATCTGTTGGTTCTGTTGTGTTGCACTGGCCTGGGCACCATGCACCATCCCCTGGGGCTCCTCAGCTCTTGCTCTGGAAGTGCCTGAGTGAGCATTTCTCAGCCTGTGCTGTATCAGCGTTAATGTGCCCTACCTCCAGGTGACTGTGCCTTGCAGAGTTTTACCAAAACTTTTATCAAATTATTCCAGCTCTGAAATCATCCTCTGCTCTTGCCTTGCTCTTTAATGTGGAAGGATTTTTCATAGGGATGTAAAAAGAAGGGTACTGAATAGATCAAACAATGCTCAGCCCAGCAGCCAGCTCCCAGTGATGGCTGTTAGCACATCCTGGGAAGGAGCAAGAGTGGGAATTACAGGTTACAGACCCAATGTACTCTAAGTCAGAAGTTTCATTATTGTTTTAAAGAGCTGCTGATGGCCTTTTCTGCCTTGAAGGGTCCTCTCCTCTTGGACACTTTTTATTGCTTTCAGCCCTCACCACTTCCCCTGCCTGTGAGCCCAGCAGCTGCCATGGTGTGAGAAGAGGTGCTGCTTGCCCTCACATATCCTGCACAATCCTTTCACTGCCTTCCCCTGAGTATTTTGTTATAAGGAACAGTGATTCATCAATCTCCATACTAAAGCTTCATAGCAGTAGCTATGATTGTATGTACCTCAATGATACCTGACACGAAAGATTGTCTCTTTTCCATCTCCCTGGTGGTTCCCAGAAAATAAACCTGTTGCATCTTTGAGGCAGTACTGACAGTACAAGAGTAAATCATGGAATGTGCCTGAGAGGGTTACTGAGCAGCAGCTGCTTCTAAATTCTTACCACAGCAAATGGATTCAAGTCCTGGAAAAGGCTGCCCAGGGCAGTGGTGGAGTCCCCATCCCTGGAGGGATTTAAAAGATTTGGCACTTGGGAATATGGTTTGGCAGTGCTGAGTTAATGGTTGGACTCAATGATCTTAGAGGTCTTTTCCAACTGAAAGGATTCAGTGATTCTAAGAAAGGCTGCTCTAAACATCCTATTTTGGTAATGTGGTAAAATGCCTGTATTGATTGAAACAGCAAAGAAGAGAAGAAAGACCCATGGGGGAAGAGTGGGACTGAGATGCATTAGCAGCATTGCTGTGGGAAAATATTGTCCTTGAGACACCTAAAATTCACATTTCCAGTTTGCCTGGGCACATTTAGAGAGAAACACTTTTCCTCAACCACACACTGAGTACCAGACATTCTGCTGGGGCTCCTGTGAGGAAACCATCTGTGCTCAGCAGCCAGAGCTGTGTCTGCTCCCTGTTCCTCGAAGGACCAGGGGTCCCTTGAACACCTACCAAAGCACCTGCCATCTGAAATGAGGACCTTGTGTGGCCTGGAGAACACTCAGATGTCTTGTCAGCCCTAAATATAAAGAGATCTTTTATCAGACAGGAGAGGGAAGAAGCCACCTTCCCGAATGCTGAGGTTTCACCTCTCTGGGATCCAGGATGAGTCAGCCAGGCACTGCTGAGTTCCACAGACCTGTTCAGGTTAATAAAATCACTGCCAGAGCCCAGGCAGCTCAGAGGATGCTGTGTGGCTTCCACATTGACGTCACTGCTTCTCATTTACCCTTGGGTGAGAGTGACCGAAATCCATTACTACCTGGCAGCCACTGGGTAAAGCCTTGCAAAATAAATCAGCGTTCTGCACAGCAAACAGGTGTCTGCAGCACAAAAGGAGCCATTCAGATCAGCAGGGCACCAAGGAATTTTTCATCAGGGGAGTGAAGACGTGAATGGGTCATTAGAATGAGGGCAATTCACAGGCAGAGAGTGATAACAGGGAAAAGCAGGGGGAGATTTCACTGTAGAGACAGTGGAGAAGTGGTTGGGGTCGGGGGGGGGCAGAGAAGAAGCCACCACGGAGACAAGGAGGAGTTAAGTGAGAAATTCGGGTTTATTATAGGAAAACAGGGACACTGAACAAAACTGGAAAATACATTTAGAAGTGTGAAAGAGGAGATAACCTTTCCCAGTGGAAGTGACTTTTGGCACTGTGAATCCCAGTGGTCAGGAGTGCTGTGGGGCTGGAGGAAGGCACGGGCACCTGCATCAGGAGGGAAAGGCTCAGGTAAATTCAGGAGAACACAGTCCCTGGTATTCCTGCCTCCATGGAGGGTACAGAGACTTCCAGGCAGGACCCAGGCATCGGCTCATGAATTCAGAGACAAGAATTCTCCTCTGGGATATTTTAAAATACGGATATCTTGCATCTTTGACTGCATCACTTGATCCTGTCCATTTTCAGAGCCAGGCCACCACAGGGAATGGAGCTGGTCTGGCACCTCCATGGTCCTTTCATTGTAGTTTATTCAGGGCAGGCTTAAATATACAGGTCAGGGCAATGTAGGGGTTACAATATTGTGTTAACATTTGGTCTGGGGATGAAGAACATCTTTTTACAGACATTCAGAGTGCATTTAGAATGAGCTTTTGATGCTCCTCAGTCTGCCACATTTTGCCAGCCCTAAAAATATGCTTTGAAAGAGAAAATAAAACCTCTACAGGCTTTTCTCCACAGCTACTAAAAGATCAGGCTGTAGGTACACTCCTATATCACCTGCAAAAATGCAGATGTTCTCATCTCTAGCACACATAAAAGCCATAAATCTGGGTAGTTGTAATGTCTTGTTCGTTCATATAAAGAGATACAAATTGTGGATGGCAGTGCCTGGTAAGGAGAAATCTTTCACTTCCCAGGCAGATCATTGTTAACATTAAATGCTATTGAACTACCATTACAAGGGTTAGGTTGAATGTCTATTTTCTTGTCTCTATCTTTTTTGCCAACAAAAGGCCCCCTGGAAAGCAGCAGGATATTATATAGAACTTGGATTTCCTTAAACATCCTTCCCTTTTCAGTAGTAATAATAATAATAATAATAATAATAATAATAATAATAATAATAATAATAATAATAATAATAATAATAATAATAATAGTAATAATAATAATAATAATAATAAAGCTTCCAGTCATCAGAAGCCTGAGTTCCTTTAAATTAAAAATTCTCTAGCAGGGACACTGCTGTGTTCAGTCTGGGCTTTGCTAAGAAGACAAACCTGCTGTGCCAGGTGCTGGGGCACAAGTAGCTGGGCATGGGCTCCTCTGGCACCAGGAGATGGTGCACATCCCCTCTCCCCTGGCATCGGGGAGGGGTTCATCTCTGATGTCATTCCAGCCTTTTGGATCTTTGTTGGATGTTTTTTGCCTCCTACCTGTTGCCTGGTCTGATGTGTTTTCTCTTAGATCTTGGGAAGAAAGGTCTCCTTTCTGCATACAGATCCAGTGCTCAGAACAACAGAATGCTCAAGCTTTACTGGAGTCTTTCAATGCTAACAGAATAAAAGTATACAATTTATTTATCAAAGTCTCCTTTCAAGGAGAAGATGGATGAAATAGGTTTTAACCTACTTGTGATGCTCAGGAAAAGCAAACACTTTGATTCTCTCCTTCCCAGACAAACAGCATTGCATTAGTTGTTTCTGATTTTATTAGCTATAAACCACTCTCTATTTTTATTTTCACATGCCATTGACTTTGTTTGGTACAGACACAGCTGAACAAGGCTGGTTTTTCAAGTGCAAATCATGTTAATAGATGCCCAGTTCTTTCCACTCCACACACAGGAACACCGCTGTAAGAAAGACGACCGATGCCAAAAAAATATATTTTCCTGTTTCATTTCCTAAATCACCTCTGAGGCCACATTATCTCTTCTGAATTCCCAGATGTGGAATGGTGATGGTTGCTTTAGTACTTCTGGCATGGTCTCTTCACATAAGGAGAATTTATTTGCATGGAGAAGTGAAACAATACGAGCAGACAATGAAATCTCAAGTGGTAAAGTGTGTGAAATTCTCCATTTACTATTACTTTTTATGATGCTGTTTCCAGCTTTTCTTCACTGCTTGCAACTACAACTGATGGATCTGGAGCACAGAGTGCCTCTTATCACTGCTCTTCATCAGCAAGTGTGAGCAGCAGCAAGCAGTCAAATCGTTGCTGTATCCAAACAGCATCTCTGCATCCAGGGATGGAGCTGCAGGGAGAGCTCACTCGTTGGGAACTTGATCTGTCTAATTATGTGACTGTTGACTGGGCAACAGGCTGCACATCCAGTTGTCCCCAGTAAAAATAATTTGTCTTAAAATTTCATCTGAGTTAAAATACATCAGCTTTTTATCTCGTTACCTGTTTTGTTCCCTGTCACGGCATTTTTGAACTGGTATCAAGAGTTATTAGAAGAAAGCTCTTTTCTGTCATTAAAATACCGTGTTCAGAAAGATCTCCAGAGTCCTTAAATGCTGATGAGGGTATGAGTGGCACTCCCTGAGCAGAATTACAAGGAAGTGTTCTCACTGGAGACAGTATTCAGAGGTGGATGCTGGCAGGAGTTCAAGTGTCCACACTTGTTCTTATGGCCATGACTTCCCTGACATCTCCTGCCCATGCAGGGAGTGGTGGAGGGTCCTTTCCTTGCAAGCTCCACTGAACTCTGGTAAGAGAGCAGCTCTGGGACTGAGGAATGAGTTGTCCGTTCAGACAGAGAGAAATTAAAGAGAGAGAGCATCCTTTGGTGGTATTTGCTCTTCATTTCCTTGGCTGATCTGTAGAGGTTCCCAACAAAGCAATAGCATATAGGGTTGAGGCTGGAATTGGTGAGGCCAAGCCACTGGGCAAAAGGTCTGAGCTGCAGGATCCAAGGAGAAGGAGTCACATCCTGCAAAGATTTGGGAATGTTGAAATCAATCCAGATATCCATCAGGTAGACAGGCAGCCAAGAGACGGCGAACAGCAGGACCAGGGCCACCACCATCTGTGCCACTTTCCTGCGGATCTTCAGCCGGGAGGCCGGCAGGGACCGGTTCAGGGCAGAGCTCTCCTTCAGCTGGCTGCTGCGGCTCCACAGCCGGCGCACCGTGAGGAAGCAGATGACCATGTTGAACAGGACGGGCAGGCAGTACAGGGCACAGAAGAGCAGGAAATTGTAGGCTTGCTTGAGCCTCTCCTGAGGCCAAATCTCCCTGCAGATGGAAAACACCAGGGGCAAGCCCTCCACCACCCCGATCTCATCCCGTTTGTTCATGAAGATGAGAGGCATGCATATCCCTGAGGACAACAACCACACCAGCAGGATGGTGCTAAGGATCCTCTTCTGGGTGAAGAAAGAGCGGGCGTTGAGCGGGTTGTGCACGCTGTAGTACCGGTTCACGCTGATGACCGTCAGGCTGAGGACGCTGGCGGAGACAGAAACAGCCTGGATGAAGGGCACTGCCCGGCAGAGGAAGTCCCCGTACACCCAGGCTTTGTAGATGAGGTTGCCCACGGTGATGGGCATGCAGATGCACACCACCATGAGGTCACACACCGCCAGGTTGATGAGGAGGCTGCGGGTGGCGCTCAGGCTGGACACCCGACTCCGGCGCTTGCGGGTCAGCACCCTGATGGACATGATGTTGCCCACGAAGCCCACCACGAAGGACACCAAGTACATCACTGTGAGGCTGATGGTGACAGGCTCCTTTGCAAAGAGGAAGAGCATCTTCTCCAGCTCTTCCCACCCCAACTCCTGGCTGCCATTCCAGAGCCCACCTTGGGTCTGGTTCTCCTCCTGCCAGAGCTGCAGAGGGTCAGGGGGAGCCCCGGGTTCTGGGGGGGACGAATCCATGGCTGAGTCCCCCCCAGACAACCTGGGCTAACGGGGCAGAGCCTTCTGCGCTGCTTCCAGTGCTCCAGGCATGGCTGGGATCAGCCCTGCAAGAGAGGATGAGGAGAAGGGGGGTCAGCGGGGGATCGGGGCAGCGATCGCCCTTCACGGGGAGCTGCCGGGCCAGCAGTGCCTTATCCTCAACTTAGTTGAGAAGCGCAGGGCGGCCGGGCTGGGCAGCGTGGCACCGGCACCGGCACCGACACCGGCATCAGCACCGGCACCGGCACCGACACCGGCATCAGCACCGGCACCGGCACCGGCCCCGGCATCAGCACCGACACCGGCACCGACACCGACACCGACACCGACACCGACACCGACACCGGCACCGACACCGGCACCGACACCGACACCGACACCGGCACCGACACCGACACCGACACCGACACCGACACCGGCACCGGCACCGGCACCGGCACCGGTCCGGCAGCAGCGGCGGGACCGGCGGGAGCCCCTGCCCGGCCGCGGAGAGACGGCGCCTCTCTGGGAGGACCGGGAAGGAGCCCCGGTTTCCCCGCAGCCCGAAGAGCAGCCCCGGCCTCGGTCCGCAGCCGCTGCCCCGCTCCCTCTGTCCCTCACTCCCTCCTTCCCCAGAAAGTTGCGTGTCCCGCGGCCGCGCTGCCGGACCTCTGCCCCGGGCTGCCCCCGGTCCCCCCGGTCCCCCCGGTCCCCCCGGTCCCCCCGGTCCCCCCGGTCCCCCCGGTCCCCCCCGGTCCCCCCGGTCCCCCCGGTCCCCCCGGTCCCCCCCGGTCCCCCCCGGTTCCCCGTCTCTCCCGCAGCACTCACCGGGCGGAGGGCGGGCAGCGCCGGCTGGGCTCCTCCCGCCGGCAGCTCTGCCGTGGATGTGTGCGTGTGTCCGTGTGTCCCCGTGTCCGTGTGTCCGTGTGTCCCCGTGTCCGTGTGTCCCGATGTCCGTGTGTCCCCGTGTCCGTGTGTCCGTGCGGCGGCAGCGCCCGACCCGCTGCCACACGCGCGTGCTCGCACCCACGCACCCACCGCACCGCCAGCCCCGCTCACAGCCCGCGGCGCGCACACGCTGTACACCCCGCACACCCCTGCACACCCCTGCACACCCCTGCACACCCCGCACACCCCTGCACACCCCTGCACACCCCTGCACACCCCTGCACACCCCTGCACACACCTGTACACACCTGCACACCCCTGCACACCCCTGCACACACCCCGCACACCCCTGCACTCACCCCTGCACACACCCCTGCACTCACCCCTGCACACACCCCTGCACTCACCCCGCACACCCCTGCACACCCCTGCACACCCCTGCACACACCCCTGCACTCACCCCTGCACACCCCTGCACACCCCTGCACACACCCCTGCACTCACCCCGCACACCCCTGCACACCCCTGCACACCCCTGCACACACCCCTGCACTCACCCCTGCACACCCCTGCACACCCCTGCACACCCCTGCACACACCTGTACACCCCGCACACCCCTGCACTCACCCCGCACACCCCTGCACACCCCTGCACACACCTGCACACCCCTGCACACACCCCGCACACCCCTGCACTCACCCCTGCACACACCCCTGCACTCACCCCTGCACACACCCCTGCACTCACCCCGCACACCCCTGCACACCCCTGCACACTCCTGCACACACCCCTGCACACCCCTGCACACCCCTGCATACAGCCCCGCACACCCCTGCACACCCCGCACACCTCACACACAGCCCGCACACACCCCGCACACACCCCGCACACACCCCGCACACACCCCGCACACCCCTGCACTCACCCCGCACACCCCTGCACTCACCCCTGCACACCCCTGCACACAGCACAGCCCGCACACAGCCCCGCACACGCACAAAGCCACACGCACAGATTCCTGTTCTGCGACCCCCGTGCACGCACACTCCGACCCCGACAGACCCTACACGCGTCCCTGAGCTCTTCTGCAGACCCTACAGGCTGTGCACGCTCCCTTTGCACACGCTCGGCTGCACACACCTTCCTGCAGGTGTCCTGCACACCCACAGCACCCACCCACAGCACCCACCCCCGCACCTCTGCGTGTCCCCGCACCCCCAGAGCCCTCACACGCAGGTGCGGCTCAGCCCCCGCAGCCCTTTGGCACCCCAAGAACACACACACACACCCCAACACACACACACCCCAACACGCACACCCCAACACGCACACCCCAACACACACCCCAACACACACACACACCCCAACACACACACACCCCAACACACACACAGCCCAACACACACACACCCCAACACATGCACACCCCAACACGCACACCCCAACACACCCCCCAACACACCCCCCAACACACAGCCCAACACACAGCCCAACACACGCACACCCCAACACGGACACCCCAACATGCACACCCCAACACACACACCCCCCAACACACACACCCCCCAACACATGCACACCCCAACACACACACCCCAACACACCCCCCAACACACACCCCAACACACACACACCCCAACACACACCCCAACACACACACACCCCAACACACAGCCCAACACATGCACACCCCAACACATGCACACCCCAACACACACACCCCCCAACACACGAACACCCCAACACACACACCCCAGCATGCACACCCCAACACGCACACCCCAACACACACACACCCCAACACACACACACCCCAACACACAGCCCAACACACACACCCCCCAACACGCACACCCCAACACGGACACCCCACTCTGCCCCCGCTCTCCGCCGGCAGCGCTGCCCGGGCCCGGCCCGGGACAGGCTAAGCCGAACCGAACCGAACCGAACCGAGCCGTGCCAGCCGCCCCTCCCGCCTGGAGCCAGGAGCCCGGCCCTGCCGTGGTGCTGAAGGGACAGCTCCGGCCGGGCCGGGCACGGACCAGGCAGGGCCCGGGCGGGGCTGGTACAGTCGTGGATTATTCCTGATAATCGCCTGCTCCTCCTCTCCTGGGGTCCCCGGGTGCAGCTGGAGCAGAGCGGGGAGCAGCCCGGGAGCTTCACTTCTATTCTAACATCCCCCACCATCCTGAGTTTCCGGCGGATCCCGGCCCACCAAGGGTTAACGACACCACAGGTGTGATGGGAACTCGCCCGGTCGAGGAGCGCTAAAGAAACCAAACTTCTGGTATTTTCTATTAAATTGAAGGAATGGGGAAAAGGAGCGTTTATTGGAAAAGTCTCTTGAAAAGTTGGAGTGCTTGTTTGAGGACTAAGGTTGGTTTGTAAAATGGAACTTTTGACTGGAGGTGCTCAGAGGATATCACAGGAGAAAATGTTTGATGAGAGGAATTCATACCTCTGCCTGAAATGTTGAGTTTTTATTTTCTTTCTTTACGTCCTCTGAGGGAGAGCAAAGTAACAAATACAGCCCAGTGGAGGCTGTTTGCCACTGAATGGTGAATACCCTTGATTTCACTGGGAAATTCCCCATCCTTTTTATTCTATGCATGTGAAAGAATAAAGTAAACATTTTTGGTCAGCCTTACGTGAAATGAAAGGAAGATCAGTGGTGGAGCTACACTGGGGAGGTGGCAGGCGGATGTGATCAGCCTGCAAACCTCTCCTGCGTGAGAATGCATTTGCTCTAAGTGTGTAACTGCTCATTCTCCTACAGTCCTGCGTATGCGTATTTCAGAGACAAACAACTTCCACAAAGTAATTGCAGAGTGTTGCCCAGAGCACAAGGTACACATTATTCCACACAGTGAAATGCATGGATACTCCCATGGATACATAAAATCTGCTGCAGTTTCACAGCTGCTCCATAAGCAAATATAGATCTGTTGCAATGAGGCAGCTACAGAGAGCAGCCTCGGAGCTGGCAACTGGAAATCTCCATGTGCCCGAGCCCCTGCCAGCCTCCCTACAGCAGATCTGCCGTTACACATGGAAAACACAGGATGGAGGTGTCTAAGTCAACATTTTTAGTAGGGTTTTAACAGAACACAGAGAGAGCAGAAATGTGCCAGGGCTTGTTTTGTTCAGGTAGTTGCCATCCAAGTGATCAAGCTAATAAATACATTTAACTCCTCTTTGTCTCCTCGGTGTACTTTATTTGTAACTCGCATGATTTACTGCTGAGGAACCTTTAGGACTTCAAGACTAAATTACTAAGTTAATCAATGGTTCGATATAATTAGAATGAATCTGCTTTTGCATCCATTGGCACAACTGCCCAGTCATCTCTAGCAGCAAATGACAAATCCATACACTGTGTGCAGCTGACAGAGAGCACAGGGCATTGATTATAATGAGTTCATTGATTCTAACAAGTTCAAAGTCACCAGATAACTCAAGATGGGGAATCTCCAACTGAAAGAAACGCCGTACCCTTTTCATGTTGGTTTGCCTCTTACGGAACAGCTTTGAAGTGGAAACTAAATGAAGTCCACTGGAGACAAGAGCCATCCTTCAGCAGCAAGGGCAATGGGCTGGGCTGTGATCATACAGCAAAGCACATCAGAAATAACCCACTGGTCTCACTGGAGTTACAGCTGTGAACAACTGACCTGAGAGCAGTGAGTCAGCCACTTTGGGGCTTTGCCAGAATCTCAAAAAACCTCACATTTCCCATGCCAGCTACATGTGCCCAAACCTGCCCTGCCCACTGCGCATCAGAGTCCCAGGCCAGGGTAAATTTAGCTTTGCTGCCTCAGCACAACCTCCCTGCTCCCACTGCAGCAGGAGCTGGGTATCACACAGAGCCGCAGAGATGCTCTGCCTGTCCCAGCAATGGGTGTAAATTCAGGAAACCCTGAGGATTTTCCAGCTTGTGCTGGACCTTGAGAGTGTGAAGCCAGAGCAAATCCTCTGGTTGTGCATCGACTTGCAGTAGCTCATGTGGTCTCCCTACTCTAACTTTTCCCCCTGGAAATCCCTGCCAGGACTTGGAGGACACAGAGCCCTGTGTGGTTCCCAGTGCATCTGCATCCCTGACTTCTGTGTGATGCCTGGCACCCAACCAAAGGGCTCTTGGCTCTCTTGGCTTTCTCCCAGCGCACATCCTGGCATGCCTGATGTGTCTCAGCTGGCACGATTTGAGGTGAAGGCCTGTGGTGAGAATATAGCTGCTCTCTCCTCTGTGCTTGCCCAGCACGTAGGTGGGATGGTGTTTGCCCACTTCACAGAGGTGAAACAAAATTAGGGCTTGTCTCAGTCAAGCAGGGCTGGATTGATGCTACCAGGACCGATTGGCAATGGTGCTGCTTGTGTTAGGTGAGCCAGGAGCTCATTCCAGGCTGTTGGGGGTGAACACTGGCGCTGGTGAAATTGTTTCCCCCTTGATTTTGCCGGGAGGTGCTGTTTAGACTGCCCTTGGAAGGCACTGGCTAAAACCCACTTTCATCACCACTTACCCCTTCTGCCTCTCACACTTTTTGATCGATGGCATGGACACAGGAGGAGCTCGGGGTAAGGGAGACTCCCCCAGCCTCACATCTGTCCCAGTGCTGTGCACACTCTGTCTTGGGAAGCTGTGTGTGAGCATTTCTAACCACCACTAATACTGAAACCTGCCTCTCTTGCCATCGGGAGAGAGTAACAACATCACCGTTAACTCATATTGCATTAAAAAAAAAATAAATCTACTTTTCTCTGGGACTTTTTCTTATAAATCCCCTAACCCAGCAACAAAACTCTCCAAATCCTCTGTGCCACCGGCCCGGGGATCTCGGAGCTGGCTTTGCCGCTCCCTCTGCTGGTGACTGCTCCTTCCCCGTGCCAGAGCTTCTCTGGCACCGCGGTTTTGGGGCTGACACGAGCTATTTCTGGCCCCGTGGTCCAGGTCCTCATCCCAGTTCCCGTGTGACATTCACAGATGTCAGCGCTTTGATGCTGCTGTGAATCCAGGAGGAGATAAGAGGCCGGAGCTGCTCACAATCAAAGGCAATACAAAGGAGATGCCAAGTGCACTTCAGATTCTTGGAAAATAAAATACCAAAGGAAATAAAAAACATCTGGGAATTGATGTTTGTTGTTTGTAATTACTTCCATGAGAGCGAAAATCTTCGTTCTCCCACTAGTCTTCTCTCAATCAAAAAATGAAACATTTAAACTATCTCCAGTGTCCTTTGGAGGATTTTATAGGGAGAATGTACATTTTTATGTCTGAGAATATTCACTGGTCTGTTTTCATAAACAGATATGTGCCAAATTCCATATCTTCTGTCCTCTTTATTGGACGCCTTTTAGATTGAGTGCTCCGGAAATGTAGTGGCTGAAAGAAAAAGATAATTTTGCACAGAAGAATTTGTCTAATACAATGTTCACCAGCTCAAGAACAATAAAACACCATTTTGGCATTGGAGTGATTGAAAATTCTGTCTTTCTAACGTCTCTGCTTGTGATTTTTGCAGAAGCTCAGGCAAGTAGAAGGCTGGGAATGCAGGGCTAAACACGCTCCTGCAGAGCCCCACCAAATGAACTTGACCCTCTCTCATTAAATGGAGGATCCTGAATGGATGTGTAATGAGTAACAGAGTGAGTGTTTTAAGCATAAATCAGTGCTGTGGATCCCTAAATCACTGCACACATTTACAGAGAGGATTTTGAAGTGATAATGAGCATCAGGTCAAGCCTTTGAGAAATGAAGAGTGCCAGGACTTGGCGGAGGAGGCAGCTGACATGCAAAGCAGCCTCTAACACTGCATTCATTCAGCCCCCCTCTCCCTGGAGATGGGATCTAGGACCTTCTGAAGCAATAACTGGATTTCCTCCATGCCCATGTTTTGTGTGGTGCTCTCACCCTCTTGCTCAGCACAGTCACCACAAACCCTGGGGAGGAATATTTAGAGCTAGACTGAAAGCAAAGCCCAAAACGAGCAGATTTGGTGATTGAGGGAATCTGGTGGTCAGAACAGGATTGTGGGGCTGCATTTCATCCTGTTGTGACTCAAAGCAGTTTGCCACTGATGTTTCCAAGGAGTGGACAGCCAGGTGAAACAGCACTGAGAGCAGGGGCTGTTAAATCCTCCCTCCATCCTTATACCTGCACACTCCACCTTTGAATATCAATACATCTTCCTTGGTGCTCTATACCCAGGTGCAACAGGCTAATAAAGGGCTTTTTAGATGACAAATCTTCCTGGATTTCATCAGCTGATTGCCATCTGGGGATGAAAAAGTCTGACAAAGGCTTTAAATTTGCCACTGTTTTGCCTTTTCCCAGCTGCAGAGGCTTGCAGAGGAAAAATGCAGGGAGGGAGGAAGGAAAGACTCTGCAGAAAAAAAAAAAAAACACTCTCAAGGCCCAGATCTGGTAGTATAAGAGAGGAGATAAAGATTTTAGAGAATACAATAGGAGGGAGTTTGTCTTTCTGAGTGAAATAACTTGCTCTCAGCCTAGGTGATAGCTTGCCAGTAGCTGTCACAAAGCAGATACCTCGGGGATCAGGTTGCAGTAAGAATCAGAACTTGAGCACATTTGCAACAATTATTTGCTTAGTGATGGCTTTGTGATCAGTCAAGAGTCAAGTGTTATGGGTTTAAAAATCAGCTTTCCTATATTTTATACTTGCAGTCAGGAAATTCTTAGGATTTCTGCTCTCTGGATTCAAGTGAGGATCAGCTGGGAAGCAGGGAGAGGTGAGACTAGTTCTGAATGTTCTCCAGTGTTTTGATGGTATAAGATAATCTGTGAATTATTATTTATTTTCAGCAGCCTTTCAGAAGGAATCCCCACAACCAAAGAAAGCCAGGCAGGCAGAGGCTTTGAGGGGCTGTTAAACTCTTGTCAGGATCATTTGCAAACTTTTTTCTCCCTAATGCTTCACCTCTCTCTGCGCAGTGACTCATGTGGAAAGGCTCAATCAATTTACTGGAAGTACAATCACTGTCCTCTCATCACTGACTGCATCTGTCTTTCTGTTTCCAGTGTGTGTTCACAGCTCAGAGGAACTTCAGGAAATGAAAGCTGACAATAGCTGCAGCTCGGCACAAAGGCGGAGGAGGTGACAAGGTGAAATAGCTGCATCTCAGTTTTACTCCCAATTCTGAAACCAGATTTTCATGCCATAGATCACACAGCAGTTTCTAAGCCTTTGGAAAAGGGATGTATCAAGGAAGGGGAAGAAAATGAAGGGTTTGTTGGTGGTTCTTTCATAATTTTGTGGGCTGGAGCATGAAACAAGCCGGAAAAATGCTGATTAGTGTGGGAGAGCAGAGTGATGGTATCTGTGTGCAGGTGGATGGAAACTCCTTGGGCTGGTGAGCTGCTCAGCAGCCCTGGGCCTCACTGGGGACAAGGGGCTGGCTCAGATGTGCAGCTTGGAGGGGTTCATCACAGGGTCTGTTGGCTCATTAAGGCTTGGTGGATGATGAAAAGCCCCAGCCCCACCTACCCATAGGCTCCAGGGTCAGGGTGAGAGCAGCAGGCTGGAAACAAAAACTCCTGCTTCCCTCCTTCCTTTTCTGCTCTCATTTCCTGCAAGTGCCTTGGTTCCCTCACCTGCACAAGGGTGTTATGATAGTTCTTTTTATAGTTTACTTGGATATTTTAAAGTGCTTTTTAAGACCCCAAAACTCTTACAATAATGTGATGGTGCAGAGAAAACATCCAGATCTCTGTAGGTTGTTGTCTTGTGCTCTCCTGAAACCAGAGATTTGGCTACTGATGTTCATATAGCTTGAAGAAATAAAATGATAAATTGCATCTAGCTTTGGCAAGAGGGTCTTGGACAGACTGTGGGACTGGAAGGCCAGCAAATCTGGACATCAGGCTAATTTCTGTCACTCTTTCCTCAGGCAGTATTGATGCACAATAACCCAGCTGCCAAATAAAATGATACCATCAGCTTCCAATTCTTCAACTTCTAGACCAGAGCCTTTCTTACAGAAAATAATCCTTCTCCAGCCTTTCATGTCTGGAGCTGGTACCTGCCACCATAGATACAAAATCAGGGCTGGGAAGTGTGCTTTTCTGTCTGAGCTGGCTCTGGATGGAGATGCTGTGAGTTAAAATGGTTTACAAACTTCTCTTTAATTGCACCGAAAGAAACATCCCTCTGCTTTCCAGCAGAGACTCTTTTCTAGCTGCATTCTGGGGCTGCCTGTAGCCTCAGAAATTCCTCTCCCCCACCAGAACTGAGTTACTTCTCCTTTCCTCTGTTTTTATTTTCCTCACACTCTTCAGAAAAAGGCAGAATATTTGCCCTCCGTGTTCCTCAGTCCTGCCAGCAAACACCTGTGACTCCCCAGCATTTAAGGAGTTTGACAGCCCACAGGGGTTGAAAAAACAACCTCTTAGATAAGGACTCAGAGATCCAATGCAGAAAGTCCCTGCTGATAAGGTCTGCACTTCTAGCAGGTATTTCTGTGCTAGGAAAACAGCCCTTGGGGAATGGGGGAAATTAGAGATGCCATAGACAAGGGGCCAGGGTCACTGAGCTGCACCACACCACAACACAGCTGCTTGGTGTGAGTGAAGAAAATCTCTGCTGCAGCCCAGATGTTGTCCATCAGGAGATGCTCAGGGGGGCATCAAAAAGGGAGGAGAAAGGGAATTTTTAGTTCAATGGTTAACAACTGTCCTCCTCCTGCCTTTCTTCACCAGAGCTGCCTTCTAGAATTGAGAAAGTAGCTAGACCCTCAGCATCAAGTTTGCTAGGTTTGGGTTTTTTTGTAGCAGGGTGGTCATGTTGAAAGAAAAGGTATCAAGTTGCAAAGTGAGTATGGGGCAGATGCAGCCTGTGTGGCTTTCTTCTTTTAGAACTTCCCCAAAATTTTTTGTCACTGGGTTTGCAACAAGTCCTTGCCCTTTTCCCCCACTCCCCACCTTTCCTGCCTGCAGGCAGGGCCCAGGCTGAAATTCAGCTGCTGCTTGCTGAGGCTGGCACGGTGTCAGTGAGCCCCATGTCCCCAGGCTGCTGCTGTGCTGGTGAGATGTGACTGTGGCTGATGAGGGAGCTGTTTGCTCACCAGCCTGTGAGGGAATTGCTGGAGTTTGCTGCTGGGGTGTGTGGTGGTTGCCAGTTCATGCATCAGCAGATGCTCCACAGGAGATCAGTGAAACTGCCAGAGGGGCCCTTGGCCCTTGGAGTTCTGGCACAGCTCAGGCACGAAGGATTATGTGCCTGACTTCCCCCTTGTTGATCTGGGGATGAACCAGAGCATTTCTGAGCTCTGCAGACCCAGTCCAAATGAGGAGAACTGGTGGGAAAGGGAAAACGTGGGAGGCCATCGCTTCTGTCAGTTCTGCCTCCTGAGAGACACCTCTCTTTCCCAGGTTTGTGTAAGTTTCCCTTCCTGGTTTGTGTAAGTCTTACAAGCAGCATCTGCTGCTTTATCTGCAGATCCTGACTGGGACAGTCCCTATCCCACCCCACAGCAGTGCTCTCTCTGGGACATTCCAGCTGGCTCCTCTGCAGAACCTGGCCACAGCTAAAAAATGGAGCTTAATCTTGAGGTTGGGCAGTGAAATTCTGGTGGAATCTTCCAGAGCTGCAACCCCAGCTGCTGCAGCTCCTTCCCCTTCAAAAGACCTCCACTCTTCAAAAATACCCTGGGCTGGAGCTTGTTTCTATCAGTTCTGCCCCCAGTTTCAACCATGAACAGGAAGGCTGGTTGAAATTTGGAAGAATGGATTAATTTGTTCTCTTTGATCCCCTCAGTACCAGCACATGATGCCTCTCTGCAAGTCTGGCATTCCAGGCCTGCTCCAGAGAATTTAATTGACCATTGTAATTGTGAGGCTTAATTTTTTTCTGGAGTTTCTCCTCGAGGGACAGATGAGGGTCACAGACTTGGAGGGCATCTCATTCCCCATAAAACTGTGCAAAACAGCTATAAACAGCCAGCCCTGAAGTTTTGCTTCCAGCAGTAGATTCCCAGACCTCTCTTGCTCTTCCACCCCCTTCACCCTTGGCTGTATTTTGGCTGGAGGAGGCAGCAGATAAAACCCTGAAGGCAGCAGCAGAGCTGGGGATGTGTCAGGAGAGATTGGGCTCTCTTGGTGAGGATGGCAATGGAGTGAGATCAGCTGCTGGCAGGAGCTGGGGGGGATGTGTCCAGGGCATAACCTCTGTCTCTGCCTGATTTTTGTGGCATCTCTTTATTTATTTGTACTTGAAAGGCTTTTTCCCAGTTTGTGGTCCTTTGTGCTCGTTTCTGGGGAACAATGAAATTGTGGGGTGTTTTTGCAGCAGTGGCTATGGATGCAGCTGGTGGCCATATAAGTACAAAATATTACCCTTATAAATCATTTCGTCACTTTTCCTCTGTGAAAAATGATCTGTCTTTATCAGCCCCCAGAAAAGCACAAATAGAAAGGAGAATTTCTTTCAAATGCTGCTCAGCATTATCAGATGGATGTCACAGAGCTCCCAGCAGGCCTGGCTTTGCCTGGGTTTGTGCCTTTTTTGCTGAAGGCATGACCCTGAGAGCAAAGTTTGTTGAAGCCTTGGGTTATACCACGACAACCAGAATTTGAGTCAACTCTCTTGTCCCAGTGGTGATGGATTTATTCTAGGCCAGAGGAAGTTCTCATCATCTCCAACTTTCCTGACTTGCCATCAAGACCACTGCCATTTCCAAAACATGTTTTCTGCTCCTTTTGGAGGCAAAAGGTACCATTTGGCACCGTTTTGTGTTCCAAATGAGCCCTTTGCTACAAGAACAGGATGGTTTCCCATTAGTGTTCTTGATAGTCTGGAAAAACACTGCAAACTCCTTAACAGATTCACGAATGTCAGGTTTATGGCATCATGTGTTATGGTTTTCTACACCCACTTCTTCCTCACAAGTCCTTGAAACTGTAAATAGAAGGAAGTGTTGGGAATGGCCAATTTGAGCACTGAGAAAAGGCTGGAGCAAAGCTGCAACCTTCAGAGATCTCCTCCAAAGGCAAGGATGGATTAGGGCTGACTTCTTCTTAAGTGATTTCTCTTCAACGAAAAGGACTGGCAAGGCAGGATCATCTTTGCCTTTTCCATCAGGAATGTGTTCTCTCTTGTATCTGAGGAACAAAGGAGTGATTAGGGGGCAGCTGTAATTGCATTTTTGGAATAAATTCCTGTTCAGATTTAACACTGTGACATTATGCTGTTTATGATGCGTGTAATTAAAACAAAGTAAAAAAAAACATTTTTTACTCTGCTGTGGCCTGGCCAAGGAGTCAGAGATATGTTGTGCTCCAAGGAAAAGGCTAGAAAAGAGAAGAGGGTGCAAGGGATAACTGGATTGTTTTGAAAGACAACTAAAAAGGGGAAGAAAAGAAAACAATAAAGCAGAGAAAAGCCAGAGGCTATCCATGCATATCCCCAGGCACTCTTCTCATTCCAAGCTTATCAGAATTTCTAGACCCTGGTTTGCTCAGTTCCTTTTGTTTGGAGTCCAGCTGCATTTCTGGTGCATGGGGGAGGAACCATTTGCTTTTTTGTGTCTCCTCAACTCTTGCCCTTCTCTGACACACGACATCACTCTGGGGGTCTGTCTGAGAAGCCTGGAGTTGGCAGGAGTAGAGCTCAGCAAACATCTCCCAGCTGGTGAAAGGAATTCCTGGCAACACCTGGCAAGTTGAATTTTGTCACACTCTTCTGCAAACCAGAGACCTTCACCTTGCATTAGCCCTCAAAACAAAAAGGCAGGATTTTCCCAGAGCCAAAATCACACAAAATAGGAGTGTCCTCCTGCCTGGTGACCAGCCCTTGCTCATGCCAGGTGCCTGGACTGGCAGGGGATGAACGATGAGATTGATCTGCCCAGGGAGGGATGTCTCAGCAGGGATTTCCTTGGTTGATTTTATTGGCAAATCTGGTATAATTCTTCCCCAGTTCTTGGAAAGAAGCATCCCTTTCCACTCCTAACATCCACATTCCCCACGTGCCCAGCTGAGGACTGGTGCTCATTCACACCCTGCTCTTGGGCAAACACAATTTCTAAGGTAACATTCAGGTGTCCACACTACTCAAGGCAGATTTTGATGTGCAGCAAAGATGATCAGACCTACAAAGCCTGTTGTGCACCCTAAGGTGTGGGGGCAGAAGGTCTTTGATGGGCTGGGCTATGGTCAGCAGTGTGGCTGGCTGTGATGGGAATGGCCATCCCTTCCACTATGAGGACACGTGGCTGTCTCCCTGGCTGCTGGTGGCATGTGAAAATGGGGAGGAAATGATCCTTGGCTGAATCAGAAGCTTAAGGGGGAATGGTCTGTGAGAGAGTTCCAAGGCTGGTCTTTATTAAAGACCTCGTTTGGTGATTTCCACTGAAGAAATGTCAATATCATTGAGAATCTGCAGCTTGGTGATGGATGAAAGATTCTTCTGCCGATGCTTGTACTGCAGGACTTTGTTTTCATTGATGAAAATGTGGAAATAGTCCTGGTCAGAGTAGATTTCAACCTGAAAGAGAGACTGTTATGTTCATGGGGACTTGCTGGACCTTGCTTCTGTCATCTCAGGGAGCTGCTGGATCTGTCCACCTACTTAAATTCCTGCCAGAGCCAACACACACACACTGCTCCCTCCCACTCTGGGCAAAAAGAGGGAATAACTGAGTTTTTCTTTTCATGATAACAAAATCTTCTGGTAATGCAAAGCCTAAATTGAAAACAAATGCAGTGTCCAGGGATTATCTGAGCTCTGCATGTCTGTGCCAGAACTGGTTATAAATCACCAGGTTATAACAGAATTGCTAACAGGAGACAAAGCCAGAGAGGGGATGTTGCTGAGTATGGTGCTGGCAGGAAAGGCAATGGGGAGCACCCCAATATTGTCTGGGTTATTCCTGGTACATCTGAGGGGACCTGGGGGGTGATGATAGTAAAAGATTTTAAAATCATAGAAAATTCAGGGAGTTAGAAAAAAAAGTTAGGCTTGGAAAACCCTGGGAAAAGTAAGCCCTGGGAAATGTTAGACCTCATGCTTGCTCATATCATGTGAAACTGCACCTGTGTAATCAGTACATGATAAATAAAATAATTGTTAGATGTGATTAGATATAATTATTGTTTAAAGAATCATGACAAACTATGTTAGGGGTTTGAGGGGGGATCATGAGAAATCCATGCTTGGGTAAAACCAATGCATACAATAAAACAATATAAGTTTAATAATTAATATGTAAGTTATATAATGATAGAGTATAAAAACATGTTCAACTCAAAACCAAGTCTGGTCAGATTTGGGTCTGTGTACCTCTGACACCCAGAGCTCTTTAATAAAGCTCCTTCATAAAATCATTCTGTTGTTGTGTGTTCCTGAATGCTAACAGTGACACAGGGTTACCTGAAAGGGCTCCTTTGCTCTGAAGGGGAAGGTGTTGTGAACCTCTTCCTGCCCCCAGTGGCTGTTGAGGAAGGAGTTGCAGACGATTCTGGAGCTGGAGAAGTGAGGGTTAAAGTGGAGAGCGATTTGATCTCCAGGATCACAGAGCAAATTAATTTCAAACCTAAGACAGTGAGAGAAAAGGGATGGGGAGCTGTGAATGATGTCTCAGGTCCTTGTGAGCCAGGAGAGCTGGGAGCAGAGCATGTCCTTACATGCTTGAACTGGAGCTGGTCTCACCCTTGACCACGATGCTCCATCCAGGACAGATTCCCTCTGGGTGCAGGGCCTCAAACTGCAGACGAGGAGGAGGGCACAGCAAGGTGGCAGAAATTAACTTCCCAACTCAGTCCTTACATTTCTTTCTCACGTTTTCACTGTCATCCTCCTTCTCTCCCTTTCCCACACAGGCACACCCTCTATCCCCGTCTTTTTCTCACTCCTAAATAATATTAGGGACTCTAAACTGATAAGAAATCAAGTCTCTATGACATCCAGTTGATGAGGTGGGATTTGCTGTCCCTGAGGTCTTTTGTAAAGAGCTGAGCGGGATCCAAGAGCAAAAAATTAAAGAAGAATTTGAATGCCTTCATTGTTGTCAGGACACAAAGATATTCTGCTTCTCTCTGCACCTGAGCAATACAAAATCTGAAGCAGAAAACTTCATGTGATGCTTTGAAGCAGAGGAACAGGTGTAAAGTGACATCCAGTCTGAGCTCATCCAGCTTTACACGGCTGATTCTTCCCACCAGTTCCTGCCTGATCCCTGTTCCACGTGCTCTCCCCATCAACACGGTTAAACTCGCATAAAATGAGCTGGAAAATGTTTCTTTTTGAATAATTCATAGTTTTATTAAATAACTCATTTTAATAAGTTCTTGCCATTTCACCCCATTTTTTAATTTTTTTTATTTTTTTCTTCCTTCAGCACTCTAATGATCTTGCATTTCTGAGCATCCCCTCTCACAAACCTATTCCCATTAGGAAAATTTCCCCAGCCTTGGCAGCTCTGTGGCTGTTTGTCCTTTCCTACAGGTCAGGACTTCAACTCCCCTGTTTCTTTCTCTGTCATGAGTTCCTATTTCCAATGCTTTTTTGGGATATGCAGTTTTTGGGCAGCAGATGAGACATTTGGGCAGGAGTTAGCGATGACCAACCTCATACCCTCCTGCCTGGCTGCTTCAGGAGGGCAGCTCTGGGACCCCACATGGCCACAGAAAGGCTGTGACCAGTGTTCAGCCCTGTGAGGCACAGACAGTGAGTTCTGGATTCAAAGAGCAGGTGGTGATGGCAGCACCCAGGTTCCCCTTGCCTTGACCGTGAGTTTGTGATCATTACACCAGCCCCAGCAGGACACACTCTGGAGAGAGCTGCTCCCTCTTTGCTGCTGGATGGAGGGCAGCACACAGCTCTCAGCTAAAGCCCTCCAAGTGACAATTGCTGCCATTAGGGCAGCACCACCCCAGTCCAGCCCTGGTATAACAAAATCTGTCCTGTATCCCTTTACTGAGCACTGTGAAACTCAGCTTTGCAGTACCCTGGACCAGATTGACATAGAGTGGCAGCACTGTAAACAGCACCCCTGTTTTATTCAGGATTTCCACCTGTCTGGCCCTTCTCTTCCTCCTTCCTGTCCCCTCTGCCAGGGCCGTGCTGTCACCCCCAGCCCGGGCAGTGCCACATCTGTCCCCAGCGCTTACCCGCAGTGCCATGGCTCGCCAGCCCCGCAGCCCAGCCTGGCTGCAGCACAGAGGGGTTTTATAGCCAGGCCAGGAGCCCACGTGTGCAGGGATTGGCATCACCAGTGGGCTGAGGTGTCCTGTCAGAGCCGCTGGGCATGGCTGGGATGGATGGGGAGCAGCAAATCCCGCTGAGCCCTGCAGGGTCAGCCCGGTCAGGCGTGTGGGACCAATCCAGCCCCGCCGTCCTGGGCTCTGACACCATGGAGCCCTGGGATCCAGAGGGGTCACATGTGGTTAAGGTGTGAAGGGAAGATGGGAGCTCCCAAAGATGAGGGAGATACCAGGAGTCACATCCACCCCAAGGTCCAGAGCAAAGGGAGGTGGCAGAGGAGAAATGGTGCCTCCAACAGGGACTCGGCTTCACCCTGACCATGGCAGATTGCTTTTCCTCCATGTTATCTTGTTTCTCTCTTTGTGAGTCACAGCCTGGCCTGAAATGAGCTGATGGCAGCTTTGTCACAGTCGCTTTTCCCCCTCGTGGTGCCCCGGGGCGGGTGAGGCTGGGGATGCTGAGCTCAGCATGCCCCAGTCCAGCATTTCCCTTCCCTGCTGGGGACAATGCAGGGATTTGGGAGCAGGGTGAGTGAGGCTTTGTCCAATATTTCCTGACACGGAAATGCACCACGAAATGAGCAGTGTTGAAATGAATTTCAGTGATGAGGTGTTTTTCACACTGGCAGGCAGCATGTGCTGCTGTGAAACTAAGCTAGGGAAGGGAGGGGTGGTTGTGCATCCCCCTCCTTTCCTCAGTGTAAATGTCCTAAAAACGGTAAGCACTGTCCCCATCCCTGTCTGCATGGGAGGCTGTGATGGTCCATGGCTGGTCCTACAGGAATCCATGGCTTTCATGGAAAAAAATCCCCTTAATGTATAGGCCACAGTGCTGGTATTATTTAATATTGTTTTTATCTCTGGCAGATAAGCAGAATGATAACTGCTATTCCATGCTCTGGTGCCCTAGGCAGACAACTAAGAATGCAATTCAGCAGGCACAGAAGCCAACAGCGTCTCTTGGGACTGAAAAGGCTGAGTCCCAGGCCAGGATTTGCCCATTTGGACTCTCAGAAAGCCAAGCCTTGTGGAGCTGAGCTGTGTCCTGGTCTGGTCTCTCTGTCCCCGGCTCTGCAGGAGCTGTGCTGGGGAGCAGGAGCAGAGCTCTGTGCTACAGATGGCAGCATTGGGACGTGCAAGGGAGCCCTGAGCCAGCGGCAGAGGCACCGAGGTGCTGTTGGAAGGACAGGGACAGGACATCCCTCCTGCCACTGCTTGGGCTGCTGAAGGAGGATGGACATTGGTGCCTCCAATCTGTCGAGCTGCATCTTTCCCCTTCTTATGGCCTGAACCCAATATTGTGCTTTCAGCCCCCAAATCATAACTCTCTGCTCATTTCTGCTGTCTGCAAGGGACTGCAGAAAGAAAGGGCTGATATTGAGATACTGACAGTGATGGTGGGCAGCACCAGGCAGAACTGCTGTCCTGTGTGTAGGAAAGAAGGGGTCTGCAAGCTAAAGTGTCAAGTCAAGTTTAAAATAATTATTTTAATGGCATCAGTGGATGGGGGTAAGGCTTGGGCAGAGCAGGTTGTGTTCAGGCAGGCTCAGCTCCTTCTCAAAGGGTGAGTCTGGGTCATCCCAAATCCAGAGAGAGACTTTTCCCATCAGACCAAATCAGGGGCTGTGATTTCCCCAGTGCACACCTCTCTCCACGGCTTCTCCTGACATTCTTATCTGCTGCCTGGCAGTATTTATACTTCCTCTGCAGCCATTTCATCTTCTTGAGGGAATTCCTAAAACTCCCCCGTGCAAACAGGGGTCAGCCCTGTGCTCCAGCCATGCTGCTTTAGGAATGTGTTACCCCAGGAAGGGTTTGGGATGTTGCTTTGTTGGCTCTCCCCCATTCCCTTTCCCCCAGATCCATGGCTCTGTCATAAACTCTGGATGAGATCTGGGGATCTCTCTCCAGCACTGCTGTCTACAAGGGACTGGCTGTGTCTGTGCTATGCCAGGGCTGGATGGTGTGAATGCACTTCCAGGCTTAGTATGGGAGAGAAAATAACCACAAAATCTTTGTGAGTTAAACTTTGGTGCCACAGACTGTGGTATCTCTATTTCTGCAATCTCACGCTGCTGTGCTTTCTGGAACCGGCCAGGAGAGGGCTGGAGAGTGCAGGCAAATCCCTGAGATAAATCATAACAAAATTCACACATGATTCTAACTCTAACTCTCCTCTAACTCTGGAAGAGTCTGATGCAACACCTGCTGCTGCTCTGGGACAGGGGTCAGTGCTGCAGCCTGCAGCTCTCATCCCTGCTGTAAGGAAACTCCAGGCTCTCTGGCAGCAGCCCCGTGCAGCTGCTCAGCCCAAGCATCCCGAGGCAGCTCATCAGAGAGCACCGAAGGAAAACATCACACCCTGTAAGGTGGCAAGAGAAACAGGGGAAGCTGACACCCTGGCACACGCTGCTGGGCCAGCTGAGCCTCCTGCCCCTCACTGCGGTGTCAGCCCCGCTAACGAGAGCGGCCTCGGCGCTGGCAGCTTCTGGGAACGATGTGTTTGTCAAATTTTCCATCCTTTGGGCTCCTGTTAGCACATCCCATCATCCTCCCAGTTAGGCACTGGTGCTGGGGAAGGGAAGGGCATGTTCTTTCCCCCAGCAGCTGTCAGGGTAGCTGCTGGGTATGGAATTCTGCTTTTATTCTTGCGGATGGTAAGGAAAGGAGCCTGGTTCTGTCCTGGACAGTGATGTGAATGCAACCCATTGCAAGTGAGGTCACTGCCTCTCATTGCTCTTTCCCACTCTGGTGGAAAGGGGGAGGTGATCCCACCCCTCGACAGGGCCATGAATCCACACAAGTGCAACTGAGGCCAAGCCTGGAGCCGCTGCTGTCCCCGGCTGCTGCTCCCTGCTCAGGACTTCCCTTCCGCGGCTTTGAGGAGCAGGGATGAAAGGCAAGGGAATGGAAACACAAAGCATGCCTGGTTTATTTTATTTATGACTGGCCTCTGCTTAAAAGGAAACCAGCATTATCAGTCTCAGAACCACCAGGCCAGATGAGTAAATGAAAGAGGAGGGTTTAGTTTATGATCAGGAGCTCGAGTTTGCTCTTATAAGGGCATCACACAAGGCGTTGCCTGCTGCCACCTTGCTGCTGCTCCTGTCAGGGGATGGCCAAGCTCAGCCAGAAACTGAACCAGGGTCTTCCAGAGGTGAAAGCCTTGAGGCAGAGAGTGGCTGAGATCAGGTTGTACCTACCCCTCCTTCTTTGGCTTGGGGCAGCTTCATGTGCTCTGACACAACATCCCTGCAGCCAGCACATCCCAGCGGGTCCGTACCCATACCTGCTGCACTGTTATCCTGCCATGCTTGGTGAGCCAGGACTGTCCTTTCCTGCTCAATTCCCCAGGGAGAAGGTGGTAAAACCATGTCAGAGTAGGTCCCTTTGCCCTGACCAGCTGGAAAGGAGTGATGGGTTTGGGGCATGGCTGGTGCTGATCGTCACCCATCTCTCCTGCTCTGTGAGGTGCAGGCAGAAGGTAAACACACACCCTGGCACAAGCTGCTGTTTAATGCCTGGGGTTTTTAGAGCCAATATTTGATGATCCGTAAATAATTGCCCTGTTGTATATGCAGGGACCTGATTTATCCTGTTCCTTCCAAACTCCTTGGGGAGACATCTGTCTCCTTCTTCCTGGTGATTGATGGAGAAGGAGGAGAGCTGGCACTTGGCCCTGTCGTGCTCCTCAGAGCTGGCTTGTGGGTGTACTGCTTGTCCCTCCGTGGTGGTCTCTGGCTCAGAGCTTCAGCAATGACAGATCCTCAGGGGAAGGGAGGTTATGTATAAACTCTCTGCTCACTTTTATGTCGAGTCCCCTGGCTCCTGAGGAGCAGTGTCAGACTTGTCAAATCCCCCTTCATCCCCCATTGCTAACTCTTGCCAATAAAGAAGTGCTTCCCGGTGGCTTCCCAGGTAAGGTTTGTCTCTGGGAGCCATTCTTCCTCAGTTTGAGCAGCTCTTATTCCATGTTGAATGATTTACTGCCCCAAAGCAGAGGGGGAGGACGAGGCACATCACCGGAGGGGCTGCAGCTTGGCCGTGTGCTCCGCTCCTGCGCTCGGCTGTGCACACAGGTAACAGCACGACCATTTCCTGCTGATGCTCCCCCAGCCAGCTCCGTGCCAGCCCCTTGGCCAGGTAGCCCACGTGGCAACAGGCCTGAGCACAGCACAGGCGGGCCACGCTCCACGAATCAAAGCCTGTGCTCCTGCCCCGGGCAGCAGCGCGTGGGCTGGAGCCGCAGCCGTGTGCCCGCAGGTGGGTTTGGAGAAGATGCAGAGGAGAGGGAAGCCTGGAGCAGTGGAAAGAGGGAGGGAGGCAACCTGTGAGGTTTTGGGGATGCTCTGAGGTTCAGGGAGCAGCCAGTCATGGTTGTCTCCTGTGTGCTGCAGCCCTTCTGGCTATTGGCAGGTTTCATGAGGACCGTTCGGCTCTGGAGAACATCGGAATTTGTGTAGTCCTGCTTTCTCACCATTTTCTATTGAGATTTATTAACATGGAGTCATAGTCAGGTTCTGACTTCATAAAAACTTTTCCATGTCCTTGTTTGATATCCTCATCTCACCTGAAAACAGTTGTCCCACAGGCTGGGTCCTAGAGAAGGTTCAGTATGGGGTCAGATGGTGACTGGCACCAAAGGAGGAGAGAAGAGAAGAACTCTAAAAATAAAAACAAAACCAAGACCATCAGTATCACAAACATTTCAGCCTCCTCCCTCCCATTGCTCAGCCCAGCCCTTTCCCAGGCACAGAGAAGTGCAAATAATGCTTACCCGGGAGGAAGATGTGCCAAGGCCAGAGCCAGCACAGCCAGCCTGGGGAGCTCTGTCCAGGAGCCACTGTCCATCAGGGTGGCAGAGATGGTGCTGCCTCCAACCAGGATGAGCAGTTTTTCCTCCAGGCAGAACACTGGTGGCCAGAGCTGGGACACAATAGATGGCATCATGCCGGGCTCCTGGAGCTGCTGATAGAAGTGGGAACTCCACCCCAAGGAGACCACCAGGGAGCCTAGAGGAGGTTTGGAGGCGTTTGTTGGGGCTGTGTTTGGTCAATGAAAAGAGTTTATGGACTGAGAGACTTGCAGCTCTGGGAGCCAGAGCATGTCTTTCCTCCACCTCTGAGTATCTGACCCACTCCTTGCACCACCACTGCTTCCTTCTCTTGGTCCTGTTGCACTGAAGCAGCAGCTTGTCATCTGCCCTGCTGCATCAGAGGGACAGTGACAGTAGAAGAAGGGATGTGAGGTCCACTCCCCATCCCAGGCTCTGGGAGCAGGTGGGATGACACGGGGTGGGGGGTAGGAAGGACATTTTCAGCCTGGCAGGGCCTGGTACACATCCAAAGGTACCAGTAGCAGCAGGACCCCACATCTGCTTCAGGCCACCCAGTCAAACCCTTGAGCTTGGAGTGCTGGTCCCCTCCACGTGGGCTCTGCTGCTGGTGGCTGAGGAGAGGTGCTGGGTGCTGCAGCAGCCTTCAAGAGGCAGCTGGGGAGGAGGATGCAGCTTTTTGCTATTTCAGAGAGCAGGGAGGAAGAGGAAGGGCTGCTAACAAAGACTGAAACTAGAAAAATGACAACGATGACAAAAAAACCTTGTCCCATTTAGGGAACCAAATGCATTTGTTTCCTGATGTGACCAGGATAGCTCAAAGTGAGAGAAAGGAGAGGCACACATTCAAGTTGCTGAGTGGCAGCTCAGTGAGGGTGGGACTGTTTCAGCTGGAAAGGACCGGAGGCCCCACCAGCCCTGACCTGCTCATCTCTCTCCTTTGCCTGGCTCCCCTCCATCCTCTTCCTCAGCTGCTGTCCAGGAGCAGCTGCCTTGCTGTCACACCCCAAAGCCAGGAGGGAGCCAAGGAGGTGGTAACCAATGGTACCAACGTTTTTTTGGAGATTTTGAGGCTCACAGTAATGCTGAGGAATGAAGAAGGGGAAGGGGAATCATGGCCTTCCCTATAGCCGAGTCTCCTGCTGCCCATCCTGCTGCCAGCTCCTCTGGAGCTGGAGGAGCAGCAAGCCCACCTCCCCCTCATCAGCTCTGCTCCTCTCTGCCCCTTCCCGCAGCAAGGATCCCTGACCCTGCTCCAGCTCCTCGTTCACAGACAGTGAAATTGTTCTTCTTGAGACAAACAAACAGACAGCCCCTGCCCCAGGGAGCCTGTGGTCAAGACGAGGAGATGCCATATCATTTGGTTTCTTCTCTATTTTCATTTTGGCTTTTAGACTTGCAGATGGGCTCCAGCCACAAAGTCTGGAGGCAGGTCCAGCTTCCAGCAACTCCTGGCTTGGGTGGAGGCTGAATCCAAGCTGTTGATTTAGTCCCTCTCTATTTCTGGTGCTGGGTTTGTACATAATTTGATTCTATATAGTTATGGATAGAACCAAGTAGAGCGTGAGAATTTCAGCATGGGAGGTGAAGGGATGCTTTATGAATGAAACATTTGTTAGTGCAAGGTTTCAGCAAGAGGAAGGGACACAAACTGGCAGGAAGAGCACAGTGTGGGGAGATGGAGGGGTCCAGCAAGGGGTTTAATCCACAGAAGGCTCCACCCAGACCCACCCACGCTTTGGCTACAGTTTTTCTGCTCACAGAGCAGCTCTGGGAATTGGGGTTGAATCCCATCTGCATCTCAGTAGCAGCTCAGGAGAAGCCAAGGCACGCTCAGGAGCTGAGGACAGAGCTGCAGCTCCAGAATGTGCTGTATCCATCTTCCCTGCTCCTGCCATGGCTGATGGTGGGTTTCCAAGCACTCAGGGCTCTGGAGCAGGCTCAGAGGGAAATGCCATTTGCTGCAGCCAGGGGCAAAACTCCCACTGATGGAAAAGGACAAGGACTGCAGGGGTTTGGCCTCCATCTTCAAGAGAGATCTGTGGTAGCTCTGACCTGCCTCAGCACTTCATCAATCCTGTTTTGTAGTTGATGTGGATCATAGCCTGGGGAGATGTTATCCGACCATGACTCTGCTCCTCACATCCTCTGCTGCTACTCCTCCTCCTCCTTTAGATCTGCCTGATGGGAGAAATTATCTTGTTTTCTGGAGCTTTTACCAAACTGCAAGGGGTTTTCCAAAACATCTGGAACAGCTCATGGAGCTGGAGTGGAGTGTAACGCTGAGGGTGGAAATAGGGTCATGGAAACGGAGGCACCCTGTTAGATTAATGCTTGGGAGCTTTGGGACGGGCTGAGTTCAAATCCTCACCCCACTCACAAAGGAAAACAGCTGGCAAAGAACAGTGAGACCCTCTCCACAGCATCACTGCCTCTGGTCCTGCTCCCCAGGGGAGGAACCAGCAGTGCCCACCCCATGACAGGGATGTGCTCTGAAGGGCAGCATGATGGGTGTCTTGGTGTCCCAGACCCAAACCCTGCTCCTCAATTCGGGCTGTGGGAGGAGCTCCAGAAAGAAGCCAGGATTTTGCAAAGGGCAATGAGGCCCCTTGGGTTATTTGGAGGCTGCCAGCTTGGCATCCATCACTGCTGAAATACTGAGATGGCTTTGAATACAAAGCAACATGTTGTTAATTAAAAGAGGGGTGTAACTGATGCCAATCCCAGAAAATGATGAAAATAGACCTCTGCTAACATCTTCATCTCTACAGGGCTAGGATTTGGACTGATAAAGAGGATCTTGTCAATGCCACAGCCTTGGTTGTGTGGTTTGACTTGGCGTCAGGCCGTGGTACAAATAGAGCTGGAGTGGAGTGTGCTGCTCAGATAAATTGATAAATTCTAACAATGCAAAGCCATCACAGCTCACCTGATGGGAGGACAAGTGGGGCTGGGAGGTGAAGCTGTCCTGGGGAAGTGTGTGGGGTTCACAGTGGGGTTGCAAAGTGATTGGTTCTTGAGCCTCCCTAGTTTTACCTGTTAAGTGAAAAAATAAAATTCTTCTGGTGACATTTTTAGACAGCTGCTAAAAAATAAGCCAGATCACTCAGCTTGGTGCAAGCCAGAATGGTCTTTTTTAGTACAACCACAAGGAGATTCTAGGAAAAGGAAAGGTGTGATTTATAGGATGGAACAACCTCCTTATTGGAAAGGAAAATATGTGAAAGCCATGGCAGAACCATGACCTTTAGCTTTATTTTAGTAGGACAACCTCTAAAAACGTTGCTGTGGTCCCTCAGGGGTAATCCAGGCTCCCAGGGCCAGATTTGTGATTCCAAAGACCTGCAGTAACTCTGGCTGTGCCCCATCAGCTGTGGGGGCTACTGTTGTCCTTGGCTGTGGTGGGCTGAGGATGGAGGGTGCATTTCCTGTGCCTGTGACAATGGGGTGAGAGCAGGGAGGGAGATGTCCCCAGCTCTGGTGTCCCCTTGCCAAGAGGAGGGTGGCACATTGGGAGTGTCCAGGAAAAGTGCCCCAGAAGTGATTCAGGGCCTGGAAATGTTGCTTGTGCAGACAGGGTGGAGAAGTTCAGTTTATTTTGTATTATTTTTTGTTATTTATTTTAGCACAATGTATTGAAAAGTTTTGGCTGATGGATGATGATATCCCTAAATATCAGGATTGAGAGGGAAGAGGGTTTCCTGGGCCAACAGGAAAACTGGGATAAGATCAAATGAATGAATACAGAAGGATATAACTTTGGGCTGGAATGAACACTGAGGTCATCTGAAAAATTTAAATGGAGACTGGAACACCCCATCCCCCTGCACTAACTGCCATGAAATCTTTTAACTTCTGCAGAGAATATTTGGGAGCTCGGGGTGAGGGATTCTTGCATGCCACAGCTCTGCCTCCACCTGTCAGCTCACAATAGGCTGGCGGGTTTTAAACCCAGATTTAAACACTGATGGCCTCAGGCTTTCCTATCCAGGCAAGAAAACAAGCTGTGAAAAAAGTAAACATGTCACTGAGGTATTTTCCTTTCAGATGGGTTGATCTTTCCGAGCTCAGAGAAAAGGACACAAGGAAGCTGCTGTCAGACACGAGGATACCAGCCTTGACTTCACAAATATTTGAATAATATTTGCTGAACTTTATGTGTTATTCCAGAAGAAAAAAAAAACCCAAAAAACCCAAAAAAACCACCAAAAAACACCAAAAAAAAGGGAAGAGTAAAGGTTTCACTGAACTCTGCCTGATGTGATTCCCTCAGGTAACCTCACTGCTCACCCCAGGCTCAGCAGCTGCCGTCACCACCAGCTGCACTTGTCCTGGCACACCTGGATGGGATTTTTGTGGGACCCAAAGCCCAAAAAGGGGTGGTGACCCATGGGATATCGTGCCTGGCACAGCACCACGAGATCCTGGCCCATCTCCATCAGGCCCACAGACACACATGGAATGCTGCCACAGGGATGGGCCCTGTCCCTTGCTTAGTGCACAAGCAGGACATTGTTTATGTAGGACCTCCCTCAAGTGCCTTTGCTGTTGAGCTCCCTCTGCGGTTTCCTGTGTTTGAACCCCTTATCACAGCCCTGCCGCCACAATATGTGCTCAGGAGAGTGAGTTTTATGGGTTGATAAGGTTTTATTGCAGCCAGACTTATTGATGGATGACTAAATAAAGGGGTGGGGAGCCTGAGGAGATGGGGCCTAGTCAGCTCCAACTTCTTCTAAACTCAGTAGTCTGCACACAAGTTTTAAGTAAAACCCAGGCAGTTTCAAGTCCAGTTCAAGCATAGCTGGGAAGGTCCTTGTCAGAGAGCTCCAGGGCAGCTGCAGTTTGTACCAAGGAATTGAGTTTCATTGAAATATTTGTTTCCATCCTGTGGCAAGAGGAAGCAGCCACAGGAATGCAGTACCCTGTCCACACCTCAGCCCTATAACACACCTCAGGAACCCCTCAGAGCCCCAGAACAGTGAGGGCTCCCCACTGCACCCCACTGGGCCATCTCACCAGGTATAGAGCTATTTGCACCCTCCTCTGCCTCAGTTTCCCTCTCCACTCCACACACCTCCATCACAGCTTTCCCTCCAGCTTGGCCAAGTTCTTCTCCCGGCAGCAGTTTGCATTTAACTTTTTCTCTTCCTTAGCATCAGATTAGAAATAAATTAAACTGGCCAGTAATGACTTTGCCAGGTGCTGACTCCTTCTGCACTTCAGCTCCGAGTGCGCCTTTGTGTGCGTGTGTGTACAAGCGACGAACAATGATTAAAGAGGCTTTATTAGTCCCATGAATAAGCTATAATAGGAAAAACCTGTGTCCTTCCTGCCAGTGAGCAGCATGGGGAACAGCTCTAGGAGTGCTCTGGCCCTGCTCTTGTGCAGAGAACAAGGCTGTGGCCACATTTTAGAGCGTTTTCTGATCTCTTTTACCCCAGTGAACATGCAGGGAATGCAATGTCAGACATGAAAATGGTTGTGTGTGGTCTCTTCAGGCTGTTTGTGGTGCCATGTGTCTGCTCCCTGCAGGAGTGGCTGTGCCCTGGGTGCTGCAGGGGAGTGGGGGCTCTCTCCACTCAGTTCTCTTCCATGAGGTTTAACCTGCCCCTGCTCATGGGGATGGTGGTCCTTCCAAGCACACAGGGTGATGTGGAGGCTGCAGTTCTTGGGAAAGGATTTGTTTGCAATGAGTTGAACCAATCTTCCCCTAAATCCATGCTGTGACCTGACCTCCAGCACAGAAAGCCCCACAGCACTGCCAGGGAGCCTGGTCTTCCTGATTTATCCATCTGTCTAACAGAAGAATTACCTTCTTATAAACTTCAGCTTGCTCATACCCAACCAAACACACCAGAACCTTTCCAGAATGTCTTCTATTTCTGAGATGGCAGACACTAGGACATTCCTCTGGCTGCAGGCTGAATTGCAGAGCATAAACAAACATTTTCAGGAGAGATATTGTCAGGCACTGGCTGTGGCTGTGCTGTTGGCTTCCCTTGATCCCAGG
Source organism: Cyanistes caeruleus (assembly GCF_971803275.1). Taxonomy (NCBI): domain Eukaryota; kingdom Metazoa; phylum Chordata; class Aves; order Passeriformes; family Paridae; genus Cyanistes; species Cyanistes caeruleus. Next base: position 12,405,149 of record NC_141717.1, read on the forward strand.
GATGTGTGACTGTCTTGGACCCACCACCATGGAAATAAATGAATTAGGGACTTCTGGGACCTGGGATGTGCTGTGAGGACAGCAGGTCACAAAAACAAAGCTGCCCAAAGTTACTGCTGCTGTCTCTGCAAGAAGGGACCAATTATTTCAAATATGCTGGGCCAACAGATACAAACTGTGGCCAGACACAGAGCCTGCCCTGTGGGTGTAAATCTGCCAGGGGTCCAAGTGATAGGGAAAGGGCTGATTTTTACATTTTGGTTGATTCCTCTTCCCAGCACGGGGCTTTAAGCTGGTGTCTCATCCCACATGACACATCTCATCAGAGCAAATGCCCTGCACTTCTGCCACGCTGCATCCAGCCAGGGTTCCACAGAGGAAATTTCTGGGAGCAGCTCGAGTATTGCAGTAAAGAGAGAAAACAGAGCAAGGTGTTTTCTTTCCTCCCCCATACCTCCATCCCTTCAGAAGGTTCATTAATGCTGGAGGAGGCAGAAGGCAAACACTGGGCTGCCCTTTCCCCTGTTCCTGCTGCCTCTGAATCACACTGGGCTTGCAGCGCTTCCTGCAAATGCCCCCCTGGGCCAGCCAGCCCATCCCACCCTCCTGCAGAACCCAGCACTGCCATCCCTGCTCACATACAAAGGAGGTTGCATCATAACTGCTTTTTAAACTCTGAGGCTTTTGAAGTCAAAGCCAAAGTTTGTTTTTACGCCTGATTCGAGCCAAGTCCCTTGTTCCAATGTTTACGAGAGTCTCTTTGGTTAGCAGGCACTCACCTCACCTTTATAACAGTTGGGTTATCTCAGCAATGTTTGTCCAGACTGGCAAGAATCTGGGCTCTTGAAGAACTGAAAATCAAAGGAATCTGGGCTCTAGAAGGACTGAAAATCAACGTCATGAGAGACACCAAACAACAGCTCTACTGGAAAACTTCCAGCTCTTTCTTCAGCTGTGGCTGAGATTATCAGGATTCCCTGGAGGAGAAGAGACATATTTTGAGGATAGACATCCTTTAGAGGGAACAGGGAGAACCTCAAAAACAGGGCCTTGAAGTTCACAGGGCAGGGATGGAGTCAGCTGCACCATCGCTCATCCCGCTGAACCCCAGCATCACTCACATTCCCTACATCCATAGTGCAGGAAAAAGATGCTCAAACTGGGTGGCAGGGACCCCCAGCATTCCCAGGAGCGGTGGGTTTGAGCAGGGAGTGACTGTTCCTCCACCTGTGGGCTCATTTTGGAACTGTGTCACCACAGTGACGGCTCCGGCCACGGCGCCTCGCTTGCTGGCACTGGCAGGACCCCTGGGATTGTGTGTTCTCTGCTGAATATTTGCATTCACAGACACCACCCTGGCTGGTCACAGCATCCCGGTTTTCCCCCAGAATCAACCAGCCAAGCCGTCTGCTTGGAATATGCATCGCGACTGAAGGGCTGAGGCTGAGCTGGCAGCAGAGGGAAGGAACCACCACCGCCAGCAGGAGAGCCGGGAATGGGCCGGGTAACCTCAACCCAAATACCTCACCCCGGGCATGGAGCAAAGGAGGCGTTCCGGGGAAATCTGGGCCGGAGGATGAAAGCTGAGTGGTTAATGCAGCGTCTTCTCCCAGCCGACTTTTCCAGTCGCGGCTTGCACGGGCTTCCTCACGGACATCTGGCAGATGGTCCAGGAGAGGAATGTAATGGGTTGTGCAGATGGGAGGTGCCGCGCTCAGGTTGCAGCCGTGGGGCAGGGAGGCAGTGTTTTGTTTATAAACACAGGCAGGATGACTAAGATAAGAAGGGGATGGTAATTAAATTAAATTAAGGCTCTGGAAGTCGTTAGATGAGCCTGAAAACATCAGCAGTCACTCGAATTCCTGGTTCTGCAAAACAGGGGCTCACTGTGATGGAGCATCAGAGGGTGACGGGGGAGCAGGGGGCTCTTTCATCAGCTCAGCAGGAAAGGGATGGACACAGCTCTATCCAAACCGGGGGACAGAGGGGAGTCAAGTGAAAATGAAACACCAGAGCACCGGGGGGGGAAGGCAAAGTCCACAAAGGTTCTTCCCGTTCCCCTGGGAAAAGCATTCCCAAGCATGGATGGGGAACTGAGGCGTGTGGGATGAAGGGACAAGGTTCCCACCGGGATTTTGGTACAGATGATGCAAAGAGCAGAGTTTTGCAGAAGTCATTAGTGTTGTAAATGCCCCTTCACATCCAGAGCATCTCTGCAGGTGGTTTGAGCCTCTTGGTGAGAAGTGGGAAGCAATCAGGTGAGTGGGGTGAGGAGAAAGGCAGCTCTGACCCAAACTGGGAGGCATTTCTTGGCTGAGGGAGTGGCAAAGCCTGTCACCCACTGACTGGGTGGTAGGACAGGTTTGGAGAAAAATGAGTTAGGAAGTGTGGCAGCTGAGGTGCAGGTTTTGGATGGGTTTATGTATCCAGCATGGAGCTGTACCTGTGTCTGATACGAGAAAATGATGCTCAGAGCTGAACAAACCCGCCCAGCACTGGGCTCTTGTGCCTTCTCTTCCCAGGCCTGCTGGTTTGCTGAGAGATCCTGTGTTGTTTATTTTTTCTCTGCTGCTTGCAGTGGCCCTGATACACCTCCAAACCTTAAATGCTTTCCCTGCTGCCCACATGGGGTAAATTGGTCCTGGGAGCTTTCATACCTCTTTGGGAAGAGGGATGGGCTGAAAGGTCCGGATGCTTCAAGACAGGCAGAGTGGGGGGCCAGGACAGCTCAGGAGAAGGATGTTTCATCAACATCTGTGACCCAGAGACTTACATCTGCTGCAGTCCCAGCTTGGGAACCTGGCCCCAGAGAACATGATGTAGAGACATGTGCTTTTTAGCTCAGGAGGTCTTTCAGCCTCTCCTAGTGCCAGCCCTTTGCAAAGGGCTATTGAGAAGCATGGAGGAAATACCAACAGCCCTTGCAGCATTAATCATGGCCAGGATGATGAAAGCAAATAAAATCCTTGGCTGGATCCTTGGAGAGGGCAAAATACTCTTTTCCCACCAAGTGTTTGCAGGGTTGATCAAAGCTGGGCTGAGGGAAAGGTTCTCTCTCATGCAGGTGTTAAGTGGAGAACAGGTAACTTACTGATGGCTGCATATTTCTAATTAGTGAAGTAAGGATCCATGGCAGCCCTCAGAGCACCCTCATGCCAGAGCGTAGCACACTCTCTAATCTCAGGCCAAGCCCTGGGAAACCATCAGCTCACACCCCTGCCAGAGCCTGGCTGGGCATCAGGAGCTGCAGGAAGGTGACAGCTTGGTGTGACGCTGATGGAGAGGGAAGGACCACCCTGGTGAAGAGGCTGGAGCAGCCAGAAGGATGTATAACAGCTTTTAGGGATGAGGCTGCTCCTGCAGGCCCATCAGTGTGGGTAGATACCTCCCGTGGGGCAGCCAATGCACCCCCACAGTGGATTCACTGGTTTGTGCTGACAAATCCTCTCCTCTTTGCCCAACAGCCCCCAGAAGGCTTTTTTCCTTCCCTGGGGGCTGCAGGGAGCGGGCTGGCAGCTGGAAGGGCTGGGAGCCACGGGCCCAGCACGGGCTCAGGGCCAGCATTGCTCTGCAAACAGCCAGCATCGGTTCAGGCTGCTCACGGCACGAGCGTGCCAGGGCTTAGGGCTGCATGGCCCAGCAGGGCTGAGTCTGGCTCCTGGCACGGGCCAAGTGTGCAGTGGGAGCTCAGCATTCCCTGAGGAGCAGGAGGCACAGATCCATGGCTCCAGCTGTGCTCCGAGCCATGACCACAGGTCCCTGCCACCCCTTCCTGGTCAGTGGGACACCCTGAAGAGGTTTCAGCCACACAGTTCTGTCCTGCTGTGGTTCCCAGGGCAGGCTGAGCTCCCCATGCAGCTCCCTGAGGAAGAAGCCGATTTTCCAACCACCGTCTGGGGCTTTGGGGGGAGCATGTGCCAGCTTTCGTCGTGCTGATCTCCCCAATTAGTCTCCCATCTCCTTTTCTCCTCTTCAAAGCACTAAGCATCATTAATCTGTTTGGAGGATTAATGCCAGGCTGAGCTGGGGAGGACGGTCCCGGCCCTCTCACACACGCAGCCTTGCACACTAATAGTTTTTGCTACCCCGTCACAGCTGTTAAGGCCACAAAAGCCCCGAGTAATGTGATCTCCCAGGGCCCTTGTCCACAGAGGCCCAGGCACCCTGGACCCTTTTGAAGGCAGGAATGTGGCTGAGCATGACCAAGTTTGTCCCAGCCGTGGCCTTGTGCTCTCCTTCCTGACCATCCAAGCAGGAGTTAACTATGCATGAAGAATTGGATCAGCCCATGGGACAGCCAGCCCTGCTCCCCCTTCTATCCTCCCAGCTCCCATCACCACAGAGTGTCTCAAGTTCAGGGGTGAGTGGCCCAAGGCCAGGAGACTGTGCTGCAGGCACTGATGGGCAGAGAAGGGTTTAAACCAAATTTATGACAATAAGCTTGGCATAGATTCCAGACCCTTTCCCATAATTGATTTCTCAGGAGTCAATGAGCTGGACACACACTGCAGGAGAGATCTGACATAGCAACTGGCATGGGCCATGGAAAGTGGACCAGGTTGTCTTGGGATGCAGAATGCATCCCTGTGCATCTCTTACCAGGACCCAAGGACTTCTCCAGGCTCTTAAACGAGATGGACACTGGCCACACAAGATACAGGAGGGCGCTGGTTGCTCTGGGGGCTGTGGGAGCCTTGCCTCAGGTCTGAAAGTTCTTTTCCCTTATCCCATGGCAAGGGACAGAGAAGAGTGCTCGCTCTAAGTGCCCTCCCTGCTGCCCAGGGAGGTGGGTACTGGGGTGCTGTGCCCACGAGGAGGGAGCTCAGCTGTTGTTTAAAGCACTGTCTGCTGGAGACACTCCAGTCTGGATTTCAAAGCAGGTGCCGGCTCTTTCCTTGGATCTGAGGTGGCTCAGTGGGATTGGGCAGCTTTGTAATTTGAAACAATGGGGTTAGGGGGGGACTGTGCCGCTGGCAGCCCCAGCCATACAAGGAAAGAGGATCCCACTGCTTGCACAGCCCCGCATTCTTCATCCTCCCCCTGCCCCAGCCTGGGACAGGCAGCCCCCAGCATCATCCAGAGGCCCCCAAAGCACCCGATGGCAGAGGCCAGAGGACACTGAGATGGGCATCAGGCACAGCTGGGTCCTGTCCCTCCTCATGCTGTTACAGGTTGGATTTGGGTTTCTCTCCCTCTTGTTTTCTACATGGTGCTGAAACTCTACGCCAGGGTGGGAGATGCTCGGGGGAATTCGCAATGGCAGATGGTGGGGAAAAGAGAAAAGGACAGAGCACACTGCCTGTGGGCACGTGAAAACAACACCGGGAGGGAGTGTGGAGTGAACAGCCAGAGGTGGCCAGCCTGAAATGAAAGCTTTTAATGCACAAGGCTTTCCTGCCTTCCCTACACACACACACCTGCAGGCCAGGAACAATCCCGCTCCGGATGCCTTTTTCCTTTCTTTCTATTTCTTGCTTTTGCTCTCTTCTTCCTCTAAAACAAAGATGTTTCTCCAGATGCACTGGTCCCCATCCAACAGATCCTTTTGTCTTGTCGCTTTGAATTATATTTTCTTTGTCTGAATTTGCCATCTTCCCAGGCTGAGCACTGGATGTCTCATTAGGAGGGAGATTCTGGTCAGCGGTGCCAAAACTCCTCGCAATGCTGACACAGAGGGATCCTTACTGGAGTGGAGATGCTAAAAGCTAAATCTCAGCCAAGGGAAGACTGTAGAATGAAGTCAGAGTGGAGAGATGCCCAAAGGGAATCTGGAAACTTTGGGATGATTTTGGGATTATAAAAGGCATGAAGAAACATTACAGGAGCAGAGCCAAAAGGCTTCTCACCCCAAGCATATAATTTCCCATGCCAGAAGTGGCGCAGTCCCCTGGTTCTGTGGGCCACGTGAGACCCCTGTGGATGCTGTCCCCAGGGAGAGGCACAAGGGCTGCTCTGGCACAGGCTGATGACAGCTCCTGCTGTCCCCTGCTTCAGGCCAGGGCCCTGAGTCAACATCCCTGGGTGGGATGCCCTGAGCTGCCAGGCAGGCGGGTCCTGCTGAGCAGCCCGGCTGTGTGGTGACTTTATTCCAGACCTCAAAGGGCATTTGGGTGCTCAAACCCAGACTTATTCCTTCCAACTGGCTCGATCTGGACTAGAAAAAGAAATGAGCTCTCCCTGCAGGCCTGCCCTCACTTAACTTTGCAAGAGGAAATTTTCTCCCGAGCTCCAGGGATTGCAGGACATTTTTGATGTGAGGGAGATATGGAAAGCAAACCTGACCTTTTCAACCAGAGAAAGGCTGTTTCCCCACAAGCCTGTGTCGCAAAAAAATGTTGGGTTTTATTTTCCTTCCAACGCTGCACTGAAAACAAACATCCAAACCTCAAGCTTTGCTACAAAGCACGATTGTCTCTCAAAACCAGCTCTTGCCCATTTCTATCCGGCCCTGCCTCCCTGTGCTGCTCAGGGCTGCAGGCTCAGGGAGAGTGGTGGGATCAGCCTGGGAAGTTATTTTGTTCCCACCAAACACCTTGGCTAGCATGGAGCCCTTTTATTGCTGGGATGTCATTCACACTGTGCTTGTTTAACACACATACCAGCTGCCTCTTCATGCTACTGGTCTGAGAACCAGGGCTGAGCTCTTCCCCAAGTTCACAGGAACACGGGCTCATTAGGGAATGTGGGATGTAAATCCCTCGAACGCTGCATATATTTGCATCTGCACCTGATTTTATCTCCTCTCTCACATTGCAGGATTGCCCTGCTCTGTCACGTTGGGGAAATGCAATGCACCCCTCACGGATTGAGTTTGGGATTCTTCTTCCGCTGTTGGTGGCTGGTTTACTTTTCACTGTTTTTTAGGGTCCTATAATGACCAAACAAGGACTTTTTTCCATCAAACATCATGGCTGCTGCTCAACCACCACATGGCCCCCAAACCAGCATCATCTTGAGTGGCACCACCTCCTCAGGCAGCCACAGCGTGGCACATGCATGGAGCAAGCCCTTCCTCAGCCGCTGTGACTGTTTTCCCACTTTAGGACATAACAGAAGATCCTTTCAACAACATTTCCTTTGAAAAATAATCCATCTAGCTCTGTTTTTGGAAAGTGCTCCATGCTCTGCACAGGAAGAAGTTAATTACTGTCCGGGGGGTGAGGGCGTGTGTTCTCAAATGTTTTAAATGTTTAATTTTCTTGAAAGAAAAACCATCTCTGATCTCTGTTGGATCCTCTCCCTGTTTATACAGAGGGTTTCTATTAGCACGGCCAACAGAACATCCCTGACTGCAACGTCCGTGTCCTTTTCTTCTTCCCTCAAAACAGGAACCCCTCCCAAGGGGGTGTGTCCCTCCTCTCCGTGCACCTCTCTCCAGGGAGCGAGGAGAGCCCAAGCCCTCCTGGCAGTGTCTGCTCCAAGGACTGCTCCATCCAGACCCTGAGCTGTAGTGAAATGATCTCTAAAAACTGGTGCAACTTTTCCTTTCCTGCTCGTTTTCTGACAGCCCCTTCCAGCAAGGAGGATCAAAATGTCACTGAGACCTCTGCTGCTGGGTTCAAGCCAACCTCTGCTCATGTCAGCTGGGGATGGACCATGATGGTGAAACAGCCACAGCTATTTCAGATGAGGATTTTAGGCAGAGGTTGTCCCACAGACATCCCTGGCTCCCACCATGGAATAGTGTTTACAGTAGGGGCATCATGGCTTTGCTTAGTCCCAGCCTCCTCTAACGACACTTCAACGTCTTGCATCCCCTCTGCACCACGGATGGGCACAGGCTCCCAGGCCCACACAGATGATCCCAGCTGTTGGTCCCCACCTTGCTGAGGTCCTTTATGGGGTGCTGAACATTGCTGCTGTGGAGAGCCTGGGGAGATGGGCTCTGTGGTGGGACAGACACACATTGCCTGCCAGGACACCAAGAGCTGGCCATTCCCATGGAGAATTGATTTCCTTTTGTTATGCTGCTTATCTCAGCCCTGCTGGTGCTGCCTCCAGTTCATTGTCAGGGGTGCTAATTTAATGCTGATGAGAGGGCTAGGAGCATGACCATTAGTGCAGTAATACCCATTTGATATTCAATTTATTACAGTAAGGAAGAGGTGACTAAGAGGAAGGGCTGGGGACAGCTGTCAGGGTGACCTAAGTGTGCATGCTGTGACATTTACAAGCTGTGCTGGAGACCAAGGTGGGCAAACCTTGTGGAGCCTCTGGATTTTAGAGGTCGTTCTGTGAAGAGCTTGGGGCTGGGGATGTCACCTTCTGGGAAGAGCCACCACATGAACCATTGTGTGGGGTGGATGAGGTTCTCAGGATCTGATCCACTTCCAGAACCTCTAGACTAGTGTTAACTGAGTGGGGTTCCATGAGAGAGCAGATGGAGAGGGTTTGCTCTTCATCCACGTGTGTGGGCGTGAAGGGGATTAGTTGTGGGGCTGCTGAGAAATGGCGAAGGACTTTGGCACTTGTTTGTGGGGGTGGAGCTGGGGGAGCCATTGGACAGGTTGAGGTGAACAAGTGGGACCTTGAAGGCTCTGCATCCGGGTTTCACAGCTCCATCTCCTGGGATGACTTCAAACCTTTCCAGCCCTAATTTTCGGCTATGAGGTTCCTGTGGAGCCCCTCTCCCAGAGCAACTGGTATCTCACTCCCATGGCTTGTGTACTCAAACACAACCTGCAGCAACCAAAGCCCACAGCACCGCTTCTTGCAGCAGGCTGGGTGCACAGCACAGCTCTGAGCTGAGGAACCAGCTCAAATTGCTCCTCTCAGCTGCCCTTCAACAATGTCATCCATATGTTGGGCTCCAAACATCCACCTGTGTTCAGGACAAACCAGGCTCAGTTTGCAGAAAGCAAACCAGTCTGGTGCACAGACTGTATCTGTGTCCCATCACGAGTGTGTGGATGGGACAGACATGTCCCAGTAATGTTGGGAGGAGAAACAGGAGATGGAGAGGACAGGAGGAAGAGGAGACAGGGCAGAGGGCCATGCTGGGAAGGCTGTGGGGGCTGCGTGTGCATCCGGCCAAGCCCACGTGCTGCTCTTCGCACTGAGAACTGCTGTGGCTGGAGGAAGGGGCTGCCTGGGGAGCACTCAGCCTCTCCTTTGCTGGGTCAGGGCTCCTCACAGCTTTATTTTGGCTGTGGGGGCGGCAGTGATGCTTTGCGGCGAGCTGTTGGGTGGCTGGTGGGGCTGGAGGAGCACCAGAATGACTTTATTTTGGAAAAATGTCCCTGTGGAGCACTCAGTGTCCCTTGGCTATCCCAGCCCAGAGCCGGTCGAGCCTCTGGGACCTGCTCCACTCACAATTGTACTCGTCCAGTCTCTTATCGCTCTGCTGGGAAAAGAGCTGGCGAGAAAGGGAGCCAAGCCCGCGCGCGCTCGCACTCCCTTTGGCACGCCTGAGCCAAAGGCTGATTTCTTTCTTCCTTTCTTTTTCCTTTCTTTTGTCTTTCTTTCTTCCCCGGGCACATTTTCCAGGTTGATACCGTGGCAGAGAGGATAAAAACGTGGTGGGGCTTTGGCCAGGATTGTGGAGGGGAAACGGTGTAGTGGTGCTTGGCAGCACCGTGTCTGCTGTCGGGCCAGCCGGGTGCCAGGCAGGAAAGGGCGTCCCCAGCCCTGCTTGGAGCCAGACGAGGAGAGGAAAGGGATGGGGACAGAAAGGGCAGAGTGGCGCCCGGGGAGGGGTCACACCAGGTGGGAGAGTGCCTGGCTCCCCCCAGGCAGGTTGTGCCCTTCAGCCTCACTGTGGGCTGGAGAGCGGGGCTGGGTGGACAATGTGCTGTTGAATCTGGCCCAGAATAAACAACTTCTGCTGCTGGAGAAAACAGCTGGCCTGTTTTCCAGGCAGACCGGGAAATGGTGGAGCCTTTTTCCTCTGGCCCTGTTCCAACATGGAGTTGCAGCAGCATTAACCCACTCTGGCTGGATGGGAGTGGGGAGCTTGTCCCAGGATGGGTGCTGGATCCCCAGGGGTGGGACAGGGCTTTTCCCATTTGGCTTGTGCTCTGGCACTGTCACCATGTTTCCTGCTCTTACCGTGTTGACCATGGGTCTCCTTGGATGCTGTTGAATAGAAACCCTCTGCCTTGAGTCCTGCTGCTCTCTGGAGGTGCTGGTGACCTGCTGGAAGAACAAATGGAGCTGGAGATGGGTCTGGATGTTCTCACTCAGCTTCCCACACAACAGGGGTGAGGTGGTATTGCAAACTATGGGGTGGAAGTACAACAAAGAGCAACCCACACTTCCATGGGGCACTTACCTTTAAGGAAGACACCCAAAGAACCCCCAAGTCCATCACCTAATAGCATTATTGTTGCCAAAACCGTGGATTTCCCTTCCCTAGAGTACATGGCAGCCTGGTGAAATCCCCGTGTGTTTGCAGACCGGAGCAGAGCTGAGCTTAGCACAGACACGTGAGTGGATTGGCCACAGAGCCCCAGGAGTCAGCCATAGGATGCTTCCCCATGGGAGGACCAACTTAGCATAAATATTTAATAGCTCCAGTAAATATTTAACTTCTCTGACATGAGCGAGGATGGAAAAAACAGACCCTGGCGGGCAACCTCACAAAGCCCCTGGGTGAGAGGCTTTGGAGCTCTCTTCCCAACTCTGAGCCCATTGTACGGGCTTCTAGGCAGGAGCTGGCTTTCATTAGATGTGCAGAGCCTAAGACAGGAGGCTGTGATCTGGAATCAGACCATTATAAAAATAGCGTGCCCTTTGCATGAGTCAAGAAACACCCGCTCCCAATTAAACAGGAACGTCATCCATCCAAGGTTCAGAGCGGCACTTCAGCTGGCTCGTGCTCAGCATTGTGATCATCTCTTTGGGCAATTCCAGCTTGAGAGAGCCTTTCTGGGAGGACAAGTTTTTTAAAGGGTGGGCACAAGTTGTGCAGAGGAGGAAATTCTGCTCTTCTTTGTTCTTGAGGCTGCCTAATGCAATGAACAATCACAGAGGAATTTTTGCCCTCTCCAGCTATGGATGGCACACGTTGATTGTGGTCAGTGCAAAATGCCAACTCTGTGCTGAGGGATCAGGAATGCCTGGAGCAAGAGGAGACCTGCACACTCTTGCTCTGGACCCATGCAATCCAGCCCTCTCCTCTAACGCACTGAGCTTCAAAATTCGGTTTTCATCATCATTTCCTCTCGTTTCGGTTGAAGCACCACTGGCTGAGGGGATGTCCCACATGTGCAAAATGCTAGAAAGCCCTTGTCCTGCATATCCAGCTGCCTCAGTACAGTGGTCTGGGATTTCAAGAACTGGCAAGTGGTCACAGAGTTCTGTCACAGCCTGTTTTATTTTGAAGAGCCAGTCTTGCACAGCGAGGCCTAGAAACGCTGCCATCTGGTCGAATGTTTCTGCGCTAATATTAGTGCAGCTAAATATTTGCATGTGGGCCTCTTTTAGCACTGTGTCTCCCAGAGGAATATGGGCCACGTTTCTGGGGTTTTTAATAGAAAGCAAGAGAGGCCATGAAGTCAAAGGAAGAAAAGGTGTCAGAAAACACCAGGTCAATGGAATGGCACAACAGGGGCACTCCAGCATGGAGAAGAGTCCTCCAAAGGCTCTGTGTGACCAGTTCCAAGTGATGCTGAGGGACTGGTGCGGTGCCACGTGGGTGTGGGCTTGGGTGAAGCTCTGTCTCGTGTAAGGGAGGAAGCCTGATAGATCAGCAAAGCTAAAACCACTCAGACTCATCCTTCCTGAGACACATTGCCCGATACTGGTTCTCTGAACTGTGGTTTCCTGATGCAGCTCTTTGATAAATATTTATCTCTGCTCTATTGCAAAGCAATTAGGATGGCCTCAGAAGTGGGTTTATTCAAGAGGCACCACAAAAATAAGACAATTTGTATAATGAATGTATCTATTTATTTTCCATTCATAAGGGCTCTCCTGAAAGCTCCTGTGGAACCAGGCATTTCCCGAAGCTTTGTGTGTCCGTTTGGTGCCGCACAAAGGTTAAAATTCACATCTCTGTTGTCACTCACCTCATACTGGTTTTACCCCAGTGTCCACACACTAAAGCTGCCAGCTTGCACCACTATAAGGGAGAGCTGAACAGGCTTTAATCAGGCCACTGGCTGCCATTTGGGAGGCTGCAGTGTCCACATGTGCATCTCCCTGTGCAGCTGTTGGGTAGCACTGTAGGTGAACACCCGCTAACATTAATTAGGCTGTGAGGGCTGGGGTTTTGCTGCAGAAAAAAAAAGTGTTGCTGTCCCAGGAACAGGTCTGGGAGTCTTACATGAAGTTCTTGGTCGTGGGGAGAACGGTGGAGGGATGTAGTCTCCAGATCAAGCTGTGAGCTCATGAGAGAAATGGTTTTTAGTTTCCTGCTTTTAGCTCATTTTAATATTCCTACTTTCAGCTTTGCCCAGGACAGAGAAGGTGCTGGGGCCATTCCCAGCCTGCAAACCTTTAGGGCACAGGGTGGACACAGGCAGGTTACACTGACTGCTATGGGGTCAGATCAGGGGTCAAGCCCCAATTTCCTGCTCATGCCTACCTGGAGCCTGACCTCATTCCAGTGGCAGCCCACTGCCGCAGGTTGCACCAGGACATTCCTCAAGCCCTGCTGTCAAACACGGCTGCATCACACCCATTCCTTAGGATCAGTCACATTGTCCCATCCCTGAAGGAGGTGTGGAGACACCAAGGGCTTTGCACATCCTTCGTGGGGTCGACTGAAGGGTTTGCACAACCTTTGTGGAGGAATCAAGGGTGCTGCTGGAAGAAAAAAGAGCTGGTTTATGGACTTGTAGCACAAACCAAGCAAATCCTCCACGTGTCATGGCCAGAAGATTAACTGGGGCCCAACTCTGGGAGGGCGACAAAGGGACAGAAGAGGTTCCTTTGTTGGATTTGGGAAGAGGCAGCCCCCTGCACTCTCTTTTGTGGGGTTGCCGCCTCTTGCTTTGCTTTCTTCCCCTCTCCCTTCAACAGGTTGCTCGGCACAAGCCTCCCCGGCATTCAGGGCCATCCCACACCCCCTCCCCATGGCCCATCACCATCTGCTCACCACAGCCCCTCACAGCCCAGCCCCGAGCCCTCGTCCACCGTGGCTCCACAGCCCTTTGTGCCATTTTTTCCCCTCGGTCATAACTCCTCCACCACTTGCCCCTCGCTCCCTCCTCCTTGCCCGTAAAGGCAAGAGGTGGGAAGGGAAAGGTTTCCCCAGCTCTGTGCAGAAATGTTCAAGTGTGTCAAAAGACAAAGCCTGTCCCCTTTGCAACCCACCAGCTGCTGCTGCCACAAAAGCAGGGAGAGGAGGGGGGCCAGGAGCGTGGGGGGCACTTTGTGACCCGAAAGGAAAAACCTTGAGAAAAGAACAGAATAAATATCCCCTCCTTCCGCCCCTTCTTAACAAGAGGGGACAGAATTAAACACTTTTGTTAAGTGAGGGGCTGTCCCCCACACCAGTTAACAGGGCTCCTGCGCCCTGTCCTGGTGTCAGACTTTAACTCACTCTGTGTCATGTCTTTCTCTTCACGGGCAGAAAATTCAATTAGTCTCGAGCAAATGCCTTCCTAAAGGACACAGAAAACGAAAATAAAGAGGAGAAATCTGCTTTCATCCTGTACAGAAAGAGGCTCTGGGGGGGGAAAATACAGATTAGGGAGATAAAGAGGCAGGTTTAAGGCTTTCAAAAGAGGCTCTCTCTCTCCTTTTCTTCTTTCTTCTTTCTTCTTTCCCTTTTCTTTTCTTTTCTTTTCTTTTCTTTTCTTTTCTTTTCTTTTCTTTTCTTTTCTTTTCTTTTCTTTTCTTTTCTTTTCTTTTCTTTTCTTTTCTTTTCTTTTCTTTTCTTTTCTTTTCTTTTCTTTTCTTTTCTTTTCTTTTCTTTTCTTTTCTTTTTTCTTCTCTTCTCTTCTCTTCTCTTCTCTTCTCTTCTCTTCTCTTCTCTTCTCTTCTCTTCTCTTCTCTTCTCTTCTCTTCTCTTCTCTTCTCTTCTCTTCTCTTCTCTTCTCTTCTCTTCTCTTCTCTTCTCTTCTCTTCTCTTCTCTTCTTTTTCTTTCCTTTCTTTTTTTCTCTTTTGGCTTGCTTTCTTTGTCTTTTTTTTTTTAATTCCTCCCCTATCCTCTCTCCCTCTCTTGCTCTTTCTCTCCTGTAGCCATGGGATGACCAAAGCCTGATCTCACACACCCCAGTGCTGAATCAATCCAAATCCCTGTGTAAGCAGAACTGTGTTTGTCTTGCAGTGAGTAGGACTCCAAACCAGCCCTGGGTCTTTGCCTGTCTATACAGCCCCTCGATCCAGGTACAACGCCACCCCACTGCCAGGAAAAGCGAAGGATTGATGCTGGGAACACTTCCCTGCTGGGCCAGCCACGCTATAAACCAATGGGCTTGGGGATTTCTGGAGGACCCCTGGCAATTAGTGGCCACTGGAAACCGAGGGGAACATTTCCAGTGGTTCTGCCTCAAGGACCAGGTCCCTGCATGCTCTGGGCTCGGGCACGGTGCCAGGGGGGCACGGAAGGGCTGGTGCCTCCTCCACAGGGCACTCGGGGTTTATCGCGCACAGTAAGAGCGGCGAGCGTTTCCGGGCAGCCACGCTTCCTGCTCTTGATTGCAGATGCTGCTGTCTAATCACTGCTTCCTCCCCTGCCTCTCAGGCCTCCCTGGCAGCCCAGGGCAGGTTGGCATCATCCCATCCTCCGTGTTCACCTCCCACAACTGGTTTTCCCCATGTTGTTCACCTCCTCCTCCTCTTCCAAGAAGTTCCTCTTGGTGTTCTGGTCTGGTCCTCTGCTGCCAATGCTCTGCAGCAAGGGCTGGTGCCTGATATTGCTGCGTGCCAGAGATAAGAGCTAATCTCTGTTTTATGGTCATGAATAAAACTTGCAGATCAGAGTCTCTGTGCGGAAATCAGGACCATACAAACCCTCATGGGAGGAGGGAGGGGGGCTGGCAGCACATCCCGTTTACTGAAGCTGTTGTTTTTGTGTGAGCCTGCCCCTACAATGTACCAGGCTTCACTGGCAGGGAGGTACAGCTCAGCAAGCACTGGGTGAAAGGGGACAAAACATTGGTGGGGCAGCAGATTTGTTTTTGACTCGTGAGAAGCTGGGCATGGGGAGGTCACCCTTGAGCCTGTCCTAAACACAGCCTTCTGGAAGGTACAAAGAGGGAGACAAAAACAGAGGCACTGAGCCAGATGAGAACCTGACTTTGTGCTGCAATAGCTCCTAACAGTCCTGCACCTACATTTTAAGGCATTGATTTTGTCTCTCAAGGTCAAGCTTTGGGAGGGAAAGGGACTCTACAAACAATATAGGAATTGCCTGGAAGAGAGAGAAGTTGTCCGTCCTCCCTTCCAGCTGCTGACATCTCTTTATGTGCACCCAACATCTGGCAGAAAAGCTGGGTTTTTAGCTTCCATCCTTCTCCCCAGTGTCTCTCCTGCAAGCTCCCTGCCACACAAGCAATGGATGTGCTTGACTCTTCCTGCTGGCATGGGCTTCACTGCCCAGAGCACAGGGGATGATGGACTGGACTGTTTTCAGGTTGCTTTTTGAGATGAATGTCCAACATTTGCTAGTCAGCAGGAGGATGAGCCAAATATCTGAAGTACCAGAGGACAAGACCAAGTGGGATGGAGTGAGGAGATGGTGGGGTCTCCAAGAAAAAGGGTGGAAGAAATAAAAGTAGGAAAAGGGACACTGTAGGATCAGAGGGAGAAAATCAGTTTGGGTCAGGGGTTTGTGTCTTGGTTTTTCCCTATGTGCAGGCTTCCCCCAGCTCATCTTGCTCTGGCTGAAAGCTGAAGGGGGGCTGGTGAAGAACTGTTCAAAACCAGTAGGGCAGTGGCTGAGTGCTGGTTAATGAGTTACTCACTCATAGCTCCGAGCTCATGTGAGCTGCTTTCATCTCCGAGCCAAAGGAAAGGATGGATCATTCTTCAGCAGCTTCCTCTGCAACATCTGGGCTCCTCAAGAGCTGGCTCTGGATCTCTGGGAGCAGCACAGCCACCACAGCCCCCCCAGACATGGGGTGCTCCCACTGTCCAGCACCATGGATGCATCCAAGGGACCTGCTAGAAACTGAGCATGGACTTGGTGCCACCAACAGCTGTTGTTCTGGGCCTGACTCAAGTTTTGGATCTCTCAACATGAACAACCCGGTGTGCCCTGGCCCCCTGTGCTGATGTCTCAGGCTGTGCACTACCCATGGCTTGAGCAATTTAAAGAGAATAATGGCAGACACTACCTCAATCCAAGTCCCTCACAGTTATCCATGAAGTCATCATGGTCTCCTTGACCATTGCCCTGGACTCTTGTCCTGAGGTTCTTTATTCCTTCACTTTCAATAACACTTTTTTTTCCTGCTCTCCCTCCCATAAACAGGGCTACCAGGCTCCACACACCCAGGAGAAATTCCTGCTCCTGTTCCCTTCATGGTCTGATGAGACAAAACAGAAAAAATGGTCAGAGGGGAGAAGAAAGGAGCTGGTTTTGAAATGAATAGAAGCTGCTGGTCAGGCTGCCACTGAACAGACAAAGGCTTTCCAGCATGTAGCTGCTTGTCTATGCAGGGAAATTAATTGGAACAGCTTTTCCAAATTAGCTGCATCTGATGATGATAAAAATAATAAAAACAAATAGTGGATTAAGTTAAATTAGGAAAAAGCAGCTTTATTCTGGAATAGGCGTGTCCACATTCCAGCATATTTTATTCCACAATAGCAGCTTTGCTATGCTGCTCTGTGCAGACAAGCCCCAACACCGGCCCTGTGCATGCTCCTGCTCCTCCTCTGCAGGGCAATCCTGCCTGCCAGAGGCTTCTCCAAACTTTCTCCTTCAGGCTGCCGTTCTTCCAGCACTTCTCCCTGCTTTAAACTCCTCTAAGAACCTGGTCCAGCCTATCTTGTGGATTTTGTTGTTTCTCATCCCCATTATATCTGCCCCTAGCCCTTCCCAAACATGTGTGTGACCCTGCTGCCCCTGATCCCTACAACAACCTCCCATCCAAATTTGGACTAAATCCCACTTTGAAAATTCACTTGATTCCTTTGCTGAGCATCCAGACCTTTTTTTTTTCCCCTGAAAGCTGACTCTTGAATTGCACAGGCAGCTTGTCTGCCTTCAGCTTAGCTCCTAAATGACATCTGCACACACATACAAAAATCCCGGATTTATTTTGGATGGGGAAAGATGAGAATTTGGCACACACAACCAAACTGTGACCTCTCTGACCAGGCTGCATTTGCAGAGCCTGGTTGTTGGATCTCATTTCATTGCTGCCAATTCCATGGGCTCAGTCTCCAGTGGGGTGAGCAGGAGTGACTCCACTGACCATACAGAGCTACAGCATCTTATATCAGATTAGGATCTTGCCCTTTCTATTAGAAGAAAGACATAATTTTAATTATCTTGACATGTTTATCACTGTGAGCCTGGGCCCGTTATCTCCATGGGTTCATTTTCAAATGTGCAGAGCTGCAAGGGCACGATTGTCTTTTAGTAAAATCCCGCTTGAGGTATTTCTGCAGCTGCACTTTGTGTCAAAGGATAAAAAATGTGCAGGGCGACTTTCCTCGCATTGTTGGGCAGGAGTAGCTGCTGTTTGCTGCGAGCCATTGCCTACACAATGGGGCTTCAGCTATTACAGCTAATTTATGGGTCTGCATGTGTTTACCCTGTCAAACCATCTTGCAGGGAGGGTTTAAAGACATCAAAAAAGCAGTTTGTGTAAGTTTCCCTAAAAGTTGTTCCTCTGTGTGGATTGAAGTGCAAGAGCTGCTGGTTTGCTGTGCGTTAGGTTGACTCCTGACCCCACACAGCAAATTTAGGACTCAGCCCAGAGCCACCCGTCCACTCACAGGAGCGTGTGTGATTTAAAGAGTCACCCACTGTCACTCAAACCCAGCTACTCCATCTCCCTTGCCAGTGTGCCCACAGCAAGACCTGACAACCTTTATTAATTATTTGACCTTTATACCAATCATCTCCACAAAGGTTTTCTTTTTTTTCATTGACATGCTTTGATGTGAATTTGAAAAAGACTTGAAACTTCTGCCTTACGGTCTGCTGAGCTACCTGTCTGATTCTGCATCCATCTCATTGTTAGGCTGACCAAAGTCATCCTGCATATTTCCTTCTCCCTGTCTGACCAGCTGGGTAGTTTTCATCAGACGTAGTAAATTCCTTGTCAATTATTGTTTGTGTTTATTATTTACTACACCAAAGGGCCCAGGCATGCTAGGCATGGGGTCCTTGACCAACACACAGAAAATATTCTCTCTTTCCCACCAAATTTTACGATCGAAGAACAAAACACAAGATAACTGAGGCTTGTCAAAGAGCCCCAGACCACAGTGTCAGCCAGCCCTAAATAATCCCAGCATCATCAGCAGGGCTAAAAATAAGTCTAGTAAGGTTTATTTCCATTATGATTCTGCCAGAATATGTCTTCCCCAGCATATGACCTTGCTCCAGCCCCACTCCCAAAGTTGCCAGGAGCAGCCTTCCCTATTCCTCCTCTTCCTCATCACTGTCCCACCATTCCCATCCCCTCGGGGAGCCCTGGGGTCCCTCAGCTTGCAGCAGCAGCAGAAGGCAGCCCCAGGGCTGGGTCACTTGGCACATCGCCCATCACTGCCTGGAGCCCCCGCCAGCCCCGGGCTCTGTGTTTGTTTGTCTAATGTGGCCCAAAAGGCTGGGTCCTGCTCTGGTGGCAGCCTCATCCCAGCCATGCTTGAGCTTTCCTGGATCACACTGATCCCCAGGGCCAGTGCTTTCCCCAGACACCAGCTCTCACCACATTTCTCTGACAGGGTCTGTGTAAGTCAAGGCAGAGCCCAGTCAAGCCCAGGTCCAGCAACATGGGAAGGAATAAGGCAGCAATAACCCATCCAGGATAATAGCTCTGCTCCTCAGCAAGCTTAGGATAGCATGGAAGTGGCTCAGGCAGTGGCTGGAAGTGGCTTTGTCCCCTTCACACCAGTGTTCAGCCATTTAGGACAACGTGGGCATCTGTCAGTGCCATAGTGGTCCATGGGCACACATCCTGGCCTCTCAGCCTGGTGCTGGGGGATGAGGGACCTGGCTCAGGCAGGTGCAAAGTGCTGCTGGCAAAAGGCAGAGTGACAAATGAAGGTGGCAATGGGAAGTTGCTC
Organism: Cyanistes caeruleus; assembly: GCF_971803275.1. Lineage (NCBI taxonomy): Eukaryota > Metazoa > Chordata > Aves > Passeriformes > Paridae > Cyanistes > Cyanistes caeruleus. The sequence continues at coordinate 12,424,284 of NC_141717.1, forward strand.
TTGGTCACAGGGAATTTTGAGGATTATCAGAGCACACTGATCTGTAATTATCAGGTGGAGGTTGGAGGATCAAATACAGCGAGTAGGTTATGAAAAGAAGAAAATGAACACTGTGGCCAATGGTTTTTAATTTTTTTCTACAACAATCACAGGAAACTTATCTCCAGACTCAGGGTGCAGGTTTAATTTTACCCTTTGCTCTCCTTCCCTTCATTCAGTGGAGCACAGTGGCAGAGACGCTGCCTTGGACATTTCTCCTTCCCCCGAGGGATGGTGGGGCAGAGCCCAAACCCTGGGATAAATGCCCTAATCCCAGGGCTAGAAGAGGAGATTCCTCTGGTGAACTCCTGTCTCCTGTGAAGAGACAGGAGGCTCCATTCACTGTTTAAAGCAGGAGTGTTGCAAATCTCACTGATGGTGTACAGAGCTGCTCTGCCAGAGAACTGCTTGGATTCTACACAGCAGACAAAAGCAGAGACAAAGCTAAAGCTCAAAGGAGGGACAGGACAAGCCCAAGTCTGCTGCCAAGAAGGGGGTAGAGGCTCTAAGTCACTCTGCTGCAGTGACAAACCCGATGGCAGCCCTGAAGCAGAGCTCAGCCCTTTCACATCTTCAGGAATGATGCTCAAAGGGAGCCCGGGGATGCCAGGGGGGCACGGAGGAACCCTGCCAGCCCCAGGGCTCATCCCACGGGCACTGCTAAGCAAGACACCGTGAGAGGGAAGCCTTCAAGAAGCAAACCCATTCTCCCCTCGGAGCAGAATTGCTTTCATAGCTGCACCCCAGCACTTCCCAGCCTTTCAGTCTTTTGCTTAATTAACTACAGAGCTCGTATGATTTTCTATTTTTTAGGGGAGAGAAAAAAAAAACCAACAAAACCAAAAACCAAAAAACACTAAAGAGCAAGAAAATCAGAGAAGAATGCCATTTTTTTTGCAAACGTCCCCCGCCTCCGCGGGATCGCAGGGATTTGCAGCCCCACGGCTGCTTCCGCCAGCGGCCGCCCCCGCAGGAGCCCCCGCACACAGATGTGGGCTCATGTGGGCTTATATGAGCTTATATGGCTTTATCTGGGCTTCCCCCGGGCCCCCGAGCTGCGCTGGGAACTGCCGAACCTGCCACGGCCCTTTCACAGCTCTGGCAAGAGCATCCCCACCCCGCTGGGGCATCCCCCGCAGCCCGCACCGTCCCGCGGGGGCGATGGCAAGCGCCTGGTTCCCCGCTCCTTTGCTGAGCAGGAAGGATTCCCGGTCAATAAACAGCATCTGGTGGTGAACTGGATCTGAGGCTTTTTCCCATTGTGATTGCGTCCAGGTGTGGGGAGCTGGGGCCGGAGGCTGAGGTGCTGGGGCAGATTTGGCAGCGTTCAGTTTGAGCAGTGATGGGGTGACTCGGGCTGACCCTCAACACTGAAAGACAAGATTCGTGAGAGCGACCGTGCCTCGAGTCCTGGGGCTGTCTGCACTAGGGGAGGCAGTTTTGGGGAGCTCACGAGGCTGGTCCCCAACCCCAGTTCTCTTTCATTTACCCATCCCTCTCCCCAGGACACAGTCCCCATCACCTCAGACTGTACCAAACCCTCAGTCTTGGTGGAAACTTGGCTGGAGACACAGGAAACCAAACTGAGTTTCACTTCGATTTGGTGTTTTTGTTTGGGTTTTTTGTTTTGGGGATATTTTTGGCTTTTTTTTAAACATTGATCTAGATTTACAGATCTGAGATCAGGCCACGGTTCAAGGGCCTTTACAGTCTGGTCGTCATCCCTTGCTGGGCAATGCCCCGGGGAGTCTCCGTGCTGCCCTGGGGCAGGATGCTGGTTGAGGTAACACAGTGAAAAGGCTGAGGGTAGCTCATCCTGCCTGGCAGCTTTATGCTGTCCCATGGGGTCCCATGGGGACCCAAAAAGGCCACGGGTGAAAACACGAAGTTGCATTTTCACTCAGCAGGGAGGGAGCTCAGGTGGAAGGGTGGCCCAGGAGCCTCACCCCATGGATGCACCTGGTGTCACCTCCTTTCCAAACACCCACAAACTGCCCCCATGGTCATGCTGACTGCTCCACCAGGGACTTTCCCACACTGTGGTACAAACCAGGGCAGTTGTCGCTCTGCAGTGCCAGTGCTGGGAGGACCAGGCCCCAGCAGAACACCTCCCCAGTCCCACTGTCCCACTGCCACTCAGGGCTCTCTGTGGCCTGCAGTCTGCACCCGCCCTGGCAGAGGCACGGCAGGCTCGCCCATGAATCACTGTCTGGCACGGACAGCATCCCTCTCCATACCACACCTGCCACACTTTGGTTAGCCCTTCCCCTGGACAAGTTTTTCCCCCTCCCTTTGAGAGTGGCTCTTTTCAGCTCCCCATGGAAGGAGCCTGTTCTCCCGGTGATGGATTGTACCTGATTTCAATATCAATGAGGCTCTGCCTGCACAGCCCCAGCAGCCTGTTTAGCCGAGGTTTGTTAACAGGATCACGCTCCTCTTCGCATCCCTCCCTCCGACTCTGCACTGCATCAGCAGTGGCTGACCCACGTTTGGGAATGGATTTTCCTGCCAGCCAGGCAGGAGATGCTGGTGACAGGGCTGTGATGCCTCAGACACAGGGATGGCCTTGCAGTGAGGTTTGCCAAAGGCTGCTCAGTTGGAGAAGTTTTAGAATGAGGTCTCCAGCTCTGAGAATGCCGCCTGAGGAGGCTGATGTTGCCATGGTGCTTCCTCTCCCTCTGCTGATTTAAAAAAATGAAAGAGAAGGAAAAAGATGATCCTTTCTTTTCTCCCAGACTTTTATCTCCCCTTCTAAGGCTGTTGCTTTGAGTCCTATGTCGAAAGCATCCTTTGCTAAAGGAGCCAGAGGGAGTCATAAATTCAGGCGACCCCGGGCAATGCCTCTTGCCCCACACCCCATCCAGTGAGGGGCCTTTGTTCTTCCCACTGGCTGTGATTTATGGTGCTCACTCCAGGGCTGTTCCCAAGAGAGCTGTCACCCTTGTCCCCAAACTGACAAACCACCAAGAGGCACCGACTGTGTTTTGGCAGTGCAATACCTGCTCCAAAACAGCAGCCAAAGCCAAACTGAAGGGATGCCCACTGCTCTGTGTGCTGTATGTCCCACAGGGATCAGAGTCATGATGACAGCCCCCTGCCAAACAGCTTTTCAAAGCTATCCTGTGGTTTGGAAATCCTCAGCTCCGTTCCCACCACATGGGCCAAAGTGGTGTCAGTGTCCCTGTGAGATGCCAGCCTGGCAAGCTGTGAACAGGCTCCTGACTGCCAGGCTGCAGGTCACTGCGAGCATCCTATGGGCTTCTTCAGCAATAAAAATCCCCTGCTTTACTAATATCTTACCTGAGAGAGCAGAAAAGGCAGAAACTCTATTGATATCAACCTCCCTCACTGAGAAAGTGCAAGTGCAATCATCCCAGAAAAACACATCCTTCCAAGCCATCCTGGCTGCCACATGTGGTCAGATCCGAGCCCAGATGAGAAGAACGGAAAGTCCCATGAAAAAGGTGAAGGAACTCATCCAGGATGATGAATTACTCATCCAGCTCTGGCTGGTGATCCCCCAGCTCTCCATGTGAGTGCAGGACACTGAAATCTGTGCCTGTATCTCTGGGGATCCTGCAGAACTGCTGAGCCAGAGTCAGCATCTGTTCCCCCCTCTCCTCTCCCCTCCCCAGAGTTTAGTTAAGCTTCATGTCATGGAGAAGAGGAAAAGGAAAACAGAGGGAGAGGGGAAGCAATGCAAACTGTAAAAACAGTGAAGGACTCCTTCAGTGCCCTGGGGAGCTCTGGAATGGGAATGAGGGTCTAAATTTTCCAATAGGAAAAATAAACTCTCCTGTTGAGCCAGGGAAGTGAGTCCTTCTGGATTAGGTCAAGATAATCTGAAATTTTGGGACTGCCAGACAACTCATTCTTCTCTGCAATTCTCCAGCTTTGTCTCTTTGATACCTGGGTTTGTGTCTCCCACATCTGCAGCTGAGTTTTGGGCTTCTGTGCTTGTTTCTGTACTAATGCTGCTCCAGGGATCCAGATGAAAGCCTGTGGTAAAGCCAGTGTAGCCCATGTGGATTCTAATGCTGGGATAATGGCACAGCTCTCCTGTACCAGCTCTTACCAGGACCTGGCTGGATAAATGTGACCCCATAAAGACCTCATTGCCCTGCTTTTATTTTTATTTATGAAATAAACCTGTTGTCACACACAGCACAGCATGGTGGCACAGTTGATCACAGTCCCTCCAAGCCCTGACACCCCACGAGCCAAGGGCACAGCTTGGCTTCCCAGCATGGGCACATGCCCCGGGGTCCCTGTGACAGCAGCAGGGGTGGCTGTCCAGTCCTGGCTCTCATCCTGCTGCCAGAAGCTGAGATGAATTCTCCCCACAGCTCACACGGCGACAGCAGCTGTGTGGGCACGGGGACGTGTTGGTCATCACTTCTCTTGACTGACCAAGACTTTACCCCCGGACTTCTCTACCCGGGAAGGTTTTTGCTGACTTTTTGTTGAGATTGACTTTCAAGGCTGGGGCTGAGCAAGCAGCTGGGGATGTGCCAAGGGTGCCGCTGTTGGCAGCGAGAGGAGCAGCTGCGCGCACGGAGTTGCATCACGGAGGTGGATGGGATGCTGCTGGGGCCCGGTGGCGGGCGGTTCGTGCCCTGGGGCTGCTCTTGGCTGCGGTGTCTGACAGCTGCTGGCAGGTAAGGGCTGGCCGGCAGGATCAGCGCTGTCTGAAACGCAAACGCGCACCAGAATAAGGAGCCGGAGGGCAGGGATGGGCGAACACGCTGGAGTCTTCTCGACAGCTGGATTTCCTGTGCCTGAGCCAGCTCCCTGACGCAGGTCTCTCCCCAGGGCCCGTGCAGCTCCTGGGGCTGCTGCTCCCCTGCAGTGAGGAACTGGAGAAGCTGGGGAGCAGTGAGGGGTCTGCAAACCTCCCGCTGTACAGGCAGCTTTGCCCCAGTGCTCCCTGGTGGGGATGGACTGTAGGGAGCAGCAGCTTTAGCCCTCAAGCAGAGATTGAGTGGGATGGAAATACCCCAGCAGGTCTCCAGTAGGAAGGTGAAACCTCTTTCAAGCCTGGCTCCCTGCAAAGGTTTCTTGGGGGCTCAGCTGGAGGCTGTCTAGGGATCTCACCTCGCACAGGCGAGACGTGCAGCCGCCTCCTGCACCCACTCCGCTGCCTCCCGCCAAGCCACAATCCACAAAACAGGAGTAACTGGGATCACACGAGCTGTATCTCTGTGGGTTTTCCAAATAAGCTCCTGAGAAGACTAAATGCTATTGATCTCTCCCCTTTCTTCTCTGGAAATGCCCTATGTGTGTGGGTTTTCCCATCCAGCCTGCACATCATAGCAAGGAATCCCATTTTTGTAGCTGCTGCCTTCCCAGTCCATCCTGTAGGAAGCATGAGCATAGCTTGAGTGATGCTGCCAAGTTGTACCACGTGCCAATCAGGCACTTTTGGCAAGTTCTGGACGTGAGTAAAACTCGGGACTGACATGTATAGAGACATCCGTAATATTTTCCCGGGCAGCTCTGTGGCATGCCGGGCATCAGCATTGTGGTTAATTAAACTGCAGTCTCCACAGCAACCGGGCAGGAATAGGAGGAATTATATATTTGCTTTTATTTATAGTGGCAGCCTTCATCCTGAGATTAAATGGGAACCAGCCCCTCTCCCCGCACACACAGCAGCTCCGGGGCAGCTTCTGCAGTGGGACAGGGAAGAAAAGGCTGCTTGTTTCTCAAGATGCCCTTTGCTATTCAAGTTCCTTCTACGTGGTTTTATTCAGCTGCATCTTACAGCAGGCATCAAACAAGCCCCAGACTATTATGTGCTGGAAGTTTTCCCCATGGAGAAAGCTGCTTGGATCCGCCTTGTGTTTTCCAGTCCATCTCTCCAGTGAGACACGCAGACAAGTTAAAACAGGCAGATTTCGACAGGGCCCAGAAAGAGGGTTGTGAAGGATCTGCCAGGCGTGGAAGGGCTGCCTCCCCTTGCTCCCTGTCCTTCCCAGTGGAAATCAGGAAGGCTGCTGCTTTCCCAGCTTCCAGCATGGGGGTTTTCTCCCCCACCAGCACCCACAGGGCCGATGCCAACAAGCCGGTCCCTGGCAAGGAGGAGGGAATTTGTCACACTGCTGGGTGGGGAAGTGATGGCATCTACACTACTGGGCTCCAAGCAAGGGTGGGGACTTGGCTGCCCATGTGAGCTGAAGGCTGGTGAGGCAAGGGCTGCTCACAGCCCCACATCCCTGAGAGTGCTCCCTCCCTGCAGCCCCGAGGTACCCCCAGGGCTCGGCAATAGGGGCAGGGCTGGGGCACCTCTTTCCCCAGGGGGAGATTTTTCCCATATCTAGAGCTGGAGAGTATCCAGTGGCCAAGAAGATCCCCAAGGGTAGATTACTCATCTTAGTGATGAGCTTTTTGGTTTTCTGGATTATCTGAGGCTTCAAGAATTTGCATCCAAGCCTGGCAGCACTATTTACTCACTAAGCTACCCAAAAAAAGGGGGTTTGAGGAAACATGAGGTTTAGGTGAGAGGTTGGACTAAGTACGAAGGAAAAAGGAGAAGAGACAGTGAAGGAAAAAGGGGAACAGAAAAGGGGAACTTTGTGGGGTGAAAAGGCATATTTTAAGGTTCTTTGGGGAAGAGGATCTTCACCTTTATCCAGACCAACCAATTACACTGTTTTGAAAATTTCTGCTTACAGAAGCTTGGCTCAGGAGCTGAGCTGCCTCTGGTGAACAGGGCTGAGTTCACTAAAAAATGTGCCCTTTTGTGGGGAACCAACAATGTGCAAATCCAGGACAAATGCAAATGCAGGGCTTCAGCCAAAACAAGGGAGGCAGATCATTTGGAAGATGTCGAAACATCTTGTTTCAACGTTTTTTTCAGAACAAAGTGTGCTTTTTTTATCTTCTTTATTTCAAAACAGCTTTTCCTATTTGAGCAGTGCTACAAGCCAAAAGGAGAATAAAGGTTAAAAAGGTGCAAAGGGAAGGAAACACTGTGGATTTGGTTGGAGGGATGTTTCAGGTTGGGCTGAAATAACCTTTTTTTTATATCTTGCCTGCTTTTATCCACTTGGTACTTTTTTGGTGCAGACAACAAGCAGAGAAACCCCATCCTGCAGAGCACCCTGCCAACCAGGGATGGAGTCTGCCATGCAGCCACCCCAAAACACCCCTCTGCCGCTTAAAACAACCCAGTTTCTCCTGTTCTCCGCCAAAATCTCCGGGCTGTGAGCGCAGCATCGCTCAGCCTCTGCCTGCTGAGGAAACACATCGGGCGAAGAGCAAATCCTGCCCGGGGTCAGAAGTGTCCCCGCGTCCCCGAGGGGAGCCAGCTGCTCCATCCCAACGGTTCCCATCCCACCTTCCCGGCCCCGCTCTCCTCTGCCACTGGAGCATGCCAAGCCCAAGCGGACGAGGAAGAATTCTGCCCTTTGTGCGAGCTGAATGCGGGCCATGTGTTGCGCTGATGCTGCCGGTGAGCCCACCCCGAGCTGCGCATTCAGCCCCAGATTAGCGCAGCTATCAGGACACATTTAGATATGGACGATTTCCTCCGCCGTCGCCGCCGAGGGGGGACGGAGTGTGGGAAAGCTCTTCCCTGGGCTCGGGGCCCTTCTCTCGCCCATCGTGGCCCAATCCCAGAGCCGGGGGCCGGTTGTTAATCGGATTCCCACCGCTCCAGGCGAGATACAGCAGCGGCGTGTGACCCTCCCGGAGGTGCGGGGAGCCCTGTGGGAACCAGGGCGAGGAAGGCTCTGCTAGAAAGGAGGAGATTTTTTCAGGGTTCAATAGTCAAGGTCTTTTGCAGCAGGCCACTGCGCCTTGCAAACTCGCATCCCACCTGTGATGTCCCCAGCTCATGGCACACCCCCCCGGACAGCCCACCGGAGAGGGGCAGTGTTAACCCTTGGTGGCCTGGGTGACTGGAAATGAATTTAGAGGGGCAGAAAACATGTAGGGGAGGGAGGGGAGAGGAAGGTATCTCATCTCATTGGAAGTGGCATCGCCCTGTGCTTGTTAATATCTTGAAAGCCTCCTTGTCCAGGCAGGAGAGCTGGATCCAGCCTGGAGCAGCAGGTGTTCACCTGCTCTCGTGGGTTTCACAGTGCTAAAGCAGCGTGCAGGTGACACATCCTCACAGTCCTGACCTCGCCAGCTCTGCCCCAAACTGGGGTCCTGCCTGGGAACACCCTGCCAGGTGGCACCGACGTCTCCTTGCTGTTACTGCAGGCAATAGGGGCAGTACAGAGGTTATGTGGTTTCTTCCCATTTAGCAGCATGGCAGGGACTACCAGGCAGGACTTCTGGCTCCCTCCCTCCCCTAAAACCGTGCTGGTTGGGGAAATGTGTGTTGTTGTAAATGGATGGAATTGAGGGCAGCACTGTGCAGGGAGGGCTCCAGCTGTGCCCAGGAGGGCAGAGCCAGGCCTGGGCTGGCACCCAGCTCCCACACCGAGCTCCGTGTGTCCCCCTCCCAGCAGTGGGGGGACCTGCAGCAGGGCCACAGCCTCAGAGACCTGCGGGCACACACACGGTCCCTCCTGTCCCTTCACCCGAGCCTGGAGCAGACACGGGCTGCCGTGATTGATGCGCCAGGTACGGGACCATCAGGATGCTGTCAGGATGCTTCACAGAAACCTTGAGACGGGCTTTGGGGGATGGGGCTGGGTCGGCTCGTGGGAATCGGCCGCAGCGGAGAGCAGACCCCTGCGGGGACACTTCCAAAGCGAGTGCCAATCCTGCCACCTCCTGCTGCCACCCCCGCGGCGCCTCCGCAGCCGCTCCCGTGCTGCCCGCGGACCCCCGCCGGGAACGGGCTCATTCCCACCTTCCCAAAGCGGGGAGGAAGGACGGCAAACTTCACACCAGCGTGTCAGGCAAGCTCCCAGGACACCTCCGCAGCATCCTGCCCCTCCACCCCCGTGCCTTCTCACCCACCTCCTGCTCCTCCCTCAGATGTCACCATAAAGACATCAGCGGCAGTAAAGAGGTTAAATGCGCGTGGGAGGAGGAGGCGGGGGAGAGGGAAGCGGTTCCCATGAACCGGGTCCAAGGCTTATACAGCCTCCTTAGCAAAGCAGAGCATCTGGCCCTGGGGTTCATTTGCCCTGGAGCAGATGGTCGTGTCCTCCAGCCATGCGGGCAGGATGATGCTGGCTGATGCTGAGCCCCAAAGAGCCTTTTGTCACTGGGAGATTTCGCAGGAGATGAGGTTGAGTGGGATGGGGGGGTGGAAGATATGCAGGAAAGAAGTGCCTGGGAGAGTTCTGAAGCTCTCAGTCTGAACTGGCTCCTGTAGATGTTTTTTTCTAATACAAAAAGCCTCCAGATCTCAGTGCTGAGCCCATAACCAGAGCCCCCATCTTTAGGTGTGGCCAGCTCCAGCTCACCTCTATCCAGAGTGGCCCTGGGACCTCCTGGCTCTCACTCTGTTGAGGGCATGGGTATCAGTGTGGGGAGGAGAGCCTGGCTTTGGTCAGCCAGAAATTGTTGTCCTGCTCAGTTGTCCTGCTGGAAGAAGGTTTGGCACGTTCAAAACCACATGTCCTGCTCTGTCTGCATTGTCACCCTGCCCGAGGAGGCTCAGCTGGCAGCTCCTGCTGGGAGAGGCCTTGGAGAGAAAACTCACATCTTCTGTCACCCCCTCAGGGCCATGATGCTGGTCTCCCAAAGCTTGAGCATGCCCTGGGGCAGTAGTTTGGGGATGCCCTGCCCACAGCAGAATTAGAGCCCCCAAACCAGCTGCTACATTCATTGTCTATGCTGCTGAGCAAGGTGTTTGGTGGAGAATCCCCTTGCCGAGGATGCTGCAGGAAAGATTTATGGCATGGTGGTTTAAGGACGTAATCAGAGCTGAATTTAGAAGGTTCCTGGTTTCCTAAGAAGAATCTCCCTCCAGTACACAGGAGGTTTCTGTGCCTGGGGCTGCTGGACAAGGCTGAAGCAAGGTCCTGGAGCAGGACCTCAGCATTATATTCTATGTACCAAGTGTGAATCGTGCCTCTGGGCTTCTTCCTTTCATGTGTGACATCTCTCTGCAGTGTCTGGAGTGAACTCAGGCCTTCACATCCATCTACACTAGAGAACAACCTCCTCACTTATCCCTCTTGAAGAGAGAGTTAAGCTTCCCAATTTATCCATATCTGGGCTTACAACCTCCAACAAAACAGCTCTGGGCATTCACAGCTGTGACATGATTATTGTTACCAGATATTTAAGCAAACCCACCCTCCCTTTTGCTGTCCAAGGACTACAGCACTTTCTCATCAGTTCTCTTTGTGCTGGAACAGGATCTCTGAGACAGCCCCTTCCAAATTTCTGTTCCAGGTCTGAGGACCTGCATTCCTTCTCTTGGATCTTTCTCCTTCCTGAGATGACTTCATGCTGTGGCACTGCTTCTTTTGTCTCCTCACCAGCCTCTGAAAACCATAACCATTGTCAGTGATGCTGGAGGCTATGCGATGGATTTTAAAGGTACTCCATCACTGGGGGTTTCTGGGACCTCCTCTGTTCAGGAGGAGGATAAATATCAGCTGTTCTGGCTCCTCCAGGCTTTCTTCTGAGCCTGGCCCAGAGAACCACCTGTGCTGCTGCTCCTCTGGGTGTATGGAGGTGGAAGAAAAGCTGAACTCAATAGGGACACCAGATGAACCTCCATCATCCCTGCTCTCCTGTGGAAACCGGATCTTCCACTGGCCCTTTGCCAAGAATAAACAGAACTGATTAAATATGTGACTTTGCCCACACTCTCCTCAGGCCTCTGGGTCTCTGAGCTTCCAGGACAGCTGTAAGTTATTCCAGGGGAGTTTATATCCTCCCATCCTGCTGGGTTTTCCTACCTTGGCTCCACTGTGTCCCAAAGGGAGGACAACACCAGCACAGACCTTCCTCTGAAAGCCTGTTTACTAAAGGATGGGAGTAATTTTCCAGATGTGCTGGAGGGAAGTTTCTTTATCCAAGGACCTGCCCATCGTGTGTTTGTATCCCTGCTAAGGCATCTTTTCCTCGCATGGAGGATGCTGGGCAGCCAGCCCGACTCGCATGAGCCTGGACCTGCTCCCAAACACCTCTTGGGGCCGTGTCCAGCAGGCTGCACGCTCCTGCACGCGGCACAGGCCCGGCAGCTGCGGGCAGCTGTCCCCACTCAGCACTGGGGACACCAACCAGCCCTGCCCCAGGCTCTCTGCCACCTCCCCCGCTGCTTCACGGGCATTTTTACCCATCTAAGGATGTCCCTCCCCATCCAGGGACATGGAAAGAGGTCCCATCATCTCCAGAAATGCTCATGATTTCCCACCCAACCAACGTGCTCAGCCACGTGGAGCTGCAGAGGCTGCCTCATGGCCTGGCAGTGGATTGCTCTTCCAAGAAGAGGCAGCCAGGAGCCAGCTTGGTTTAGGGAACAGAGAGTAATAAAAGGAAACACAAGGAGCTGAAGTGCAATAGCGAGTGGCCGAATGCGAAGGACACCAGGGGAAAGTCAATGGCAAACAGCTGTGGCGCAGATGCTGAGACCTGAAATCCTCGGCTCCATGGGCAGACCATGATGAACCAGTAGATGCAGCTTGGGATGAGCAAATTGGCTTATCACTGTGAGAGAAGGTCATTTGTCACCTCAGACAAAACCAGTGTGTCACAAATGGGAAACTGCAAATTCTCCGTGACACCGCACCGTAACACAGAGAAAGCACAGAGGATGCCGAGGAGAGCAGCCAGGACACTGGAGGAGCAGGAAGAGAAAGGTCTTGGCTCAACTACATCCCATGTTTAAGTTTAAGCAAGTAAACAGTCACATTCATGTTCAAGTGCTTTAATGTTTTATTGGGCCAGGATTTTAAAAGTGTTGAAAGGTCTGTGTGAATCCAGAGCAGAGGCTCGGCTGAGAAAGAGGGAGGAACCGATCAGTCAGCACGAGAAGGCTGGAGATAAGGGATCAGTCAGGGACTGGTTTATATCAGTGAGGCTTCACTGGGGTTACGCAGCTACTCAGCATGAGAGCCAAAAGTGGTTCTGCATGGACTAAAAGCAGTCAGTATCTGTGCTAAATCAGGCATTTTAATGGGATCAGGAAGGGGTGAGTGCTGATTTCTTTGGGGAGGAAAGACAGTGCACTCTATTTTGACTTGTCAGAGCTCTAGATGTCCCATCCCAGGACAGGCAGGGTCATGCAGCAGCCAGGCTCTCTCTGTGTTGGATAGGGCTGGACATCCTCAGATGGGACACCCAGCAGTATGAGCTTGTGCTGCAGCAGAGGCTGAGGACCAATATTCCTTCCTGTGTCTCTAGGAAGCACTTAGAATCCCTGAAAATCCCTAAGTGCAGAAGAGAGTCAGAGATGGGTAAGCATCTCCCACTTTTTGGGGGCTGCAGGTGTTTTGTACCCAGGACCTGGCTATGCCAAAGGGGGCACAGGAGGGAATGGAGACAATCCTGGGCCTTCCTCTACATTTTCCCACATGTCACTGAGTTTCTGAGCTTTTTGCTACTTCTCCAGCACAGAGCCAGGGATGACAAGTGTTGTCATCCTTGTGTTGCCTCCTCCTTGCACATCCAAGGCACCAACCCAGCTTTGTACCTGGTGTACCTGTCCTGTGTGTGTGTGTCCCCCTCTCCACGGGCTCAGGGATGCTTGCCAAGGACACAGGGCTTCCATCCTTCCATCCATCCCTGCTCTTTTGTGGACAGCCGAGCACAGAGGAGCAAGCCCCGGGCAGCAGATGTCGGCACAGCCTCCTCATTAGAGATCAGAGTCCCTCTGGGGCACGGCAGGAGCCGCCCATGGGGCAGGTTGGGAGCGCCTTTGGGCATTGTCCCCTGTCCTGTGCCGTGCCGGGCCGCGGGTTCCCACAGCTGCGCCACAATGGAGGCACAACAGGCTCCTCTGGGGACAAAACCTAATCTGAGAGATACCGGGGCTGAGAAAGCTCTTCCTAAAAAAGACACAGTCAAAAGCTCCTGGATGCCCTGTGTCCACGGATACCCGATATGCCCGCCTGCGGTATGATTACCTGCAGGCAGGCTTTGTCCGCTCTGGCTCCCCTGAATGTCACACTTGTTCCCAAATACCAGCGGGGAACAATGTGGGGGCAATGCAAGGAAAAGCCTCCTCTGTCCCTCCCAGTCTGAAAGTAAATATCAGATGCCAGCGGTGAAGGGGAGGGAGGGGAATGGTGAGAGCAGAGACAAAAAGGAAAAAGCCGGGGGTTGAGAAGTGCCTCGGTGAAACTGGGTCATGGCTATAGGGTGACAGGCAGAACAGGGTCCCTGTTCTCGGAGGGGATGTCCCTGCCCAGTGGCTCCTTGCTGGTGGCCTCATGAGTACACAGGGCTGAGGGAACTGAGGAGAAGGGGAAACACAGAGCCAGTCGATGCCTGTCCTGCATGTCCTGTATGCAGCTACCCTGCACAGTGGTTCCTACGGAATGAGGTGCTTGGATACTTCCATATAATCCTTCCTGGGCTCAGAGAAGGGAAACCATGATGAGATTCAGCAGAGGTTGGAGGGCAGCGAGTGATGGTGGAGTTGGCCTCACTCTGCCACATTCAGCCCCTCCTCATGCTGCTGCCACCATGGCAGGAGACAGCATCTTCATGGGGACAAAGAAGCTCCGTAGGGTTTCCTCCAGGATCTCCCAAGTCTGCCCAGCTTCCGCACTCTTCACACTGCACATGGATCTGGTAGCCTCTCCCCTACAGACTGCCCAGACATGAGCTGGAAACAATCTGATTTTCTGTCCTTATCTTCCCTCCCTGCTGCTGATGAAGTCAAGTCCTCTTCAGCCCCCTCTTTCCTGTAGGCCACACAGGAGTTCTTCCTCTCTCAGCGAGTCCCTTTGTCCCTTGGAGGGGATGTGTGTCCAGCTGAGTGTGCTGCTGGGCCAGCAGACTGGTCACTGGTTGTCCTGTGTCCTGTCCCAGATGGGGAGATGGTTGTCCCGGCATTCCCATGGTCCCTGGAGCTTGGGCAGCACGGGCAGGAGCCAGGCTTTATCACAGACTCGCTGGAAAGGCAAACAAACACTGTCACGGATGTGGTCACTATTCACTCTGTGTCCTCTTCAAGCGGCCACAGGACTTCCCCATTCTCTTCCCTGCCTGAGGCTGGAAGGGAAAATCAGCTGAAAAAGCCTGTTTATGTCAGCATGGCTGTCCTTGACCCCGGCAGCCAAGGGACACTGACCCCAGCGGCAGGTCCAGGCAGGGAAATGGGGCAGGAAAAGATGTTTTTCTAGGAATTCAAGCTCTGACCCAAACTCATTGATGTTAGAGGCAGTTTTTATCAGGCTTTGGTGCAAACTTTTAACAAATCACTGGGAACATGTGAGGAGGCAGAGCAGCAAGAGCAGAGGCAGATGAGCCAGAGAAACAAATCTGTCCCAGCACAAGGGACTGTAATGCTCCAAGATCCTTCATTCTGTAGGTAACTAGAAAAAACAGGCATATATCAATGAAATTTTAGAAGTGACTCAAGAGTGTAGGATCTTAATGGGAGATCCCTTGTGAGGTCCTGGGAGCAAGGCTGGAAACATTCCAGTGTGTTTCCTTGGAGCAGTGGATTGGTAGAAGGGATCATAATCAAATCCTCTGGTTTGAGCAGTGACCCACTGAACAAACCACAGCAGGGACAACTGCTGAAACCACATTTTGGGAGGACACAGGGGTTCATGCCTTGCAAGAGTTGATGGAAGACTTCCTGCAAGGAGAAGACAACCCAAGGGGCAGCTCCATCTATGGCCAGATGGCCACACAGCGAGTGTGACCCTACCTCACGAGATAACAAGATTTATTCTGCTACTTTTGATAGGACCTCGATTAAGGCTTCCATGCAAGGGCACTGAGGTTCAAAGGGCTGAGGGGACAACACAGAGTAATGAAAGTCAAGATTCTCTTGGCTTCAACCAGAGATTTATGGATTCTGTTTGTCTTAGAGCAAGGCTGTTGTGAGCATCCAACTGCTTGTGACCAGACCAGAAAGGGAGAATCCATCAAAACCGCTGAGCTGAGCTGAACTCAAAACAAGCCCCGGGACCCCTGGCATCTGAGGAACCCAAACAGACCGTGCTGCCAGTGCTCACAGGGCCTTAGGTCAGCTGGCAGCGCTCCCAGCGCTGTGCCTCGCCATCCGGGCGGGATGAGCTCACCACGCGCTCAGCCTGGAGACCAAACCCCGCCTGGGAGGGCAGCCTATGTGTCTCAAGCTCGCTCTGACAGCCAGACAGGGCCAGCTTTACTCTCATTCAAGAGAAATGGCCGGGCTGAGTGGACGCAGCCACTCGTTCCTGGTGATTTTTGGGTGATGGCCTCAGCTCAGGCAGCTCAGCGCGGCTTTGCCAATGGAGCAGCGTCAATGTGGAAGGGGTCCCTTGGAAATAAAGCTCAGCCGCAGGTGCTGTGAGGTGGATTTGTAGCTAAGGAGCCTTTGATAGATTGAACTCACCACCACTGAGCAATTTTAACCCAATATCAGGCCAGTAATCCCTTGCCAGCTGTGCCCCTAAGGCGGGAGGATCAGCAGGGGCACGTGTGCTCTGTGGACTCACTGCCTCTATGAAGCCTTCCCACATTATTTTTTGCCGTGCTGACCTCATGGCTCCTGTCAGCCTGCCCTTTTCTAGCTTCCTCTCCCTGATATCTGCCTTTTGCTCCGTATTTCCTCACGTGTTGAGCAATCACCTCAAGCCTCTCTCCACATTGCTAGGATTCTTGTTTATCTCCCTGTATGGTGCAGGGCTCTGCTTTCCTGTCCTGCCTGCCCAGTTCCTCTGTTTACCTATAACACATAATGGATTTGTTTGCTTGTCTTTTTTTTAATGCAAAACAACAACACAGTACCAGGAGAGATGTTTTCTTCTCTCCTTTCTACTCATTTCTCCATGGTCCCAGCCATCTTCTCCAGGTCTTGCCTTTCCTTCTCCCCTCTCCATAGGCAATGTATAAAATTTCTGCTGCAAACAGAAATTCCCGTCTTGGGAGAGCCTGGAGTCTCCCAAAGTCTCTAACTTGTCCCGTACTGATCACTATTGTTTGCAGGGAAGTAAAGATTTCTATCCCAACGGGACACAGAGGGGAAATGAAAATTGCTCTGCCACCCCCACCTCCCTGCACTCCCCCAGTGACCCCTCTCCCCTCCGTGATCCCACACTCTTCCCTCACAAAGCAAACTCTTCCTGGATTATATTTTAATATCTGAAAAGCCTCAAGTTTGAAAGAAAAACAAATGTGAAACCAGCTCATGTGGAAACCAGAGAGATGGCCTCTGTTGCTCCTGAGAGCTGCTATGGGAGCCCCATGGAGGGATCAGGGTGGGCAGAACTGACAGACAGGCACTGTGTCACACCAGGATTGGGATATCAGGAGCCTGAACTGAAAAGAGATGGTCACACACAGTGCAGGGGGAGAGGACAATGACAACAATCTGGGGAGCTCAGCTTTCTTTGCCCACACTTTTCTGATTCATATCCCTGAGCAATTATACATACTCCTGGTAAAAGCAGTGAGGTGGCACTGCAGGGTCTCAAGGCTGGAGACAGAGCACCAGCAGGAGCATGATCGTGCCTCCTGAAGAACAGCCTCTCTGCAGCAGCATCTCACCCTGCAGAGGCTGGGATCGAGCTGGAAACAAAGTCTTGCTGTTCCCTGAGCTCTTCTCTTTTGCATTTGACCCAGTTTGGGGAAATGACAGCTTGTCTGTGCACAGCCCTGGCTGAGGGAAGCTCCAGCCCCGGCTCAGAGCTCGGGCTCCAGGAGTGTAAAGCCCTGGTGTGTTTTTCTGTTTTGCAGAGGGATGGGGTTGTTACAAAAGGGAAGCAAGGTGAGAGATAACGATAGAATATGGTTTCCTCTTCCCTCTCAGCTGCCAGCCTGACTCCAGCCCAGGTCGGCAGTGGAGGATGCTGCTGCTGCTGGGTGCCTGTCCTGCGGTGTGTGCACACCACGCCTGGCTGCCGGCCCATTTCCTATGGGGCAGGTGGCTGTGTCCCCTCTGCTGGCTTGGCACACTCCCTGTGCCCTGTTCCAGAGGAGCAGCCAACAGCCAGCTCGTTCCAGAATAAAAGCAGTGTCACTCTGAGTGTGAAAAACAGGATAACTGCTTCATGATGTCCTTTGTCCACCTGAGCGGGAAACTCACACCTAGGATGCTATTTCTAGATGGATATGCAGCTAATTCACTAATGGGGAAACACTTGAAATAAACCCAAAAGAAATCCCCCTGACCACCTCCTTGGATGTGGTCCATCAAGGCCAGGGAATGGGGCATGAGGGGACCCTATGGGACAAGGACAGCAGCTGCTCTGCAACAACAAGAGCAGTCGGTCCGTCGAGGACGTCTGGTTCCTTCCAAGAGTACAAAATGCATCGCCTCCACCCTTCCTGATGTAAAACTTTATGAGCCATGGGGAACAGGAATAAGGAGTTTCCTCATTTTTTGCTCCCAGATTTTGATGATGATCACTGACCTAAGCTTTTTCCCAGTGGTATGCAGAAATACTGCTCAGTTCTCCATCACATCTTGGCTTCCCAACCATCGCATCTTGGCTTCTGGGCTCATCTTGTTACAGCAGGATAACAAGTGACACAGGGCTGTACCTCACAGACTGGACAGCTGCTCCCAGAGCACTGAGTGCAGGACTAAAATGGGTTTTTTAGTTCCCTTCAAGAGAGGGAAATTAATTTCCCATATTTAGACTCCCTATAATTCTTTATGTGAGTTAAACCAGCTCTGAAGAAAGGCTCCTGGCCTCTTTGGGTGCTGTGAGCATCTTCCCAACTCCCTTGGCTGGGGACCTCCTCACCAGGCTCTGTGCATGGGGCAGGCACAAGAGGCTGGGGCAGGGACACTGGTTTGTACTGGTTTGTACTGGCCAGCATGTCCTAACACCACCTGGGCTCCCCAGGGCCCTGCTCATCCACATGTGACAGTGACTTCCAGGGAACTGCTCAAAACCTCAAGGAGGGAGCAGCACTGGGTGTCTTGGTGTGATATTCCAGCACATGGAAAGAGCTGGAAATGTGCATGGGGTGGGGGCTAGTCCCAGGCTGAATTATCATCTGGGGGTTTCTCTGTGACTGACTGATCTGAGGAGAAATGTTCCCAATTCTCTCGTTGCCACATGGATTTGTTCTGTCTTGTCTATGTTTTAGGGTTTTAAATATTCTCATCCCAAAGGGATCATCTGTTCTTGGTTAGCTACCATGAGGCCACCCCACGGCATTTCAATGGCTAGAAGGACTTGTCATAAAAGACTCTAAGCTCCCCAAAGGCTTTTAAAAACCACATTTTTAATGAAGTTTAAGAATTGTGTCTGAATGCTTCTGAACAACGTGATCCTGGAGCAGCTGGGCTGAAACCTATTCATGTTGGAAAACCGTTGCTGTGTGTGCCAATATTGCAAGAGCAAATATTGACTTACAATTATTGCATTTGCATCTAGGAAGAATTCTCGATCTCTTGTTCGAATATCAGTCCTTTTCACCTGCAGCCTTACTGCTGAATAAATTGCTGCTGTAAATTCCACTGTTTGTTAACATCCTTGTCCCCAGGGTATGGGTGTGCTCTTCAGGCTTTCATGGAAACACAAAGAGAAGATCACCCTTTTTAAATACAGAGAATTACAACTTTTTTTCCTGGAGAATTTTTGAAGTTTGTGTTCTCTGTTTTCAGTGGCTACCTTGTATGCTCAGGTTTGAGCTCTGTGTGACTAATTCCTCCTTCATCTTCAGTGGGGCAAAATTACTCCTGTTCTCAAGAGACCTGAAAGATGAGAGCCTTGTGTTGGGAGGGAGGCAGAGTCCCAGCACATCGCTCACCTCTGGGGCAGCTGGAAGAAAATTACTCTGGCCACAGATGTCTCAGCTCCTTGCCCACATGGGAGTGACAGCCCAGCAGCTCCTGGGGCTCCTGCAGCCAGGTTCACTTTGAGATTTGTGCTTTGAACTGTGTGACAATCTTTTCACACTGATCTGAAATGATTATTCTGAGTGCCCAGACCCTCCAGGGTACTGCTCATAATACTGCTTATAAGACCAAGAGCTGTTCTGTGACAGGGGCCACAGAGCAATTAAACCCACCAAGTGCAAATTGCATTGCAGTGACCCTAAGAGCTCCTGTAGGGGATGAGGGGTGGTACAGGCTGGGGAGCAAGGAAGGCTGCTGGCTTCTTGCTGGCTGCTGTCACCAGAGGAAGATGTGTAGATGGGCAGTGGAGGAAGCCCTAGATGTTTGCATTCACAGGGAGATGAGAAACCTCCAGAGTTACAGATCAGCTCCATCAGGGCCCAGCCTAGAGAGTGCTGCACTTCAGAATCAGATCTATTTAATATATATATTATATCTATTAAATAGCTTTCCCTGCCTAGGAAATTCCATGGCCTGGATGAAGGCTTCCCAGAGGATGCTGTAGAGCAAGCAGAACTCTGTAAGTTGTTTGGGGGAGCATGAATACTGAGCTCTGTGCACCCACCCCTGTTTACAGCAGGGGGTAACTGCGGCACAGGGCTGGGCTGAGGGGCAGCAGAGCTGCTGTGCTGTGCCTTGGGGAGACAGTGGCACCCTGAAACAAACCCTTCTGCCCCAGAGGGGAGGAACTTGGGCCCTGCAGTGATTCTGGGTCGCTGCAGTCTCAGAGGAGCTACTCAAGGGGAAAAACACATGCACATTCCTGAGCACAATTCCTGAGCACAATGGAGCCCAGCACCAGACCGTGCCGTGGTCCAGGCGCATCCTCGGAGGAGGACAAAGCTTTACAGGAATACCTGAAAGAGGAAGACTATAGTTAAACTTCCAGTTCCCCCAGAAGGTGGAAGACAATAAGCCACCATCAAAAGGCATTTCCTGCCCATCTATTGTTTCTCACTCCGAGTCCTGATCGTGCTTTGCACATGGTCTGTGTATGGACAGGCTCTCTGGTTATAGCACCAGGTGAAGAGCTGTGCACGTGTTGTGTGCCAGAGCCTTGGAGCAGTCACCAAGCAGCTGGATGAAGGTGTTTCTCTCAAACCTTTGTGGCTGGCAGCATTTCTGTGTCTCACAGCTGGCCTCACCAGCCTCAAGAGCTGTCACACTCTCGCTCCCATCCCCAGCTTTATTCCCGCTGGAGGCTGGTGTGGAGCAGGGACTGTTCCCTACCCACTCCCCAAGCGCATTCAGCACATCTCCTCTCCAGGTTAGGGCACCCGACCTATCCTCCATCTCTGCCAGTCTTTATCTCATCCCATTTCCTGGCCCCAGCTTTTCTGCCCTAATTAAATGGTAAAAACACGTGGGATCCAGGCCAGGCACGAATGGTTTCAGCAAAGCAATTAGCCCTACGTGAGCGAGGAACAATTAGCGCGGCTCTCTGGAATTCGGCCATTGTGCTGCTCATTGTATATTTTTGCCTTAAAAGGGGGCCAGTGTGTTGGGAGGGGAGCGAGGGCCCCCGATCGCAGAGCCGGGCTGACATTTGCACTATGTTAGTCATGCTACATGTCAACATTTTTGTGAGCTTTCCAAAAACAGAAATTCTAATGGGATGTTTTAATCCCATCTTCACCCCCGCACATCTCCCCCCCCCCCGCCTTTCCCCCTTTCAACTCCCACCTCCCTCCTCCTCCTCCCTGCCTTGCACAGCGCTAATACCATCCCCTCTCAGCTCTGGCTCCCGGAAACCAGGCGAAGCCAGAGCAGTGAAATTCCTATTTAAACTTGCATCACATGAAAAATGAACTGTTGCTTTTAATCCCTTTTGCAGCGGCGATGGGAAGGGAGCAAACAAATTTCCCAGGGGTGCGGTGGGGAAATTGGAAGGGGTGGGCTTTTGGAAACACCAAGGCAAGCTGGGGGAAGCGGTGGGTGAATATTGACTCACTCATCTGCCTTTGAAAAATCCCTCAGCAACTAAATCTGGGCACCCCAAGGGCAAGGAAGAAGCCAAGAAGCTGTGGGGGCCCAGAGAGAAGCCAAATTCCCCAGGAGCAAACAACATTTTGAAACAGCCTTTGCAGGGGTTTTGAGGCAGAGGTGACACAGATATCTGATCTGGGTCACATGCAGAGGGGTGCACAGGAGGCTGTGGGACCTTCTGCTGCTCCAGGGCCAGCTGCAGGCCCTGAGATGAGCAGGGAGTTAAAATGCATCCCTGGTCCTTCTGCCTCTCCCCAGGAGGTTTGGGAGACCTGGAGCTGCAGGCAGCTGTGGCCAGGAAAAGGGTGGCCAGTGTGGCATCACGGAATGGAACCAGCCACTGTGTCAGACGTGGGCAAAAACATGAGATTTAAGGAGTTATTAAGGCCAGCATTGGAGGCTGGACTTGGGGTTCACTGGGCCTTTGTCCATCCAGTCCAGCCCAGTATGAGATTTGATTCCTGCCTCCTCCTTGGGGTAATCATCAAACACTTCCCCTGACATCAGCTTCTGGCTCCTCTTCAGAAAGGCAATGCAGAGAGGGAGGGCTCACAACAGGAACATGAGAAAATTTGGGGCCAAAAAGAATGAGAGGCCAAAAATGAAAGGCCAGGAGCTGCAAGCTCCACTGACCACACCTCTGAAAGGAGCTTGGGACAGGCTGGCCATCATCTACGGCAATCTGTGATCTCAGCTTGTTGTGCTCCAGCTCTGCCTGTACAGATGGACACGTACAGACCGACATGTGCAGGCTCCATGCACATCCCACTAGGGAATCTCCCAAACAGGCACCAGCCCAGGGGACAGGGACCGTGGGGTCTCTGCCAATGCCACCTCTTGGGAAACTGAGGCACAGTGAGCTGAGCTCAGTCAGTGGAAAGCTGCAGCCTCACTAATCTCTGTCTGTCTGTCCAGCTACCTGAGCACTGCTGAAGGCTCTGGCTCTATAATAACCTCATGCAGTGCAGGGCTACCACTCACACTCACTGCTTATTTAACTATTGTCTTTTTCTACCCCAAACCCACACTGCCAGTTGATCTAAGCAATGTTCAACAGCAAATCTCCAGCCCAGGGCAGCTCTAAATCTCCCTGGTTTGCTCTCAGGATCAGCACCAAGTGAGGCACCTGCAGCCAGAGCCAGCTGCATCCAGCCCAGCACCCCTGGCTGTGTGACCCCCCTGGCCCAGCAGCTGCATCCATGAAGAAGTGCTCCTGCCCACCAGCCCAGGGATTTTGGGGTGACAAAGCCAGGTCCCTGAGGACAGTCCTCTGCTGCCCGACGAGCTGTTGTTGGGAGGAGAGAGATGCACAGGCTGTGGGAAAGAGCCATCCAGCTGATTTTGCTAGTTCATGTCTCCTTTCCCTCAGGTTTTTACCTTCATTCCATGGTTTTAACATCAAAATTCCACGCCCCAAAGGAAGGAGTGGAAAGCTCCCCTCGCACACACTGCCAAAACTCCCCTGTGATCAACCTCGACCGTGAAGCACTGAGAGAGGCATTAAATCAGCAGTGGACACCCCACCAGTCTCCCCTCTCCCCGCATCTACCTCCCCTCCCCTGGGCTGAATAGGGAGCATGAGAAACCAGGCTGGGCAGGGACGGCCCCGTGCCCCTGGCTTTCTTTCAGGATCAGAGCATCTATGGGGCCGCTTGTGTTCCCCCAGCTCCTCTCCCCCCGCCACACCGGGAGCTGTAGGCTGGAGGCAGCGGGCCTGGAGATGGAGAAAAATGCAGGAGTGGGGAGGGGGAGACAGGGACCGTCCCTTCCCGCTACCACCACCGCCAAAGCCCCGAATTCTTAGACCTGGAGGAGTCACCACCAAATTCCATTCAACTGACAGAAAAGAAATCAAATCCTTTTAAAGAGAGCCCACTTTCCCCGCAAGAATGCTCCCTCGGCCTTTTGTTGCAGGGCTTTGCTTGCTCCCAGCAGCTCGGAGGAAGCTGCTCCAATACATTAACCAGTTTAACTTGCTCGTGACCCCCTCTGCCCAGCGCACAATGAAACTCCTCGCCCGCTTTTCTCCCTGGCTCCTTTTCAGGAGCTAAATCCCCCGCTGTTCCCTGCTCGCTGCCTCTCTCACTCAACCTTTCTCAGGCCTCTGCTTCAGCCCCGGGAAAATAATGACGCTTTGCATTTGTATAGCCCCCGGCCCCGTGGGATCTCAGAGTGCCCCGCACGGATGGAATCGTGTCCTCCCGCCCCGCCGAGGGGACCAGCAGCCGCCAGAGGTGGAGGGGAAAGAGATGTAAGGTCTGAGGCCACCGAGGGTAGAGGGGGCTGGCGGCAGGAGCTGGTGATGCCAGCGCTGGAGCACCGGGGCTTGGTGGGCATGGGGACAGCTCAGCATCTGGAGATGCATCACAGGCTCCCATTGCAAGAGATTCCCGTGCTGGGCAGGGAGATGCTGGCGTGTTCCGCTCCTCGCAGCCACCTCAAAGGCACTGCCTGACCCTCTGCTACAAGGGCAGGGAGGTTTTTTGTTCTGAAGGTAGTTAAAAAACACGCGATAGATGAAAAAAGCTGAGCTCTTGCCCCGGCCCTGAATAGCGGAGCCTATCAGACAATGGGAAGTTAACCAAACCGGGAACGGGAGCGCAGAGTTCTGCCTCGGGGCGCTGCCGTTTTCCTACCAGTAATTGATGCAAAGTCTCTTTTGTGCTCTCAGAAAATCCCCAGAAAGAAAAAGCGGGGGGTGAGAGGCAGACCACGGGCAGGATCCAGCTCCTGGGCTGCCCTCCTCCGACATCTCCCTCCCAAACGTGAGCTGCACAGCTGGAGCAGCGGCTGCCCGGCCGCACTCGGGGCCGAACCCCGTTCAATACCCCCGACAATTCGACAGAGGAGAAGTCGGTGCCTGACAGAGCTTTTAACCCCTGTCCGACGGAGCGCGCAAATCGCTCCCGGCACACAATGCAGCTTTGCAGCTCGAGCGCGGCATTTCTCTCGGATGACCTGAACACTTTATTACTGGGGATTTATTAACCATTTTTAGCAGCCCTGAGAACCTGGGAGCCTCTTAGGGACCACCTATTGAGTGCCGGGGTCAGGCTGCGAGCAGGGGCGATGCGGAGAGTTTAAACCAATTTAAACCGACCTAATACCGTGGTATGGTTAAAAGGGAGATGCCCCACGTGCAGCCTCCGCCCTGGGTTTGGTGCAGGGCTGAATCCAGCTAGCTGCAGTGGAAAATTAGTCTGGAGTTTCAGTGAAATTAATCTGAAGAGAGAGCAATCATATCCTTGTGGTCTGGGGGATTCGAGCAGAATGCTCTGCCTTGGAGCCATCCCTGTGGGGTCAGGCAGCGTGGGGAGCACACCCTGCAGCCACAGCAAGCCTCACCTCACTTCTGGTGGGGGAATTATGGGCTGTGTCCAAAACGGGATCCTTTTGGGAAGAGGGAGTGAGATCTCCTCCCGGTCCAGCCTTGGCATCCCTTCTGCAGAGCAGCTGTGACAGAAGCCGGCTCCCCCGCCCCCTGGGGAGGGCACCCGAATTCGTCTGGTCCTGGAGTCATCCCTGTTGGGCTTAGGCTTTTTGTATCCAAAAATTATCTGAATGCCAGACAATTTAGGAACATTTTAGGAACAACTTAGGAACCGGGCACCAGACGTTCCTGGGGCCATTCTCCCCATTCCCATTTCCTGCTCCCTGCCCCTCAGGCCCCATCCCGTGCCCACTGCGGGGTAAGCAGGGTGGCCACTCGCACCATGGTTTCCCCGGGGGACACAGTGCCTCGCTGTGTCACCCACGTGGCAGGTGAGGGCCGAGCCAGGAGGAGAGGCGCCTGGAGAGGAAGTCTGTGGGGATGCGGCCAGCGGCTGGACAATCCCGGAGGAGTCTTGTTCTGGCAGGACAATGCTGCTGGAAGAACAACTTCCCCTCTCCGCGGGTCCTGGGCAGCCGGGCCGAGCCGAGCGGCAGGTGGGGTGGGTTCCAGGAGGGGCTGGAAGGCTGGGACAGCCCTTGTGGCGGCACAGCGGCTCCTCAAGCCCCTGCATCTCTGGGGCCGGCGCACACAGAGCCCGCATTGTCGCCGCCCGGGACCCCAACATCTGGCCACAGCTCGTGTCCCCAGCCAGTGCCGGGGCTGCGGGAGAGCCAGAGCAGCTGCTCGGGGGAAAAGTGCCTTTCCTCCCCTTTTGGCTTCTGGAGAAAGGGGCTCTTTCTTCATTCAGGGTTTTGCTGTTCGGGCTTTTCAGCTGCCTCTCGAGCAGCGGTTGCTGTGCCATCGGGTTGGAGACAAAGGGCGCCCAAAAAAAAAATTAAAAAAAAAAAGCAAATTGAGACTGGAAGGCTGGGCAGCAATAGCGGGAAGTGGGGAGTGTGGGATTTGGTTCCTGTGTTTGTACCGTCCAACTGCCTTTTTTATTATTATTATTATTATTATGGGAGGCTTCTTGGGAAACCCAAATGTGTCTCCAGATGTGGGCAATGCCCTAAAACCAAACCCCACAGCCTCCCCGAGCGTTTATAGCCTGGGATCACGGTTCAAGTGCTGACCAGGAGAATGCATAGCCTAAAATCAAGAGGAGGCAAATGCTGGGGCTTGCCTGAGGAAGCAGTTTCCCTGCTTCATCCTGCCTGGTATTATGGTATTGTTTATCCAGTGCCAGAGATGAATGGAGCACGTGACAGCAGGAAAAATGCAAGTTGGACAAGGTCCCTGCCCAAAAATGCAGCAGCCCCTGATTATGGCATTACATTGCAGCCCAGGCCCAAACCCAAATCCGCTTCCCTGTAGCAGCACACTCCCTGGGAAAGAAAAGCCCAAGAGCTCACTGCTTGCAGAGACAGAGGGTAAGGGGAGAAGAGGCCCCAGAATTTGGCACCAGGAAAATATCAAGTTGGTGGCACATCCAGGACCAGATTTGAACCCAGTTTTCTCTTACAGCCACCACTTCTCCCACTGGCTGTCTGGAAAAATGGTGTCTCACTTAACAAGCAACCTTTATAATGATTAGTGATCACTGGGGGCGGGGAGAGGGGGCTGCTTGGTACCTGTGTAACATTTATTTTCAGATATCCCAGCACTCTGGGGCTGTTCATCAGCTTCAAAGCATGGTGCTGTGCCCGGCATGAGGCTAGTCAAGTCTGGGAGCCTCTCCAGCTCTCCCTGAAGAAAGGATGGGAACAGACATTCCTGGCTCCCTGACCCCAGAATTACCCATCAGAATGGAGCTTGGTGGAAGTGAGAGGAGTGCTGTGGTTTTTTGGGGGTTAGTGTGTTTGTTTTCCATTATGCTTTGCCTCCAGAGGAGACTGATGGGACGATGCCCAGAGTTTGGTCAGGCTGGTCAGCTTTCTGGAAACCTCTTGGACAGGATTGTGAGAACATCTCTGTGCAGGGCCTTGGGGAACGACAGCTCGGGACGGGAACGCACCCGCTGCTGCCGACAGAGCAGCGAACGATGCTGAGGGCTACAGGGGACCAGAGTGTCCCCATCCCCGGGTATCAAGGGGAAGGGAGGAGGAGGAGGAGCAGCCGGTGCCCTGCCCGCAGCCAGCCGTGCGCTCCCGGCCGCGGGCACGGAGCTGCGCAGGGCAGAGCCCGGCACCGGCCAGGCCGGGGCCGGCGGAGCCGGGACGCGTGTAGGGGCTGGCGGGGAGGACGCGGGGGTCGGAGGGGCGCGGGAGGTCCCCGGGCAGGGCCGGGCGGTGCTCACGCCCCGCTTGGGGCGGCCCCGGCTCTGTCCCTCCCCGGGCGGGGCGGGCGCGCTTTAAAGGCGGTGGCGCGGCGGGGGCCGGCGGTGGCGGCGGCGCGGAGAGGCGAGGAGCGGAGGGAAGGAAGGATGCTGAAGAGCTGCGGGAGGAAACTGCTCCTGTCCCTCGTGGGCTCCATGTTCACCTGCCTCCTGGTGCTCATGGTGGAGCCGCCGGGGAGGCCGGGGCTGGCCCGGGGGGAGGCCGGCGGGGCGCAGCGGGCTCTGCAGAGCCTGGGGGCGGCGGCGGCCGTGGCTCCCCCGGCGGCGCAGGGGCCGCCCGGGCTCCGCAGCTTCGCCGATTATTTCGGGCGGCTGAGCCGAGCGCGGAGGGAGCTGCCCCCCGCCCCGCCGAGCCCCCCGCGGCCGCCGGCCGAGGACATCTCCCCCCGCGATGTCTTCATCGCCGTCAAAACCACCAAGAAGTTTCACAAGGCGCGGCTAGAGCTGCTGCTCGACACCTGGATCTCCCGCAACCGCGACATGGTAAGGGATGGGGACAGGGATGGAGACGGGGCCGGTCCCCGCCGCTGGCCGGGATGGAGCGGATCGGGACGGGCTGGAGCCCACGCTTCTCCGCCGCGCTCCTGGCCCTCCGTTCTGCGGGATCCGAGTGGTGCCGTGACCCTGCAAATACCGCCTCCCCTTCCCTTTTCCCCCATATCTCGGAGCCGGGTGGTATTCCGAGGCTGGCTGGGCTGTTCTGCAGCCGACTGTGCTTTCGGGAGGGCAAAACGCAGCGTTGCAGGGTGAGTGATGGAGAGAGCCCGACCTTGGCTCCTCACACTCTGAAGCCTCTCCAAACTCTGCTCTGGGGCCCTTTCTGCTGTGCACCTCCGGCTGCAGAGCTGGTCTGAGTTGCTTTCCGCTGGTGAAACTGAGGCACGGTGCAGGGGTGCCACAGTCCAGCTCAGGCCCCTGCAGTGAGGTGCCTGCAGTTGTGCTGCTCAAAGGACACCCAGTTTTATCAACTGAGACGTGCTGAAGCTCTCGGTCCCCTTGCAGAGGACTGGGCAGGACTGGAGAGGCTGGGAGCTCTTGTGGGTCTGCACTGGCTCAGCCACACCGGGGCAGTTCCAGCGAGTCTGGTTCCTGACCTTACTGATGTCCTGCCCAGAGTCTGGCTGTCCCTTATTCTGTCCTTCAAGTACTGAAACAAAATTCAAAAGGAAAAAAAAAAAAAAAAGAAAGATGTTTCCTTAGGAAATGTGCTTTGCCATTTGCTCTTAAGACACTTTTTCTACCCTTAGACAGCTTCCCAAAAGTAAGTTATGCCTGGTCCTAACCTTTTCTTCCTACTGTCTTCACGTGTTTCCTCCTGGCCTGGAACTCAGTTTCTTGCTTGCAAACAGTTTTCCTTGGAAATCTGGAGTGGCTGAGGGTGGAGGCCATGGGGGAAGGACCGACCTGCCCCTGCCCTCCTCACCCAAGTCTGCTGGGCCTTGTGGGGTCTTGGCTCCTGCACCGTACCCCAAGAATTATCTTGCTACATTTTTTTATTTTTTTCCCTGTGAATTATGTTCCTTTTTTTTTTTTTTTTTTTGCTCATGTTTCCTGGGCTTGGCAGTGGGTCTGCCACTTCTCCTTGGTCCAGTTATTTAATGGAAACCCCTTTTTATGCTCTGCTGTCACTGCGAGGGGGTGGTGAGTGGTGGTGGAGTGAAACGCTCTTTGAGCACCTACAGATGATCCTGGGAATGGTTGCTCTTTTTTTTCTTCTCCCTCTTGTGAGCTCCGGCTTTCTTCTAGGTTTTTTTTTTTCTTTTTTCTTTTTTCTTTTTTTTTTTTTTTTTGTTGTGCTTCGTTTGTCTGTTTGGATTCCCAGAGCCCCAAGGCTCGGCTCTCACGCTGTCCCCCTGGGCAAGCTAACAAAGCCCCTTTTCTCCTGGTGCAGAGAAAAGGCTTCGAAGCCTCTTGTGTGGCACTTTCCATGGGAACGAGGGAGCCGGAGCCGGCCGTGTCCAGGTCAGGTTGCCTAGAGATGAGGGCCATGAAGCCAGGGGGGCCGCAGCCCGGCGAGGTGCCTGCCTGACAAGCCAAGCCGCTGAGTGACGGCTCTTGTACAGCACTTGAGGACAAGGAGCTGCCGAGAGAGCTGGAGGCAGCACAAACTCCTGCGGAGAGAGGCAGGGCGGTGGGGACACGAGGCACAGGGGATGAAGAAGCCGAGGCACAGGGGATGAAGCCGAGGCACAGGGGATGAAGCCGAGGCACAGGGGATGAAGAAGCCGAGGCACAGGGGATGAAGAAGCCGAGGCACAGGGGATGAAGAAGCCGAGGCACAGGGGATGAAGAAGCCGAGGCACAGGGGATGAAGAAGCCGAGGCACAGGGGATGAAGAAGCCGAGGCACAGGGGATGAAGCCGAGGCACAGGGGATGAAGAAGCCGAGGCATAGGGGATGAAGAAGCCGAGGCACAGGGGATGAAGCCGCGCTGCTGGAGGTGATTGGCTCCGCTCTTCCCACGCCGACACAGCCGCTGTCTCTGGGAGGCTTTGAGACACCCTGGCCTTCCCCAAACTTGGCAGCAGGTCGGGGTTTTTTGCCTGCAGAGTGTGGGATTGGTGCTATGGGGCTCTTTTCTCTTGCCTCCCTGCAGTTCTGCATCTCTTCCCTGCCTGGACTCCTGGTTTCCATCCCAGGAGGGTGATTTGGTGGCAGCGGGGCACTGCCTTTGCTCAAACATCTCTCTTGGTCTGAGTCAGGCCTGTCTTTGCTCATCCTCTCTCTCTGGTTTCACTAACGGTGCTCAGGCATGTGAGCTGCCTCAGTAATGCAGGGAAGTTCCTGCCCAAGGGCTGAGAATCTCCCCTGCCTGACGCTGTGTCTCTTTCTCCCGATCTCCTCTCACTCAAACCCCAGCTACCTCTGGCTGTTCATTAGCCAGGCAGGAGGGTGCAGACCCTGCTGAGAAGGGGTTAAATCCAGCAGGTAGCTCCTGCCTGGACCCTGGCAGATAGGGGGAACAGCCATTGTGTCCTTCCTTGGCTGTTCTTTGTTCTGCCCACAATAGTCCCTGTTTCCTGCCCTCTGTCACCTCCAAGACACTGCAAAGGGCACCCCCTTCTCCTTCCTGCCTCTGCACAGGGAGAGCACATCCCTATTCCCTTCTAAATCTCCTCCTCGGGTTGCACAATCCAGGCCGGACAAGCTGCTTTCGGAGGAGAGTTATGGGTTTTCCCCTCCTTGCTTTGGGGAGAGTTTCCAGCTGTCTCGGTATCCTCAGGATGCTGGAGTGCGGGCTGGAGAAACTTTGCACTTGAAAGGAAAGAGAGGGGGGAGGAAAGTGGCCATTTAGCAGAAATCCTGGACAGGAGCAAGTCCAAATCCGCTGCTTTCTTGCCAAAGACACCTCTGCTGCCCCCGGGGTTACCCTGAAGGCGGCTGGGTGTCCCTGGGGCACCCCAGAGATGCAGGCACACGCCAGGGCTGCGCTCCCGGCAGCGTGGGATGCGCTGGCTGCCTCCCGCTCAGAGCCGTAATTGCAGCCTTTGAAAAATTCCTGCTCTCGGGGCAAAGGGAACGGCTTTGCCTTCCAAAGAGCACGCTCCTCTGATGGCGGCTCCCACATTTCTCTAGCACCTTGGCCAGGGTCCCCACCCACATGCTGGAGTGTGCTGGCATGCGAGTCTCACTCGCACTCCCACCAGGGCGGCTGAGAGCAGGGACCGCTCATCCCAAAGCAGCTCCGCGCTGCAGCTGCCTCCCCCCAGCCCTGGGCTGTGTGCCAGGGCCTGCTGAGCACTGCTGAACTCGCATCTTGTGTCAGGGTCCCTCCCTGCTGTCCCCCGGGGCAGCCTGTGTGGGTTTAAGGGGTGGGGGCCCCTTAATTGCCTGTCCCAAACGATGCTGCTGTCCTTGCCCAAAAAAGCCCCGGAGCCGGTGAGCGGCGCGTGGAGCACCAGGCGGGAGGGTGGGGGACCCTTGCCACACAATGAGCTCATTGTTTGTGAGGGGGTTATTAAAAAATTATAGCATTTAAAATTACAGTGGAGGATTCTTCCTCTTGCTGAAAGGAGAAGGGGGAGGAAGGGCCCGCGGCCCTGCAAGCCCCTTCCCCGCCTCTGCAGATCCCAGCCCTGGGATCCTGTGCCAGCACAGACCTGCCCCTGGTCCTGGGGAAAGCCACCACCATGGACTGGGGCTGCTGCCATCGTGGCACGCTGCCATTGCAAGGACATCACCATCACACTGTCCCCAGCTTGTTGAAGAGGGGTGGGGATTTCCACCCCTAAACCCCAAGGCTGGAGGGAAAAGAAGAACATTTGTGGGGGACACAAAGCTGGGCAGCTCTGGCAGCATCCTGACCTGCTCCAGAGCCTCTTGTCCAGCTGGAGACTGAGGGCCCCCCACCATCACTTCTTCACTGCCTTCTTTCCTCTGCACCCAAGTGGGGTCACTGTGAGAAGGGTGCCAGAGCGCTCCATCCTCTCCCAGCATGGGGAAGTGAGATGTGGCACGGGGTCAGGATTTGTGCACCACAGGCTCACGGGGTGCCTGCCTGGCCGAGGTTCCCCTTTTGGTGGGTGGGATGGTGGCAGGCATGGCAGATGCTGAGAGTTTGTCACTCTGGGAAGTCACAGAACCACTCGGCCAGGCAGCACAGAGAGGGTGACCCCGGGGTGGCCCTGGCTGGTGGGACACCTTGTGCAGCACCCAGCCATGAGCAACCCACGAGCTCCACCAGTGGAGGGGAAATGAGTCACCCCGAAAGGAGAAATGAAGGGGAGGCAGAAAAAA
This sequence comes from Cyanistes caeruleus, assembly GCF_971803275.1. Lineage (NCBI taxonomy): Eukaryota > Metazoa > Chordata > Aves > Passeriformes > Paridae > Cyanistes > Cyanistes caeruleus. The sequence goes on from NC_141717.1 coordinate 12,455,628, forward strand.
AAAAAAGAAGCAAAAAAAAGCCCTCCCCAAGGGTGAGGAGGAGGCAGTGGGGGCTGCTGGCGGCTGCCTGGCTCCTGGAGGGGGCTGAGCCCATTCTGGCCAAGGGGATCCCGGGTGCCGCTCAGTCCCGGCCGCGGGGCTGCAAGGAGCGCTGGCAGCTATTGTTCAGGAGGGATTTGGCATCCTGTGTTTCTTGAAGCTGCAGTTCTGAGAACAATGAGGTTTCCTGCAGGGGCTGGAGGGGAGGGAGGGGGGCAGCGGGCCCTTCCTCTCCTGCACCCAGCAGGAAAAGTTACTGCAGGAGGGGTCCAAGAGGTCCTTGCACCCCTCTGTGCTGTGGCTGGCACAGGGGCCAAGTGGGAGAGAGGTGGGTGTAAGGGCTGGGAGTGCTTTCTGGCCCTGCTGGGTCTGGAGGTGGTGATTTATAGGTGAAAGCTCAGGGATGTTGGCTGCAGTGTCCACTTGCACCACTATAATAAACTGAACACTGCTTTCACGTCTGGCATCCCACGTGGGAGATGCCAAAGGTGGATTTGTATTTTTCACTTATTCTCATCCTTTCCTGGCCTATCCCTTCCCAGGCTTGGCTGTCACCTCTGCTCCTGTCTCCTGCAGCCCCAGGTGAAGGGCCTTGCAGGCAGGGTGCATCTCCCCTCCAAAAAACACAGATTAATTACAAAATTAATTTTAAAAATGAAGCTTCAATTGGTTTAGTTTTAATCAAATGTCATGGTGGGGTTGGGAGGGATATGGGAAGCCTGTGAGGCCCCAGTAGGTGCCCACATGGGGTGACTTGCAGCTGTGTGCTCCTGTCCCAGTCCCTGAGGTGCCATCTGGTCCACCCGCAGCAGGAATATTACAGGGATGGGTGTGGGGAGAGGCCGAGGGGAGAAGCCTTGGTAGGATGAAACGTTTCGGTGCAGGCAAGTAATAAACAATTGTCCCTGTGGTCTATTTATAGAGGCTGAGTGCAGGATTAGTTGTAGGGTTATTTTTGGAGCAGCTGAAGGCAGTTGCTGGACGGCGCTTCTGAGCTAATCAAGCAAACATTTTCTGTCTCGCCTGTGCACAGGCTGTGTGTTCCCTGGCCCCCTCCAGCCAGGCTGAAACCTGGGCTGGAGTGCCAACCCCCCCCAGTGTGATGGTGTTGTCTCGGGCATCCTTGGATACTGTCCAGCTGCCCTGGCTCAATTTGTACCCCAAGCCTGACCCCTCCCTGAGCACCTGGGGGAAATGGGGAGCAGCAGCTGTACCCCGACTTGGTTGGGGGTGACACCCCCGCCTCCTGTACACACAGCACTGACCTTGTGCCACCCCAGCAGTGATGTGTCCATGGAGACACAGCAACCACGGGCATCCTTGGTCCTGCAGCTGGTGGGTCTCCATCCCCCAGCTGTCCCATCCTCACCAGTGCTTCCCCATCCCCTTTGCTCAGAGCCTTCCTGACCTCTGTCCCTCCCCACAAGCAAGGCTGCATGGCAGGCCGTGCATTTGTGAGAACTTGCCTTCCCACCTCCTCCATCATTTTTTTTCCCCCAACTTTTTCTTTTCTCCTTTTCAAGCCCCAAAGGTCACTTGTAGCCCCGTCCCCTCCCATTGAGCCTCGCTGCAGCTCTGGGCTCTCCCCACCAGCCCCGGCTGGGGACCTGAGCAAACAGGGCTGGGTTAACCAGTGCAGCTGTATGCTAATGACTGCTGCCCGCTTAACTCTCCTCGCTGAGTAAAGTCAACCCCACTATTGTACCCAGCTCCTCAAACAAGCCACAAAACCCCAGCGCGTTCCCGGGGCCGGCTGCGGGGTGGCACCCAATTTCCAGCTCACTTGTAATTCATCATCCCCAGCGCTCCATCGTCCCCCCTCTGCTGCCTCCTGCCTTCCCCCCACCCCAGCCCTTTTGTCTTTCTTCCTTTGCCCTTTTGTGCACGTCTGGTTTTTAATAGCGCTTGGCAGCTGGTTGTGGTTTCTCTCCTCCAGCTTTGTTTGCTGCCCGCTGATTGATGGCGATGCCTTTCCCACCCCCCTGCTCTCTCCTCCTGCTTCTCGGCCTTCCCCAAATCCCAGGCCCAGAGCAGCCCCTCCAGTCCTCCTTCCTGGGTGACATATGCCAGGAATTAGCTGTGTAAATAGAGGAGTGCAGCCAGGCAGGCAGCTCAGGGGCCTGGGGAGGAGGTCAGGTGCTGCCTGGCACCGTGGGACTGTGCTGGGATGGGGCAGTGGGGAACCATCTCCTCCTCGGGGCTGGCAACCAGGCAATCACAGGCACCAGGGTCTCAGCCCCCTTGGGTAGGCCACAGGAGCAGAGAGGAGTCCAGGAGGTATTGTGCAAGGGGCCAAGGACAGCCACGTGCTGTTGACACAGGTGGGGACTCGGCTGGGAGTCGGCGCCATGGGCAAACACACCTGCCCGGGCGGCAGCTCTGGCATCCGCGGCCACGCGCGCCGGCTCAAGCCTGAAATCCCTGCTCAGATCAGGCCGCGCTCTGCACCTGCTCCCCTCCATGCCCCCGCCTCGCCCTGTGCTGGGGACAGCCCCTGTGGCCCCCAAAATCTCCCTGCCAGCTGCTCCCCGTGCAAAAGGCAAGAGGATGGGGATGCTCCGTGCGGGGGCTGGGGTTTGCTCCCAAGGCGAGCTCAGCACCCTTCTTGGTCCGAAGCTGGGTGTGTTGTGTGGGTGCCCGGCTCTCCGGTGCCACTTGGGGTTTTGACAAGGGGGAAGAAGTCAGCACCACCCTCCTGGAGGAACTCAGGGGTGCTGTGTCACGTCCAGAGCCACATGGTCTCAGCCCCTCGGTCCTCAGAGGTGCCTCGTCTTCTCTTTCAGACCTTCATCTTCACTGACGGGGAGGATGAGGAGCTGAAGAAGCAAGCACGTGAGTCTGTGGCTCTTGTCCCTTTGTGTGTGTGACCTGGCCAGGTCCCCTGAAAGGTCTCCCACCTGTGGAGCACGGCTGGCTTGGTGCCTGTCCCATGAACTCTGAAAAAGCCCTTGCCACAGTAACCTGGGTTGAGAATGATACAATTTGTTAATGCTTAGAGCACCCACTGCTTAAAGTACCCATCTGGGGACAGGTTTACTCCCCAGTCAGCCCAGCCCGTGCCCTGCATGATGCTGGTGGGGGTCACAGTTACAGGGTGGGGTGCCTTAGCACCACTTTGTCCCTGGGGTGAGCTGGGATTGATGGCAACGCGGACAGAGTTTCATGGGAGCATTTTCTGGGCTGGGGTCAGCCTGGTCTATTCTCCCCATGCAAATGACTCCTTTTCAGGCTGGGAAGTGATTGCCTTTGAGCTGGGCAAACAAAACAGGGCAGGATTTTTTACTACCATGTCCTGGGGAAGCTCAGGGGGCTCACAGACACCCCTTCACCTCCAGGGTGGCTGGTGCACCCTGGGCAAGGTGATGTGGGGTGGCATCATGCTTAAAACATGGATAGGGCTGATCTGTGGTGCATCTGCTGCATCCACATTCCTTATTCATCCCTTACCTTCTCTCACATAGACACAAAAGACATTGCCACAAAAAATTCATCATTTGTCCAAAACAAATTAGCATGTGGGTCACTAAGCATTGGGATCATCCATGAGTTTCCATCCCCCTGGCACACCTGGGATGTGTGTGGTGAAGTGTCACCGTTTGAGTGCGTGGGGACGTGTGGGATGCACCAGTGCTGGGTTTTGACCCCTCTTTTTTCCCCGCAGGAAACGTCATCAACACCAACTGCTCGGCTGCCCACAGCCGCCAGGCCCTGTCCTGCAAGATGGCCGTGGAGTACGACAAGTTCATCGAGTCTGGCAGAAAGTAAGCGGTGCCCAGGGCTGCTGTGGGCCATGACAGGGCTGAGGGGGTGCAAACAGAGACCATTTGTGGTTATGGGGTTGTACCTCAGTGTGGGGCCTGGGGAGCTGCCCGGGTTGGGTGTGACACTGCTGTCACTGCAGGTGGTTCTGCCACGTGGACGATGACAACTACGTGAACGTGCGGATGCTGGTGAAGCTGCTCTCCAGCTACCCCCACACGCAGGACATCTACATCGGGAAGCCCAGCCTGGACCGGCCCATCCAGGCTACGGAGAGGATCAGCGAGAACAAGATGGTGAGTGTGGGGAGAGTTTGGGGATTGTTTAATTTGTGCTGGGTGGAGAAGGAGCTGTTGTCTCACTGCGTTGGTTCCCCTCTCTTGCAGCATCCTGTGCATTTCTGGTTTGCCACGGGCGGAGCAGGGTTCTGTATCAGCCGGGGGCTGGCACTGAAGATGAGCCCTTGGGCCAGGTAAGAGCATTGGCATTGCTCTTTCATGGGGACTCCTCATGGTCCCCAGGGCACAGAGAGGTGAAGGGTGCTGGACCATGTCCCACAACCTTTCTCTCTTTGCCGTTCTGGGGGTGTCTGCAGGGAGCTTAGAAACAAGCTGGGAAGGGCTTCATTTCCTCCAAACTGGCTTTTAATCAGAGCTGGGCACCCACTGGCCAACCCCAGAATCCTGCAGGGTGCCCACATCCCCTGGGCTTTGCTCCTCTGCAGCCCCTCTCTGTCTCCCCGCAGTGGGGGTCACTTCATGAGCACTGCAGAGAAGATCCGCCTGCCCGACGACTGCACCATCGGCTACATCATCGAGTCCGTGCTGGGCGTGAAGCTCATCCGGAGCAACCTCTTCCACTCCCACCTGGAGAACCTCCACCAGGTGCCCAAGTCGGAGATCCACAAACAGGTACCCCAAGTTGTCACCTACAAATTGGGCATCACGGCTGATCTATTGATTGATGTGTGACCAAAACAGTGGAGGGGAAAAGCCCCATCGGCCCATCCCTGTGGGATGATGTGGGGCATCACTGGAGGCTTTGGGGGAAGTGGGGTGAATTTTGCAGCTCCCCTTTCCTCTGCTTGATCATCATGGCCACATCAGCCACTTCACCCCTCTGTGCTTGCCCCCCAGGTGACACTGAGCTACGGCATGTTCGAAAACAAGCGCAACTCCATCCACATGAAGGGAGCCTTCTCTGTCGAGGAGGACCCATCCAGGTGAGATGGGGGTCCCTGTCCCCCCCAAACCAGGCTGTCTTGGGGCCGCCACCGCCCCGTGCTCAGCTTTGCTCCTCTCCTCCGCAGGTTCCGCTCCGTGCACTGCCTGCTGTACCCCGACACGCCGTGGTGCCCCACCAACATGGTTTACTAGGAGGAGCGCGTGCCCTCCAACCTCGTCCCGAGTTTCCCCGGTATCCGACGGGCGTGCGGGACCTGCGTGCGGGTGTGTCGGTCCGGCCTCGCCGCGAGGCGGACGGACGGACGGACGTCGTTGCTGTGGTATTGCACAGTGTGTGTGTACTGAAGGCTGCTGTGCGGCCCCTTGACCCCTGCCCTGCCTGCCCGGCTGCCCGTGCCCGCTGCCTGGTCCGGCCGGGATGGTGGAGAGGGACGGGAACTGAGCACTTAACCACTGGGTGTCCCACGGCTGGCGGGCCCCACGCCATGCGTGGGGAGCGGCCGCAGCGCGGGGCCCTGCCCCACCCCGGGCTTGCTTCTCCTTGGTTTTTTTGTTTTTTGGGTTTTTTTCCTTTCAAATGTTAAGTTGTTTTTTTTTTTTTTTTGGTGTGTTCTTCCCTCCTTTGCATCTACCCTCCAACCCGCTCCCTTAACCCACCCCATCCTCTCTCCCAGTCCCAAAATCTCAGCAGCCAAGCTCCGGTTCCCAGGTTGGATGAGGGGTCCCTGTGAATTCTGCTCCCTGGCTTGGCAGGCAGAGCAGGCAGAGGTGGGCAGGGGAAGCCTCTGGACATGGCATGTCCAGGGTCCTGCAAAGCTGCCGGGTGCTCGACAGCCTCACTGGAGGGAGGCAGGGGGGAGGGCTGGGTGCTGATGTTGGTGTTAACTCCATTTCCCAGAGCTTCCCCCACACGGGTGAAGTGTTGCCGGCAGCATCGGCGGGTGAACTATTTATAGACTGGTGTAAAGACTTTCTATAAATACGGGCGTGGGAGGAGGGCTTTTCTGGAACTGCCGCAGTGGAGTGGGCACCGTGTTTGTCCAGGGTCTCCCTCCAGTGCGGCTGGGGCAGCCCTGCAGCTCTGCAAAGGAGCACCTCGAGGTCTGGCTGGGGCTGTGTGGATGTTCCCGGCGGGGCCAGAGCATCCTCCAGCCTTGCCCTGGCTGTGGGTGCTGCCCAGGCGGCACCTGAGCAGCTGGGCACCTGCCACAGGCAGGCAGCATCTCCCAACCCCCCCACTGTGCTCTCCCTGATGGAGAGGGATTTATCCAGGGAGGGAGAGGGACACAGCATCCTCCGAGAGCTGCCTTGCCTGCCAATACCATCCCTCCCTCTGCCCCTGGGCCGAACCAGAGCTGAACATTTCCAACTTGAAGCTGAGTGAAAATAGCCCATAATGGGTGTGTTGTAAATATGTTATTGAGCCAGTATTTTTTTTACTGTGCCTTTTTTTTTTTAAGAGAAAAAAAAACCACATTGAGAAATATGTAGATTTTAAAATGCTTTTTATACATTTTCTGTGGATCAGAAAAAGAAAAATCCCTGACCTTTGATAATCTGTTTAAGAAAGAAAAAAAAAAAAAAAAAATTGCGATGCCTTGTAACTATCACTTACCTTAATTTATATGTTCCAGTATCTGGAATGTCACTCTGTGCTTTTTGTAACTAGGATGTGTTTAAAGCAATAGATGTGGGAAGGGGAACCAGCATGGACAGTGTGTTCTCAGGGACCTGAACCCGATCGCTGCCACGGGGTTCCCGTGGGAGCGGTCACCAATAAAGCGGCTTTTTTGCTGACCACAGTCACCTGGTCCCGGGCTCCGGTGTCTCTTTATGGATGTGCTGCTCTGAACACCCCTTGATCCCCCGCAGATGTTATCACCTCTGGCCGAGCTCTCAGGGATGCCCCGAGGAGGGGCTGCCCCTCCATCCCTTTTTTCCCACGGGTACTGGGATCCTGCTGGCCATTTGCATCCCAGGGTGTGAGGGTCCTCTCCTCCTTCCCCTTCCCAAAAGGCTGGGACAGGCTTTGGCACCTGAGGGCTGTTTTTTCCCAGGCCCAGGGCCGGGAGGGAGGCGGTGGGATGAGGTGTGAGCCGGTTGTTAGCGGGCTGCTGTTAACAGCCGGCGGCCGGGCGTGTGCGTGGGAAGCTTGGGGGCTGCGGGGGACGAGCCCCTTCCCTCCCAGCCCTCCCCTCACCCTCTCCACCACAGTTTCAGCCAACATCCACCTGCCAGAAACAAGCCCCAGCTTCCACGGGCTGTGGCGATAGCCTAAGATCTGCCCCCCCACTCCCCAAACCAGTCCTGTTTGTGCCACCGGTACCAGTTTCCACCTGTGCCATCCCCTCCTCCCCGCCTTCCTGCACACTTTTTTTTTTTTTTTTTTTTTTTTTTTTTTTTTTTTTTCCTCTTCGAGGCACATTTACTTACTTCACAGTTTCGCTTGAATCTCTGGGTTATCAAGGGCTGGCCCTGCTAAAAATACAGCCTGGCAGGAAGTTGGCGTGTGCTGAAGCAGCCACCCCTCCTCCCTGTGCTCACCCTGCACACAGCCACCAAAATAAAAAAAAAATCAAAAAACTGCAGCTCTCGGTGAGGTGAGGCTCTGGCTGAGTGTGTCACCTCGGAGAGCATCACCCCGACCCCGCCACCCCAAACAGTGCCCTGCAGGAAGGGAAGGCTGGATGGACAGCAGTGCTGCCCTGCCCCAGCTGCCTGGGGCCAGGGATGGGGTGCTGGGTGCCCCTCAGCCCTCCCCTGGTGTGGGGTCAGCGGAGGGAGCTGTGTCAGGCACAGGAAGCTCTGACACCCGTCTGCTGCCCCACGAGTTTTCCTATTGCTCACACGCTGCGGTTTTGGCAGCGTGGGCACTTCCCAGCAGTGGTGCTGCCACCCTCGCTGAGCCTGACCCTGCCCTGCACCCCACACAGGATGGGGACATGTGGGTTAAGTGCCCACTGGGCAGCCAGGGACTGTGGCTTGGGGTCGGGATGCTGCTGCAAGGAACAGGAGCCCCTGGCAGGGGTAAAGGTAAAGGGGGATGCTGGGCATGGTGCAGCTCTTGGATGGGGCTTTAAATGTAAAATAAATACAAACAAAAATTTTTAAAAATCAAAATAAAATAAAATAAAATATAAAATACCCCACTGAGCCTTTAGGAGCAGGGGCAGGCAGCTCACCAGCCCTCCAGTTTGTCTCCCACCAGGCTCCCAGCCTTTCCCTCCTCCTTTCCCTACTCGTGGGCTGAAAAGTAAATAAATACAGGCATTAATAAACAAAAGGAAAACAAAAGCAAAGCCTGCTGCTCTCGCATACTTGGCAGACTCCGCAGGCCAGGCTGCTTTCATCTGAACCCCAGTGCTGGTGTGGGATGTCCTGTTTACTCTCGCCTGCTCGAGGCAGCTGATAAGGCAGCTGTACCTTTTGGAGAGTCTGGTGTGTGGTGATGGGGTGGGGACAATCCTGGCTTGTTGGGGACAGTGCCACTATGGACCCTGCTGTTGACACCACTGTGCCCAGGGGATGCTCCAGCACTGTGCCTGGCCAAAGGCTTTCCTCTTCTCTGGGTGGTTGCAACATCGAGGGCAGAGAGTAACACACTCTTTAGTCCTTTTTGTTGTTTCCCACCTCCTATTTTTTCTTTTTTATTTATTTTTTTTTTGTTGTTGTTGTTGAATTTGCATTTGGGTCACTTGCAGTCCCAGACTTCATGTGAGTCACCGTGTTCCCAGCCTGGCTGTGGGGACTTTCACCAGGGGAAAGTGTGCAGGGCGATGGGGCAAGCACCCATCCTGGAACTGACGGCAGTGAGAAGTACTTGAGGCTTGGGGTGGGAGGGCAGTGTTGGGAGACAACAAAACTTGTGTGAATTGGCTCCAAGAGCCACTTCCAGCTGCTTTGGCCCAGAAAACTGGAATATTTGTGGGAAACGAACATAAAAGCAGCCGAATCGCAGGGCCCGAGCGATGCATGCAGCTGCAGCTTTGGGAGCTGCCTGTCCCAGTGCTGGGTGGGAGAGTGCTGGGACCCCCGTGGGGGCATGATCTACATCCCACCACCTCTGTGCAGCTGGAGGTGACTTAATCCACCCCCAGCACTGTCTGCCTTGGAGCGAGGGGCTGCGAAACCCTGCAGCAGAGAGTGATGGCTGTGGGATGGACGAGACACCACTGGGATGTGCTGAGTAGCTCTCAACCACTGTCCCTTTATTTTTTTTCACCCTTCTACTATTTCCCACCCCTGCATAACATGCAGGTGGTTAAAATAAATAACCCAAAAGCCCCACAAAGTTTATTTTTCCCTTCCTGACTTTTAAGATCAGCCTTGAATCTATCAAAACCAATCCCCCTTGCCCCAGAGCTCCCAGCAACTGCTGTTTCTGGTCTGCCTCAGCTGCCCAGTGGGGCCAGTTCTGCTGCTGTAGCCATTTGGCAAGCCAAGAGTGGAGGAGGAGATAAATTGAGCATCTTAAAAGCATCTGGAAACACTTCCCACGGCGCTGCCAGATGAGATCTGTGAAGCTGCAGCATCACTGAACAGCCCCGCTCCCAACCCCTCCTTCCTCCTCCTCAGTGGATGTGTCCCCCTTCAGCCCCCACCAAACCATGGTGGTCTCTCCAGGGAAACAGTGCTGGGTTTGTGCTTGTCCACACTGTGGACAGGGACCTGAAAGCAGCAGTGACACCGCACAGCAGAGCAGTGTCACCACCGTGCCAGCACTGGGTGATGCTCCAGCCATGTCCTCATCAGCCCCCCTTACTCAGGGCTGAGTTAGAAAGCTCTTGGGGAGCAGGGGCCCATTCTGGCTCCCTGATGAGCAAGCCATGCACAGGCCCCAGAGCTGATGTGTTTGGAACAGACCATGAGTGGCCGGGTGATTTATGGGGTGCAAGCGCCAGGCTCCGTGAGGTTTGCCTGCTGGGAAGAGGAAGCGGGTGGGAGAAGCACCAGCATCTGCAACACCTCGCAGTGAGCACGGAGCTGTGCTTCCTCCCACTTCCCTCCACGGACTGGAGGGATTAAAAAAATCCCTGAGCAGGGATTTTTGCTGAAGTCACGGTGAGAAACACTTGCCTGCTCCAGGCAAAGCCTTCCTTGCCTGCAGAGCCGAGGCAAACGGCCCCAGCAGCAATGGAGACACCAGCTGCAGAAGGAAAAGTCCTCTGCTCCTGCCACCATCCATCCCCTCTCTACCACCCAGCAGCACAAAGGCACAGCAGTGTGACCGGGTGCTTCATCATCGTGGCCACAGCCAGGCCACCCTCTGTCCCTGCCTGGACACTTCCAGACGGGCTGGGAGAAACTGGGGTGCTGGCACAAACCAAAGTGGTGCAGGCCGGGCTGGAGACAGGGCTGAGGAGGAGCCCTGGATGGAGCATTCTTGTGGCTGCCTCTGCTCACAAACCCTCCCGACTGCCAAGCACGAGGCTCCAGCATCCCCACGTGGTCAGAGCGATCAGAGTCTCCCTGATCGGGCTTTTCTTTCCAGCAGAGGAGCCACTGGACACTCAGCTCTGTCCTGGCCTCCCTTGTAGCACAAGGAGAGGATGTGACCTCCTGAAAGCACCAGAGAGCGGGGTGGGGAGATGGGGTGATTCTTCAGGAACGAGGCTGCTCCAGGAGGGGTTAGAGAGGATGAGCTGCAATTTCAGCTGCCTGCTGCCTTCCTGGACTCATGGAGAATGCAAAACTCCACGGGGCCCTCGTGAAGAACCACAGATCCAGCTCTTCAATGCACCCGATGGAAGGAGCTGGGCAGACCAGGCTGCAGCATCAGCAGCAGGAGCTGCCTGCACAGTGCCACGTTCAGCAGAAAACATGACCTGTGGTGTGGGCCATTTCCCACCCCAAGAGGTGACAGCAGCCGGGGACACACAGTCAGTAACCGTGTCCCACAGCCACCAGCTCTGCCTGATGGTTTTCCATCCACCAACCCACGGGAGCTCCCGGAGGCACCGCTCCTGTTAGCACAGCTCAGCACACCACAGAGCAAACACGTTTGAAAGCATCTCCCCGGGGCACCCCTCCCTGCCTTATCTCGGAGGACTGAGATCTAAGGGACCACTACTGAAGGCTGATCTGAAGGAGAGGTTTATTCAAACACATTCTTCACCCTTCCCTCTGTTTTCTCTAAGCCCTGAATGGCTCAGGAGAGCTCTGCCCTGCTCCTGCTGGGACTGGGAGCAGTGCAGAGGGTGAGCGAAGCTGCAGCTCCTGGGGGTGGCTGGAGAACACTGGGAAAGGTTACCAGGCCTTTGCACGTTCCCATCCCTGGTGGAGTCCATAAACCTGGTAAAATATTTACACTGATGACTCTGACCTAGGCTTTATTTTCCTTCACACTATGAGATTCCCTTGACTGCTCCAAGCCCTTTTAGAGCTTTAGAGAGCAGGTTTAATCGTCTCAGGTCAGGGATGAAGATGGAAAACTTGGGCTCCTCCTTTAGATGGGAATCAAAAAAGAGAGGGGAGACTGTCAATTATTAGTGAAGGGAGGAAAACTGGTGCCTGTTGAGATTCACAGCCATGAGGGGTAAGTCACAACAAGGAGCCCTCTGTGGTTCTGAACTCGTGGGCAGGACTTGAGAGCAAGGGTGTGGGCTTCAGCCATACTCACAGCACTGAAAAAAAATTACATAGCATTTACAAAGACAGAGTTGAATTATTGTTTATCCCCACACCTAGGAAGGGGGGTGCTGAGGTCAGGGCAAGAATAGCACAGGATGGGGGCAGGAGCCCAACGCCTCCTTTGACTGGCAGGACCAGGCAGAAAACAGATCAGGAAAATGAGAGGAAGGTAAAGGTTTCAGTTCACTACGTGATAGTGATGTGGTGGTGGGCCCGTGATCAGAGAGCTGCACAAACAGAACTAAAAACAAACCCACGATACCCTGGGGCAGCACTGGGCAAGGTGAGCCGAGTTTCATCTCCTCCTCTCAAAGAGGAATGCCTTTGGCAGGGTTCAGCTGGTGGGGCACCATCCCAGGCCGTTTTTCCACACTTCTTGGCCTTGTGCTGGTGGAAATGAACCACTCGTGTTTACCGCTGCTCCAGTGGGGAATAATCAAAGCAGCAGAGGGGGTTCCAGGGGTTAAAACACACCAGGCACAGGAGAAATCTCCCAAGATGATGTTTCCCATGGCTGCTCCAGCATCTTCAGCCCCCAGGTACGAGGACATCCCCACAGCAGCCACCAGCCCAGCCCCACGCCCTCTCTGGGAGAAAGCACAGATCAATAACCACAAACAATGGTTTTAAATTGTTTATTTTTAAAACATGAAACCCAAGCTGAATAGAAACCACAGAAATTACATTTAGGTTTTTTTGTTTAGTATTTGCAAACCAAAAAGTTACAGTAAAAAATAGCTACGTTACAATCAATAGAACTACAGAATTAAAAGTAAAGATACAAAAATGGGCTCAATCCTCTTTAATCCTCACAATTTAAAAACATTTTGGGTAAGTGCAGGAACACTTGAAAGAAACTAGCAGGTCCAAAGTTTAAAAAAAAAATTATATATATTTATATATTATATATGTATATAAAGTGGTATGATATACAACCATTATGGTTAAGAAGAAAAAAAAACCCAAAAAACAAACAAAACAGAAAAGTTACAAAAAGGCCAGGTACATGTTCACCATTAGGTTTCTGTGCACAGTGTCCAAGAAAATAAACTTCCCTCTGAATGATGTGAATAAAACTCATGGGGCCTCCCGTGACCAAGGGACCTGAGGCACGCGACGTGACGGCTGGGCAGCTGCACCCAGTGCAGAGAACAATGGAAGAAATGAGGCTTTTCTGGGACTTTCAGCAGCCTCCTGGGCAGAGGCCGCTGGAGAAGTCTTGGTGTGAGATTAGAGGAGGAACAGGAAGGAAGGAGTTGGGAATTGCATAGTGAGGAGCAATGTGGTATCAAATATGCAGAGCACCTAAGAGCTTCATGCTACAGTTATCCTCTTTAGGAAAGGAGTATTTTGAACTTTCTGGTTGTACATCAATTTATGTTCCACTTTGTTCATGCAGCCACAGGGGCTGGGTGAGCACCCGGGAGCTCCAGGCCACCAGTAACCCATCCCTCGTCTCCCAGCTGGGCAGCACGCTCACCATCACGGCTTGGCAGGGATCCCACACCCCCCTGAAAGCACAAACCACGTGTCAGCCATCTAGGAACTGCTACCAAAACATCCCACGCTTCTGCTGGGCCTCCTGGACTGCCAAGGGAAGCCATCCATAGCATGCACACAATTTCTGGAACAAGGAAGCAGGCTGTGACGAAAGGAGGTACAGACCAAGCCTTGCCAGGTCTCTGTCTCAAGGCATGAGATCTGCTCCTCAGTACCTCCCCAGAGGGCTTTTCCCCTCACACCCAGAGATGTTCACTGAGTGGCACTGACACACTGAGCTGGGGAAGATCCTGGCTTCTCCTTGGACCCCAGGTAGGAAGTGCTTCAAACACAGCTCCTCTCCCGAGCTAAGGGGAAACCCATCCACCCCATCTCCCCTGGAATCAGGAGGGTGGCAGGGATCAACAAGCCAAGACACTTCTCTCTTCTTCAAAGGGCTCAGAATGGTATTTCAGTGGCTGCTGGGAGGAAGAGAAGGGGGCAGCAGAAGTGAAGCCCGGGTTTGCTCCCGCAGGTACCTGGACCTTGCTCTGGGGGCACCCACCCACTCCTGTCCCACCACCCTGCAGCACCAAAGCTCTCGTGAGCAATGGCTGAGCAGCTCCCTGAGAAATGCTTTAACTCTCAGAAAGGCCAAACTTTTCACGTAGTTTCAGGGAACTGCTACGGAATTCCTGACTTAGGATCACTCAAAACCCCATGCACTGTGTCCCCCTCAAAGCACTCAAATGAACATCCCTTGCGTCTTGGCTGAGATGACTGTACACGGAAAAATCAACACCTATCAAATGGAGAAAACTTAAAAAGGACAGGAGGGGAAGGGAGCACTCCATCCTTCACATTTGGATACATGGATGCACGCTAAAAATCTTAGCTTGAACCCTTTTATCAGCACACAAAATGAACTCAGTTTAATAATACATACAGGATACAAACACTACAGTTATAATTCCCAAGACAGCACAAGAAATTCACAGCCAAGTCTTGATTTGATTTCCTTTACAATTACAATGCAGTCTTGAACACTGGACACAAGAGTCCAACATGCTATTTACATTTCACATTGTGGAGATGTTTGTGTGCTTGGAAGAGTTCTCAGTTCCAAAAGAAAGTGTCATTCACACATGATGATGCAGTGGAAATAAACCAAGCCAACCAGACAAGCCAATGACCACATTTGTGCTTCTGAAAAAGTAACATGAAGTGTCTTCACCGATGCAGTCACCCTCAACCGGACAAGCTGCCATCCACTCTGCAGCCAGTGAGGTGTCCAGAGGCCAATCTCAGCTCCCCTGACTTCTGGACCCTTTTTCTAGCAACCAGTAACACGAGAAATGTCCGATAAGGTCAGCTGGGACACACCAAGAGATATGGCCTTGGCATTTTGTCACATTAAAAACAGAGAGACACGATGGAAGAGAGAGAAGTCTCTACAGCTTTACCTCCTGCAGCTTGAAGAGTTTGGACTCCCTCAACCATGAATGCCATCCAGAACAGATGAGTCTTTGCCAGATAGCACCTGCTGTTCACCCGAGAGGGAGGCACAGAGTCTGGGAGATCTTGGCTTTTCAAAGTCCCCTCCTCAGACAAAATGTGACCATATGGATGAGACTGATTATGTCGCAGCCATAAGAATAGGCAAAGGCCACCTGTTCTTCAGCAGATCCATTCAGACCAGCCTGCAGAAATGCCACACTGTTGCTCAAGGTTCCAGTAAAATAAAAAAGGAGAGAAAAAAAAAAAAAAAAAGTAGTAGTAATAATAATAATAAACCAAAAGAAACCCATTTATCTGTGTTTCCTATCCAGCGCTCTGCACAGCATGCAGCGGGGCAGCAGAGTTCCAGGATGCTTTACAAAAGTGCAATATCCATGTCAAGTAAAGGAAGTGCTGGCTGGACACAGGTACACCGCTCACACCGCAGTCACGTTGTGCTGGCCTCCAGAGAGCAAAACGTTATCTCCATAACATTCTTTCCAGTTATATGTTGAAGCCACAGAGCACGTATCTCCACAGCTGTGCCCTGCTGTGAGCCCCAAACACTGTCAGAAGTTGTGCTGGGCGTTGGAAGTGGCAATGCCAGACCTTGGAAGGAAGCAGGTCAAGGTGGCTGCTCTGTTAGATGCTGCAGACAGAGGCATTAGCTCACTCCCGTTGTTGTGTGGCACAGACAATGCCACGGGGACAATTCAGACCCAGCCCAAAGTGCAGTCAGGGTGCATTCTGTGCATGAAGAAGTTGGTTGTTTTCACAGGGTTCCCCACAGCCTCCAAAACACTTGCCTTCCACCGGTAGGATTGGGCCACAGATTTCAGGGCAGCTCCCCTAAAACTGATAATGTGAGTAGCAATCGGAGCACATCCCCTCAAGGAGGGATGATGGCAGAACAACTTAGTCTTAATAAAGATTATATGGCTCTTGATTCTTTCTTCAAAGTGAGGGAAAGGTTGGGGTTCCCCCCAGAGAGCAGTTGGGTGCTTGGGGCCCTGCAAGATCACCACAGCACACCCTGCACACCCACATCTCCTGGCAGGCTCTAAGACAGGATGGAAACCCTGGGGCACGTGAGTCCCTCCATACCACCTGTGACCAAGTTTCCCTGCCCTTGTTATTTGATTAAACAGAGGTATGTTTCAGTGTGAAGCCCATCCAACATGTCTGAAAGGGCATACTCAGTCCTGAGCAAGAACATCCTGCTTCCAGAGATTTATGGCGAAGCGTGAAGTTTATTCCAAACCCTTCTCTTCCTGTCTGTATGGTGATGCCTCCTCCCTGTCTCTCACTCCTCTGAATGGTAACAGCTGGCCTTGCAGTTTAGTAGTGGTTTCTATTTTAAGAGGAGTCTCAAAGCTTGCTCTGCCACAGAGCTGGTATCATTTCCCAGCAGATCCCTCTTTAGCTGCCTGCCAGGAGCAGTTCCCACCTCACTGCAAGAAGGCAACTGACTTGAGTAAAGGCAGGTTGGTAATTCTGTGCCCCAAACAGCCAACGTGGGGTAAACAGACACTGAGTCTGAACATCACTGAGGTGACAATGAACTGCCTCTGCCAATGGCTCCACTCCAGTCTGAGAGATGTTTCCCACTCAATTTCCTCTGCCAGTAATTTAATATAATGCTCAGCAGCTCTGCTAAGATGCCCCTACTCAGAGGTAAAAAGACAAAAAGGAACATCAGAGTTACCCTACTGAAAGGGCAGTAGTTGACAGTACCTCCCAAGAGGCAGTCTCCTCTTCCAGCAAGAAGAAGCTGTCAGTGCCCTTTGGAGCACTGCTCTTCAGTGGGAAGTACAGCACCAAAGAAGGATGTTGCCCTCTGCAGGCACCCAGCTGCCCCTTTGCAAGCCTTGCTCTGCCTCACGTCTAGAAACTGCCTTACATGTGCATTAGTATGGTCAGATAGTGGTTAGCAATGTGCCTTTGAAAACTAAACAAAACAGAATAAAATATAAATCCGTTCCGACGGTCACAATGTTGTTGAAGGTTTCGGATTCTAGAACGCAGAAGATACACTGACAATCTTATGAGTTTGTTAGGACTGAGGCTCCAAAAACCTCCTTCAATGCCATTTCAGCAACCCTGTGCTGTAGATTATGATTTATAAAAAAAGGAAAGAAAGAAAGTCCAGTAGAGTTCACAGATCATTTCTGCGGGGAGGGCTTGCATTTGTTATAAATCCATTGGTGCTTCCAGTTTCTCTTGTTTTTGCAAGCTGACTGTCCCATAAGATCTAGAATCAGAGAGCCAAAACTCTTTAGTGCAAAAATACCTCCCCATAAAGTCTTTAAAGTCTTTCCCTGGAAAAATTTGGCACCGAGTGAGTGGCTGGCTCCTGTTTGATCTGTGTCAGCCTAGGAAAGGCAGCACCCAGAATGCCATCTGCAAATACCTGGGCTTCCCTGATGGAGCAGAGAGGTCAGGTCCAGAGCAGTGGACAGGGTAACTGACTGGTGCTGGGCCCCCCTGCTCCTCCTCAAGAATTCACATGACAGATACAGAGGGAAAGAAAAAGGCATTTTCTTAATGGACTTTAAAAAAAAAAAAAAAAAAAAAAAAAAAAAAAAAAGTTAACCAGGGTAGTGAAATGGTTTGTTCTTCTAGAACCAATTCCAGTGGATATGCAGTGACACCATGAGGAAAGAGCTCCCTCCTCCCTCGCCCAGGGCAGTGCACCAGAGGATTCCCAGCGAGACACTGCGCTGTGCACTCCCTCAGCATTCCCTCCTTGCACACCAGCCACAGGCACCCAGCCCTGATTCTTCAGTGTCTGACAGGCTGCTGGTCCCACTGCACAAGTGAAGAAGATCTACCACCATCCTTCACCAAGTCCCTCTTGGAACAGAAGGGGGGAAGAAGGGGGCAGAAGCTATTCACCACCTGTTTCTCACAGGTTACTCTGGTAAGCTGCCCCGTGGGCTGGGGGGCCCAGTTTCCTGCCTGGGTGCTGTCAGCTGCTGGCCTGCACACGTTTGTTCTCTTCACATCAGGTACTACAAGCTGAAGGCTTAAATTCAAAAGGAGCTTCCACTCAGTGGGCAGGTACCAGGTTGGAAGGGTGGTCTGGACTGGAGAAACAGAAGGAGCTGCACTAGATTTTGGGCAGAACAGCAGGATTGTTCTACGAGGACAGCACAGGGGCACAGCAGTTGGCACATTGTTTAGTCTGACTGCACGTGTGGGTTTTGTTTTTTGTTTTTGTTTTTTTTTTTTTGCTTTCACTTTTTCGTTTTAATGCACACTTCCAGCATCTGGACGAGGTTGGTTGGTGGCGAGGTATTTGGCTCTCATGCTGGAGGTGTACTGGAGAGAGAAAA
Organism: Cyanistes caeruleus; assembly: GCF_971803275.1. Classification (NCBI taxonomy): domain Eukaryota; kingdom Metazoa; phylum Chordata; class Aves; order Passeriformes; family Paridae; genus Cyanistes; species Cyanistes caeruleus. The sequence continues at coordinate 12,473,551 of NC_141717.1, forward strand.
GACAAGACAAAAAAAAACAAAACAAACAAACAGAAAGTTAAGTCAGAATGACTAATGTCACGACGGAACCACAGATTTCTACCGCTTCTCAGCATAACATGGTGTGTATTTACAGCTGCTGACTCAGTCTTATGAGGAAAGTTTCACAAGTCACTGCACAGTTCACTCTGAGTAACATTCTGCCAGGCTGCTGCAGGGGTGCTGGCCAGGTCAGTGCAGATGTGCTGGTGACTTACCCAAGCTCTCTAGAGAAGGAAATCCAATAGTCACTAAGTCAAAACATGACATATGTTGCTTGGGAGAAGAGAGGGAAATGGGAATGATGCAGATGTAAAAACCCACCCCACATTTTCATCCTGTCTTAGTCATGTTTCTGCTTTCAACCATGCCAGAAAAGGAGGTTGAAAAGAAAATGGGTGCTCACTGCATCTTCACATTGCATTTTATAGCAACGAGGGCATCAGAAGATTGCACGTGCCAGGGATGGGCAGCTTGAAAGGAACGTGAGGAATAACAAAATGATTTATGCCCAAGAAAGAGCAGACCCTATCAGGCTGGGAACAGGCTGCCATCAAACAGGATGATACTAACAAGTTATCAGGTGGGTGGTTTGGGATCCAAGCTGTGCACTGTGCAGCAGCAGATGAGACTCCAGCGTGGGGGTGAGAAGAGCAAGTCAGAGAGATGAAGGTTAGTTCGATTTGGAGGTGGTGGTGCTGCTCTTACTCTCTTTTTTAGTCTAAGCAAGGTAATCCGAAACAGCTCCCAGAAGCTACTGAGGTAACATGTGTCATTCAGCTTTGAATAATGAGCTGAAAAACACGTGAATAACGGCCAGCAGTAAGAACAGAACTGTGCCTCTTTATGCCAATGTGTTCCATGTCTTCTGGGTTCTGCTACCACAATATTAACAACCAAGCAATGAGGACAGACATTTCATTCCTCTTTTTATACCCTCTGGAGCCTGAATAATTCTATAATATCCACAGCTTCCTTCCCAGGAGCGCTCTTCAGCATACTGACTTTTTATCACCTCTTAAACCGAACCACATAAAATAGCCAGTTAAGCTGGCAAAGAGACAACTGAAAGGCAGCTCCACAACAGGAGGTATGATTTATCTTGCCCACTGGGAAAGAACATTATGAGACATCTTTAGGCTCTCAAAAGCTCAGCTGTCCATGGGGGTTTTCAGAGAATTAACAGTATTTTATCAGTTTTCCTTCAAAGACCGACCTGGGTTGAACCTCTGCACAATAGAAGAGAGAAACTGCTCCTCTGGCAGAGCTGATCCCATCAGCACAAGATGAAGACACCTGTGGCTTATTTGCACACTCAGCTTTTAGTGTCTTGCATAATTGGAAAACTTTTTTCAGCACATGGATCTTAATATAAAACCCTGGCCCAGAAATGGCATCTATATTTAGGAGACAAAGGGTACATCTGTTCTTTCTAAGATGTATTTTTTGTCAGTGAGAGGGCAAAAGATAGAAAATAGCAAGCTGAGCTACTTTAAGGGCAATAATCTATACAGTTTATTAAATGTGATTACTGTTTCAGAAATAAAGTTTAGGGCGTTATTAATACATAGGAGGATAACCCAGCAGGCTCAGAGAGGTTTAGAAGTCAAAGAACTTCCTCACAGAGTAAATAGGGCACATTTCAGGTAGTGCAATGCTGAAGTCAACAGCCAAGCCTCATGCTAAGAAGAGGGCCTTAGAAGGAAAAATGCAATTGAGTGCTCATTTTCCATTTGCATTCTCTGTAGTGACATGTGGTAGGAGATGAGTATGAACAGAGAACTTTTCCAGGTTCCAGCTAAAGCTTTGTAAGAAGTATTTAGGGAAAAAAAAATAAATCTCAGATAATGGAAGGTTATTGTGCATCTTTCTGGACAAGTCATATAGGTTCAGCACACAACATGCAACATAAATTTTCTTTAAAACATTGAAGTCAAGAGGACCACTTGATGAATTCATTTCAAAGATGTACAAAGTACATCTATCATGGCAGGAGAAGTTGAAAAGAATTCCCTCCTTCCTCCAAAAAGAAAAGACCCCACAGTTGTTTAAGTGTCACTAAAAGTAACCAGGAACACAAGATCTGGAGAGTCAAGCAGAGAGCATTTTACATTCAAACCTACCTGCAAATCCATCACAAGGAACAAATCAAGAGTAGTCAGAGTTAGGGCTGATGTTCTCTCCTTAACTCAGGATTTTTGCACCTTTGTACCTCTTCCCCATTCAACTGAACCAGTTAACTCTTTCTGTTAAGTGTATTTTTAATGACCATGATAAATATGACTGAAACCTGGCAGTAGAGAGCCAACACTTCACTGTTCACTCTCACCAGCACATCTATCAGCATGCTCTGGATCTCATCCCAGCATCACCCTCCAGGTACAAGTGCTTTCTCCACATGCTGCAGTCCTTCCTCCAAGTCCTTCTCTGCATCCTCTGCTGGGAAGCAGAGGAAAGATGCTGTGGAACACACAGGTCCCAACATCTGGACAGGCCAGCAGATGAAGATGTATCAGCAGACATTTGCCACTTGGGATATGAAGCCAAACTATATTACTCAGAGTTAAAATAATTAAGTCTTCAGTTGCTTTTAAAACTATCTCTATGTCTTTAACTCCTTTAAAAAGTGATTCTAAAGACAGAAAGCCTGAGCACAATTCAGACCAAGGAGGTCTTGGACTCCGCTCTGAGGCCCACAGCTGTTAGGTCCACAGTTGCATTTAGTTTCCTTTAAAGAGGAGCTTTCATAGAAGGTTAAAGAACATGGACAATTCAGTCATTCTTCCAGTACCCATGTGCCTATAATACACCCTCATTTACCCTTTCAAAAACAGCACAGAGGACAAGCTTCACCCCATAGCTCCACCTCACTGTCAGCTTCCCCAAAAAGGGCACCTGAAAGAGTTCTTGTTACCATTGCTGCTGGTCTCCTGTGCTATTTGACACAGTGCCTCTCAGTCACTTACCAGCCAGCTCCAACAAACACAGCTGATCGCACACAGGTTTATTTTTGTATTTCTCCAAAGAAAATAAAAGCCTCTCCTTCGCATTAAGCCTTGTTGAGGGTATAAACTTTCTTAGGTGTGGTTTGCCAGCACATACTAGCTAGGCACTTAACACACGTAGCCTGGGTACAAAGGAATCCTTGGTTGCAAAAAAAATAATTTAAGGGAATAATCAGTTCATTTTAGAAGCCATAAATTTTACTGGCTCCTCTGAAATCCATGAGTACTTCACAGCTAACTAAGCTATGCTGAAAGATCACTTACCATATGAAGCCATGACTGAGTACAAACCATTTACTATTTGTGGTTAAAAACCCACACGAATTTCTCTTGAGCTACCCTGACTTTGATTTCCTGCTAGAGCTGTTCAGGTAATTCAATAAAGACCAAAGCTTCTGGATTCAAGTTCTGAAAGGTTGATCTCAAACAGCTAGAGCACAGTAAACATTGAGGGTTTGGTGTTATTATGTATGGGAGGTACAAGATGCAGGGAAACGGCTAATTCCAGCCAGTGGGCTCTGAATTCAAAGGGACTTAAGTCTTTCAAGTCAAAAGAACAGAGCTTCTGTTGGTTTTGTTTGTTTTTAAAGCCTTGGAAAGAATGCAGTGCCTTTTCCATAGCCCTTCAGAGAGCCATATTAAGCTTGGGTGGGACCATAGATAAACAGAAGACGGGGCAGACTGAGATCAGGTCATGTTCCAGCCCAGGGATTTCAAGTCTAGAATGAAGGCCCTAGAATTTCCCCACCCTCACCAATATTTTATTTCGTGGAACAGATCCATCTAACCATCTACAGTACCACCTACAGGAACAACAAAGCAGAAAACCCACCACAAGCTGAGGCCCAAGAGCAGTCTTAGCAAGGCTTAAGACTGGAGAAAGCTGTGAGCCTTTCAAGGGTGCTGGCACCATGCTTCCAGACAAGGCTGCTTGCATTCATGCACCACGGCAGAGGCATCAAGACACCTGATCCAGACCCTTCCCAGCAGTCCCAGGCAGGCAGGCAGCGAGGGGCAGCGGGGATGCAGACCAAGCACCAAGACAACAGAAAGGAATCCAGTGCAAGGCTGAGAAGAGTGCAGAAGAAGCAGAGAAGAAGGAACAGCAGCAGCTTTATGGACATGTATTTCTGGGAAGAGAATGCAAGATATGACTGCGTGAGCCAAAAGCAACGGGCTCCCTGTTCCCAGTGGAAGCAACACCTTCCTGTCACTGCGTGGCTGCAGTTCCCTTGGAGGAGCGCTGTCCTTCACACCACCTGAGTTGTCTGGTAGCCCTAATCACACCTTGTGTTTAACCAAGCTAATAACCCCCAAAAAATGCAGACCACCTCCTCTTTCTGTGGGCATGTGGCTTTGTCATGAGGGAGGAAACATTGGCTGTCTTGGAGAACACCAGCAATTACAGCCCATGAGGAATTCAGACAGTGAAATGGTTCTAGGAGGGCCCTGCTCACAATCTGTGACATGGATGGGATGATTCAGACACACACAGAACAAACAAAACAGTAAAAGGTTTTGAAACAGAATGAAATAGATCTTAGTGATTATATCTGGACCCTTAGGGAAGCTTTCTTTAAAAAACTTGCTCCTTTCTGACCTTAAACGTAAGGACGAAAGGAAAAGCTGCACACAGATCTGACAGGAAATTTAAGTAACTCTTCAGGACAGTTTAAAATTAAAAATCCTACAAATGAGCTGAAACTTTGTGGCAGGTTGATATTGATGGTTTTGGGTGTTATGACTACTAAGGACAAGCAGGATGGCAGCAGGGCTCAAGGAGAGCCAAAAGCTGAATTAAGACAACCATTCCTGACTGAAGTGCTGCTAGATTGGTTCTCTTTACTTGTAGAGAATGGCTTCTTGTGATGGGAGAGCTTCTAATGTTGCTTTTGAAGTGCAAGGTTATTTCTATGTTTGAGCAGCACTCAGCACTTGGTGTTCAAGCTGTTCTGAAGTGTGGAATCCAAGCTGAAGCTGCTGTGAGGTAGCTTTTGTGAGGCAAGGGCACCTGTAACCCTCACAACGTGCACCAGAAGCCTCTAGAAGGTCGATACTGCTCCTCGAGTCTGCACCAGAGCCAAAACGGATTTTCATTTTAACCCTTGGCAGGAGGGAATGGGGTGGGAGGTGCAGAGGGGAGGAATGTGAAGAAATAAAAGGCACTGGCCTGGGATAAACAGTGCAGGGATGAAGGGAGCGGTTGGGAGTGGAGAAGGGGTTGAGCAAGAAGGACCTTTTTTTTGCAGTACCTGTTCCATTTGCGGGCGCTGTTACCAGTATGTCCGTGCACTGTCCGAGGGCTTAAGCTGCCAGCTCATATGGCTGCTACTGTCCATGGCAGCCAAATACAACTGTGATGACGCAAGAAAGAGAGAGAAAAAGAGAGTGCAGCCTCAACGTGCATGAAAAACACAGTGCAAGCAAGTGAAACCGTGGTGTGTGTCAGCGACAAGGTGGGTTCTACCGCCCTAAGGGAATATCCCTGTGGCAAGAAGGAGAAAACAGAAGGAATGAGAGAAGGAAAAACACAAAACAAACGAACAAAAAGCCAGGAAAAGTAACGGACAAACAATGCAGCAGGATCATCACATCTTAGTTTTCACCATCTGTTCACAGAAAGCTAAATGGAATAGGTCAGCTCTGTCTACCCACTGGACATAACCTACTTGGATGCTTATCTCCCTCTCCTCCCTCCCAAAAAGAGGCAGGGATGTGTGCATTGGTATTCCCTTTTCATCTCTCTCCTCCCACAGACAACTTGCTATGAAAAGTTACCATTTCTTCTGCCTCAGTACAGTCTCAGCCACCTGCTACGGAGAGCTGCAAATACAAAAACCCCAGAAAAGCCTGTCCCTGTTGCTTGTCAATATGAAAATAGACAGCATTTTTCTTCTCTCCACTGCCTGTCTACTACATCCCTCCAGGAAACACATTTACTCTATAGCCTGGCTCCTTCTCTCATAGAAACTCCCTTTTCTATGGGTGCAGTGCTGCTCCCTCATCCTCCCCAGCCCCTGCACCTCCCCATAGCCCACACTGATGGCTGCCAACTCAAGCTACTCAGAAGAAAAAAGCCTTTATCTACTCCCAAACCCCAGCCTCAGGCACCAGGACTCAGATTCCCACTCAGGGTATTAACACCAACAGAAGAACCAGGGAACTCCTTGCCTCACTCCAGCCCCGTGGAAGGGAATGTGCTTTCTCTGAAGCAGAAGAGCTGTAGGGCAAGGGGAAGCAGGACACTGAAGGAACATGTGCCCTGGCAGCACCAGAGGGACAGGGCCCTTCTGCCCCAGGGAACACCAGCAGTGCAGCACGTCAGGGGTTCTGCTGAGACCGCACAATGCGACCAGAGCTCGCAACCAGAGCACCGGGGTCAGGAAACCTCTTTGGGAAGGGTGGAAGAGGTCTGGCCAAGGACAGAGACAAGGATCCACTCTGCACATTTCCACTTCCTCTACAGCAAGATGAACTGGTCCTCTTGAAACCATGAATGTGATGCCCTCATTTCCACCACAATTCCTACTTCTTCATCCGCCAACCTCCTCTTCCTCCCCTTCCCATCAGTTCGAACCAGGCACCACAGAGTGTGTTTTCTTTACCTATACCTGAAGACTGGCTGGTCATCAGGTATTTTACTACTCATCCTCTGTAATCACACTACTGGCTTAGTGAGCACTGGGATGGCATGTTCTCCAGGTTCTGCTGTAAATCAGGCTGATAGGATCCAGCAAGGGAGGGCAAGATTCATTTAGTTCTTACCCAGACACAAAGACAAGCCCATGTTTTATCCAGCATACAGAAATGGCTATCAGGCCACTCCAAATACCAAAACCTTCCATGAAAGTTTCTTTTTTTTTCCTCCATAGGAAATTAAATACAAAAATAGATTTCAAAGAAAGTAAAACAGTTGTGAAAGAAAGATTTAAAAAAAAAATCTCAACAAAAAAATAATACAGGTTTCATCCTACCATCTCTTGAGGGCAGATTAAGGAGAGAGGTTCAGCAATAACTCTGAATTTACAGTTTGAACAAGTTTCTTTTTAAACTTGAGGAACCACTGGCACAGATAGCAAATACACTGCATGCAAGTGAATCATCCTGCTGAAGTCACCCATCAAAATACTCATGCACTTCAGTGGTGGCAGGACTGGGCCCATAGGATTACCAGTGTTAATTGAGTTTTAGTCTTTCCATGTGCAATGCCCAAAGTAGCATAGAAGGGTTTTATTCTCCATGGCAGGTGAGACACAGCTTGTCTATTCAAGCTGCTGCCATTTATGGGCCAGATCCTGTGTTTGGCTGCACAGTCAGCTCCCTTGGGAGTACACAGGAGTGGCAAATGTGTATTCCCCAAAGTTGCTGAAGCAGAGAAGAGCAGTAAAGAGAGACTTACTGAGGGAGGTGGGGACTCCCGGCCAATGAGCGGGGTATTCTCGCAACGGGGGTTCTGGAAATTTGCATTCTGGCTCCTAGGAAAGGAAGACACACATGGTAACGGGGCACTTGCCATGCTTCTCTGGGGAGGGTCTCTGTTGGGGACACAGGACAGGGCATTCTCACCCCCAAAACTACTGATGCAGGTCAATCTCCTTCAAAGATTTTCTAACAGGCCAGGTGGATCCCCTTTTTCTGACAAGGGCATAAAACTATCATAATTTTCCTCAGATTGAGCACTATTTTTACATTCTTACTCAGAAGGGCCCACAATGAATCACATCAAGTGATTTAAAAATAGGTCCTTGTGAAAATCTGCCTCCCTGCAGCATCAGAACTGCCAAGTGGCAGAAATGGAGATAAAATGAGGACAGCGTCTAAGGGGATAAACAAAATGATGTGGCAGCCCAAAAAAGATGGGCCCTGGTGACAGTCCAAATGTAATCAGGGTTAGGCACTTCTAGAGAAAGCTCTGAAGATCCCACCTCGACTAGGTAGTTCCAAGCTCCAACAGATGTCAGAGCTGACTGCAAATACTGTAGAAAGAGAGAGCCCACAGGTTTTTCTCTCGGCTCTCAGTCTTTTGGGAGGCTTCTGGCAAGACTGCTCTGTCTGAAGAATTAAGTCTTCTGGTGATCAGAATCATTGTGTAATAAGAAGCCCAGACAATACTTTCCTACTTTTTTTTTTTTTTTTCAGATGTTTTCCTGAGTCCTGGAGCACAAAGCTGTTCACGTTTTGGAGCATGCTGTCTAACAAAACTCTTTCTAGAGCAGCACTTTCAAGCTATTCCCTTTTCCCATTAGACGCCAACCAGAAAAGCAAATCCTTCACTGCTTTTTTACCACTTGGTCAGAAGTGCCTTTCAGCACTGGAGCCAACAGAAACAAGAAGGAAGCAATGTGGAGAAGCTTCTTGTGGGGATACTCACATGTACTCCGTGACGGGAGCATTGCTGACTGTGTGTGCTGCTGCTGGGATGCTGGTCTCACTGCCATAACTACTGCCACAGCTATACAGGCTGGGCATGTGCACTCTGTACAGATTATCGTGTGTCTGTCTACTCCCTTGGGCAGCTGATTCTTCTTCCCCATCATCATCTGAGCCTCTGCAAGAAGGAGAAAAAGTTCCTCCTAGAACCCTACAGTGACCCCTTCATGTGGGGTTTGCAGGAAACCGTGGTAATCCGAGGAACCTCCCAGTCATCTTCCACACCTCCACGTTTGTACCCGTTTGGGATGCCTCAGGGTGGCAGTGTGAAACACAGCCCACACCACAGTGACTCAGACCTCCCACAGATCCCATCTGGAGGTGCACACTGCGTGATCCCCTCCAGCCTCCCTACAGCCTTCTCTCGGGGCTTGGCACACACCCTGCAACTGCCCAGCTGCCCAACCGAAGGATGGATACACATCCCAACATATACAGTGCTAAAAAACCCCACAAACAACAAAAAAGAGGGGCAATGGGGATGTAGTGCCATGCACCCCATAGAAACATCCTTCCAAACTGCAATTTGTGTCCTTCCTTGTAGACTCGTCCAAAGAACTCTTAAGCATAAGCCTCTGTAGACTTCTCTTCTGGTTGCAAAGGGTCTGCTTCAGCTTCCAGCAAAATCACAGAAGTCTTTACAGAGCCTAAGCTGCAAAATTTAAATTCTAAATGCTTTACCTTCTCAAAAATGTCAGGATTTTAAATCAATAGAGAGCAGAACTGTTTGCCGGCTGGTTCCCTCCCATAATATTCTCTTGCCCCTCCTATATAATACACATTGCTATTTCATCTCCCTAATTAGGGGGTGGAGCACCATGGTCTGAAATATATTTATCTTATCATATATTTTATGAAATATATCTGTGCTTAAAGCTGGTGAAAGGTTCTGCACAGCACAGGCACCACTAGAAGCTCCCAAACATCACCTGCAGCTTCTGCACCACACGGTGGCACTGAAGATCGAGGAACTGCAGCCTGCACCCTCTCTTGCAGGCCATAAACTACAACATCCTGCCCTTGCCAGAGGGAGGCTGGGGGAGAAATGTGCTCCAGGGAATGCAGGAGGGAGCCCTTCAGCTGGCAGCCTGGGCCTGCTGGGGTTGGCAGGGCAGCCCACAGGGAAGGCAGCACAAGGGATGCCACTGGGGAAAGCTTTCTCCTTCCCACAGGCTGGGCTCTTCGTGGTAAGGTCTCTGCAGCTGCCTCTGGATGAGGTGAGGAACCAGACATTTTCTCAGGGGCTGTTCTGACACTTCCTAGTGCCACTTCTCTGTGGGCACTGCAGGCTGGGCAAGCTCTGGCACCACAAAAATCAGGACCACAGAAGAGAATTTGCTGCAGTCTATTGCTCTTCTGCAAGAGTAGAAAACTCAATTTTAACAGCTGTGGTGCAGCAGCCAGTCAGAGAAGTGAGGGCTTGCTAAAGACTTACTGATTAATCTGGTTATCATCACCAATACCAGCTCCAATTTGCATCTCACCTGCCCATGCTGCTGACAACAAAACAGTTCCTGCTTTCCATTATCTCTGCAAGTCAGTCACCTCAGCATGAGCAAAGCTACAAAGGCAAGTGTAAACTGCTTCTTATTCCAATTCTTTTCCCCATAGCTGAACAAATGCCTCAAGACAATGTAAGAGAATAAGAATTTTACAGAGAGAGCAATAGTTCAAGCATTACCTCTATATTGCAGCTATAATCACTCATCTGACTTGACTCACAGTCCTACAGTGTATGGAATACTCTGCACACAGAGTATTCCAGTGCAATAAGGTTCAGATGTTAGTATCAACCACAGCCAGAGCAAAACAAAACCTTTTTTTTTTTTTCCTGTTAGACCTGTGCTTATAAAGCCTCACCCCTCACACTCCTGGGATCACATGGGAATGAGCTCCATATGCTCATGGGCACAAATCCAGCAGCCAGTCTTCACTGGGAAAGAGCTCTACAATGCTACAGGATCTAAACCCTCTCTGTACCTCTTTTGCTGCCAAGTGTGTGGCACGCTGCAGACAATGGAACTGAACATGAGGGCTGTGACAAAGGAGAAGAGAACCAGGTAGATGAGGCCTTCCACTCCATCATAGCAGAAGCCTGTCAGAGCCTGGATGTAATCCTGCAGAGGGAAAGAAGCAGAGTTTCCTGATCACCACAGAGTAAACATTGAGATCTAACTCAAAAACCCTTCTCCAGAATACACTCTTAGAGACATTGCACTCCCTTTGCTTTATTAGAAGTAATTTATATTATTTCATATATAAATGTATTTAATTTATATAAATTAGAGAATATTTCTATTTTAATTTCAGGGACTCAAGTGTTTTTTTATAAATGATCTAACCCTTGTTTCCCCTCACAAAGACCAGCTTGGATTTAGACACAGAAATATTTCCAACCGCCCACAATAAGACTTTAAGAGGAGCAAAAATAAACAGCCATGGCAAACTTATCCACCCAACTGAAGATACAGTATTTTTCATTAAGCCTTTCAACTCCCTCACAATGTCCCATGCCCAAGAACAGAAGCATGAACTGTCTGTCTCTGCCTTTAGAAAGGCACTGAGGACAACAGCAAGGCCACGCTACACTGCTCTAAGGCACTGCACTCCATGGCAAAGTGGAGCATGGAAAAATTTATAACAAAAAATATATATAATAAAAGTTATTTGCTATGCACAAAAAACCCAAACCTGAAGGCCTCTATGGCTGCAGTTTGTAGATGTATGAAGACGTTACCTAGCTTCCTGTGTTGAGCTTTAAACTCAAAGCTAACTTGATCCAAAATCTCATTCCCCCTTCTGCTAGAATCAGTAAATAAAAAGCTGTTGTAAACTTCCACCAGAGATTTGGAGCTCCAAACTAATACAGGCTCTACACCCCCTTTGTTCCTTCTTAGCTCAAGCCCAGTTACCAAGAACTCACCAAATGCAGACTCCGACAGTCTACCAAAGCTGTCAGCTGCTGCAAGTTGATCTCTGTTGAATTCAAAACCTCCTGGATCCGAGTAAGATACTCCTGCAAACAGCAAGTGATTAGTGCAAGGGAATGCTTAGCAGGAGCTGATCCTGGGGTCTGTATAAAATTGAGGGAAGCCACAAAGAACAGGGAGAGGAAACTTGAGGAGAGTTACCTTGGAGGTGGGGTGCTCTTTGCTCGCTGACCTCATGAGCTCCGACACATCATCCTGCATTTCTACCAAAGCCTTGTGACTTCCTGACAGCTTCTGCTCAACACAAAACATGCAATGTTTCAGCAGTTCAGGCCACATGGACCAACATCTCCTGGGAAAAGTCTGAAATCCTATTTCCCAAATACTGAAGCATCATCTGTATGAATGGTACTAGTTAAAGATGTCCCAGCTGACATGAGTGCAGCTGCAATAGGGTTAAGTTTGACTTTCAGCAAACTGGAAGAAGTACAGACAGAGAGAAAGAGGAGAAGGGAAGAACCAAAAGGGAAAAAAACCCCCAAAAAACACAAACCCATAAACAAAGAGCAAAATACATACACAAAAATGTACACACAGCTGGGGCTGGCTCTAGGACAAAAGGGAAGGAGAAAGAAAAGACAAAAAGCACTCAAGTTCTCACCACAGAACACAGCTGGATTTTTCTACTAAATCAGATGGATGAAAAAGACATAATGTTAACAGTAGAAGTTGTTTGCATTAGGGTGCAGCCTTCACATCCCTTTAAAGCACCATGAGAATTCCACATGCAATAGCATGTCAGGGCAGACAGAGCAACCAGAAATGCAACAGATGGCAGAGGTGCATCAAACCACAGCCTGAAGTGTTCCTTACCCCACCCTTTAAAACAGAGGAAGACAACATTTTAAAAAAAACCTAAATATAAACGGTGAAGCAGCTGGTGTCTGCCAAATGGTGGGTGGTGTGGGCCTGTTCTGGCCTCTGATGCATACGACAAAGTTTGGAATGGGCCCAGGTGCTGTTCTTCTGCCCCCACACAAAAGAATAGTGACTCACATTTATGCTTCAAGATAAATCCCTTGGATGTTCAAAGGTTTGCAAGAGGCATCTGTGAAAAACACTCCTTCACCCACAGAAGTGACTGCATTTTGGGAGTGCAGTGTAACCACTGTTTAACCCAAAAGAACCTTCAAGAAGAGATTCAGAGCAGGAGTTACAGGGTTTCCCAAGCTGGCATTAATTATGCTGTGTCTCCACATTGCTGCTCTTTAGACAAGTGCCTTGTAAACAGAGGTACCACCAACAAAGCCGTGGTTCTCATCACATTACACACAGGCCCTTTTAAAGGGGTGTCCTGGACCTGATGCTGTGCAGGTAGTGGTGAAGTTGGAAAAAACTTCTCACTAAATCACAGTGGCACCTCCTGCACAGCTGGGAAGTAGCTGCCAAAGCTTTTCCAACAGCCAGAGCACTCCCTAAAGCAAACACCAAACACTCCCTGAAGTGCTGCTGGCACCAGGAGCACTTAACCTGCACCCTGCAGGGTGAGGAGACCCAGGGCTGGAAGGGATAAGGGTGCTTGCACTCACCTGCTGGAAAGGGTTGGGGTACCCAGCACTACAGGTCATGTAATAACGGAGAGTCTCTGTCAAGACACAAAAGAAGAAAGTCAGGCCAGATTCATCTGGCTTTGCAGTATGGGTCTGCTCCACTTAGATGAACACAGAGGAAGTTTTATTCAGAAGTTGGCACTGTCCATCACATAAACCTAAGACAAGACATCAGTCTAGGACAAGTTCAGCTACAGTACAGTGAAGACAAACTTCCAGCTAAGACTGTTACTGTGCTCTGCTAACAACAGCATTTGTTTCCAGGCTTGAAGACACAGCTGTGTTCCTCTTCATTCAAACCAGCCTGGTGCCCTCATGAGCCCTCTACAACACTACATCAACTGCCAGCACACACAAATTACAAACACCAGGCTTTCCCCTGCCATCCTCAATAATGTTATCAAAGAAGGAAGCTCTGAAAGACTTGATCATCCAAATACCTATAGATTATTCCTCAAACATTTACAGTTCCTCTTCAGATAAATATGAGCATGCCAGCTCAGCAAAATAAAGAGTGATGTTGGTGCGGTAAAGACTACAAAAGCATTAAAACACACAAACCCTCTGCATTGCCCCCTCCACCAGCATCCTTTCCTCCATTCTTTTTAATCTTCTGTCTGTGACTTTCAGTAATGCACATTCCAGGCTGCACAGCTATTCTGATGAGTCCCAACTCAGAATTCAGTAAAAGGCACAACCAGAAGCAAGCAGAGCCCTGAAGGAAGCAGACCTGTCTGTATCCTGACTCTGCCATACTTCCCATAAATATTGAATGCACCTTTCGGCAAGGCAGCACGCTGGAGACCGAGTGCTACAGCACAGCCTGTCAGCCCCTGTGTGCTGGCAATGCAACCTGACAGCTGTTATTTATAATTCATTAGCCTACTCTGGGGCAGCTCCTGCCAGCTGCTCCATCTCTCTCCCACCGATTCTTTCTCTGGGACGACTTACATCTCCCCAGCCAAGCCTCTGAACAGCAATTAGCAAATTCTGGGCAGACAGGAGGGCAGCAAGAACTGCTCTGTGCCTCACTTTGGGCAGGCCACAGAAGTGACTGTCCACGAGTACTGAGCCAAGGAGAGGGCTGCTCCTCCCCAGCTCATAAATCACACACAATGGCTGTGTGAAAACGGATTAAAACACACCTGCACTGAGAGAACAGCAGCAGCAGCCCACAGCATCACACATGGTGACCCAAAGGAGCTTAGTGATCTTGTCACCTATTTATTTTAAACCAACAAAACACTGAAAGTTTCTCTTAAGCTCCCAAGCTTACATCACCTTTTTAAGTGCAATAAGTTGCACGACACACTGCTAATGCAGAGCTCTAGAAATGTTTCTTAAGGGTCTTCTGGATCGTCCCTGGTGGGCAGATTAGAGATGAGAGCTCCTGATATCATAGTTTGCAGCTTGTAAGCTCAGGATAAAGGTTGCTGGTTACAAGTGAAGCAAAAAGCAGTACAGTGAAATAAGTGCTTGCCTTGCTTCACCCTGGAAGGCAGGATCAGCAAGGATTCACTGTGGTAGCACTGGCTTTGCTGCTGACAACTGTGACACTCTACATAAAACATGCTTCCCAAAATGGCACAGCCGTCAGGAGCAGCTTTCCCCTGCACTGAACCCGAGCTGTGGTGCTCTAAATCTACGGCTACAACAGGCAGTGAAGCTGCTGCCTTCAGGTCATCCTGTACTGCAAAGCCTGGAAATTAGGAGGACCATGTCCCCTGCCCCCATGCCATCAGGAAGAGAGGAAGGAGCAGGAGGCACCTTCACCTCTTTTAAATCTGGTGGAGGTTATCCTGCACATCACCAAATCTCGTATTTCTGACCAGAAAACAGCTACACTAATCCATCCTTTGCACTTTGCTAACAGCTCCAGGCAATTTCTTACTATAATTATCTTTCTGGTGCATTTTCCTCTCAAGAAAAATTCCTGAAGGTTGATCTGATTTTTGAAGCTGGCCTTTAGGCAATCTAGTTCATAGCAGAAGGGTTAGGCAGGGTCACATCTGCAGCTGCCCATGCCTGCTGTTGCTAGCAGCAATCCTCCTGACTCACTCTTGGTGCACGGGCATTGCAGGAGCAGAAGGCAAGGAGGGGAACTACCTAAAATGCTTTATTTTTGCAAAGTCTGTTTTTCCTGGAAAGGAAAGTAGAGCTTCCTACTAAAGACAGCTTCAGCTGCTCGAACTACTTACTGCTTCTGCAACCATGGAGACCTACTACTCACTTCAAAGCCCAGCCAAAATGCAAAAATGGTATTATGCACCTGCCAAAAGGCAATGAGGTCTGTAGAGAGCAATGAGAAAAAATTATCCTAGTTCCAAAAAAAAAAAAAAAAACCCTCACACCTAGAACAGCTTTTCCCAGCTCTTCTTCATCTCTAATTGAACATTCTCTTAGCAGTGCTCATTTTGCCTATACACCCAGATGAGGCTGTCTCTGTGGGTTCAATCATCAGAGAAAGCACCTGCGGTGTCAAAGGAAGGCAGCTCTTTTGGCTGTAGTTTCTTGCCCAGGTAATGTTCTCCACCAGGAGTTTTGTTTCCTCAAGGCACCAGTCTGACAGCAAAGGGAGGTACTGCATAATATTTAGTTTCTCTGATACATCCTATTTTTGTATTGGTAAAAGCAAAGAGCTTGTAACTGTCCCATTTAACCTCCACTCAAAGCTTTCTGCTAATCAGGAGTCCAACAACACCAGGCAGGAAAACAGCTTCTCAATGCCAGCATTAGCTCAGCAGCACTCTCAAGAGCACTTCTTTGGGCAAACTTTGTCCTGCAGTGTGCTCTGAGCTCAGGTAATAACTGTGCAGACTGCCCCACCTGAGGTTTTGTCCTGGTCTTACTTTAGAGAGGAAACAGAGGTGGTGATGGTGTCAGTCCTCTGGCTGGTTCAGCTCTGGGTTTTTAGGATGAGACTCCATCAGTGGGAGGCTGGGCACGACAAGAACCCTTCCTGCTCACACCTGAGCAGCTCAGCCTCAGCATCCAGCCTGAGCAGCTCGGCTGGACCGCAGCTAAAAGGCTCCATTATCCATCCCCTGAGGTTCACAGCTCCCTCGGATGAAGAGAGTGGCTGTTCACCACGCAGATTGCTGCTAAGAGGATCTGGAGAAAGCTCTTCCTGTTGTTTAGACAGATTGTGCCTTTTTATTTAATTTTATGCAACAAGTCATCTGATAATAATATAATATCAGTGAAAAAGAATGGGACTAGAAGATGGCCTCCTGCTTTGAAAATAAACATCTTGGCTGCACCAAGTCTTTTTACTAGCAGCAGGAGCTGATTATACAGGCACTGTTCAATTCCATTGGCTTTATCCCAGTTAATGAATACAGGGTGAGTTAGGCACATACATCAGCCTCTTCTGCAAAATTATTTAAGTATTTCCCTCTCTCAGAAATCTGCATTAAAGTTCTTTGCCTCCCTTTTCTCCCCCATCATTTTTTTAATGCAGCACATTTTATCTATGAAACAAGAACATCTCTTCTTCAGCTAAAAACATGACAGTAATAATGCACTTAATCAGATTATTCTCAGCTCCATTAATTCCATTTAAAATTGAAAACAGCAGTTAATACATAAACAAGAATATTAACATACTAGTTGCCCAGTATTCAACTCAAGTTATTTTTCTGTGAAAACTACAACCACCACCAGCAAACACACATTGCAAATAATGATGACTCAATCCCAGCCTGAATGTCAGAGCACAGAGAACCTTACAATACATTGTATGTAACAACAGCAACCAAAAATAGTCATTAAAGAGAAAAATGGACCCAGCACTACCAAGCTTCTTAGGATTGCTTGTTGGTTTTTATATCCTTAAAATCAGATGGCAGCACCCAGCCCAGCAGGCCAGACACCAGCACTGGCCAGAAGCAGAAACCTCAGCAAGAATCTCAGGCCAACTTCAGCTGAAGTGATTCTCACAGCAAATGTGATTCCTGCATCTGTGAAAACTCCCCATGGATTCCTCTTCCATGATCTTGCTGAGCCCCTCCAGCCACTCACACTCTCTTTTAGTGTGTCTATGCTGCTGTTAAAGTTGGAGAACATCATCCAAAGAGCAGAGACAGCAACCCAGAGAGCATAAAGCACTAGAACCAGGGGCTTTCAAACAGGGCCTCTTCCTCTGAGAGGACAGCATCGATGCTGGCTCCCAGCTGACTGTCCCTGTCTCCTGGAGCTCATCACTCTCACACATATGGCTCAGCTGATCACAAAGCAGCTGCTACAATGTGCAGCCAAGGGACACTAACACTTATTCCAGACTTTTAAAGAGGTTTTATTTGGATTAAAGTGTAATTGACACACTGCAGTCCTCATCTCATCATTTTTCTTCCTGCTCAGATGCACGGGAAGATCTCAACACTGGGGACCAAGAACCATTTCCATAACTTCCTGATCATACACTATGACACAACAATGAAAACCCACATGGGAAGACAGAAGATTCAATCATCTCCCAACCAGCTACCTGCTGCAATGGCAGGCTCAGAAGCTGGACAGCTTTCCTTCTGGAGAAAGGAGAAGGTGCTCACCAAAGCTCCAGGGTGCGTGGCAGCAGGAGCTGACACACTCAGTGCCCATGGAGGGGTCATCCTTCCAACCCAGGCCTGGGGCAGCACCTGCTCCTCCTCCTCCTCAGCACTTCCCTTAGAGCCATTCCCTGTTATTTCTGGAGCTTTAACAACTGCTATGTGGTGGTGCTGCAGGATCAGAGCCTGTTTGCCCCGAGGGAGCCAAGTGTCCCTGCTGGGGAATGCGGGAGGAGGGATGGAATGTCAGCCCTGCACTCCCTGATAGCCTCCAAATGAACGAGACTGATCAATGGAAAACCACAGGAGCCCAGCAGACCAGGACAACTGAAATGGAGAAGCAGCACAAAGGGGCCTTTCTTTAGTTTCCCAGGGTCAATCTAATTGTTACCAAACACGCTCCAGAGCTAATCTGGGTTACCAAATTATCACAGCACACAGCTGGCAGTAGCATCACATATTTCCCCTTGGCCTCACTGACCCACTTGCCTCCTCGAAGAATCAGGGACCCAGCTAGGCACCTGAAGCTGCATCTTTGTCACCTTCACAGCCAAGAGAGGATTTTCATCTTATGCTAAACACTCATTCTCTTCCCTCACTACATTTCTTTGTTGCCAAGAGAGCTGCCTGGCACTATCATCTCCTTCCCACAAAACCAATAAATAAGGAACTCCAAAAATAAGATGTAGGGTTGCAATATTAACCTGTACATATACTTTTATATCACATTCTGCCTCCAGACATTCATGTTTTTTATTGTTTCCAATCCCTGCATCCTCAGCCACAGCTACATACCTAATTTCCTACCAGTTGCACAGTGTAAGACAGCATCTGGCTAAGCACAGACCTTCTGCACACACAGCAAAAGTTCTCTGGTTCCACCAAATCAGAACCAAAAAAACACAAGTCACTCCTTTTACAAATCAATGTCATTGCCTGCTTCTGTTTTACTAAACACTGAGCTACATAAAGGAACTATTGGGGGAGAGAAGGCAGGGGGGGAAAAAGTTAACTCTTTAAACTAATCAGCAAACTCAGTCCTAAAAATACTTTTCCTTTCCAGCATTATTTTATCTCTGCTGGTAGGCACCCAATCACCTTTTTGTTAAAAAAATGATGGCTCTGAATGCCATCTTTGCCCCACTGAGGTTCAAACTGGAGGCACCCCTCATCTCACCAACCACTTCAGACTAAATTTGGATCAA
The DNA here is from genome assembly GCF_971803275.1 of Cyanistes caeruleus. Taxonomy (NCBI): domain Eukaryota; kingdom Metazoa; phylum Chordata; class Aves; order Passeriformes; family Paridae; genus Cyanistes; species Cyanistes caeruleus. The sequence continues at coordinate 12,492,296 of NC_141717.1, forward strand.
CAAAACCCAAATATATCAGTGCTTCAGCTGGAAACCACTACAATGCAGGCACATGCTTTAAGTGGAAAAGAATACACAAAGCAGTCAAAATACTGCATTTATGATGGAAAGGGAAATTCATACTTCTTTGTGGCAGCTTCCATTCACTCTTCAAAGAGGCTACTATTTACAGCCACCATTAAGAGAAAAAATTATATATAAACTGTTGATAACAGATATAAAAATAGGTATGCTAGATTCAGGAATACAGACCCAAGTGCAAGTTTTAAAAATGACAACTCAAACTTCACACTGCTACTGCCACACTTCTGTCACTTAGGGAGGAGAACAAGACTCAAGAGTGCTACATTTAAAGCAAAATAATTCAATAATCCAGGGACTTTTGTTATTCCATCTTATCAGCTATTTCCACCTAAGGGTCAAGGCAGGAGAAAGGTTCTGCAGGTGGTTCTGATGCACACATGCACACTTCTGACCAGAGTGCTGTTTTACCAGAGCTCCGCAAATTTTGTTTCCCACTGTGTGCCAGCTCCTCCGTTTCAAACACAGCCTAAAATTCTCAGCCACTGCTCCTGTGTGACAGCTGGAGCTGCAGAACCCCGTGCCAAAGCCAGTCCCAGCACTCACCAGCACTGAGCACTGCATTCTCTTCAACCACTTTGGAGACATAAGCATCAGGGTTGATACAGAAGTCACTGGAGCCCTGGATAGATGGAAGACAAAAGGCAAAAGGAATATCAAAGCACACCAGCATCAAAGAGCAGTTGAGCCAGGTTAACATCAGGGAACTCTCTATTTTAGGGCTGTTTCAGATGCTGAAGTTTCTCATCACCACCCCCAGCAGCACTGCTTTACACAACCACAGCAGTGCTGGAGCGCGAGCTGCCACACCACGGAGAAGGAGCAGCTCTGGACTTTTCCTAGCTGGAAACTGCTAGGACAGTTACTTAGATGTCTATAATCAGAATACAGGACATGCTGTAAAACAGGCCCAGCACAACACTGATCTGGTGTCTGCTAAACCTGCAGCAAAGGGTGGATGGGATTTGGATGTGAGCCACTTACCACAGCGACAGCCAGCTCCAGGCCCAGGGATCCCCAGCTGACAATCAGGGCAAACACCCCAAGCAAGCACACCCTGTGGGAGACAGACAGATGGCAGATGTAGCAGCTCTGATTTCAAGCAGTTCCTTTCACAAGATGTATTATTTGGAGTCCAAAGCAATTACCAAACCCAAGAAATTATCAAGCACTGACTGTATGTTCAGTTATAAACAATCCTGGTTTAGATGTCATGGACAGCAGCAACCAGAGAAGTTCACATCCAGCTGTTGGTTACTGCATTACCTGCCCTAGAGCTGCAGGGGAAGAGAGAAGTAGGGAAGCAAAGTATTATCCTGCTTCTAGCAGGGAAACCAAAGGCACAAAGACAGAGGTGGCTGTAAGGGAGGCAGATTGGCAGGAGGCTGACTACAGTCCCATCACTTTCACTGTTTCCATTCTGGACCTCATTTTCCAGGTCCAAAGATACCCAAAGAAAAATATGCAGAATAAAGAAAACTCCACAAAACCACACTGATCCAAAACTGGAGAAATCTCTCCTGTGTCTATAATAAATGAGGTTTTTGGATGTAAGCACTATATGGCTACAGATGGTGGGAGGGAACACAGCCCCTGTTAGGACACCTTGGTTCCAAGCTGGTGCACCTGAACAGCACCCAAGCATCCCATACAGCACCAGGAGAGAGACAGTCACCTGCAGGGAAACAGCTTGGAACTACAGTTCAGGTGCCTAGCACTGCCACGTGAGCCCACCTCTGCACAGATTTCAAGTCCTGTTCTGACTGAGCTGGACCTCATTACTGACAGAAAGAGTGGGACCTGTCTGCTGTCAAGCAGACACAAGGCAGAGAGATGACATAGCAGTGTTCTCAGTGACATTCAGGAGCACACACTCATGGAAAAGGCTTTGCACTTCCCAGCCAGCACATTAGCTCTTCACCCTTGCTGTCAGAATGAGTGGTAGAGATATTTAGGCTATAATGCTCCTCAACTCCCTCAGGTACAGGGCTGCAGACTAATAAGCAGTTTCATTTTATCTGTTTCTATCTTCAAAGTAAAGAGACACTGGCTTGCTCTCTTAGGGATGCTTTTTCCCTCAAGCTTTGAAACATAAGTAGATCCCTTCCCACCCACACCCTGAACAATACAAAAACCTGTTCATAACCAAGACATTCTTTATTCAAACCTAGTACAACCATCTCTGTGAGGAAGGGACATATCTTTTTTCTGCTACATTTGTCTCACTGAATACCAGAGCTTTTAAAAAAATAAACCTGTGGGTCTCCATTTAAAAAAAAAAACCCTATCCCTCAGTTTACTAACTTATCTTAATTCCAAACAAATCCTATTCTGTGAATGGATCTATGCCTCATCTTTCAGAAGGAAGTTTCACCAGACTGACATCTGCGCTGCACTCTGAAACAAGACACTAAAGACTTTATTATGCCTTTTCCAAATGGATGCAAAAATTATCAGCCATGGATCAGCAAGGTTCTGTGGGTTTATGACATAAGGACAACACAGCTTGGTGCCTCCAGCTGAGCATGTTAATCAATAAGACACATTTGTTGTTTTACTTTAAATGAAGATGACTGGGTCAGTAACTGATTGCTTGGCTAAAAGAGCTAAAACTGGCATTTCACCATCTTGCCTGGCTGTGATACACTTGTTTCTTTATGCCATGTGCTCCCTTTAGGGAATGCCTCAATATGAACTTCTGGCTAACAGGGAATGAGATTCTAATTTAAACCCTGGGTTTGCCATCTGTGCATACACTTGGACTTTTGTCTGTATAACCTGCCAGGTATGAAATCATCTGGTAAATAATCAATCTGGATACACATTCCAATTATTAATGGCATCACCACGAACAAGGATAGACCCTTGGCCATGTCAGTTATCAAACTGTCACTGTGTTTATGATACCAGGACCTTTGCCAAATATGCCAAGCCACGAGATGGGGAGAGGAGGAGTTTTTTTTCCTGTAATGGGGCATTTTCAGTGCTTTTGAGAAACAGACATGCATTAACATTGCAGTACCATGGCAACAAGACTCCTTCTCATAACAGTGCAAACCATTGCTTGTTCTCAGTTTAATGTTTCCTCAGGTGTGACAGCCCCAGGTAACAAGAGCAGACAGTGGCACACAAGGCAATGCTGCAGGTTGTGTAGACACGTGCAGTGCTTATCATCAATTAACAAACGCCTTCCCAACCGCAGAGAATTAAGGGGAGATTTTTAAAGCCTGTAATTTTAAGGAAGGATGTTCACATTATTATCTCCCAGCAAATGGAGGATTCCAATGCCAGCCAGTGGAAAGCAGACAGCCTGGGTGAGCTCCTCACCTTTGATGAGAGGGAATGAACACCAACAGCATTGCAGTTTATAGCTCAAGAACCCCGCTGGGAACATCTCTTGTATGAAGCCCTAACTATTTCCACAGAGCTACACCCTACAATGTCTCTCTACTCAGAGGCAAATGTAAGATGTTCAGTTTCTGATGTCCCTGATATCAACAGGTAAAAGTTCCCACTAGCAGGCACTTGCATTCAGCTGGCTTCCCTTATGCCTTGTCCCCAGGTCAAGACTTACCCCATAAGAATGGCCCTGGAGTTTCTAATGAGCCCAAAGAGCACCAGCAAACATATCAGGACATTAAAGAGGAGCAGGCCCAGGTACCCCAGCCACCTGCAGCAAACAAAAACACAGTCTGCAAAGGAAAACTGCTGTGTAAAAAGCACAGATAAAAAAAAATGTTGTGATTTCTGGGAAAACATAGTCCTTCTCTTCTCCAAAACCACCTCCAGAGAGCTCTGGGTATTTGTAGGATTGGAAGTTGAGGCAGGTAAAAGCCTCACATGACACACTCAGTGCAAACAGCTGTTGAGAAATGAGACTGCTAGTGTGATGTTCTATGAAATGGTCATCAGCAGAGGAAGAAAAGGCATTTCAGCTTCTTGAACTTCGTAGATATTTGTTAGGAAATGCTTCAGTTATTTATTCCACATGTTTGGCTAGAGATTTTCTTTTGTGGAATACAACTGATGCAACCTTATTTAATATGTTTAATAAAAAGGAATGTTAGGCTGTGGTATTAACTTCCAGAACTAGTGTAATTTTCTACTTTATTTAATGTGTTCTTTATGCACTTATTAGGACTGAGCAGAAGCTGTATCTGGGGCTGTTTTTTTCCACAGTGCTAGAATACAAACTGCAGGTTTTGTATGTTGAGAATAAATTTCTCATCAGTTGGCAATAAAGACACTTAAGAAAAAAAAAAGCTGCGCATTTTGATTTAAACTGAACACAGTCCTGCTGTAAGAAACAAATCAGCTCTGTGGGCCAAGAGCACCTGCAGCAATGAACAGAGCCTTTGGCTCAGCCACCCAGGACATGCACATAATTTTTGCAAAGCAGGCCAAAGCAGATGCTACAACCACTACACTACAGCTACACACCTGTACCAGTCATAGAGGTCAATCTGGATTGCCAGCTCCTCCAGAGACAGCTCATCATTCTTCCAAAAGGGGATCTCAGTTGTTTGCCTGACCAGGTCATCCAAGAGACTTTGCAGTTTCTGGACAATATGCAGGTAGTCTGTCTGCTTCTTGAACATCTCCTCTAGGACAAGCAAATTTGGTTCCACTGTTTGGTTCAGGGCCACTGCAGTGTCCAGTACCTATAGTATGGGAAAGAAAAAGGGGGATAAACAAATTTTTTAAAAAAATTAAAATACAGAAAACCAAGGAAGTTAAGGGGAATTCATTCTTACTAGCAAGTCATGGACAGCTTCCAGATTACCAGTCCTCTGTCTTAAGAGGCTCAGACTGCTTACCCCTCAAAAACAACTTAAAAGCATCTACAAGGGAGTTTGTTTGCAAGTAGTCCAGTGATGGCACCCCAGCTGAGCCTCACCACATGCACACATTTTGCAGCCCTCAGGGCTGCAGTACGATACCATGAAATTAGAGATTGCACAGGAACAGGCAATGGTACCAAAATGCTACATTTTACTAAGATTTGTCTGCTTTGGCCTGCCTCCTCTTCCGGGTGTGGAAGAGAGAGCTGATCACAAGCTGTTTTTAAACCTAGCAAAGAGAAGACTTCACTTAACAAGCTGTGTCGCTTCGTTATTTTTAGAAGAGCGGAAGAAATCACCCCGCCACTAATGGAAATTTTAGCACATCTCCAAGCCCAGATATGAAGAGAAAACAGGAAGAGGCACAGGCACAGCCGGATTCAGGAGGAGGGGTGCTGACTGAGGCTGCCACAGGCCCCGTTTTGGGGGTGCTCACCCGGTCCTGGACGCCGGCCACGGTGCGGTTGGCGTGGCGCAGCGAGTACGTCAGCCGGTGGATGCCGTCGCTGGTCTCCCCATTCCCGTAGAAGCCCACAGCAATTCCAGCACTGAGGAGGAAGAAAAGCACCAAAGGGCAGAGGTAAAGCTAAAAGGCAAGTGTGTAACACGGGGCTGGTGGCCACAGTGCACTGGGGAGTCACGCCAGCACCTTCCACAAAAAGGGAAGGCGTGACTCCCAAAGAGAGCTGGGGTCACGCTGCTCCTCAGTTTACACCTGCAAACATTCACAGTTCTCCACACAGCATCCACATGGCAAAGAGCAGAACACAACAGGAGTATTTCATTTAGGGTAAAATGATGAAAATCTGTTATTAGAGAGCTGTTTGGGAGCTTGGGTCTGGCCATGGACAAACAGAAATCCATCCAGGCAGCTCTGCAGTGGCTCCTGCGAGAGCTGCCACTGCTGTGCTAGGAGACACGTGCCTGCTCTGGACATGAAATACAGATTATTTGGTTATATTTTTTTAAAGCAGGACACAGAGAGCTGGCTTTGACTGCTTGCCTGTGGTGGTTCCTCCAGATACATTTTCCATGCCCCCTTCTCTGTCCTGTGAGATATCTATGAACATTATCTTGATTTATCTTCCCATTAGAAACGTTTGTGTCACACTGATTTAGAGTACTGGGAAGGGAGGCTTAATAACTTACTGGGACAAAAGGCTTATTTATTTTTAAAGCAAGCAAATTTCAAGCTTGCAGACACAATTCAACTCCAGCCGCTTTGCAAATTACCACCTATCAGCTGATTTTCTATAATTGTCCACACATATCAGTCTGCCCCAATTATGAAGTAAACCATATTAGCTTAAGCCTCACTTAAAGGAGGAAGATCCTGTAAATGAGTTGCAACCAGAGGATTATCTCATGCAAGTCAGCAATACCTCTTCTATTAAGAGATCACTGCAGGAACTCACAGTTCCTCTTCCCAAGCCTGTATTTCCTAATAACAGAGGAGGAAAGAACTTGTGAAGGGATCACACAACTAAACTCAGGGCAGACAAACCTTACCAAGACACACTTTTTCTGTTCCCATGTTATATTTAGCTTGAGAGCACCCAGGACCTTTTCTAGGAAGGTTCTCAAGACACCAAGGCTGTGTTTGTGGCAGTGCAAAGGAAGGTGGTGGTGATGATCCTGTTGTAAACCTAAACTTATTCTGGATGAAACATTTAGTTCCTTCACAACAACTCTGCCTACTGCTCCTGCTCTTGCTCCTCTCCTGCAAGAAGACACATCCATTCCTCCTTTCCTGGACTCTGCTTCAAAAGAGTAAGCAGAACAATGTAGTTCACCTGGTCACATTTCTCCTGGTACATGACAAGAAACAGAGGCAAAGATCATGATCTGGAAGCAGATCCACTAGGAAAATCTGTGTCAGCCTCATGCTTTTTCCAGCAATTGAACCTCCATAAATTATAGAGAGCTTGGCCCATAAAAAACTGAGCTGAGGAGTCTTCTAGGGACAAGAGGCAGCCTTCATAAACAGAAAGAGAGGCAGCAGCTATGTAACTAAATATTTAGCATTAATAAAATAAATGGGCCTCTTTCTTCAAGAACACCATTCCTCAAACAATTTCCTAATGCAAATTATGCTGATAACTAAAGAGAGAAAAGCCCTCTGCATTCCTCCCTCGTTGCAGCTATTATCAGAGCTTGATAACACATGCCTGGGGTGCACGGGGGTGGAAGGAATAAAAAAGACACACTACCCCCTCCTCCTGAAGCAGAGAGATTACAGATGCAGAGCTATGCCCAGGATAAGGCAACTCAGCACCCCATCACAGAAAGTACAAAACCACGGCTTGAATTCCTCCTTGTCTTATCACAGCAAAGAAGTTCTCACAGACCCTTTCAGCCCCCTGAGCTGCAGAAAACATTTAATATTTGTTCCTACCATAGGCACCAAATAAATTCCAGAACATTCTGGACACTGAATAGGCAGACCTGACCCCTTTAATTAGAGAGCCATTTCTATTCAGCCTGTTTACAGCTACTAGAAGCCTATTCTTTCAGCAAAGACTTGGTAAGTGCCCAAAATCTCCTGCCTGGCTCTCAGTATTCCCAGCACAGCAGCACAGTTTTGGTGGGAAAGACTCAGAAACAGCGCTCTGAAGTAGCAGCAGACACCTCTTCCTTGGGGATGCTGCACAGATCAGGCAGCTCACTCACAGGTACCAGCCATGAAGTGCTGGCACTACAAACAAGTGACTTTAAACTCATTGCCCTGTTGGAGGCAGAGCTACCCTGGCAGTTTTCCATAGGCTTCCCATCCTGCCCAGTACAAACCACAGCCCCCACTGCCCTGACCCTCCAGACACAGTCACTACTCCTGAAAGAGAACACCACAGCACAACAACTGGGATAAAAGCCATTTAATCCAAGTAATAAACTCCTCTAGACATGAGACTCACACATTCCCTACAAATTACACATAAAGTGTTAATTATTCCATTTCTGCCCTGCAAAAGCCAGCTCTGCATTCACACCCTGTGCTAGCAAGGGCCACTTACACAGCCTTCCCCTTCCCCTAGGAGCAAGCCACGCAGTTTTGTGACTCTTCCCCTTTCTATCAGGGCAGAGAAGGAAGGAACCCACCCCAGAAGCCCTGGCTGGGGCCAGCTGTGCCTGGGGAGGGGGCAGAGCTGAAGGGCAGGTGGGGGGAACTGCTGCTGCTTAGCTTTGTTTGCATTTGGCTTCATCTAAATCCAACAGTTGCTTCAAATCCCTGCCCACACACACTGATATGAGTTGCTATTGTTTAAAGCAGATTTAAGGATTTACACTAGTTTTTAACTACCTTTTATATGATTAAAGGGAAACAGAGGGGCTCCTTCTATTTAAGAGCATTCTTTTAAAATAAAAATAGATCAACTCGATCTTAACCCAACAGCATAAGTCCTTGAGGTCATGATAAATCACAAGGCTTCTTGCACGAACCCCGGAAGGCACAGCAGCCTAAGATACAGCAGACCCATCTCCCAGTATGACAGGATGACAAAATCATCACCCAGTGGATGTATTTCTGTCACACAGCCTGGATACAAGAACAGCATTCCTGAATGACACAGCTCTCTTCCACCCTAGCACCCTGTGGAAGATACTCCAACACATTTTCAATGCTTCTATAGGAAAGTCATGTCTACTTCTGCCAGTCTTGCTTCTGTTGCACTCCCCTTTGAGTGCACACACCCCTCTCTCCTCCCAAATCCATACTGCCCCATCCTCAATTCCTCCTCCCAAACCTACCTCTGTCATCTCCTGTCACTTTCACTACCACCATCACTCCTCTGCTTTCCCTCTCACTCATATTTTTGAATAAAATCTTTAAAAATCAATTTATCACGGCCTTACAGGCCATCTAAAAAGTTGCTCCTGCTATTCAGCTCTGCACTTAAAAAAGCTACTTGGCTACTCAATAGTTGTGGTAAGTTTTAAGAAACCCACTTATTTAAGTCAAGAAAACATTGCAATTTGAGCTTAAAGCTGTCACCACCAGTGCAGTCCCACAGACACACACCAGGGACTCAGAACTCTACAAGCTCTTCAAAGAGTTGCAGCAGTGAGATGGGAGAGGTGCACACCAGGATTTCTGGCTTTTCCTACAGATACAACAGTGTGATCTAAACTCCTGCAGGTGGTACACACACTTCAGTACCACTTTTCAGCAAGATTCAAGAAATCCAAGCCTGGAGAGCAGCTTTCCTGTTGTTTGTGTGAATCACATGTACTCTGGACACCTGGGTAAAGAACCAGAAATACCAATCAAGTGTAATTGAATTTGCTTGCAACGTGACCTGCAAAAAACAACAAAAAAAAAGTTTGCTGCATTTACACATGATGAACATCAGAGCATTGGTCTGACACAGAGAGGATATATGTGCTTTCTAGTGATGAGATCCTGCTGCTGTAATACCCACACACACACTGTGACCCTCTGGGTACCCAGACACCAGTCTGGAAAGATGAGCACTAGCCATTCACATCACATCCTTAGAAATGAATAATCTAACTACACCAAGTCATCTTTAATTACAGGAACTTCATAAGAAGAGCCCTTTTTAGACTTCAAGTTCTCAGGAGGAATGTTAATTTGTCTGTCTAATTACCACCTTGCACTTTCACACCAGGGGAAAGTGCTATTACTGGCACTTGATAAAACAAGTTTTTACCATTTATTTGCACCCATTTCTTTCTGATACCCTCTTCACAAAGCTTTCTCCCTACCTTCAGAGCTGAGGTCCCCTCTGGGAGAATTAGGGTCACCTAACCAGTGGGTGAGATGGTTTATAGGACAACTCCCCATACAGAGAAACCAATCAAAATCGGTAAGGACTAGAACTGAAGCATTAATGGAAAAATCTAGGCTAAGCATTCCTGCAGCTTTGTGGCTAGAGCAACTGGGAAGACTCATTAGAGACATTTTGTTGGAGAGCCCCTGTTAACCAGTTAAGGCTCTGCTGGCTCAGCACTCTCCCTGGTGTGAGTCATTAGGAAAGAGCGATGGAGCACAGCAGCACTCCCAGCACAAACAGCCCCCTGGGACTGAGGGAGCCTAGAGAAGCATGTCCTAGGCACAGCTGGACTTAAGCACAGTTAACCAGTTCTCAGCTAGGAACACAATAGTCCCCCTTCCGAGTACTCAGACAGACCAGACCTGCATGCAGCAGGTTGGAACCTCTCTCTGCTTCAGCACCCGAACAGAGCCACAAAACTGGCACAGTCAGAACAGCTATCCTGTACAGCCCAGTAGGACAGCTGGTCTGGCTCTTCTGCTACATGTGACACACAGCTGGGACAGGATATATCCAGTGGGCTGATCTTTAACCAGTGCTAGCAGGAAGTCCCAGGTAGATACCAACAGTTGGAGTCGGCTTGTCGGGAGCTGTATCTGTATTCCCAGGACAGACTGAGCACAGAGTGCCAAGAGAAACTGCTTTGAGGGCACTGTGGCATCCAGCTGCTGCAGAAAACCAATCTCATCCCTGCAGGAGAGCAGCAGCTCTTGGACAGCACCTTCCTCACCATGATGGTACCGACCTGCTCTTGCTCAAGCATGCTGATTTCAGAGAGGAGCTTAAACAACTAATTAAAAAAAGTCAAGAAAAATGATCATCCAATGTCGCTGTAGGTTCAGATAGAACCTTACGTTATTAACCTTAGATTTATGGTTCTGCATTTAATACTTGCAGAAACAAACTGTACACCAAGGATTCAAGGATACACCAGTGGTTCAGATTTCGAGGAAGCCTAAGCGGCTTTCCAGCTTGTGGGTTTGACAGAGTCACATCAAGTTTACCATAATTTATATGCTGCGCTTCCAGTTTTAAATTATCTCACACATGCTCTGGAGAAGTGCAGAATACCTCCTTCTCACCCTCTCTGCAATCAAAAACAAACATAACTACCACAGGGCAGCAGCTGCCTGGGTCACATTTGCTGCATAACAATAGCTAACAAGGGCCTGTAGGAGCAGCACAACTATAAATAGCACCAGCCAGAGCTTCTGTAAGAAAGGGTTAGGACCACAGCTCTCTCAGCGGATGGGAATGGATGCAGCTGAAGCTCTTAAGATCACTAAAAGGTGAATGAGGCTGAGATTTCTTCTTTACAAGTTTTTCTGTGGTTTGCCTTTCCACCCCAGGCACTTATTTGCGGTCAGCAAAGCGTGGAAGAGCTCCCTGCAAACACAGCAATACTGGCTGGCACACAAGGTCTCCTCCTCAGCCCTCAGCCCCTGCTTCTACAGGCAAATCCACCCCCAGCTGCTGAACTCACCACAGAATGTCTGCTCTGCTCTGCTCGTTCCAACACTTCAAGGCTTTGCTGTTCTCTTAAGTGAGTGCCTCGAAAGAGCAAACACACAAACACACAGCAGCACAGTCTGGCTCCTGAAGCTGAGCCTTCAAGGAACACCTCACCTGCAGAGGGATCACACAGCACACCCACCACCCATCAGCAGGCTAAGGCAAAAAGCAAACCACAAGGCACTGCCAAATGCAATCGTCTCACAGCTCCCTCCTCTCTGACTAGGGGACTGCTCCCAGACCGGCCAGACCCACAGAGGGGCAGCTGAGACCAACCTGGAGTCTTGGGCAAGAATAGATGGTGCTTGGAATTGGAAAGAAATGCAAATTGGAAAGTGTTCAATATAGGGAACACATCCAGAGGACTCATTCTGCCCAAGTTGAAACATGATCAGAGGCTCCTTCCTTCCACATCTGCAAACATATCCCTGCTTTCAGATGCCCCAGCATTCACTTTCTAGGAAATTATCTCCTTCTAAATTCTCCTGCAGCTGCTCTCCACTAATTACTGATTTTGTTCTTGGTTTTCAGGCATTCCTCTTTCCACCTCACCTCCAAAAGCTTCTATCAGTCATGACAGGAAACACTGCTGACCCTGGCACCATTACTAGCAGCCCTTGGAGAAGGCACATTAGTGCAGATAAAATACAGCAGGCTACAAAATCTGAACATTCCCTGCACCAATCCTTCCAAACCCAAAAGAATCATCTGTGACTCTTTCTTCCTAATCTACTCTCCCACACATAGTGATTCTTTTTGGACACCAGGTTCTGAGAAATCCGCGTTTAGGCCTGATAAATATTTCAGCTGTATCCATCCTGTTTAAGTGATAAGCTCCCAAGGACGGAGGGTCCTTGATTTATCACTTGAAAAGTATCAAAGAGCAGGGCATTAACTATTCCTTTTCACATTGCTCAAACCACCAGGCAGCGCCAGAAAGGAAGGATATCTATTAGAGACGTTTAAAAACATACATCCATCAAACAGAAAGAGGGGTTATTGCCAGTATCCACGGAGCAGAGGCATTTGGGAGCACGTGGGAGGATGTGAGCCAGGACACACCGAAGGATGGGGCTGGTCCCCGGTGCGGGGCCGTACCTGCAGACGAGGGTGGCGATGATGACGCACCAGGCTGTGCAGCAGCAGTCAGCATTGAGGTGCTCCTCGCTCTTGCGGTGGCGGCAGCACAGCCAGAAGGAGTAGAACAGGAGGAAGAGCAGGTCCAGAGCCAGGCAGGAGAGAGCGATGCCCCCCAACAGCAGCAGGGCCTGCAGGAACAGACATGGGTGTCACATCTGGCCACGGCAGGGGAGCCCAGCCTGGGATGTGTGAGGGCTCTGCAAGGCATACCTCGAAAACAAGTCATTTTGTGGCTTTGGCACTTTTTTAAAATATAAAGAGGTGATTTTTTTGGTCTCACTTGCTCCGCTCTCTCCATCCCACTCAGTGAAACCACATTTTGAATCTCAGCAGTAAACAGCTGAGCCATTTTGTCTGCCCCAGTCTGCAAACAGCCTAAGTTAATCGGAGGGTTTCCTCTTTACTACTGATCATAGGTCAGCAGATTTAGAGAACAAAAATAATAATAAAAAAACCCTAGTTCAGCCAGCTGCCTCTATCTGTACAGTTTTTTAATCTTCATGAATAAATACGCAGGCTTATTCATTAGAAATCCAAGTGCATGAGTGGGTTTGAGAGGGGGTGGAATTTATTATACATGCATGAGATTAATTTTTTTTAAAAATCAATCTCCATGCAATGCTTCTGCTCAAGGTAGACCTAGAATAAATGCTAAACCCCTCCATATACCATCCACATATATAGGTACAACAAACGTGGATGCTACAGACACACTTGAAGCAGTCACAAGCTGAGTTAGTGTGAATTAGACCTATTTCTAGTCATGTTCCTGGGAGGAAAGGGAAGTTGTAAGTGTTTAACTCCCTTCCAATTTATTTTTATTCGAAACATCCTGCCTAAAATCCAAAAATGCAAACCAATTTTGTTAAATAAAATAAAAATTTAAAAAAATTAATCCCTTCCAACACCATATCTAGCCACATTTTCCCAGCAGCATGAATCAAGCAAAAGGATGCAATTTTATCCATAAGGGTTTTTTTTTGATAAATTCTTGTTAGTGGTGACAAATGCCAACTTACTAGAAGTTATTTAAATATCTGGAAAGAGTCCAAGTCACTTGCTGGTGCCCCAATATTGGGAATGCAGATAAAGATCTCTATCAGCTAACCTAGAACAAAGGCTTGGGTTTTCAAACCAGTATCTCTTTTCCTCCCAATGCAGAAATTCCTTAAAGAACATTTATGTGCTTCCTCCTGATTGAAACAATAACTTCCTTCTGATCAAAAGGAATACAACAAAGAGTGCTGAGATTAAAGTCAAGACCTTTCACAACTGGTGACTGTTTCTAACAGGGTCTGGTAGGAACTCGCTCCTTGTAGGCTTTTCTTTCCCCTCTTTCCCCTGCTCTGCTCCATAGGTACTCCCTGCTGAGTGATTACCCTGGCAGAAAAGCCACTCAAGCTCCTTCCCAGCCAAGAAACGTCAGCCACACATGTAAGGAGGTGCACACCAGTTAAACCCAAGTGCTGCACCACAGATACTCCACTTTGCCCCTTGCTCTTGGCTCTCCCAGCCTCTGGAAACCCTCCCGAAGCGCATGGAGCGCCCTGGGATGGGGGCAGCTCACAGGTGCTGCCTTCCCAAACTAAAGAGCAGAAACTCAGCCCCGCTGTGCAAAGTGAACTCTGGGATCTCTAGCAGCGAGGAGTGGGGGTGGAAGGGAAAAAGCCCAATCCCCCTTTCCCATGCTTTCTCCAGATGGTGTGAGCGCTGCTGGAGCTCCTGAGCAGAGAGGGGCCTCCGAGAGGGAAGCTGTGCTCGGAGCCCCGCGTTCCCCCACTTCTGAAGCCCTGCCACGAACGAGCACTCCATGCTAATTTAACTAACACATTTGGCATACCAAAGCTCCTCGGGGATATTCTTTATTTTTTAAACATGTCAGGCAGAGCTTTCCTGCCCCGCTCGCCTGCACTTCTTTCTTCACACCCTCAACACTCCTGCACATGCTAAAAGGCATTACTGCTGGAAAGACAAACTCAGCTGAAAACATCCTCCCAGCAACCCTTTTATCAGCAAAAAATCCACACTGCAGCTCCAGATGTAGGGGAACTGCCCCCATTGAAAGGAAATAAAAGGAAATACTAAAAAAAAAGGAAAAATGGATATTAGACTGCCAACCAGCAAGCAACCTGAAGTCCTTGCTTTGAGGGGACACTTAATACATGCTCTAAATTTGCATCTGGCCAAAAGGACTTGGCTGTCCACTATACCACAATCTGCATTTAATTTTCCAGAGAATATTTGTTTTCCATTAATGGATATGTGCCATGGCAAGTGAAATCATCCAGCAGAGCAGTTATTAATCTTTCTGACTGATGAGTCAGTTTAGGACCCAGGGACTGGCTGGCAGTGAAAGCCTGGTCACAACCAAAGATATTCCTCTGCCTGCTTGTCAGGATTAAATGACGGTATTTAAAAAGGGAGGTTGTGGCTGGATAAACCCTTAGACACTCTATCCTGCAACAGTAAATCTGGGACTCGGTTATCCAAGGCCACATTATCCCAAGTAAATGTAAAATTATGCAGTAGGCCTTTTGCCACAAAAGAGCATCAATTTGTCTTAGAACATTTGCTGAGCTATCAGAACCTTTAGAGCAAATGATGCATGAACTGCCCTTACAGGAAAATGGAGACAACTTGGAGGAACAGCATTTTACCAGCGCACTGACAGTAATAGCAGAAGTGGAGACAGAGCAGTCCCTGAAAATGAGAGTAAATCCAAGTGGGATCCACCAGACTGGCAGGAGACGAGGCTACTCGTGCCAGGAAGCACTTTCCAAATAAAAGCTGCACACAGGGAAGTAACCACAGGAGCACTGCTAGCTTGGAGAGGCACCATGGAACCTGAAAGCACTCGCTGTTGTGCAGGGATGCTGCTGCAACGTTAACAGCTCTCCCAGCTCCAGTGTGGTTGCCAGGATTTGTGGCACTTACCACCTCCATGGGAGCATGAAGCCAAAAAAAGGGCAGAGAACATCTAGAGCCTCATGTAGAGAAAGGAGAAACACAGAGCACAACAAAAAACATCCCCCACAAAGCTACCCAGGGGCTGGTCAGCTCTTCCACGAGGTGTGGTGGTGATATCATTCCTAAGGACTCACATGCAGATCAACCTCCAGTCTGCTCAATCCCCGCTCTCCAAAACCCTGCCTTACGTTACTGGGGGTCAAATCAACCAAGGGACACCCGTGTGTGATGGGTGAAAAATCTCTGTATGAAACAGCCATTTTCAGCTTGTAAATTCCAAAGGGTGATCCACGTTGTCAGATATCCAAATATATCTATGGAATGATCTGGTCTTGGGAGGCTGATTTTAGCTGCTGAAACTGCATTTAAGGGAGGTATATTTCATCCCATCCAACAGGTGAAGTCACAAAGAAAAGAGATCTACCTAAGAACACAAGAAAAGGGATATACAAGTTGTATTTATTTCCTCAGAAAGGGGGAAAGCCTAAATAAAGCCACAAGGCACCATAGTGCAGGAGGTAAACTCTGGGCTGCATTCATGTTAAATGTCAAGGTTTACCACTGCATTAAATGTTGTTTGCTCATCACTTGACTTTTCTGTAAAGTGTTGGCTTAGTGACTCTTCTTCACACCACCTTGTTCCCTCTGCCATGAAGATTATTTGGCACAAAATGTCCTGGCAGCAGAATAGGTTTAAGAAGTTAATTCTGAACACACAAGGGCTCAAAACAATCTAGGTGTTTATCACGTACAAATTTTACCAATCTCAATTTATCCAGCTTCCAATTACCATATTTAAACCTTAACTGCAGTAACAGCAGCACAGAATAGTGAGAAGCTCTTCACATGGAATAGATGATTGCTATTTTACTGCTGGTTGGAAAGTCTACCAAAGCTCCTTAAGAAACTTGAGAGCAAAGCTGAAGCCTTCAGGAGGTTCCTGAGAAGCTGTGCAGTTTCATTTTTAATTTTCCACCAATGATTTCAAAGGTATTTCATCTTAAAACTTCATTTTCATGCCCATCATTTCAGCCCACAGAATAAAAGAGCAGCAGCTTTTGAGCACCTCAAGAACACAGCTGTCCTAATCATTGCCAGATTGAGAATGGTTTACCTTAGCTTTTGCCAAAAGAAAGCTTTCCATTGAATCTGCAGCTAGTATTCTTTCTGCATTTCCACGCAGTGACTTGAGATAGTGATAATAAAACAGAGAGAAGAGGTTAAAGGAGTGTGGGAAGAGAAAAACGTTCACCCAGAAGAACAAATGAAGCAACCTGGGCTGCTGCCAAAGGAGCACTCATCTCTATTTATTCCATGAAGGACGGAAGTCATCTTAGCAAGAAAAGAAACTGCTGTGGGATACTGTCATGCCTACACTACTTCCTACACTGTTTTTTTATTTCCTTCCAGACTTCAGGACATCTCTCTAAAAAGCTGATATACTCTCAGATGAGAAGCAGCTACGTTCCACCAAGCTAGCTGATGTTTTTTTATTTTTTTTATTTTCTCAATGCTGGCAACACGAGGAACACTCTGACCTCCTCATCAACTTGTTCTGAACACGCTGTGTGTTCAGAGACTTGATTTTCAGTACTCAGAAAATGCTGTACGAGGTGTTTGCTGAGATACTCGAGTGTCTCAGGATGTCACTCATCCCACAGCCCCTGCAGAGGGGTAGGGAACACGGCCAACCATGTATTGGCCAACGGGGGAGGATGTGGAAAGCGCTGCTGATGTCAGCACTAAAGCATCCCTATCGCAGGGGACAGACCTTCCCAGGCCAATTACTGTGCTCAGCTCCGTGCAGGAGCAAAGCTGGGCAGGAAATGTGCTGTGCAAGAGGCTTTTCCCACGGTACTGAGATGAATTCTCTTCCATGAGGGATCCCTCTGCAACAGGGAAGAGCACCATGGAAACAGAGAACAGGTTCTACCATCTCATCCCCTTCTACAGACACCTCCCAGAGAAAGTACACTGCTAAGGGAGGGCAGGAGATTACAGATCTATTTAGGGCAAGTCCACACTGGAGCAAGCAATATAGGCCACCACTTTGCCTTTAGCTTTTTTTGGCTATTGGCTTTCCTTTCCGGAAAGCAGGAAATGCCAAGGATTGTGTCATGCTTCTTTTTTCTGTTTTGCTTTTTTTTTTTTTTTTTAAAAAACACCTTAAGACAATACAACAGACACATTAGAATAAAAACAGATCTGCAGCTGAAACATGTCTTAGCATGACTCCATTGCTCAGTTCCATTTACCAAGTTGGTTAAATGAGCAGGACAGTTTCCCCAGCACTGCAAAGCTCTCTATGTAGGCATGGGCATTATACAGTTAACTGGTATTAGAGCTGTGAACTAAAGCCACTTTAGTTACAAATGAGTGTTCACACAGGGTTTTAATGTAGTTTAACTAGAATGGCCTTAATTCAGTGTAGTTTAATTCATTTTAGTGCATCTAAAGTGGTTTAACTAATCTGTTTTGAATTTATTCCTCCCGTTAGTTCAGATTAATTTCTCAAGTGTAAGCAACAACTAAGAACAAGGCAGGGTTGATTCAAGATTCATCATCATTTCCTCCCATACTAACATTGTGACCCCTTATTTCATAATTAAAGACTTTCAGCTCTGCCTTTATATTTGGTCCAATTCACAGAAGCCAGCAGTGTAGAGGCCAAAAAGACACAACTTGGTTGGTTTATTGCAGCAACCAGCTCAATATAATCACTGCTAGAGTTTTCAGAATAATACATAGCTCAGGTATGTCTGCACACCTCAGCTTCCACAGGGGCAAGTGCTAAAATTCATCAGAGCAACTCATATCACACACCACAGAGAGAGGGAAAGCACAGAGTAGAAAGGCTTTGCTTAACAATTGGGTTGGATATTTTTTCCTGCCCATGAATGCAGATCTGAGCTGTGCTAATCAGCAGTGAACACTGGAGTCCTATTGGGTTGAAGTCAAATAACAATCCATTTATTCCCTTAGTTGTTACCAACTCAGCAATCTCCATCTTACACAGTAAGGAAACATTCCCAGAGGTAAGGGGGTCCTCTAAATTGGATGTTCTTATCCCTAGTTTCTCCATAGTGCTGGCTGAAAGCCTCTGTGCACTACAGTGATGAAAAGAATGAGACACTCTCACCAAACTCAGTTTCCACTGACAGGTCCCCACAGACTAAATCTTTATTAAATGAGGCTTAGCTCAGAACTGGCAGCTTGTCAAATGAGCATTCTCGCTGAAAAGGCGGATTTCCTTTCTGGGGATTCTGCAAATTCCCTTGCAGGACTCTAAAAAACCTCACCACCACAGATGCATCAGTGTTCATGCAGATCTTTGCCCCAAATCCCAGACCAGCAAAATGTGCAAGGAATCCTCAGGGAACAGACCTTCAAGCTTTGGAAGGTTATTTCTTCCTGGTATTCCCAGCTGGACAAAGTGACAGCCATTAGTTAATTTTGTTAAAAGGCAAGAATCAGGTAATGATTTGGGGTATTGAGGTGAAGGGCACCAAGAGGGTGGCTGGAGGAATTTGGCAGGTATCCTGCACCACTCACATCTACACTTGCCCAGCTCACCCATGGCAGATCCACACAATTCCACAGACATTCCTTTCCCACAGAAGATTAGCCCACACACTCCCACCCAACAGCAGCTCCTCTGCTCGAGGTCTTTTAGAAGCCACCTAATTTCCTTGATTAGAAAACTGTACCATCCATTAATGCCTTAAAACACAGGCTCCTCACAAGGTAATCTTCCAGCAAACTGGATAATGGAAAGAAACCCCATGCTATAAGGGAAGTATGAATTTAATGCTCCTACAACTCAGGGCTAAGCAAGCACTGCCTCTATTACCTGGCTCGTGCTCAAGTGCTGTATAAATTCCCACGCCAAGACAATTCCCCATCCCCAGCCCTCCAGCAGGAGCTCAGCTATGCTCCTGCAGGCCTGGAACTCCCTGAAGGAAAAAAAGACGTGGCAGTGCCTGCAGGCAGGGACCTGAGCACAGTTGCAGATCCCAGCACGTGAGTGAGGCAGCACTGGTGTGTTTTTAAAAAATAAAAAAGGAAAAAAAAAAAGCAGGAAATGCTTAGGCCTAAAGCCCAGTGATTTAATCCAATTTCCATCCTTTTTTCCCTTCCCCCTCCTACAATGTGCACTCTCAGAGACAATACACTTCATTTAGAGGGGAAAAACATGATCTCTCCTAAGTGCCTGTCCTTACACTCTATCAAGCCAAGTGCTGGGACACTGCTTTTTTTAAATCTATGGTGGCCATTCATGCTCTGGCACAGACAGAAGCCTCAAGGATTTTATTCCAAGACCCCAGCTGTACAGAGTCTGTGCTTTACTCCACGTTAGCTGTTCTTCAGCTATTGCTGTTCCTTATTAGATTTGGGTGTCAAACCCAAGTGCTCATCCTGCCCCTCTGAGCTTTAAGAATTCTCCTGCAGAGGTAACTACATGCATCATCTACAAGTCCCCCACTCTTCTGCAGAACCCAAACCCTGTCCTTTCCAGGAGATGTGGCACCAGTTCAGATTAAATGCAGTATTTAGGCTCACAGCAACTTCTTGATCTCCTTAATCATCTCTTCTTAAACCAGACAACCAAATCTGAAGTGATCGGCCACTACGGAGTTTGAAGACACTGAGCCCAATCCTCGGCTCTGATGTCCTGGCAGGGAGGTCACTGCAAGCTGCTGACATTAGTCACCAGTATTTTGCCATTTCTGTTGGGGAGTGGATAAACAAGGCACTGGGGAGGGAGAGGAAAGAGCATGGAAATGAGCAGAGCCACCCCAAAGTGGAACAGAAAACAAACACTTGTCACAGTGGTGGAAACTTTCCCCAACCCATCAACAGGGTTAGCCCATCCCATCAGCAGGAATGGCAGTGTTTCCATGAGCATGACTGCTGTAGATAACGTGGTTCTGCTCCCTTCTGCCATAACTTTGCATTATTCTGAACTTGCTGGTTTGTCTTCAGGCACCATTTTAATCCCATTTATGTCTTGAGAGTTTTGGCACTGAGCATCTACAGCTGCACACTATAAACTCGAGCATAACATTTGCTACACTGAACCACAAAAGTTATACAGATAACAGAGAGAGAATCCAAACTGGAATGGAAACTCTTAACATCAAATTGTTACTAATGTTAGACTTGAAAGGCAACCTAATGCTGTTTTTTTTTTAATGTGTACAACTTGTTCCATATCATTAGCACAATGAAGAGGTCTTTTTCTAAACTGCAGCTATTAGGAAAATGTCTAAGTGAGAAGCTCTAGCATACACTTTGGCATTTGAAGGCACCCAAATTTAAAAAAAAAAAATAAATAAAATTCATTAGAAGGAAAAGATGTACTTTCTAGCCAAGATTACAAATCCACTGCAAATGGCTTCATAAACTGCTTTTATTAGCACTAAATGGACAGGAAGGTAAGCAGCAATAATTGGGCTTCTGCATTTATGTGTCAAGTGATGGCAATGGGTCATTTTAGTGTACTGAGGTGTCTTTGACAGAGAGATCCACATCCAGTTTGTGCTCAGTTTGCAACCTGGAGTCAATCTTCAGAATAACAAGAGAGAAGTTTTGGAACAACATGAAAATAACCAACAGGAAAACAACAGAGCACCGAGTTTCCATAATATTTACCCTATCCAGCTTCACTGGCATTTGTCTACACAAGTGAAGCAGGTCAAAAGTCTGTTTACACAGCAAGAACTTCGTGCAGTTCATAATGCACTGTAAGCCTACTACAGAGTGAGAGAAACAGCACTCCTGATTACATTAGCAAAACACTCTGGTCTGGCTGCCCTGAGGACTGACCTCTGGGAGGGGACAAAGAACAAAATGAAAGGCACACTGCCCTACATCTTCAGAAAGTCACAGCCCACTGTGCTACAGCCAGCAGCCCACATGACATCTTCCTTAAAATGATTTGTATTTGAAGTCAGCTTCAGTGCAGCATGCCGGTCGTGTGGAGAGGCCGTGAAGAGCTGGGAAGGGGCAATACCCCGTAGGGACAGCTTCTGTAGGTTGGGGAAGGGAGAACAGAGACCTCTGACCCATCTATTGACTGTGGACCTGCACTGACCTCCCTGCACAAACAATGCCAACGTGCCATTTAACTGCCACACACAAACAGGTGCCACGCTTCTCACCATAAATTCACTCCAAACTACTATTCGAGGCTACTACAGTCAGAGTTCAAACAAAGAAATAATTTAAAAAAAAATGGGAAAGAAAGGCAGGAAATCTCTTCCTTAAACTTAAAACTGTATCTTTCTTTCCCACAAAAGAGACTCCTTCATGTGCAGGAAACATTTCAATATCAACTCTTCTTTAGTTTTATTTTGGGGTCGAATTGCCTTTTTTCCTTTTCTTTCTTTAAAGAAGAAAAAAAAACTCTCAAAAAAAAAACCCTCAGGGACAAAGACTACCAATATTCACAACTGAGAACCTTCAAACCCATGAAAAAAAAATACCATAGAGGGACTAACAGAGGAAGCAGATAAAAAAAAAACTATCCAAGCTAGCCAAGACCCACCACAGTCACAGCTGGAGCCCGTGTTTCTGCACCACTGACAACACTGGGAGCGTCATTAACCACTTCTCCTGAGCCTGTGCAAGGGAGGCTAGGGAGCTAAGAAAGGCCTCCTGCAGGCTCCTGGCCAAATGTGAGAAGGGATTAGGGCCTCCTCAGGCTGCTGCCCTGAAGGGAAATGTAATCTGAATAGGGAGTTTTCTTTGCAGTTTTTCCCAGCAGCAGTGCAGAGCTGCAGATGCTCCCCCCAGCAGCTGCCCCTCACTCAGTTCTGGTGAGTGGTCACTGCCTCACCCCTCTGCTTCTGCTCCCCAGCATCATCCTGATTTTAAACTCACCTCCTGAATGCCATTCCTGAGGGAACAGGGGCACAGCTAATAGCAGATGCAGTGAGATTAAAACCCTGGCAAATACAAGGCAAATCTGATGCTCCAACACATGTTCACAGGGCATCAATCTCACTCCATGGCTCTGGCTCTGAGCAGCTCTTCTTGCAGTTTCCTCATTTCCCCACGGGGCTGGGGGAAGAGGGGAATCTGTCTCCTTTCAACTGTTTCAAAGCTGTTTAACTCTCTTAGGGTTTGCCTGCAAAGCTGAAAGCAGTCAGGGACCACTGGCCTAAAAGAAATTTGAAGTACTTGGTTTATATCAACTATTTAAAGACAAACACACCTCACTTTTAGCTTCCTTTACCACCAAGTTTGGGAATCTGTAGGACACAGGGCTATTTGGCTGTAATAGAGGTTACATCAGTTCAAAGGAGGAGGTGTTTGCCCCACTGTGTCCTAATAGGATTTTTCATTAGTTGCTTTGCTTTCCCATGAGATACACATCATATCCACTAGAAATCAATGCATTTTACAGGTAATTTAATACACACACAGCCTGCCTTAAGAGATCCTTTTATCCTGCTCATGAGATCAGTGCTGGTGGGATTCCTCGAGTTCCTGCACTGATATTCATTCATTCAGCAATTCTTCTGAACCACAGAGATTGATTTTTCAGGAAAGTTCCCAGAGTTCTCTTAGAGGTTCTGCCTGCACTTATGTCATGGCTATATTTAAAGAAGGAATCCCACTAAAGTGGTTTATAACGTGCTCTGGCAGGACGGTGTAGACAGAGCTAAATCCTATTAAGCTACTTAAGTTGCTTTCCCCCTGTGAAGTCATCTGTCAAATGCTGGTCCCAGACATAACAGCCAGCTATCAAACTAGCTTATCAAGAGTCATGCTTAAAATACCAAACAAAACTATAAAATGCAATCATCACACTCATCAGCAAGAGAAACTGGGGCAGTGTGCTGTTCCAGTAACCTCCTGGGATCCCAGAGGGTGGAGATGGCTGGTGATCAGCTTTTCACTACAGTTAGACTCTAACCCACTAGCACACCACTAGACCTTATTAAAGGGAAAATAAGAATGATTGTGCCTTTAAAATTAGCCTTGACTCTTCTGAAAGGACTGTATGGACAATACATGAATGTGAGGCATACTTTTAAAACAGAGATCACACTAAAATGGCAGGAGGGGGTACCTGGGAAAACAAAGCAGCATTCAGCCTTTACTCAGCACCCCACAGAGAAGGGGGAAAGCAGCATTCATGGTTATTTCATCTCCTTTCCCTTCAAAAATAGGCAACACAGAGTCCTGAAAGGTTAATTCCCATAAATGTTAAATGTCCACATTTAAAGCTCCAGCTTCATAGCGTTCACTCCAGTATGTCAACATGTCACTGCTGCTGTGACAACACGTTACTGAAATTTCAGAGACAAACCTCAATTCCACACATTCCATACAATAGTAGAAAACAATAGGCTGGAAAAGACCTCTGGAGGTCACTCTAGTGCAACCTGCTGCTTAAAGTAGGGCTAATTTAATAGATGGGGTTGCTCAGTCTTGCCTGGATAATTTTGAGTGTCTCTGACACACAAGTTCCCAGAGCTTCCCTCAGCCCCTGCTCCAGCACTATAAAGAAAAATGCTCATAAGTTCCACCCATGTTCCATTTCCCATTCCAGCCTGAGGTTGTTGTCAGCTTGTCCTTTTGCTGGGCATCTCTGAGAAGAGCCTGGAACCATCCTCCTCAAGTCCCTCCTTCAGCTACCCAAAGGCTGCTCACGGATCTGTCATTTCTCCTCTCCAGGCTGAAGGGTCCCAGGCCTCCCAGCCTCCCTTCAGCATCTCAGTGGCCTCCCCCTGCATGTGCTCCAGCTCACCAGCACCTCTCCTGCTCTGGGACCCCCAGCCCACGAGGCAGATTCACAGCATTTATGCTGGCACCCAGCTGGAGGAGAGTCCATGCATGTGAAATGGCTGATGATCCCATTTTAGGGCTACTTTCAGCTTGCTTACAGGGCAAAGCACGAGCCTTCAGAGCTGGGGTTTGCCTCCAGCTGTACAACCCACCCCACCTGATGCAGTCACCAAGAGGTGACAGATTTTTGTGAGGAACACAGCCAGCACAGCCAGAGACCCAAGAGCGGGCATGTTCCTCCTCCAACCAATACCATGAGACAGCTGAGGGGAGAGAAGAGGAAAGGCAGGGAGAGGGGGAAAGCAGCAGTAGAGAAGTTAGATGTTTCAGACTGAAAACAAGGCACCTCGGGAGTTATTGGGTGAGCCCAACTGCACGGATGCTCCTGAGCCCCATTGGCTGCTGCCTTCCAGAGCTGCACAGCAACCAGCTCAGGAGGTGGGAGGCTGCCAGCTCGCATGAGAGCTCCCTGCTCAAGCCCTCCTCCACATCCCCAGAGCCCTGCATCCTGCTCATCCTGCCCAGCTCATCCCAGCATCGATCCATGTCCCGAACCGAGGTCAGCCAAAGGAGGCAGGACCTTGGTTAAACAGATGAGCAGCCACACCAAGTTGTCACAAGAATATAGGATAATCACATGCTCTATCTTTGTCCACAACTTTGTCACAGCTTCCCTTGACAAGGGAAGGCAGAACTGCAGAAATAAGGAGGGGGTGGAGGGGACAGGGTAAGATGTGCAGCTGTGCTTGTGCCTTACACAGCTCAGAGAAGTGCTGACACCCAAAAGGGATTAACACTCCTCAAAGGCAGCACTGCACAGCACAAGTGATGCTTCTGTAGGTGATTCACTCCGTTAATTTAGGAAAGTGAGGGAGGAAGTGGTCTCTCCAGAGAAAGCTACCCAGCCCCAGCTTCCCTATGAAAGGGGGTTCCAGACCACACCAAAGTTTACAATGGAAGATCAGGATTCTCAAAGAACAAGCAGGAGAGAGAACAGAAACTGGTTTCATGTGGGAAACCAGCTGATGCAGCTGTTGGGCTCACCACCACCACAGCCACAGAGCAGGAAGCCTGCTAGGGATGTGGAGGAGCAAAGCTAGCTCTGGTGCCTGAGCACCACAGCTCACAGCAGGAGAGCCTGCTACAGCTTCCCTCTTGCACAACAACCTAAACCAAATCCCCAACAGATCCAAGAAAAAATTAATCTAAGACACGGAACTCAAATGCAATGATTTGCAGGCTCTAGCACAAGAAATGTCTCAAATTCTCTCTACCCAGACCCCAAGTCATTATCTTCCAGGAGCACTTAGAGCTAAGAAAAGAATGAACTCCTCTGCCCTACATCCCAGTCTGTGCAGGAGAAGCTCATCTTCTGAGCAGTCACTATTGATCAGGTGCATCTTCTCAGACAGTGAAGTCCCACAGAGCTCACCCTGAGCTTGCCCCACTCAGTGACTTGGGGAGGGAAAAGCAGCAGCACCTCCCCTTTTTGCCATTGCACAACTGTACTTACAGCAA
Organism: Cyanistes caeruleus; assembly: GCF_971803275.1. Classification (NCBI taxonomy): domain Eukaryota; kingdom Metazoa; phylum Chordata; class Aves; order Passeriformes; family Paridae; genus Cyanistes; species Cyanistes caeruleus. The sequence continues at coordinate 12,517,944 of NC_141717.1, forward strand.
CTGTTTATGCAGCCAGGAACACCTACCTGCTTCCCACTATTTATAAACCAAAAGCCAAACCACTGCAGAAACAACTGTGTTTTGTGTCAGTGCCTGCCCTAAATTGCCTTCCCCTCAGCTGATCAAACAGCAGCCAGGCAGATGAGGAGCACTAGCATGAAGTCAAATAGATAAGCTTAGCTCCTGATGACCCAACTCTGCACTGAAACTGGAGGCCCTGAAGCAATCCATGCTGCCAGCTCTGTTGGGGATAGAACAAAGAGCAGATTTAATATCTTAAAGACAAAACCCACAGATTTCCTGCACGCAAACAAACACACACCCATTGCTGCTATGGTTGTCTCAAACAGGGAAAAGCTCCAAGAAATACAGAACCTTCATACACTTTCTTGTCAGAGAGGAGTAAATCCTGCCACCCTACGAAGTACTAAAACAATTTAAAAGTTTTTAGGGACTAAGCCCACAAATTTGTTTGAAAATCTGTCACATCTGCTGCTGGTTGCTTTGAGCAAAACTACTTGTAAAGACATTTGACAAGCAGACAGCTAAATATTAGATTTCTTTATTATCTGGCAGTATCCAAAAAGGTCTGTAATCATTTATATGGGCACAGTTCTCAAGCTTATAAATTACTGTTATTTCTGAATCAACTTGCTTTTACTTCAAGAAAAAGAAGAGGTAAAAAGCATAGTTTTAAATAAGTGAGATCTCCCCAGTTTTGACAAAGCATTACTTTCCTCATTAACAGCCACTGCTACATATGAAGGTGTCAGACTTTTTGTTCCTCTCCTCAGCTGAACATCTAGCAAGAGAGGAAAACCAAGAAAGCTGCCATGAAAAGCTGTGACAATGGAGCCTGTGATGGGTAGTGTGGCTCTCCCTGGGCTCAAGCAATCACTCACCACATCCCAGTGGGGTCTCTGAGCTGCAGACAAGGCCACCCTTACTAGAACAGCCAGGAAAAGGAAGCAGTAGCACAGCTGCTTCCAAAACCTCTCATGTACCCCATCCAAAGAGGGAAGATATCCAGGTTTTCCTCTGTTTCCTTCTCCTCTTACAAAAGAAGGCTGTAAACCCCCATGTCCTCAAGTGAGCCTGACTTTGATATCCACTACACAAGTACCAAGATGTGTTGTTTAAGGTGAACTATCCAGAGGTCATCATCTCCCATCTGACCTGCTGGAGCAGCGAGGCACAGCAGACACAGCTCCACTCTAACAAGCAAGACTATTCCTGCTGCTGTGCTTAATGGTCAAAGCTTTCCCCAAAATAACACAATCCCAGGGTCTCCAAGACCAGTTTGGAAACAGCTACGATGGGAAGAAGACCCTTCCCGTTCAGGATGCTCAAGATGGAAGCAAACACCACACAAGCTTTGTGTTAAACGGATGCACAGCAGCAAGAACGCCTTACTAAAACCTGTGACCAACTTAATCAAGGAATTCTAATATTCATAACTGAACTTAAAAGCACAACCCTCTGGGATACCAGAGAATTTCCCCTCAAAGACCATTGTTCACCTCACTGACAGTCATGTTGCTTTTCATAATCTTGTTCACAAATTCAATCAAGCTCCAGATAAAATCTAATCAAGTTGGACAAGCTGCATTGCAAGGGCTGTCGTTTCAAGTCCTTTAACGGGAGGTCAGCTCAAAGTAAGTCTCTGATGTCCCAGGACTTGAGCAGGATTATTTAATGTAGTTCATTGCTCTAGGCACCAAAGATCATTTTAGCTCCCCAAACTATTTTTAATAGTGGAGCATTTGATCTCTAGACAAGCTAGGTTTAGTCTTCAGTCTTTTTTGCTCAATTCCTCAGTGATTTCTCCAGGCACAAAAGTGGCTCTCTCAGGTACAGGAAAGAACAGCTATTCACAAAACTTCAACATTATAATTGTTCTTCAGCTGAAGTTTCTTCCTCTGGAAAACATCACCATCCCTGAGAATTACTGCCAGCCTGGAGATACTGACCATTCCAAAGCAAATGTAAAAGCACTCAGACTCCCAGGGCAAAGCATTAAGGAAGGCCTCATCATTCACATTTAAGACATGCTGGTCACTTCAGTCTGCCCTCTGGAGACACCCTTTTCCTTTTCCCCTCAACTGAAAAAACAAAATTTAAGCCATAGTCAAGATTTAGGTCCTTTGGCTACTCCTCAGAAAAGAGGTACTAGGAAAAATTTACTCCCACAAAAATTAAATGAGAGAAGCAGCCCTTTTATAATTATTCAATCCAGACTAAAAGATTCAAAAGCATGAACATAACTTATGCTCTTGAAAATAAAACTCTTAACTCTTTTAAATGCATGCTGACATTGCAAGAAAAAAATTATTCAAGTGGTTCTTGGTTCTAAAGTTAACTTTAAATCCCATACACGACCAGTGTGACATTGCAAACCAATGTGAGCAGGGTTAAAGCATGTCCAGCCATATCCCACGTGTGGCTGTCACCTGACTGCCTTCCTTCTGTTCACCAAGCACATAAAAACCCTTATTCAGACTAACAGATCTGATGTAGATTCAAGGCACCTCTCTCTATGAAAGTGGTGCTGATGAAAAAAGCGCTTTCATAACAACATAAGTCACAAACTTTATCATAACTAAAATCTCAAGAGGAGAACACCACTTTTTCCCATCATCATACTTCCATGGATAACAAGACAATGAATGGGCCCACTAGCCAAATTCTGAACACTTGAAAAGTAATTATTTCTCAGCTACTGAACAGATAAACACAACTACCAAGTTTCCAGCCAGCAAGCCACTCCCCTTCTTCCTCTTGCTCAGCATGTGTAGCTCAGGTCATTTCCGATTGTGATTCCAGCAGGAAGAGCTATTTCAGCCAGTGCCCAGAAATAAGAAACTCAGAAACCCAGACTCACTGGCTGCACTGCATTAAAAAAGCACTTGGAAAAAAGGGCACTGATTAAAGGGAGGCTGCCTTTATCTCCAACACACCAAACATCTGAAAGGATGTTCCCTCCCAGACACTTCAATGTATCAATCTTGGTTCCCTTCCTTTCTTTTTTTAAAAGTCCCTGTAAAATAAAAGAAAGTGTTTGTTCATTTAAATGTTTATCCAGCCAGCTTCAAAATTAAAATATTTCTGCCCTGTCTCCAATCCAGGTTGCTCCCTGGTGACTATCTCCAATATTTTACATAACAATATGTCTTTCTAGAAACTAAGCTCTAGGGAAAATGAAGAAGTAAGGAAGCTCGAGCCTATTTATCAGGCTTGACATTTCCTCTCAGAATGCAGCACTGGAAAACCATTTCCCTGACAAATGGATGGGCCTGAACGCAGTCACACAGCCCCAAATCTCACTTCCAACCTCATTACTCTTCTAAAGAGGTACAACTCTGAAGAGGGCTTCAAAATGCAGATGGACTTGCAAGAGGGGAGCTTGCAGGGAAGGTCCCCACCTTCCTGGAGACTGGAGCCACGTTTCAGACACCAGCTGAGCTCCAGGGCTCTGGTGAGGAGCCATCTGTGGCACTGCTTGTCCAGCTGTGAGAGGCACTACACCCTCTCCTCACCCTGTCACACAGAACAGCCACATCCCGTTTCACAGGTCACATCCAGAGCTTTCATGCACATTGGTGAGGAGCACATGCACACACACCACCAAGGAGAGCACCACAACACAGATAATCCACTGCTGGAGAAGGGAAAGTTGATCACCTGCTTACGTGGCAACAAGAACTGCTCAAGACTGTTAAAGTGATGGAGAGCGTGGTCTTAAGGGCAGAGAGAAACAAAGAATAAGCTCTGGAAAGGATGGGTTGATGTTAGCACTTTAAGAAGAATATTCCCTGCTCAGCTCCAATTCTGCAGGTCGCAAATTAACCAGAAATAAAATGCTATTACAGACCCTTTCACCAGCAGTGCAGTGGGTTGTTCTATTTGCTCTCAGCATTTCCAACTCCAAACCAGAAAGAAGCCATAAAGGGCAGGGAACAGCTCATCTATAAGCCAAAACCAGAAGTGTGGTTTTTTCCATGATGGTTTAGGAAACCTTATGGGGTCACATGAAGACAGAAGTCAACCAGAAACCTTTTATTTGGTTCCTGATTTCTGCTTCTTCATTGAGCACTCTAAGATATTCCTAAAGGGAGATTAGACACAAAGGCTGTCGTGTCCCACACTCTTCCACCCCACTCCTGGTGCTGAAGCACTGTGAAGGCACAGGGGCTTTGTTTCTATGGCAGGTTTATGCCAGGCCAGGGTTATAACAATTCATCTGCTGTGAATATCCAGTGTTTCATGCCTGGATCAGATGTTCAGCCTGGTTCACTGGACAGCTGTTCAAACACCCTGGCCCCTGGCTAGCAGGGCTGCTCCTGTGCATACCAGGCCTAGTTACACTATAACTGGAACCAGAGCTACCTCTGAGCTGGTGTGAAAACCTGTTTCCAGCCTGGGCAGCTCCTTGATTCAGCCACTGAGCAGCACCAGAGTGCAAAATGTTCCAGCCACCCTCCTGCACCATGACCTCAGGAACCACAAACTTCCACTTCACACAGGTGTGATTAAAAGGTCTAAAGCTGCAAATTTTATTCAGAGTCACATCACTGTTAGAATTCCCCATGCAGCACCTCAGATTTAGGTGTCATTTACACAAAGACTCAGTGTTGAAACCACAATTCTGCACTATTTCTCTGCTGAGGTCCTGCCTGTAGGTGCCCATCAAAGACAAACACCCATGTTCACAGCCCAAATCTAATTTTAAATAGTGCTCAGTATGTTAGAATACAGTATATCCATTTCTTTATCTTGTTCACCACACAATATAAATTTATTTATTCCAGATGGGTGCTGGATGCAGTTTCACCAACACACACAAGTCTTGGCACTGCAGCACTGATAAAGCAGTGCCATTCCATGGGAAATCAGGACCACAAAAAGTCTTTAATGTCATTAAAAAGTGAAGGAGACTTTGAGCATACAGTTACAGACAATGCCAGAAAGTGCTGGTCAGAATCTCCCTCCCCATAATACTTAAAAAAGAGATTTGCAACTCTAGGAAAACAGACCCATTTTTCAAAGATTCAGATTACAAGTACAAACCTTGCAGCAAAGTCTGGGCTCCATACAACTATGGGATTTCCTGGGGTTTCAGTGTACACACAGGCAAACCTAAAGTCAATTTGTTTGCATGGATTTCTACAACATAAAGATGTTTGGGTTTGATTGTTTGGGGGTTTTAAAAAGAACTTCAAAACTCTAGTCTGACTTGTAAGGAAAGTGACAACACTAAGTTTTCTCCTGGGCACTTTGAGTATATCTAAGCACCTGCACGTTGCAAAAAGAATCTAAACAAAAAACCGCCAGCAACAACAAAACACTCAAACCACACAGGACTTGAGAACACACAGTTTATCTGGGTTATTTGAAAAAAAACACAGCCTTTCCAAACACAGCACAAGGGAGGAAATATTTTTGCGATGCTCCGCAGTTCCCAGAAGAGTGACCTCTTCTAGCACCAGCCCCAGCCTGTGCACTGCAGACTTGGCCAGCACCAAATCTTCTGCACTTTACAGATGCAGAAGAGGAAGTGGTGACACTTCAGGCAGCCAAAGCTTTCCTTTTAAGCCCAGGATTGAAAAAAGTGCAAGACAGCAGAATTATAAGTTGCTCGATCATAATTCTAGCAGGAAACGCTCTGCTCTTATCAGCATTGCTTCAAGCCACCCTTGTTATGCTAATCCTGTAACTTGTGAACGCTGAAGCGCCCTTGATAGAGGACCATTGTGAGGAAATAGTCCTTCAACATTTGTTTTCATAGCAGCTACATCTGGGGAAGAAATTACTGCAAAGCTTCTACCTCTCAGCAGAACACTGCCTGGATCAATCTGAGGGGCAGAAATGCAAAGTCCACATGCCCTGTGGAAGCTTCACAGACCCACACCTTATAAATAAAAGCAGCCCAGCCCCCTGCAGTGTGTGTCACTTGGACACAGCCACTGAGCAGGTTTCATTACCTGGGATTGCTGCTCCAGCCTGGCCTGGAGTACCAGTGTTAGCACAGCAAGCAGCTCCCCTGCTCCTGTCACACCAGAGAGGAAAGCCTTCATCCTGACATGCCTCCAGCTGGCAATGTGTGCTGTGAGGACCATTACATAATGCCGGGAGGTGCACTGAACACCAGCTTTTGTCTAGGAAAAAAGTGAGCCCCACAAGCTAAAAGCAAAAGTTGTGCCTTTTATAGACGACACTGACCACAGTTTGATTTCTCTACTTGTGATAAACTTACCCTTTGCACTGTATTTCATTGGGAAATTTAAGCCACTTTGGACACTTGCTGTTGATAATGGGACTTCCCCCACTTCTCCACCCAGTAAAAAACAATTCATCTCACAAGTGCAGTTCTGCATTCTGAAAGCATCACACATCCTCCCACCAACAGACAGCCTCAGCCAGCACTCCTGGGCCTTTGACCTTGAAAACCTTAAACACACTGAAGCCTTCTTTCAGTGTTGTAGCCACTACTCACTGAGGCCAAAACTATAAAGAAGTAGAAGGAGGAAGTACATTTTCTTCCACATCCCAGACTGTCTGACAGTTCCCCCTCACAGTGTAATCCTGAGCTCTTCATCCCACCAACTCCTTTTTCTCTTGTCTCTCCCTAGGTGTGCTGAGATTACTGCACCTATTGTGTCTTTCTGTATTTTACTGCTACCTTTGGATTAATAACCAATGGTTTCTAGCCATGAAGAATCATAACAAGACAGAAGTGCTACAGCAGAAGAGCTTGACAGGCCAAGCCCGAGGTGTTGCACCCAAGAAACCTCAAGGGAAAGGCTTCAGAAGAGCTGCTGTGGCCACAGCCCTGACAGGACACCTGCAAAAGGGCAGCCACCAGAGCAGGATTCACCAGAACCTGCTGAAGAACAGGCACCAGGGCTCCTGCTGACCTGATCCTCACCTGGCACTGGGAGGGACTTGCACTTCTAACCCACAAACCAGGCCCTTTTTCTTTCCCTAATATGTTCACAACTGCTGACTGGCAGATTTTGGGTTACAGTGCCTTTCAGAATGAAAGCCCAGGAGCACAAACTCTTCAGTCTGCTGTTTTAAACCTCACATCTCAGGTTAGAAACACAGCCCACAGCATTCAAACTGGAAGTACGAGGAGGGAGCAAAGGAAGAAGAAATCCAATGGACAACAGCCAGCTGCCTCCTCCACTTACTACTCTGCACTCATCTGCTGCAGCCCTTTGAAACAACACAGAGTCAGGAGAGAGGCCTGGCCTGAAAACTCTCAGGAAGGATTATTTAATCCAGCATCCCATACAACATCCAGCCATTGACAGCAGGTTCATTCCTGCTATGAACCATCCCTGTGGCTGCTCTGACTTCTGGCCTATCATTCCACACACACCTTGTGGTGCCTTAAAATGACTTTTGTATGTTTGCAACATCACCAAGGTTGGCCACTTCCACTAACAACAACAACACAATCAGCATTTATCAGTCCTGCAGGGACTTACACAAACTTTAAATTAGGCTCCTTAAAAACAGTTGTTAGTGCCAGATCAGCATTCTTAGTGAGAGGTTCTAGAACAACAAATGCAGAAACACATTATATCACCTTTTCTTGCTGCTGTGGTTCCTGGAACATATTTTCAACAAATCTACACCAGGAACTGGTGCTTAGTTACTTATTTGCTATTTGCTTGCTGTGTTTACTTTTATTTCAGGGTCTTGCAGTTCACTGCTGCAGCTGGATGGACTTTCAGCCACCTTATCTTGACCAGTGAATGCCATTCCTTGGCTTTATAACAACCTTCAGTGCTAATACCTACAGTTACCTTCATGGCTAACTTTGCATTTGCAAACAGCTTTTCTGAAGTACCAAATACCTCATTACACGTGCAGATCAGCAATTTGCCTGTTTGGAACACTATGCCAAAGTGGGGTTCACCGGTGTGTGAAGCAGAAAAACCCCAGGCTATGTATGAACTCTCCCATAAAGGTTGCCACAAAGGGGAACCAGGTGTATCACTTTGCATGAGTAGTTTTATACATATTTCTAAGCCAGGCGGCACCATACATTCAACTTGTACTTGAAATACCTCAGGCTTAAGATCCACCCTTCCCTGCAGGGATATTTTCTTTCTATTCTTAATAGCCAGGTATTTTAATCCTCATTTGTTAATGTCTTTTGGGTGAGCATCCTCCTAATCAGGAACAAAAATCCCTACTTGCCCCAGTGCAGGACTCACAGTATCTCTTACTGAAGCTTATCCTCTAATCAGGTGGGGATGTCAGACCTCACTGATTGCAGGACCAGCAGTAAAAATACAATAAAAAGAAGAGAGTCGTGTCCTCCTCAGCAATTTTGTATCACCATTAGTCATCAGGATCCCTTTCCACAAACTCAGCTCTCTAAAAACACCATCACTACAAAAATTATTTCGGGAAACAAGAGAGGGTTAGACCATGTCCATTAAATTAGTGGGGAACATTATCTTGACTCCCAACCTGGGCAGAAAGCTGGATCTTTGACAAGAGACTTTTCACAGCCCTTAAGGGCTGGCAGCAGTTGCCCAGAATTCTTCACCCTTTTAGCAGGTGTTAAAGCTCTTGGGAGAGAGCCAAGCAGTACTTTTGACTGACTGAAGCAATCGAGTTACATCACCCAAACGCTGTGAAGAGCAAGAGCAATTCACTAGAAAGAAGTTTTGACCAGCCCCATGATAAGATACCCTGAAGCCACAGACCAAATATCTGCAATAACTCCCGTGTTTTCGTGCTGCCTTTTATTGAATGAAAGCAAGTGGTGCATAAACTGCAGAACAAAGTAGAGCAGAGCAGCTGCTCAAACATTCTTACAAAGCACTCAGTAACTGTTCTCACTTAAATCTATGCAGCATAAAACCAACTACAATACACTGGCAGTGTGCAAGTAAAGTAGCTCTCTTTCCTTTATGGGTCTGCAGAAGAACATTACATGACACTGTTTGTCTTCTCTGCAGGAGGAGCTAAAGACAGAAGCTTTTGGTTTTGCTGGTTCTTCCCATCATCTCTGACAATAAAACAGCTCAAGTTTATACTAAAAGAGAGCGCAAGCTTGAATGTGTTTTGAGAAAGTATTTTAATTTAACTCTGCAGACAGCATTAGTGGGGGAAAATGCAGTACTTTATAGCAGGCAAACCTTACCCTCTACAGACTGGAGGATAAGAGTGTCCATGATTGGGAAGCGGAAAGAAGGAAGGCAAGAGATGGCTGGAACGTGTCCCTGGTGCCTTCGGGGGTTAAATCTCATTAGCTGGGACAATGCAGCCTGGTGCACTTGCACCTTGAGATCATAACAGGCTCTCCGTGGGCTTTGCCTTGCCAACCACACAGATTCATCTTCTTAAGGCTTTGTCACATTAGTTTAAGGAGGCACCATACACGTGCCTTTCCTCCTCCCCTGTTCCCTGGTGACACAGCCCCTGGATGCCACACACACGTCACTATTTACCCCCATTAACATGGAGCAAAGCAGGATATTCACACAGGGAGCACTTCCTTTCTGAATTCCTTGTGCCTCCATCCTGTCTAGGTGCCATAATCCTGTTTATGACACGCTGGTTGCTATGGAAGTGATTGTATTGTCACTAGATTATGCCCTCAGGTGGAAAACATGTAAGGGAAGGCACATGAACAGGTTTTTGCATACACTTAAAGACATGATAGTGCAGCCCCACATGTAATGACTAGTAGCTTTAGCAGTAGCTTCCAGACACAGAATATGATCATGAGGGAATAGCATGGCATCAAGTTTTCATTTGGTTTCCTCCTAAAAAATGAGATATTTTTCATTTTCCTGTCACTAGCTGCCACTATTTAATTTGAGACAGTGCCCTACAGCTGAATAGTGCAGTCCCTGCCACTTTCCCAGGCTCCTGAAAATACTTCTCCACTCAAAACACTGTCTCTGAAGATCAGGGTGAAAGAAGTGGCAAGATCATGTAACCAGGCTCCACAACTCCAACTGCCCTTTTGTTGATTACTGTCTTTTACAGAGCACGGATTTAGAGAGCAGAAGCAAGAGAGACAGATCGTCTCAGATCTGACACGCTTAGTGAGACGCATGACTAACTCAGCTTGAGCCAGGACGTGCCTGGAATGCATAACCCCACTTGGAAGCCTTTTTACCAGGGGCACAAGCTTGGGGGTTTACCTGGCTGCTGCCTGGATGGTAAATGAATGACAGCAAAGAGTGCAGTGTAAACAGCCTAAAGACCCTGTTCTGTGAGCAGCTGGGAATCACACAAGATGCTTTCCTACCTACTGAGACCCCACTCAGCAGCACTGGAAGAGCTTTAGATCTTTACAGCCAGGACTGTGTAAGAATCAACACCCCAGGTGCAGCATTGATGGCCACACACAGTGGCCAGCACTGTTCCCCCGGTGAACTGATGGTTCAAGCACAAACTCCTCCTCCAGCCATCAGCTCACCCATCTCCATCCGCAGAAATACTGTCCTGGAACACCAAGAGCCAAACCACAGGTGTACCAAGAACAAGATTTTTATCCCAGTATAGTTAATGCTTTGACTACAAAAAGAACTTGCAGTTAGCATCAAGCTGTTCATTACAGGATACTCCTTACTGCAGCGTTAGAACAGCGCTGCGGTTCCGTTTCACACGCGTCCTGCTCTTAACAGGAAAACAATATTCCTCACTAAGAATAAAGCTGAGGACAACAGCAGTTTCCAGAAGCTCTCAGCCCTGTTTAGTTAACCATATTCATAGCACAAGGCCATGACCATGCACTGACCAAGGTCTGAGTGCAGCTACACAGAAAATGCTCAGGATCTCTATTTTCCCAGGAGACATGACCAGTGACTTGTTGGAAGGCAACAGCATGTCAAAGGCTAGTTGAACACAAACTCAAGGATAAAAGCATCCTCAAGGATGACAGCCTTGTAGGACTAGTTTTAGTATCAAATAAATGCTGATAGATGTGTTTGTGAGTAGGAAGTAAAGAACTAAACTGCTGGTGAATCCCAGCTGAAGGCACAGATGTTAGAAAGGAAGATCAACATTCACTACATCTGGCAAAGCAGCAAATTTCACTTTGGCAGAGAGAAAACAGACACGCCTGGTTTGAACTTGAACATTGATGAGCATTCAAAGCCTGTCCTGGAAACTGGTTCTTTCTTAGGAACCTTGTGTTTAATTTATTGCATCACATAGTCAAGACCACCCTTGCTGGAGCCAGCACATGTAAACCAGACCTAACAATTAAGTCAGTGATCAGAGTCCAGCCCATGGGCTACACCTGCAGAACTACATTTCACCAGTGGTATTTGTCACTGCTGTGGTCCAAGAGGTACATCTCCCCCATCAGCAGAAGGTGATTCAGATCTATCCACAAAAATTAACTTGGATCTGCAGAGGACATTAAGAGGCAGGTCAACCACAGGCAGATGCCATATCTAGCAAATAGCTAAAATGTATTTAGGACAGGAATAAGACGAGCAGCCACATCTCAGAGCAACATTTTCTTGAGAACAAAATTAACAGCAATGAAATACTGTAGCAGGAAACTGAATTTTAATAGCTGCAACAAAGTCCACACAAAAAAGGTTGAAAGGGCACTGCAGTGAGACACACGTGACCCAGCCTCAGTAAGAATTTCAGACATGAGATACAAGCACAGAGGCAAGGAGAATTAACATGCCAAGGGGGGATTAGGGTAACCAGATCCCCATACCTTCTCATCATCCTCTGCTGGGAGAGGAGGCAGGTTCACAGCTTGTCCCTTCCTCCTTCTCCCACAACCTCCACATCACCCGAGGCGAAAGCTAAGCTGCACTAATAAAAACAGCAGAGCCAGCGTAAACTGTCCAACCTTGTTATTTACACCTCAGCAGAACGCTCCCAGCATCCATGATCATTCACACGGCTTCTCCAAGAGCCGCCTGCTAACGCAGGGACCTTGGAAGCACCTCCCAGAGCACCGCCTGTCCACATGGAGAATTCTGTCAACAGCACCTGACCTATTTCATATTCATCATCTTCAGTTTGCCATTTAATATTGGAGCATTTAAAATGCCCAAGAGCTTGTGTTTGAAGAGATTTTCAGTTTGCAGTAGGTCAGGCTGAAAAAGCTCAGGAAAAAACCAACCTCTGCAGTGACCAAGAGGTTCACTGCTAGAGTACAAAACCTGCCCCAGAACATGGTCTCCAAGACCAGCCAAGAACCTCAGCAGGATATTTACCAAGTTGTACTTATGAGACTGAAAGGCAATTTTAACCTGGTAAATTTGCTGCTCCAGCTATTTTGTCTGCTCAGGTTGATCAATGTTTGTTGTCTAACCTGCAGGAATTTTAAATATATACAGAAATAAGCAAAGGCCAGCAGACCCAGTATATTTGACCTCAGAGGCCAGGGATGAAGCCCAGTCCTACCTGAGATCCAGGCATTACTTAGTCTCACAAACCAACAATAACTCAGACTGTGTGGGGAGGGGATGGGAAGGACAAACAGAAGACACATATTGTAATACAAAAAGGCACACAAGAAGTGCTGTACAGTGGTTTTAAAATAGCACCCTCATCAGAAGTAAAGACTTCTGTTTAGCTACAGAAGTGTCAAATAAATCATTTCATCCTCACTGGATGTACTATCTGTGCTTTCCACTAAATCCAGACAGAAAAAGACCCAAAACACAGCTGATCCATTTTTTCCTGCCACCTACTCCAACCAAAACTCCAATTTCCCTCTTAAGGGAACATGAACATTAATATTTGCCATTGCCTAGCAGTACCTCTGCTCTACTCTTGTGCAATAGCTGCCATTTTTTCAAGCCCAAAGTGTTCATTCTAACCTCACTCAAGGTAAAAATCCTAAGGAAAAAAATATTAAAAAGGAAACCTATCCCTTCAGTTATCTCTGTCTAAGCCCAGTGGCAGCAGCTATCTCCATGCCTAGCCCTTTCCTAGGTCTGTGCCTTTCTCTGGATTGCTTGCACTTGACAGCCTGTCAGTCCAATGCTAAAAGGAGATCACATTATCAGGGTCTACCATGGCACTTGCAAGGATCAGAACTACAAGCAGAGATGCAATAGGGTAGAAATAACAAATCCTTCCAGCCTTCCCCTCTAGTTCTTCTTCCACAAAAGAAAAAAGCCCATGAGCATTTCAGAGGTACCAGAGGCAGAACAAGCTTCTCTCAGAACACCCCAGTCATCTGTTGCTGGGGGTCAGCTGCACAAATTAGTTCTGAAAATTACCTTGCTTCCCATTCCAGAAACGAGAAGAGATTACAAAATAATAGAAACTCACTACCCATTTTCTTCCCCGTGAAGACTCAAAAAAAGTACCTGGTACTTTCATTCACCCAGCTATCCCCTAACTTCCAAAAAGCAAAATGGGCGCTGTGTGCAATGTCTGCAACTGTTCTTGTTACACTTAATCCAAAAGTGTAATTCCCTCAGGTGCTAAAGGTTTAACACAATACTCCATATTAAGACAATATTTTCATTAGATTCCATTTCCTCTTTTCTCTCTTTGAAAGTTACATTATTACACCTCTCAAGGAAAAAAAAAATATTTATAAGCAGGACAACTCCACCCTTTCCTGTCAGTTCAGCACCACGAGGAAAGATTCAGCCAGAGGTCAGTCACAACAAACACTCTCTCATTTCTGTGCCCTTGCATGTTCCTCACCAAAAACCAGACCTGAGAAGAGGTCACCATATCTGCATTTGCCAAAAATCCACAATTTCTGCAATTGATGCAGCACAGCTTATTACAGCTGCAAACGTTCCTGGGCTCTGATAATTACAAGCCCATGGCTGGGTGTCTAATTAAAGGAGGAATGAATTAATGAGTTTTACCAAAGGCTTTTGAGTCACCATTATAATTCTCACCCTTAATCGGCTGCAGGACACTCAAAGGACACGGTGAGCAGGATCAGGAGCAGAGAGGGGGGACAAACCACCCTTGGCTGATGCTTCCCCCATCCCGTTCCTCTCCAACGTGTCACTGTCATTCAGACCCCGACAGCCAGATCAAACCCAGCAGGAAAACGCCTGGGCTTTCTGGACAGCTGAATACAAAAACGCTTCCTGAAGCTGCCACAAAGCTCACAGCAGCCTTTGGATGCCGAGAGCGGAGAGAGGCTCCGCAGAGCGCTGACTCCGGCACTTCCATTCATCCCGGCCCCAGCCCCCACCAGCAATTTACAATTACAGTTCAGTCTCAGGCTCCCAAGGAGGCAGAAATTGAAAACACGTTTTCATTGAAGCACAGCTTGAATTTCATGAATTCCATTACTCCCGACTTTCTCAGCATTTCCTGGAGTGAATACTGTAAAGCCAGGGAGGAAGGGATGGGGAGGGCCATAGGTAAGGCAGCAACCCTGTGTCACCCCCCTGGCCACACAACAACACACTGGAGGTGCTTGCAGCGAGGATGCAACAAAGACTATTCCTAAACTAAAGAAAATAAGTATATATTAACCACCAGCTTAAGGAGGAAATAAAGTACCAAACTGCCGGAAGCCTCGGAACAGTATCAGCTCCAGGCACAGCCCCAGTGAGGAGCATTACAGCTCCAGCAAGCAGCAGAAAGCATCTCTTTGGCAGACTGAGGCATTCCTAGCTCCTAAAACAAGTGTCAAAATTACCAGTTTATCAGCCACAGGAACCTGAGCACACTGTTGAACTTCAAGCAAGCTCACCCCAGGGAAAAAGCGATTATAATCAGAGAAAACAGGTAGCACCGAGCAGTGTTTCCACCTGTACAGTTGTAACACAATCAACTTTGGAATTATTCAGGCGTGCTAATTAACACCCTCTGGATAGCTTTGATACCATTAGCAATACTTTTAATGGCTCTGTCACTGACACCGTCTTCCCTTTTTCCCCAACCCCAGCTTGGGCCTTATCTTAAGGAGCATTACATCATCTACTGCACCAAGGCCTCCTTGTAACAGACACTATTATGCAACTGAAGTGCCTCCATTTGGATTTTGGCGTTATTTTGAATTTTGGTGTTGAATAGAAGGCTTGTTTAAATTCCCTGCATGAACAGCAGCATTTTACAGCCTGAAAAGGGCGTCCGTGCACAGACACCAACACTGGCATAACAACACGTCCGAATGTGTTATACATTTGTGAAACATCCATTCCCCACATTCCCTTTTCCCCCATCCAGGAATAAATCCTGCATTGTTAGGGCTGATTAGCAATATCTTTCATCCCTAATTTCACACTACAAAGGGCTTTCATGCATATGCACGTGTGGCACCGTTCTGAGCCATATCAGCCCAAAAAAGCATTTAGTAGTGACCGAGGAAATTGCAAATCTGAGGGTGCAGCTCCAGTTTAAGTAAAGGTGAAGGGGAGTGTCAGCTCTTTCCCTGGATGGTTCCAATGCTGCTCTTACCATTGACCAAAAACCCAAAGCTCATTTGTTAAAATAATAACTTCAAAGAGGGCTGGCACACATTACATCTGCTGAAGCAAGCAACCTGATCAGCATGTGAAAGCACACATTATTGCAAATGTTCCCCTCATATCCCAGTGCTTGGAGAAGGGAACAGCACAAGTATCGTGGCTGAGTTACACCAACTGCTGTGGTCATGGATTGCACGCTAACCTACTTTTCTTTTTTCTTGCAAGAGAATAGCCTTGCAGCCCTAGCACACAAATGACTACTTTGCAAAAAAGGGCACATTTGCAGCTTACCAAACCCTAAAGCTCACAATTACAAGATCAGACTCCACAACTATAAGTGGCTCATTACGCAAAAAAAAAATAGAAAAAAAAAGAAAAAAAGAAGTTTGAAATGAAAGCTTTTGCAACATGAAAGTGCTCTGTGTTTTGTTCTTTCCTTGTTTATCTAATACAGAAAAAAAAGAAAATAAAATAGCATCAGCATGGCTCTGCCCCACAGCCTCTGTTCATTAGATATCTGGAGACCCTTTTGCCATGCAGCAAAAATAATTTCTGGTTTGAGAAAAAATGTAAACCAATTCCTAGTTTTTCACCACTGCAACACTACATCAGTCACCCCTTGAAGTGGAGGAGAAGATTTCTAACAGTGATGACTTTTTTATTTTTTCATATGAAAAAATTTTCACTGTCATATGAAAGCATCCCCAGGCCTAGAAGTCTTGCCTGAGCTTGATCCTCCTTGATTTTAGCTCATCTGTCTTGTTAATCATTGTCATTGGCTAAAACAAAAAACTGGTAGGATGACATACCCAGAAAGTGCAGACAGCCTTGCCAAGAGAGAAGCAAAGTTACTGGGCTTGGATATTATTTTTTTTTAATTATTATTATTATTGCTGTTGTTGTTACTATTATTATTATTATTTCCTCAGCATACATCAACAAGCCCCTGAGTATTATGAGTCTTACTCACGTCTTAAAAGTAAGAATTGAGGTTCAGTACAGTAGGTAATCCTGATATATTCCAAAGTTACTCAGGTCTCATCTGAATCTTAGAGCAAATAAATTCCCAGACATCACATCCCTTCCCCCAGCTATGGGAATCACATTCAGCTGAAAACAAGCCAAGTTCTCCTACTCACTCAAGAGGAATGGGAAATCTCACTATAACTGGTGGAAAAGTTACTACTGAAAGTTAAAACAGAGACAAGAAGAGAACAGACAGTCACCAAGAGGTTAATTCAAACAAGGTGCTGACTCCCCTCCACCCTAAGAGAATGAAGAGTGAGCACCACCTTACTCACTGCTTGCTTGCAGCCACCCAAGCAAATTCACTTGACATCAAAGACTGTGAAAGAATGACTTCAGGAGGAGCTTTGGCCATCATGTTCAGCACACCCATCCTCACAGGTACAGGAGCATCCCCTGGAAGGGTGAGCATTGTGCAAGCTCTGCCACAGCACAGTCCTATCAATCATCGACCCTGCATTCACCCTTTCCAGCAGCAAGTGCTGGAGGGGGAGCAGGAGAAGAGGGGTAAAATTAGCCTTGCCCTCGAAGAAAAAGGAGAGGAAAAAAAAAAACAAATCGAAAGAAACAGAAAGAACAGAAAAAAAGACAGAAATTCCAAGGGATTGGAGGGCGCCTGTTCTTCTTACTGACTGCTCTGAAGACACATGCCAAGAAACCTGATGAGACACAGGCCCAGAACTTTCCTTCATACTCAATGGACAGGTTTTTGTTTACAGGTTCCAAAATAAATATCATCCCAAAATACAAGTAAGAGATCAAGAAGACTTGTGGCACAGCCCCTTAATCCACATTCAGAGCCTTGGGATTAAGTCAGAGAAAGCACCTGACTTCCTACCCTTAATCTCCAGTCATGCCTAATGGGATATGTTCTTCTGGGTGAGAATTTCTCACTTTCCCTAATAACAAAAAATAAAGAGCACTAAAAATCCAGAGCAACATCTGCTTTAAGCACTGCTTGCTTTATTGGATCAAAATTTAAACAAAGGCACTTTGTTAACCTGGAGAGCACAGATGTTCCTCTGCTCAAAAAGCCATGAGGAGAAAAAGAGACAAGACACAGTAAGACTGAACTGAATTTGTTTACCCCTTTCTCCAGACTGCTAGAGATCAGGTTTTGCAGAGCAGGAGTCACGTGGTGTTACACTTGTGTGGATAAAAATGGAGCATTCTCAGGAAGACAAATGTTGTGTAAGTGCAGAAGCACCAGGGTGCCAGTGGCTGGCCACCACAACCAGACACGTTTTAAACTCTGGTTCTACCCTTCCAGCTGAGACCAGCATGGTTCCTTCAGGGCACCACATGCTCTATAAATGTGTCTTTAGACTGGGAAGCTCACCAGGCTGGGCACCAGCATCTTCTCTGTCCAGGATTAATACTTCTAGGATCCTACCCAGAGGAAGCGAGCATGGTTTGCATCTTTGCACACTCACCTGCATCTCCTTTCCTCCATGCACCACAAGGTGTTTCACATTTCTCCAAGACACCTTGTACTCAGCTAAAACCCTACATTTAGAACAGTTCATTTTTTTGACTAGAGTAAGGTAATCTACAGCCAGCATGTCCAGAAAGTGTCAGTTCTCAGGAGACCATCTGAAAACGTGGCAGCACAGCATGGGTCAGCAAAACAAAGCAAGGCTGCAAACAGAAAGCTGGCAAAGGTGGACCTTTTTCCTCTCTGCATACCATATGCTGCTGCATGACTGGATGAATGGTCAACAGAAAACATTTTATGTCTGCCTTTGGTAAAAATCAGCCAGCAAAAGTTGCCTTGGTGCTACATTTTTGGTTATTCATTGTGGTGCAGCTCCTCAGTAAAGGCTCTTCCAGATCAAAGACAGAAGAGTCAGAGCACAGCACTGGTTTGCTGATAGGAGGCATTACTGCATGGTTACTCATGCAGCCAACACTGATGAGTAAAGGGAGGAGGGAATTTACCAGCAGTTCTTAAAAAAAATAAAACCAGCTTCAATTTCATCAGAAAACATTGGATTCTACTAACAGGGGTCACTTAACCTTTCTGGAAATATGAGCAAACTGGTGCTACAGCAGGATAGCTGATCAGACCTTGGAAGAGGTCCATCTGCTCTTGAAAGAAAGAAAGAAACCTTCAGTCCAACCCCTTTAAGAAAGGCACATTACCCTCTGACTTTGAGCCAACTAGACAAAAACACGTCATCCAACTTGACTTATACACATGTTTCCAATTTACAGAAAGACTCTTGGTTTCAAAATTGAAATAAGATGCCAGTACAGTAGAGGAAGTTCTAAAACAATCTCTATAATCCAAGTTTTTTGGCAGTTTGGGCTCCATCATGTTTCTCCAGCCAAGAAATACTTCCAAAGACGACATTAGCTGTTATGTGTAGGGAAACAGTCTCACAGAGCCAGAAAGTACCTGACAGAATTAATTCCTTGCTGAACCTTTGGCTATGGGTTCAAACACACATGCCTTGGATTAGAGCGTGCAAGCCAAAGAAAGGGAAGGATCATTGGGCTTACACAGCACCTTTCCCTGCTGGATCCCTTCTCAGCACACGTACAGAGGGAGAAAAAGAACATTATGACACGAAAGCACTGACAGATGTACGATAGGAAACTCCTGGGTGACAACACTGAAGAAAGCATCTCAAAGCCAAGGACTAGAGCATGTCCCTGCTCTTATCGCTGCTTCCTTCAGCACGATTCTGCATCTTAATTGGTGTGAATCAATCATCAGTCATCTTCCAAAGCACAAACAGCTGCCATTACACCTACTAACCATGCATCTGCAGCTCTGACTCGTACCGAGAAGGCACGAAGCGGTGCCAGGGAAGAGTTTCAAAGATGTTGGAGAATTTTTCTTTATTCTAGCCTGACTCACACATAACCTATGCGTTTACACAGGTTTCTGTCAACATCACCAGTTTCCAGCAAGGAAGAAAAAGCAGAAACTCCAAAGTGCTCCGTGGTTTAGCTTTTACAGCCTCTTTTTTCCTTTGCTGTTCACAGCGCACTTCTCAGCCCACAGTCAGACTCCAGAGCTAAAGTGCTGTGTCTCCTTTTCTGTCAGGATCCAGACACCCTGACTGGAGCAGATATCCATTACCTGTTGTTGTGCTGTATTACAAAGCTGTTCAACTTTTCTATTTCTTTCCAGCCCGTGACCTCCACACCACCCTCAAGGCTCTTAACCAACTCTACTCTGAGAAATTCAATGCCATGCAGCTAAGTCATTCACAAGTAGGAGTACTTATGCTGCTAAATAAATTAAACTAGTGACAGCAGCAGTCCCAGGACCATCTCACTGGGCCAATCAACTGAACTGGAAAGTTAATGGACAGTACTGGTAAGATCATCACGATTTGATCAGCAGCAAAAGACAGGGAGACATGAACTGGTATTGGCATGATGCTGTCAGAAGGAACAGGAGCTCTGCTCCATTTTTACATTCCCTTCACTCTAGAATTTGTGACTCACTACACAATGAAAAGGCTTTGCAGAGCACTGCAGTATGACTCAGATGAGAATACAGCCAGAACAAAGCTGTTCATATCAAGATATTTTCAACCCCAATGATTCATGGGAGGATTAGGAAAAGAACCGGTCTGATAAGATCCTGTGTAGGGAGGACGATGGAGCCAGACCTGCAAGCAGCACACGAAGGCAGCTCTGATAGGACTCACCACAATGCCAAACCCATGCAGAAGAAGGATTACAACTCCAGCTCATTCTACATGAAGATTCACCTCAACTCCCCCAGAAAAAGGAAACAACTGGTTGTACTGCTTGTTGTGGCAGAAGCAGAGCATCTGAAGGACATCAGGATACACATACATTTTTAAACAGTCTAGTCCAGAGCTGCAGCATCTGTCCTGCTCCTCCACACTCACACATTGGTCTAACCTAATGCAACAAGATATGCTGTGTGAGAAGATAAAGAGTAAAGTAATACCAAGAGAGTGTTTTAGAGCCCAACTCAGGTGAAGAAGGTGTGCAGCCAAAACCTGCAGCTGCACTGATCTCAGCCCTTGGCAGCAGGACTGCCACAAGCATTTCTCATGCTCTCAGACAAAAGGAGGAAGCCCTGGTAGGTTGGTACACAATGGCTGCAGCTGCCTTGAGACAGCCCAGAGCACAGCGGGCGCCTCTGCTGCTCTGGCCAAGGGACTGCCTGGGACAGAACAGCAGAAACAACCATTGGATCTACATCCTGCTAGACATTCCCCATCACCCAGGGTCCCAGAAGACTTAACAAAGACCTAGACTTCAAAGACTGGCAGGGCATGCTTATCTGCTGCCTTCAGAGAGGTTTCAGGGCACAATCCTCGGCTGCTGCTCCAGGGGAATAGCAGCTTGGCATTACACTAATCCTCACTAGGCAGAGGTGCAAAGCCTCTTCAGGCAGCAGCCTCCTCACCTGCAGCAGCACGTGGCACTGCAACAAGTGACAGGACAACATGCAAACCCAAGCCACTGCATTCCACTTCTGGCTGCAGTGGAATGCTCAGTTGATGCACAATTTCAAAGCCCAGCATCAAAACACAAGTACAAGAAACAGGTGGGTATTTACTAAAAGGTTACTAAAGAAAAGGGTTTTATAAGGAAAGTGCTGCTTTCCCGTGGTCATGGGTTGGGAAATCTTTTCTAGAGAAACAGTGAAGAATCAGAAAGGGTACATTGCTTCCTTCCTCAAAGCACATCAGAATGGAACAGGGCACTGAGCCCAGCTGTATGGCTATTTATGACAACAGTCCAGCTACCTGATGAATTGGAGTCACATAGTTTAGCAAAGGTAATCCTTCCTTAGTGCACCTGGGGACACCCTGCCCTTACCTGTCCCCATAAACTTCATCTAGCATCCTCCCACTGACCTCTCCTCAGCCCCTGGGGAAATCAAATGCACTGTGTAGTTTAACAGTTTTTACACTTAAGAATCAGAGTATCAATCACTAATGGAATAGAAAACAAAAATATATACAATTCGTGATAGTGAGACTCAGTAAAGAAAAATAAGCCAATGTTAAAATTAAAAAATGAACTTCCTAATTTTGAGGATGTATAAGATCTCACCTGCTAAATATGAAAGGTTCCTAAAGATAAGGGAAGACAATGCCAGCACAGGCTGCAAACAGAGCAAGAGGTGCAAATTCATAAAAAAACCTAGAATTCAAACCAAAAGGCCTTCAGAAGCATTTAAAGCACAAGAGAGCATTTAGCATTACAGTTCCCAGTCCTGGATTAAGTTTCCCTGTTTCACTGCATTGGAATTAATCTATGTGCCTACGAACTCCAGAGTCAACTTGCAGAGCCACAGCAGCGTGGTTATATAACCACGGCACTGATAGCACAGGCTGCAGTGCTGGAGCCTGCTTGCTACCCCTCACCAACACCAAAACCAGCAGAGCTGCTGCTGCTCAAATCATTCTCTTAATGACAGGCACCTCAGCAATCCAGACATTCGAGTTTGGATTTGATAAGATGTTTTCTTGCG
This sequence comes from Cyanistes caeruleus, assembly GCF_971803275.1. Lineage (NCBI taxonomy): Eukaryota > Metazoa > Chordata > Aves > Passeriformes > Paridae > Cyanistes > Cyanistes caeruleus. The sequence continues at coordinate 12,539,844 of NC_141717.1, forward strand.
AGCTGATGTTAAGACTTAAAAGGCCATGGACTGCTGTGCAAGAAGTCCTTAATGTCATCAAGGGAGGGGAGGCAGCTACACAGGAGGAGAACAGCAGAAGGCTCTAAGTGGGAATATGATTACTGTAGAAAAATTATCTGACAAACAAACACAACCCCAGATTATTGCTAGGAATGCTTTTAAGCATTTTAAGTGAAAACCAGTACATCTGCTGTCTATTCAAAAGGTCACCAAGAGCTTATTTCATGATAACGCACTCCCAAGAAGATCTTTCGATGAACTCTAAACTTCTGATCTCCAGGATCACATATCCCTTGTTTTAAAGGCAGCTACTCTCTGAGGTCATGGAAATACAGTTCAGCTGCTGTGCAGCATTACATCTGCATGTGGCCATCTTGAACTCTGCTAAGCCAAGGGAACTAAAACAAATTAACAAATTGAAGCTTCAAAATGCAAAGTTAGCTCAAAAGTCCCTTTGATTTACTGGTATAAAGATGTTTCTTTTATCTACCAACGACTCTTTAAATACATCTCTTACATTTTCCTCTAGCTTCAGTCCTCAGATCTGCTCATCTGTTTAGAACAAAAAGCTAAAACACACTGCTTCCTAAAGTATTTCTAATACCTTCTACTCCTAGGACAAAGAACTGCTTAGATGCTTTTGCCTTCGTGCCTGTGTGCATGATAGCAGGCTGTGCATATAGGACACTGCAAGTAGGTTCAGAAAAGCAAAATGGTGTTTTCAAAACCAGAGACCGTGGCAAAGCGAGGCAGCAGAGTCACTGCAGCTCTGTTCCAAGATGACAGCAGAGAACACAGATGTTGGAGCACACAGATTCACTCCACAATCATTTTAATTACATGCCTAGCCAACCAAGCACAGGATACAGGCTAAGCAGCATTAAAAAAAAAAAAAAAAAAAAAAAGAAAAAAAAAGAAGAAAAAAAAAAAGCTGCGCACAAGTATTGTGTGAGCATCCTCCCGTGCACTTGATGCTAACGCCACTCTCGTGCATTAAGTCATCTGTTTTCCAGCAGGCGGGCAGCTGCTTTTGGAAAGGCACTGCTGGCCTCGCTGCGGGGCTGGCGGCAGCGGCGGGGATGGCGAGCGGAGCCTGCACAGGACGGGCACAGCCGGCGCTGGGCTGCGGGCAGGCCGGGCCAGCAGCGCCGGGAGCCGGCCGGGCCAGCGGGGCACCCAGCAGGGCTCACCTGGCCAGGCGGGGCAGCGGGCACGGTGGGACTCGGTGGAAGGTTGAGCTCACTGATCTTGGAGCGCTTTTCCAACCTTCTTGATTTTATCAGTCTATAATTTCACCTTCTCCCAAGAAGAGCTGGGGTTCTGGGCAGGCTGGGGGCAGCTCGGGGCTGCTGCCCATCCCGCCGGGGGTGGTGACCCGCACCCCGCCTGCCCCGGCCCTGCGGGGGCACCTGGAGCAGGGGGACACGGCACCCACGGCCACCCCCGGGGGAGCCCCAGCGGGGGCCGCACGCCCCCTTCTCCTCCCCTTCTCCTCCTCTCCTCCTCCTCCTCCTCCTCCTCCTCCTCCCTCCAGGCGGGCCGAGCCCCCGCTGCCCCGCTCAGCCCCGGGCAGACCCACCTGCTGGTACTCGGCGTCGTGCGGTCGGAAGTCGGCGGCGGTGAGCTCCCAGCGCAGGCTGAGGTGCGGCAGGCGGTGCAGCAGGCTCACCCACCAGGGCGGCGAGTAGCTCACGCCCGCCATGCCCGCGCCTGCCTCACCCCGAGCCGCCGGCCATGGAGCGCCGCCCGCCTCACCCGCGCCGCGGCCGCCGGCCCCGCATGGCCGGGTGTCCCCCCCGCCCGCTCGCCGTCCCTCCGCCCGCTCCCGCTCCCTCTTTGTTCGCCGAGAGGCTCCGCCGCCCGCGCCCGGCGCCGCCCGCCCGCTGCCATTGGCGCCGCCGCCGCCGCCGCCCCGCCCCGGCCCGGCCCGGCCCCGCGCCTCTCCCCCGGGAGCGGGGTTCACTGCCGGGCCCCCGCCACAACAGCGTGTGTATCCACACAGATTCCCCGTCGCCGTGAATGTCGCTCGGTTCCAACGGAGAAAGGCGCGGTTTGGATTTAGCCTAAAACGCGGCGCGGTAAAAGCGATTTGTGCCACAGCGAGCGGTAAAGGCGGGCGTAAAGTCACTTCTTGGGAGTTCCTGTCGAGCCCGTCCCAACGCCCATCCTGAGATCCCGAGGCAGCAGGTTCGCCCTTCCTGAATCCACAGTGATAGAGGCAGAATGTTATCCGGCACTCCCCTGGCTGGGCACGCAGATGGCAATGGCAGCAACGGGAGCGCAGGTGAACATTGAGGAGACACCTCTCGCTGTGTGACAGCACCAGGGGAAAATTAATAAAATAATAAAATAATAACTTGAACAAAGTCTTGGAATCTCTCAGAATACCTCAGGAAAAGTGTGGATGTGGCACTTGAGGACATGGTTTAATAGCGAATGTGGTCATGGTGCCGGGATGATGGTTGGACTTGGCGATCTTGGACGTCTTTCCCAACCTTAATGAGTCTGTGGTACTGGGCACAGGGCCACGTGTGGCAGAGGGTGGGTGTCCACACCCAGCACCAAACCACATCCCCACCCCTCACACCAGCGCCTCTCCCTCCAAAGTAACCCCAAACAGACCCTGCAGGTTCCAGCCCCTGGTGCCACTGACGACAGCAATGCCTTCACACCAGCTGATGCACTTCATCCCTAGCACTGACTGCCTGAGCCTGGCTTGCTTTGCCCAAAACCCGGGGGGAAATTTCCAGAGGTACCCAGGTGTCTAAAGATATGGATAAGCCTCTTGTGTGGTTTCCAAGTCTGCCCTCCACCTGTTCCACACGGATATGCAGTGCTTTGGTTCAGCTTCCACCCTTCTCCCTGCAGGCAAAGGTCTGGCCTCATCCAAACCCTGACCCTAAGCCAGAGTGTTGCTCCATCACCTTGAAGTGACCTACAACTCTCAGCTTGTTTTGATGACATCAAAAATCAGAGCCATGAATTAAACACCCGAATATTTCAGCAATCTAACTGCATAACACCACAGAGCTGTGCGTGCAGTGAGCTCCCCACAGAGCCACTCACACACCACTTTCCCAAGGATTAGACTCTGACCCAATGGGAAAGGCTTTTCATTTCTTTCTAAACAGAACAGAAAATATTTTTAGGTAAAAGGTAAAAAAGATGAGTATACCTTCTCAGGGGATCATGTCAGAACCAAGTAAGTACATTAATATTCTGGATAATGCTAGGATAGTGAGGTGAAATAGAAAAGATAATAATAAGCGGCAGCAATCCCGAATTCATTTGCTGTATTACAAATATTGGACTGCTCCTGTTGAAATTGAAATGTACAAAAAAAAAATGCTGCTTTCTTTTAAAAGGAATAGAATGAATAACTAAATTCTTGCTGTAAGTATGCAGTGTGGCCCAGCATTAATGGAGGAGCTCCTAAACTTGGCCTGTCTATTCAGACCATCTCCCAGACCTTCAGTCTCTCCATCCCCGTGTCCCCATCCCAGCCTCGCTGCAGCACACCTCACCCATTGCTGATTGCTCAAAGCATTGTCTTTTAAATACCACTCAACGTAATTGGGAGTTGGAAATAGAAAAAAGGACCATCCAGTCCCCTAACAGACATCAGGCAAATGATTTCCAGGTCTTGAAGGCTTGAGAAACTCTCATCTGTTTAGAATTAGAAAACTGTGATGGCCTGTGAAAACTTAGAAAGTATTGGAGTACTGTGTATCCCACTGGGGAAAAAAAGGGGTAACACCAACTGGTTTTTTCTCCTAAAGGGTGGCAGATCAGTAGACATTATGGGTACAATTTTATTGCTTTTCCCAAATGCAGCCAGGATTTTGTGCTTTACATTGTCCTGACTGATGCATTTCATAAATAAGGAGAGCAAAAATGCTAAAACGGGCCATTGAACCCCTTAGAAGCAAATAAACATATTTCTGCTGATGTTCTGAAGTATAACATCAACTTCAACAGCTTTTGACTAGGACGGGATTTTCATATGGGCATTATCAACACAGCTAAAAAGAAATCTTATCACTCACAAATAGCATTAAGATTCACGTCAGAGGGCTCAGAGCCACGCGCTGCGTGCACAAGTACAAGATATACAAGGGTACAAGATATAAGACCTCAACTCCCTCCAGCTGTCTCCAAGAAAAGGGTTTCTTTTTCTGCAGGAGGACAGCTGAGCATCAGCCAATTTTATTGTCTTCCTTATTATTTTCATTTTTTTTCACAGTGCCGGCAAGGATGAAGAAGGAATTATTTCAAGGGCTGATTATCTAACACATTTCACCTCCAGTTCTAACAACCCAAAGACAAGGAGCAGAGAGACCTGGCTGGGAGCAAGAGATCTCTGCGTAAGCCCCTTCTGACACAGAGTTTATGCCATTTGGAGCTAAAATGCTCAAGGCTGGAATCTGTCCTGCAGATGTAACAGCAGTCACGGGCCTCTGGATGGACACAAAACCCCCAGCAGGCTGCAAGTCCAAGCACCTCTGTCAGCACGTGAGGGACAGGGGATAGAAGATGCAGCCAGGATGCCACACTGAGATCTTGTCTGATTGGGCTGATGTAAATCAAAATGCACAGAAGGAATTTGGAATAAATGACAGGAAAAGCTGGATGCTGTTCCATGGGGGTGGGTGTTTGAGGTGCTGCATGGGGCCTGGGGTGGGTGGGAAAGGGAGCAGCTCAGCAGTGCTGGTGTGCATGCCTCCCCTCAGCCTCCTGCTGCCCAGACAACTGGATTAAATTACAGCAGAATAGGGATTGGGGATTACAGAGAAACAGAGGCATCAACAGTTTTCATTTCTCCCCCACAATTATTTATAATGATACAGGAAAATGAAGAGCAGAATGGATTCAGCAAACAAGGAATAAGAGACAAACCACAGGATCCAGCACTAACCATAATTTCCATGGCATTTTAGCCCGTTGTACCGCATCACAAAGAAATATCTGCGATTCTTGGATGTCTAGCATCTCTCATTTGATCCTGTTCAGGTAAGTCTTGATTACATGACAAGAGTTATCAAGGCTCTCATGTTTAGATTATAGCAGCCTTTTTTTTCCTTCCCACACAGTTAGGTACACACTGTTTTGCGAAGCCAAATGAACAAACGAGACACTGTTGTGACATCCCAGGAATAAAATCTAACAGTAAATCACCCTTGCATGGAAAGCAGTTCTACAGTCAAGCAAAGCAAACTGCAAATGTCAGCTTGTTCACTGATAATCCTGCTGAAAAGTAACCCAAAGAGCTGTAGTAGTGCTTGCTAACTTGCTCTGACAGTGGCTTTGCTAAAGAATCACTGGACAAAACAGGCAGATGAGAAACATTCCACATTAAAGACAGCAAAGATAAAAAGACTAGTTTAAACCTCCAAAACAAGGCAGCCAGTGCTGTCCTGCATCCTCTTGAGACCACAGGGCAGTCTGCAGAAGCCCTCTGAGAAATGTAGCATTTTTCACCCTTCACATGCTTCTGATTCCAGACATCCCTACTGCTGAAGTGGTACAGGCAATGAGAGCACCTTTTAAAACAGCAATCTCCAACCTCTGGCTTTTCTGATTCACTATGAAATTAAATAATTCAGCTTTTAATATACTGTGGAGCAAAGAGTCTTCCCCCGACTGTCAAACCTAATATGTGCTACAAAAGGTTTTAGCCAACAATACAAATTTTAAAAAAAGAAAAAAAAAAAAAGCAAGCAAGTTTGCACTCCAAGTGCCAGCAGATGGATGAGTTGCCCTCCTGAGACAGGGACTAAATCACGGGCGGTCAGGGGGAGGTCAGTGAGACAACCGTGCCTCGGCTGTGGGGCCACACCTCTGACTCTGCCGCTCCATAAACCCTGCCCTTACATCCAGCCGTGCCTCTTCCCGCTGAGCTAAACTGTGCCTCCATTAAAATTACCCTTCCTCTCCTCCCAGGGCTTCCTCTGTAATTTTCTGCTCAAAGGAAATAACAAAGCCAGGGCTGCTCTCCAGCCCCCTCCATGACAGCTCCATCTCCAGCCTCCGCTCTCCCAGCAAGGCCACGTTGCCAAGGATCTTCCCAGCTGCCTTCTCCTCCAAGCTTGAAAGACTTTTCCTGAGTGGAGGCATCTGCAGGCAGGAACATACATTTGGGTTTTCATGACTTTCCTCTGACATCTTGCCAGAGACTTTCAGGTTTACACAAAGAATAGCCACTATCAGGGCCAGCAAAAAAAGCTTTCAGCCAACTGAAAGAAATAATAATGGAGGGTTAATTCTCTCATTTCCAGTCCTAAGGCAATACTCTCATGTTTTACTGGTCTTTTTAAACTGAGTTCTAGGGAAATGGGTGGAAAATGTGGAAATCCTATTGCAAAAGCACCTGCCCGCTCTTTTCCCCAGAGAGCCACACAGAGAACATTCTATTATTTAGTTAATTGCAAAGAAACAATTACAAAGGAACTTGGCAAACTCTCTCTAATCACGGCAAGACCCACTGCAGTCCAGTAAGTTCAGCAAATTAGCAAATAAGTGAACATAAAAAGGAAAGAATAACGCAGCTCAAATTGCACTTTGCTCATTTGTTTTGTCACTCTTTGTTTCTATTTAATTATTTAAGGTATTTCTTCATAACATTCTGGTACATTTTGTATAATAATGAAGGTTTACTAGCATGGAAATGCAATACATGGCTATTAAATATCTGCCTAGAGAGGGAAGAAAACTGCCAATTCTCTGAGTAGATTATATGGAGCTTGTTCAGGAAAAATTTCCAGGTTAGGTAAATAGAAGGTTCTGCCATAATTTGTCTTAGTTCCAAATAAGGATTCCAGCTCGATAATGGCAATGAACAGCAAAACCATTGGGCATTGGGCAGGGGATGTCAGCACTGCCTCCACCAGCAGAGCAGCACTTCAGCAAACACAAGGAAACATCAGAGGAACTGATGCAGCACCTGACCACCAACCATGCCTGAAAATCCTTCCCTAAAAACCTGGAGTCTAACATGGAAATTTTGTTCTTTGCAGGTCTTAATGACACCCATTGAATTAAACTTTTTTTCTCCCCTTAAAAAGTTAGTATGAGGAAATCAATTCATTAGCTGACAAACCTACCACAGAGAGATGCTGCAAAGCTTGCAAGAGTCAAGGGCATTCCAACTTCAGCTGCAGACAAATTATGGCTTAATATAACTAAGTGTGAATGTTTAATTGCTTTCAACTGAATTCAAGACTAGTCTGCTCCAAGAAATAATACCAAATTTTTCCATTCATGCCTCATGGATTACCTCTGGTGTTTAAGATTTAAAACTGAAGTGTCTTGTAAGAAATCCAGAGAATATGCCAGTGCTGAGAGGAAATAATAAAAAAAGGTGAAATTTCATTAACATAATCATCCAACAGAGATTGTCTCATCTTGTCCTCTTGTAACTGTTGTAGTCCTACACCAAGGACTCTGCTTGACAGGAGGATGACTGCAGGATTCCCATGATTGCACAGCAATGAACAGGGTCTTCTATTTCCATAAACCAGCATAAGGCTCCTTTAGGGAGTCCTTAAAGGCTTTTTCAGTTCACCTGGAAAGGAATGCACATGTCCTAGCTCCTTCCAGAGCATCACAAACAGCAACAATAACCCAGGTGAGGGGATACACTGTCAGCCAACTGTTGAACTCTCCTCTCCTGCTGTCCCTCAGCTGCTGCCAGACCAGTTTTTAAGAGAAAAAACTAATCAGATCTTTCAGTTCCTCCAGGCTTTGGTCAGGAGCACTGCTCATTCCTGATGGGACAACCTTGAACCTGCACTAGAAGAAAGAAGAAATTTCACACCCTACACGTTTCAGTTATCTTGTTACTGTCCATGCAGGAAATCAGGGGTAAAAGGTCAGCCCAGGTGCAAAGAGAAAAGAGAAGAGAACAACAGAGGCCAGAGGGGCAATAAAAATACATCAGTAGCACAACAAACACATCAACATTCGGTTATAAACTTTATTTCAAAATTCAACAGTTCAAAGAAAATACATTGCAATTGTTTAGCTTTTCAAAGTTCCCAAAATAAATTATATAAAATGCTTGCACAGTTCTAAATATTAAAAAGATCATAAAAATTAATGGTGCTCTCATATGCCAAGATTAATCCTTTTCCATTTTGACTACATTAGAAGTTGCCTGTGCAGGGATTATTTTTAGAGCTATGCAGGAAACAATACAGGTCTTGATACCTCAGTAAAGATTTACAGGCAAAGGCACTTAAGGGCAAAAAGAGATCAAGAGAGATAACGTCCCATTAAAGTCAGAGATCTGTGCACTCACACACAATCTCTAACACTGCTGCAAACTGCAGAAGGTTTTAAGTCAGAAACATTATTCCATATTGACAGAATTGAAAGTGTGTTTTTAGTTTACAGAGGATACAGGGGAGTTTAATTTTAATTCAAGAACTTGACCCACAAGGTTTCCAGGACTTTCTTTAGTGGTGTTTTTCAGAAACAGTGTGTCTGTATTTGGCCTATCTTGGCAGGTTTGAGCCACACTGATTTTTACTGTCCTCAGCTCCCTGTTGAGGAAAAATGCCATTTATTCAAAAATTAACTTTTCCTCCCCTCTTTCTGCCACACTTCTTCCCAGATTTATGGGTGCTGGCATTCAGATAACCACAGAACCACACCTAGTGCCAATCTCTACTCCCTCCAACACATTCCATCACAGTGTACAACAGAACAACACAAAAGGCTAATACTGTGCAGGTTTCTCTTCCTACTGTACCACATCAAACTTCTGATGTGTACTGAACACATAATTAACTTCCAAAGTAAGAGTTTGAAAGCCATGTCAAGGTTAGTATCAGATTTTTGATAGCTGGGAGATAGCACCCCCAAATCTAGGAAGTTTTAGACACATTTGAATTCCCCCCAGAAAACACTTGCTCCTTTCCACCAAGGTTTCTGCCTGTGTCTGGGTCATCCCAAGGTCTTATCTCCCATTTATCCCAGAATTTGTCTATTGACAGTGCTGCTGCTGGTCACATGCCTAGCTCAAACACAAGCCCTTCTGCTCTGTATCAACTTCCTAATACTGTCATCTTGCTCATTACAGCACAGTAAAGTAAAAGAATGCTTTCTTCATTGCATTTGCTGCCCCAGTATTTCCCTATAGGATGACAGCCAGGCAGGTATTTGGTATCAGCCTTGGTCCTGACACGTTACACACTCTCCCTTTAATGTGTCAGACCTCATCTCTGGTTACTCTCTGGAGAGATCCATGACAGAGTCACAGTTACAGACCTGAAATATTATACACAGCAACTCAGTACAGCACTGCTTCCATTTAGCAAAATGACCCTTCTTCTTAACATGACTTCCAGAAAGAGAAGGAAACAGATCCCAGCTTCTACCAGAAGGATTCTATCCCTTTTCTTTTATGTATATTTTTTCATCCTTCCTTCAGATGACAGTCATGTGACCAAAGCACCAGCAGGAAAAATGTACCCAGTGGGAGTGCAAATGACATTCTTCAGACTGCTTTGGGTATGGAGAGCTCCCAAAACTGCCTTTGGAAATAGCACAGGCAGCATTTCCACCGATGGGATTAAATGAAATCAGCTGCATTGTGCTGCAGCCATCCAGTTTCTTCCTTGGCTGCAAGTACTGGCACAAACTATGATAAGCCTCAGATAGTGCTTCATTGAAATCACAAAACTGAGACAGCCCTGACTTATTGGTATTCTGAGAAACAGTGGTGACTGATTTTTAATTTAGAAAAGGTGATAAAAATCTTATATTTAAGAGTGTGCTTTCTGTTTACAGGAGACTTTATTATGCTTTGATGACAAAGAAACCATTAGTGTTTCCAGAAAACCTTCACCATGTGCTTGTAAAATTAATTTCCCCTTCCAATAAGTATCATGATTTATCTAGTTCACCTTAAAAAAAACCCAAACATACACATTTCAATGTCTTTGAAGGATATTGGTGCAACAGTAGGAACTATCCAGTCAAAAAGTACAGCCTGCAGAGAAGATCTGGAAAGACCCCCCTGATTAAATCCTCAACAGCCCATGAACCCTTTGGTCTTTCCATGGATAATTATATTGTGGGTGCTTTTTCTGGATGCAGTCCTAATTTCTGTTATAATCCAACCTACCAGTTCTGCTCCCAAACCAAATTGCCTGGATTAGGTATGAGCAATGTAGTCAGGTGAACATTTCAGACAGCTCTATCTCCTATGTCAAGTATTTTTACACTTAAATTAAGAGTTGACCTTGCAAAACACACATAATCTGTGACTTTTTAAGCAGAAAAAGCACTCACAAGGGTATCCCTCCACGGCACACTCCTGCTATTACACACCTGCCCTGACAAATCCCAAAAGCTGATTATGTCATCAGACATTTCAACATACTACACATATCATACACACACATGGAAAAGGTCAATAAATAATAAAACCCAGCTGATACAGTGGGCCTAGAATAGCCCTATGACAAAGAAATGGCTTTCTAAAAGCCTTTACAAGGTCTGCACAGACTGTAAATGTTCAATATAAAAATAAACAAAAAAGATATTAAAATACGATACAGGAAAAATTTTAAATAGTGAAGAAGAGAAAACAAATACCAGTTGTACCCCTTTGCATACACAGGCTGAAAACTAGAGTTATGTCATTTACCACCTTCTGATGAAACAAATTATTTTAGTTGACCTGAAACAAAACTTTGTTTGACATTAAATATCTTAAGGCTTTATTGCTTTCATATAAATTTGGTAACTGAATTTATAATCCTCATTGTGAAGCAAAACATCAAAATGTTTTGGTTGAGTTTTTAAATCCAAACTCCTTGCATAGCAGGAAGGTAAGGTTAACAGTCAGTCAGTGGTTTTTAGACATAAAGTCTGCAGAGACAACATATCAAAGAATTACTCCTTTCTGGCTGAAATCAAGTGAACTGTCATTAAAAAGGGGCTGATATTCCCCATTTTCCTATCTTTGATATGCTTGATCTCGGTACAAATAGTTTTGTTGGTGAACCAAATAATTCAAAGTCTCCAGAGCCTGTTACCAAACCTTAGAAGTGGGTGTGGCTTTTCTTCACCTGCAGCAAGGGAGGGACAACAACAACAACATCATCGGAGTCGTCAGAGTGAGCCTCATCCAGGGGCACACAGGGAGCAGAGCAGGACCTGCCTGAAATGATTCCAGCAAACAAAGTCATCAACAAACAACACTGACCAAAAGAAATCCTTGTGGCAGTGTGGTGTTCTCTGAGCCATTCTGTTTCCAAGCCTCCCTGGAGTCAGCCAGTTATGGATGACTCTGATCTTTCTGTGCACGGAGCTGTTTCTGCTCCTCTTTAATGAGCCAGAGTGCACAGCAAGGGTTGAGCTGGCACACTGACCATGCACGAGCTCTTTTATTGCCTTTAAATCCTTGCAAGGGGTTACACACACCAAGAAAAGCCATTTGATGCTGAAGCCATTGAAGGACAAAAACAAATATTTATTAAATGGCCAGAAAAGGAAAAAATTGCCCAAGTTTCAACTATGCAGAGGTCACAATGAGACCTTGATCCAGATATAGATGGATCAAAAGCAAATAGATGCAAAAAAACCTGGAAGCTCCCAGTCACTGCCTTTAACCCTTATACATGTACAACACCCACAGTAGTGCTCACAAGCTGTTGTACTGTAATGACAAAAAACAGTGACCACACCACTGGGTTTTTCCCTTTATTTTTTATTTTGTTTCTTGGCTATTTTTCTGGATATGTTTTTATGCATCTCAACCATTCCAATGTTTGAAGAAGTGTTCAGGCTGTGAACAGATATTCCTGATGATACCAGTAAACCCTGGAGAATCAGAGGCATGAAATGAGTATGTACAAAGTCCCTGACACAAGAAGAGCAGAACTAGCAGCTCATAACCCCTGTGCAAGAGATGTAGGAACTAAATGATGACTGCTATTAATACCTTCCAGCACAATATCCTCCCCTCAGCTATTAATACCTTCTAGCACAATATTCTTCCCTTAGCTCCACTTATTTTTCAGTTTCAAACACAAGTTCTCTGAATGGACTCTCCCAGAGAAGAAAACAAATCAAGACAACCTGTGGTAGGAAGAGGAAACAGGCAAGAAGCCACAGTCTGAGGTTTTGACCTGAACTGGAGGGCACACAGAGAATATTATCCAGGGAGAACAGACCTGCCATGGGTCTTGTAGTGAAATAAGAGATTCCTGACACAGGAAAAAAAAAATCCTGGTGTGGAAGAGCAGGCATACACAGAAAATGGAACATGAAATAAAGAAAAGGGACCACAACTGGCCCAGGAATAGGAGAAGAGTGACAGACAGAGCCTGTGAATGGCAAGGAGGATGCATTACATGACACTGATTTCAGCCTACAGAAGCAAGAAAACACAAGATCTCCCAGTAAAGTGAAAAATCTTCTCTGCACCAGTCAACAAATAATGTCAGGGTTTTTCAGGGAGATTCATGAGACAGGACCACTGGTGATGTGGAGGAGCAAAGGGAACTGCCAAAACCAGGCATGATAATCAGAAGAAGCAACTCTAAGAATAAACATATACATGAAATAGCTTAATATTATCCAAATCATCCTTGATTATATCCTGCTCTTCACATATAAGATTTTCTTGTCCTCATTTTCAGTTTGAGATCAACTTTATCTTGGTGCTTGTGAAGGGTAAGCACTGATAAGAGTTAAGGGTTGTATGTAAATTCATTATGATTCCAAAAAAGCTTGAAATGAAGTTAACAGTTGCAGCCAGAGTGGTCAATAATATGCAAAGAGAAACACTGCCCTTAATCAAGATTGCAGTGCATGAACAGAACATATTCTTCCTTCCTGTCACTCCCCTGACAGAACAAAACAAAACATAACACCAAATTTCACAGGCTGAATCGTTAATATCTGTTTCATTTCATGGGAAACAGCAGAAATGGTTTTATAAAATCTCCAGCTCCTGAGGACAAGCAAAGCAGCACTGAATAATACACTCTTAAAATGTTTTTTTTTTCCCCTAGAAAATACAGAGACATCTAACCTGATGCAAACAATGGATTATAAGTATGCACTGCTATACCAGGATTATATATATTCCAAATATATATATATTAATTCTAGCAGATGTATAAGTTTTTTTAAAACACATTCTCATCTTCCCCATTGTTCTGAAAATAATGCCAAAAGGGTAGTGAATAAAAATGATTTATTGCAATACAGATATTGACTGAAAGCTTAAGATCATTTTAAGACCTAGAGGTCATGAAGTGCAAGTTTGGACTTGGGACAAATGAAGAAAGAACTTGTTCAACAGCTGAATGATTTAAAGCTGTAGGAATTTGATTGCTTTTAAATCACTTAGCTGCTCAACAAGCTCCTTGTCTCACATCCTTCCCAAGCTGCAGGATGACCACTGAAATCCCAATTTACCATCAAACCCCAATTTTGCCAGTAGATTTTTCTATCAGTCATGAGCTCAGAATGGCAGAGGTGGATGTGTAGTTAACTTTAATTTTAGTTTAAGCTACATAAATCCACACAGCAAAAAAAAACCAGACCAATCACTGAGGGGTTGCATTTACACCAGGATGCTCTCCTTCCTTTAGGAGGTTTTTCCCAATTCATTTTTAGGAGATTTTGGCTAAACACTCCCAGGACTTAATACTTCAGAGAGCTCAGTGCCAGGCAGTCTTTTGGGCAGCTGTGCAGTTACAGAAGCACATCCCCAGTGTGCCTCCACCTGGATACATTCTGTCCTCATACCAGAATTTGAAAACATCTCCCACATTCATAAAATCAGCACCAAACAAAACCTGGTCTGCTCCTAATCACTCCTTTTTGATATTCACCAGGAAAGGACTGCAAGGAAGAAAGTTTCAAAGTATGGTTTCCTTTCTCTCTCTTCCAGTATAAACTACTCCAGAACTTTTTCACTCATCAACTTGTCATCATAATCTGCAATAAAACTTAGCTTAGGAGACTTCATAGCTAGACAATGACTGTGCTCTGCTGCTATTCATATGACTGTGTTTACTGGGCTTGCCTCATCTTACACTCCTCTTTGGGTCTTAGAAGGGCTAAGCATTTAAGGGGTTCTTTCTCTTAGAGTAGAAATTCATTACTGATTTACCCTGGCTTTAGAGTGAGCACACCAATGACTACTGCAGTAGAGCTCAGGCAAAACAGGGTGCTTCAGCACTATTTTTTTTCTGGATACTATCACCAGACATAATTAAAGTCACTCAAAACTCAAACATCTTCAGAAGCAAGTACTACCTACTCCTTCACAAAGTAGAATGTGCCTCTGAATATGGAACACAGTGGAGTTTCTTAAACATATTTTCTTCCACTTGAGTGTTACCTCTGTTTTCACAAGCCCTGCAAATCTGGCTTACTCCCCACCTTCTATCTTAGAGAAACAGCCTCACTGCTTACAGCATTCTCTGTCTCTGAGCAAGCCTGCAGGGACTGGCAGCTTTTCATTGACAGAAAAAACGAGTCAGTGTTTCTCAGGTCACACTCAAAGTTGCTCCTTTTTTTCCCCAACTGATCCATAAAAGCCTAAACTATCCCACTCTGGACAGAACCAGCCCTTTTCAATTTAACTCCTTTGAAGCTGCATGTCCAAGGCTGTCTTATCTGCAGCATTGTTTTTTCTTACTCAGTACTTCCAATATCCTCCTAAAAGCCTTTCTGCCTTTAACTCCATCTTCTCACAAACAGCAATAAAGAATCCAAGAAGAAAACCACATGGCACAAGAGCCACAAAAGAGACAGATTTTCTCAGTTTGTATTACAGTGGTACTTGCTGGCAAGGTTATCAAGGACTTCATTTTTCCCCTTACTGCAGCAACTGAAGACTGCTGAAAAAAAGGTGACTAAATGCATATGGCTGCCTAGGATGGCTCTTTTTAGCAGATGTCTGCCTGTCTTGTGAAGAAACTAAGTCAGGGTGGTGGAAATGCTCTCAGCTTGTCTATGGCTGAGGGCCTAAAAAGTGATGGGAAGTACCATATTCAAGCTACAGGGCTGAAAAGGAAGCAGAGAGGCAATACAGAGGAACACCATGTTCCCTCAATAATTACCACTTATACCAGAGACCTTCCAAACCCCAGCTGGGACAAACAGACAAAGCACTGTGAAGAAGCTGGTGCTGAGACTGTCAGAGCTTTTATTTTTTATGTAGGGAAGTGCTCGTGCCAGTAGAAGCAACATGTCACCAAATCAGGAGTACAAGGATGCACATGTGTGTGCACATGCAGATGTTCTCTATAAAACTGTGCATGCACCCACTCAAAACACCCAGACTTTTGAACATAGGGGAGGGAGATTACCAGGGAGAGGAGATGTGAGGACTGAAGGTCTCTGGAGAGCTGCTGAGCCTGGTTTCTTCTCTGTGATGTAAACTGCAGGATCTGCTTTCCCACTGGGAGCACTGGGCACAGAGGGCCTGCAAAGAGACACTCAGAGCATGAGGCACAGAATAGTGTTTGCAGTCTCTCTTCACAGGCTGTGCTGAAAAGTTTCTTGTGTTGCTGCTTTATCACCTGCAGAAGTGAACCCAGACACTAAACAGAGGTGACAGCCATGTAACTCTTCTTGTAACCATAGCAGCCAACATTAAAAACTTTCAGAGCACTAAACCCTGGAGAGAAAGGAAGTATTTTTCACCATAAAGTCACCATAAACCTAAGCAGTAATCAAATCCCTGCACCCTGCCTGAGCTAAGTGACTTGATGGCATTCTAGCTTTTCCCTCTTCCTCCACATAACCCTTCACCTGCACATGTCAGGGCTTCAGATTCACACATTAAGCAAATGTATCAGCAATCTGTGTGATAACAACAGTAACCTTTCTGTTCCAAAGAGTAATTGTTTGACTTTACTTTTACTCACTGCTATGGAAGAGAACATGCAGCAGGATATGGGAAAACTCCTCCTTCCACAAAGCTTCTCTTAGTTGCACATCTTTTTAATCTTCTCAAGAACAAGCTCTCCCTAGTCTTTTTTGTAACAATGGCCTTGTTCTCCTCCTCTGCCAAGAAAGCCACACTAAAATTCTATTAAAAAAATACTCCTCTCCCATAATAAAAATGATTTTGCTATTGCATGTTGCATAAGTATCTACTCCTTGCTTACCTCTCCTGAAGCAGTCCTGTACGTGCTAAGTGAGCCCTGAAAATGGACTGGATGAATGTCACAATCTCATCTCTCTCCTTGCAATCAGAAGAAAAGCTCAAGCAGTCTGACATGGAAGACAGGCAGGAGTTCTGCAAAGCAATCAGATTAAAGAAAACTGACCTTTTACAGATTGCACAGAAGCTTGACAAAACCTTTCACAATCTCACTCTTGATTGTGAAACTGGCAGTAGAACAAACATCCCCATCTTTTGGGCTGCAGTTTTTAAGATTCTGTAAGACTAAATCAGCAGGAAATGCAAATCTGATCATCATATAAGCTTTGAAGTATCAGCATTCAATTAATGAAAGAGCACACACCTGCAAGGAAAGTTCATTTATTTTCCAGGAAGGAAACCTTTTGAAGTTTAAGGAGGTAAGACAACTTTCATAATGGATTTATCTTCTTGTATCAAGCCAAGTATTCATTCCTCCTACACTGGGCCAGTTTATCAGAATCAATGAGCATGGAAAGTGCAATCAGAGGGACAACTTGGATGGAGAATTACAAAATAACTATAGCCTGCTAAAGGTCCAAAGGATATTTATATAACCTGGCAAATGATTCACAGAAACGGAATGTTTAATTGGTATAGAAATTTTTTCATACTCAGAACTAAATAATCTGGAGAAAACTGGACAGGATAGAGGACACCAAGTCTTGGGCTGAGCATGCCTCACCAAGGCTCCTTTACTTTTAAATCCAATAAAAGATGTTTTCCAGATTCTTATTGCTGAACTTTGCTGAAAAAAGTTTATCTATCACTTCAGTGATTGAGTAGTGAACCCTTGAGAGCAGGTGAAGCTTTGAACACGACTCCAAATTAAAGAGTTAAAGGCTGTGTTATCTGATGGGAGAACCAGGGGAATTTAGTTACAGTCTTACAGACCACAAGGCTGAGAAGTTACAGCTTTACTTCTAAGAGCAAGTGTGAACTACAGAAAGTAGGAAGGGAAGCCAGGGAATGAGCTCAGTATCTTTCTAGAGTTACAGTGGTGTTGCCAAACACCACATTAAAACAATTAAGCCTGGAAGTAAAGTCCTTTACACTGCAAGATAAACACAGGGTGATGCTGGGGTACCCAACTGCCCCCACAATTACCTTGGTAGGAGACTTTGCATCAGGTACCTCGATATCCAGCAGCACTTTCTGTCGAGATAAATGTCCTCTGAAAGCTGCCTGGAGCAGAACAACTGCCTGGCATGGAGAGAAGTGGCCATTAGCTCCTCTGAAAGATAACCCACAGACATTACACCTCCAGGGTAAGCTCTGGGGGTTAAATTCCATCTGGGAGGTGGTCAGGACTGATCCTATCACATGCAGTGAAGTTCTAGCTGCCAGCACCAGCCTGTATTTCACCAACACAGCACCATGCTCCCATTTCCACGTGTGATTCTGGCTACCCAGAGGGCTCTGAGATGCTCTGCTACAATCAGAAACCAAGCCAAGCCTGGCAGACCTTGTGGTGATTACACTGAATGCAAGGCCTTCCACTCCCTTCAGGGATTTTACTGGGCTTTAATCAACAAAAAGCATTTAGAACAGCTTGTTTGTGTCACGTGGTTAGAATTAGTTCTAATTTTTGAAAGTGGGATTTTTAGCATTCGGGAAGAAACAAATGTAAGATGCTACACTGTGCTATTTGAAAAAAAAAAAAGTTTAATTACAACCTGTTTGCAAAACATTCATCAAGAAGCGACTTTATGTGACAAATTTGTCTGTATCTTCATAATTCTCACAAACATTTTGCCTTAGCAGAAGCTTCAAATCCTATTTTAAGTCTTTCTGAAGATTCATCATAATGAACATTAAATCAGGATTAGAATTATCTCTTTTAGAAAAAATTTCTTGTCTGTTGGTATCTGACTTTGTTCAGAATTTTCAGCAGCTTTCACCTTGCAGAAGGTGCCAACTATGGAAAATTTGAGACCAAAAATTTGAGACCACTGACAAAATACATGAAACAAAATCAGGATGTCAGAAGGAAAATTATAGGCAGCCTGAAGAACAAATGTTGTGTTGGTTGTTTGCCCTTTGATACAAATTAAATCTGTTGTACTGTTTTGTTGGGTGTCATAAATGCACTCACCTCATCCAGAGCAATTTCTTCTTTCTGAAATGAAAAATGCCCATGTTAATGCCAACATACATACAAGTTTTAGCTAATAAAGATTTGCCAAATTTTCCCAATAATTAATAGACACAGAAAACACCTGTCCCAACCCCTGCCAAACTCAAATAACATAATCTTTCCAGATATGTGGATAGATGCTAAAACAAGAGTTAAGATTCAGAGGGGGATGTCCTTGCTGTTCCCTGATAGAATCTCACCTTGGTTTTGTACATCTTCCAGTATCTCTGGATAATTTTGGCTGCTTGTTCTTTCTTGTGATTTTCTTTGCCTGTGACTGTGCAGAGTGGTGGAGCCTGCAAAGGAGAATCTCTAAGTTAGAACAGTAAAGACAGAGCTGTGAGGGAACAGATTACAAATGACTCAGGAAAATCAGCACCAGAGCTCATCCTGCCTGCAGGGCAGTAGGAAGTTCAAGAGGAAACTCTTAGTTCTGAACCCTGCTTGTGCTCAAACTCATCATGGAGATGACTCTTAAGAATGAAACACATCCCTGCCCCCTTGCAGCCCTCAGCAGGGCATGGGAATGGAAAAGTTTCCATTTGCACACACTCCTGTTTTTCTGTGCATTGCTAAGGCACTGTTAACCCACTGCTTTGTTGCTCAGAAATGATCTGTATGTTATCAACAGACTGAGAACAAAACTCAGGTTATCTGATTTTGCAGTTCTCCAGGAAAGACAAGTATTAATTAACCAGGGAGGTCTCTTAATGTCTCATCCTGGAAACTGTGGCCCTATAATCATCTCTTTAAGCTTACTGAGAGCTGGCCATTGTACGACACCAAGCTTGTGTAAGTTGGCATAAATCTACTCTTCTATCTTAATGAAATTAATTAGAGGAAAAAGGAAGAAACCAAGAATAAAACAAGATTTTGTTCCAGTAATTTCTTCTGAGGTGTGGTTGCATATTCCACCTCTCACCACTTGATCCTTCTGATCCCTAATTATCCCACTTTAATTGTCATACCTCACATGCCAAACAAAAGTTAACTGCAAGTTTAAAAGACTAATTTAATTTGTTGGTGTAAATTTTTAACCAGAGGAGCAAGAGATTTTATAGACTCTGAAAAAACCTCTTGATTCTGTGAAAAGGATTTATTTATAACCTAAAACTGCCGAGCTCCAGGCTTAAGTTTAGCAAATGGATCATGTCATATTAAAAATGACAACCTACTATTAAAATGAGAAATTGGTAGGAACTTAGTGATAATTACAAATAATGGGAACATTTCAATAAATGGATGGTTACTGGCCAAGAATATATATAGTCTGCAGAGGGAAAAAGGAGCTGTTTGTTGGCTGTTTTTAAAGACTCCAGTTATTTGGTATTCAAAACATCCTCCAGCATCCATGAGCCTCTAACACACAGAAAAGAATCTACAGAATGGCACAGTATATCAGAAACCAGAACCCTCTTAAGCCACTAGACATTTTTATTAGTATTCTTTACTATGTGTATTTCAGGCTCTATTTATTTTTAAGTGCAAATCAAAATCTCCAGTAATAATTTCCAAGTAGCATTTAGTGAAATGAGATTAACATGGCCACGGTGCCTCTGAAAGCAGCTCTGTCAGTGCCCATCCATCTCTACTGGCCAATTTCCACATTTGGAAGAGGGAAATAAGATTGTAAAGATATCCAGCTCAGACATATTTCACAAAACCCCCAACTGATTACAGAACCACATTTAAGACTGTCCAGGATTAACAGATGCATGATTATATTTATTAGGTATGAGAAAAACCAGAAAGAAGAGTTTATGAATACCTCAACTCTAGAAAAGCTTCACTTGGAAGTGAAGTTCACTTATTTCATTGTATTGACATCTTCCTTAATTCTTGACTCAAATATTATATTCCACCAGCAGCAGAATTAAAACCCTCTCAATTTCCATGATGATTAGTGCTCCACATCCTGTAAATCTTTCCATGGAAAAGCACCTCTCTTTCACCCTAACAGAAAAGCAAGCAAATATTTTCTGACTAGACAGCTCTTGGGCCCTAAGTGACCACCTGGCCAGCAGAAAAAAACACTGAAAAAGGAAAATCCCACTGAAAAGGGATTTTTATCTTTTGTCAGTCTGCCAGTGAGCACATCTACATTTGCATCCATTCTTTATCTAGCTGTCAATTCCTACAAAACCTCCCTTCCTCTAAAAAATCAGACTGAAATTAGGCAATGGCCTCAGACACTGTAAGAAGACAAAAGTAACCACAAAGTTTTTATTTAAGCATTGGGAAAAGCCCCAGATACTTAAGAGTTTAAGGCTTTTGCAACACTGAACAAGAGAAAAAGTAATGCAGAGGATCACTAACAGAATAGCTTCCAAAAACTCCTCAAGTTGCTGTGTTAATTGCTAATTGTTGAAATAACTTATTTATAACAAATAGTGGGAGTTAACCATCATTATCTCTAAGACAAGATTTAATGCATCTCTGAAAAAACACAACTAGAAGCTCTTCAGACTACCAGCTCCATTTGAAATCTGTATCAGGCACAAGGAAAAATGAAAAACACAACAAAAAATGTGGCTGTACCTTATTAAGCTTTTCCACTGTATCTTCTGCCATTTTTCTTTTCTCTTCCTCCAGTTTTAACTCCAGTTTCCCTACTTTCTGTGTCAGGTTCTGGATTTCCTCACTATGGTTGGAAAAGCAAAGATATTCATAGATTACAGAAATTTTCTGTTGACTCTGCTTTGAAAATACTGAACCTATTTCATAGCACTTGGTTGCTTTGGGTAAAAAAGAGGGAAACTGCTCAGAATGATACCTGTTCTCATAGTAACAGACACATAACATCAACTCTCAATCTGTGATAGCACAGCCTTATGGTAAAACTAAGAAAGTCCCAAGGTTACTGTGATAGCCTTGATACTATTAATAATGTATTTAGATCTGCAACAGTATCATATTTGTCAAAGTCCTTTCTCACAGAACAATATTGGAATCGCTTTTTGTGTCTCCCTAGCACAGGATTATCACTCACAGTTGTACAGAATACAAGGAGTAACTGGAATAACACAGAGGCAATGATCTAGAAACACAGGCTAAGGTAAAGAGAGTGCAATGTTTTCCTAGAGAAAAAATGTCTGAGCCCAACATAAAAGCTTTTCCCATTTATCTTATAAGTTTTATCACAATTTAGATCTTATTTTTATAAGATCTATACTCCTTAGTCTTCCACTTCCTCTAAAAGCACCCTATAGAACTCTTCCCCCTAAGTAACTTACTCCATCCCTCCAAACACTTCTGCTTAAAAGAATCCCCAGCATCTTGCAGTTCAGATGAGCTCCACTAGAATTTGAGCCACTTCAAAAGAGAATTATACATTAGGAGATTTTTTTTGAGGGGTTCTGAGAGGATCTATTAATACAAAATGCTTTACCTTAAAGTTTGCTCTTCTGTACTCTTTTGTTCTATCTTATTCTGCCACTTCTGCAGCTCCAGCTCTACTTCAGCCTTAGCCTGCAGTAACTGCTTGATATCTAATCTACAAAGGTACAAGGAAATCAAAGTGATACCTAAGACATTCATACTCCCACAAAGTAGTTATTTTTTTCTTTAAACTTCTAAATCAGTTGGGTTTTCTCAAATTCATAAAGTAACTAAATGTTTCATTTTTCCTTTTAAACAAAACAAAATGCAAGCACCCTTTGCTGAGGAGCAAAAGGCCTCCTCACATGCTCTCCCTGTGCATTTTTGTTGGGAGGTGATACAGGAGGCAGTGCCACCAACACACCTCCCTGTGGGCATGTCCCTGCTCCCAGTGCTCAGATTAACCTGCCCCAGGGCCCTGACACACCAAAAAGTCCAGGAAATACAAACTGCAAATCAATCACTTCTGGGGAGAGCAGAGGCCACAGAGGGCAGAAGGCAGGTTTAAATGGAGAAAGTGGGAGATCAGGACAAACCATGTTGAAAAAAAAAAAAACCACACAAATTTTTACAGCACAATATGAGCAAGAAGTCCTGCATAAACATATAACCCTTCAAAGGGTTTTCAGTGTGGCTGGCAGAAGAATAAGCCTTGAAAAATGTGCCAGAAACAAGCAGAAATTCTCATTTTCCATCCTCTGGCTTTTTTTCTGCAATGTAATTTTATGAAGCAAGTAGGATTAGAAAGAAGCTTTTCAAATAAAAACTGAAGGGATTCTCAAAATTAATTTTCTAGCCGAAAATGTGAAGTTCTTATGACATCATTTCATAACAAGATCAGAAATGATGAAGTAATTCACACTTTCAAAAGAACATTCCAGATAATAGTCACACTTACTCTTTACTGAGCAGGAGGTTCTGAAGTGCCTTCCTATCACTCTTCAGTTTCTTCACCAGCCTTTGGAGGCGACAGCATTCCTCACCATGGTCTAAAGGTTGGGATGCTGGATGATCCAGGTCCACAGAAGGTGAAGATGACACAGCAAGCACTTGTGATGCCTCACTATCAGCTGAGGACACCCTGCTGCTCTCCATGGCACACACTTTCTAAGCAGGGCAAGTTTACATGGCAAACACGCACAAAAAGAAAAAAGAAAATTAAATTTAGCATGAAATTACCTTATTTAGGCCATGAGATAAGATCAGCTTTAAAACATGCATGTATATC
This sequence comes from Cyanistes caeruleus, assembly GCF_971803275.1. Lineage (NCBI taxonomy): Eukaryota > Metazoa > Chordata > Aves > Passeriformes > Paridae > Cyanistes > Cyanistes caeruleus. Next base: position 12,562,785 of record NC_141717.1, read on the forward strand.
TAACAAGTGTGATAAAAGAAAACAGGAAGGGAGGGTTCATGCTACAGGCAGCAGGTTATGTGTATGAGGCAGAATGCACAAGGCTGACAAGGAAGGACAACATGCCAAGAGCACAAGGCAGTGGTTCTGCATTTTCTGCTCCCACACAGGTAAGAAACCCACTTACTTTTTCTAGATCCGAAATCCTCCTCACCAGCCTCTGTCTGCTCCACTCACTATAATCTAAATACAATAACAAAGATTTAAACATGTAACTACATCCATGGGGCAACATTGTTCTTGCTTTTTAAAACTTCTGGCTATATTAAAAGACCATTTAAAGATTTCTGAATGCCAACTTTAAACATCTACCAATGAAAAAATGAGAACGGGCTTAAAATATCTGACTTCTAAACTAATTAGCTCCAAAATCAATAAAAGCCACTCACATTCTCCAGTTCTCAGCTGTTGAAAAGGTTCCCTCTACCAATTCCAGTTTAGAATTCTCAGGGACAATAATAAAGGAAACACAGAGCTGACTGGAGAAATTAGAGACTCCTGAAATGCTCTCATTCCAACTTTGCCACTCCTGAATCACCTTTGTAATAACTCCCTTATTTCTACCTTGGTAGGGTCCCTGTCACACATCTTTCAGATGCACCCAAATCCCTTGCCCCACGTTCACTGATTTTCTAGCACATACTTTTTGTTTTACTGGGAGGAGGGGAACTGCTCAGCACATGATCCAGATCTTCCTTCAGCCTCTGATTCTCAGCCTGCAATTCCTTGACGTTCCTGGACAACCTCAGCACAGCAGCATTCAGTGCCTTTAGTCGTTTCTGGGTGTCTCTGCCCTCTGTACTTGGAAAAGGGGTCAAAACCAGAAAGTTAACTTAAAAGCAGAGAACAAAGAAGCAGCATTAAAAACAGTGGAGCAGCTTCACTATTTCAGTCAGATGGTTGAGCTGACAGCCTCAGTTTCTCCATAATAACATTTCTTGTTTCTTTTTATTTGGGCAGTTACCTGTTCTCTTCTGAAAAAGCACACAAAGATCATCTCGCTCAACACTTCCACAATTGTTTTGTGTCAAAGAAAAAAGATACTTTGAAACACAGAAAATGCATTTAATACTTTTACTTCCTCCCCCACTCTGTTCCATCTATGCACAAACAAGGGCACCTGTATGAATGTTGCTTATCTTATTTTCTGTTTGTTTTGTCAACCAACCTTATAATGCTTTACTAGCACTCTGTGAAGGTCTGATTTAAAAAACACTTCAGCCAACTGTGAGACTCCTCAAAAACAAAACAAAAAAAAAAGCACAGAAAGCCAACCTGCAGGTTCTGGATGGCTTTGGTTCATTCACAAATATTGAGACTGGGGGGCAGAGAGAGAGGGGTAGACAGAGATGGAATAACTCTCAAAGAAATCCAACACCCAAGTGTATTTTCAGGTAACTGGGAATAGTGCTCTACTGTAAAAGAAGCTATCCTTGTGCCTATAAACCCCAGAGAGATTTGATACAGATTTGAAGAATACAACTAATATAGAAATGAAAGGCATCAGGAATGGGAAAGCCTGTTATGTGTTAAAATGACTTTAAATATACTACAGGGGATTTTTATCTTTTTTTCTAATAAAGTGAGGGAAAAAATCTGAGCTTCTAGATGTTGCAATGTTTGTTCACAAAACAGATTTTTAGTGAGACAAAATATTTTTTTTATTGCTATGAGAAAACTCTTAAAAACTTACTTCTGGAAATAAAGGCCTGAAGTAACTGATGGACTTAGTTTTGCACAAATGCCACTGCCAGTGACAGCCACAGAAGAGTTTGTGAAGGAATCTTATATCCCAACCACTGGAATAATTACAATGTAAAAGGGGAGACAGCCTACAGTTAGGGTATCAGAGTGAAAGGCTGAATTTTTAGCTGACCTCCTTTTTTGAAATTAAAAGGCCATAAAGAAAAAACCAAACAAATAAGGCTGTCCAGATGTCATGGATGACTATTCACACAGCTGTCCCAGGCAGCAGGGGGAAAAAAAGAGTAAAAACCAAAACACAACACACCATCAAAATGGGGTAGTGACAGGGATGATACAAATCATAACAACACCACTCAGTGACATTATTTTAGGCCCATCTAAATCTAAATTAAAAAATCTATTTCAGTCCGTTTTGAGGGCTTGAAATATTAGTATCCAGCTATAACTGGATACTACAGCTTCACATATAAATAACCATACTTCACTATTAACACTGAAAAAGAGAAGCCAAATGCCATTCACTTCAGCCAGAACTAATGGAGACAAGGATCATGAAAGAAATACTCTCAAACAACTCTTTCAATATGCCAGAGTCCTGACCTTCAACATGATTTATTATTTCAGTGCTCAGCCTCTCCAGCAGAGACTGACAGTCACATAATGGAGAGAAACTGCCCTGACCACCACTTTTTGAAGCTATGAATAAATGAGGACAAGGAAGAGACCAGATGACTCGTTTTTACCTGTAAATGAATTAGGTGTGATGGCTTAGAGCCTTGAGAGGCTGGTCACTGCAGCCCTGAGCCAAAATATTTATTTTTTTAAAAGAAGTGACAAAACAAATTGCAGTTTTCAATCTGCGAGCGACAGCGAATTAGGGAACACAAGCAGTATAAATAATGACCCTAAGGAGTTATCACATGTTTTTATTGATCTAAATAATTACACTCAAGACAGTTGTCTGTACTTAACACTAGGAGGTAAATATATTTTGAAGTGGTGTGGTAACAAATTTTACTGTCCTACAAGACACTCTTACCCTTCTCTCAGCTTAAATAAAACTCACTTGTAGTGATGCTTTTGATTTGCTCTCTTAGTAGGGCTTTATCTTCTGCCTTTGTGCTTTGACTTTTTTGCTTCTGTAAACTGTTCACCTTCACCACCATGCTCACACTTGCACACCAGTGACAAGCACTCCTACAAGCTTCTCTGACACAATTTACTAGTCTGTGTCTCTGTACCAAAGAAAAATAATGTTTACTCCAAGAACATTTTCCTTGCAGCACACACTCTAGAGCAAGCTGCAGAACTGACTCAAGTGTGAAATGCCAAACATCCAGGGAGTTTGTTTCAATTACCAGTGATGCCAGAATAGGTGTGATTATGAGGGAAGATGTAACAGAGATAAATTTTCAGCGCTATCATGTACTTTTTAAATAGCTCTGGTATTTTTCCACATGCACAAAATAATCTATCTACAAGCAAAAAAATGTGACTAAGACATATTTTAAGGCGGTGAAGCCAACCAAAGCAGTACCAAAAGGCAAATCCAGCAATCTAAATGACAAAAACTGTTCCCATGTAGTAGTTTTCCATCAGTAAAAGTAGGACACAAGTGATGTATCAAACACATGCATGCAAACATTTGCATCAGAAGAATTAAACATACTTTTTCCTCATAGTCTCAGACTTGGCCAGGAGGAGTTGGAGGCGATGAACCTGTGAAATACAGATTCCATTAAGGAGCATTAGCAATGACAGCTTCCACAGCAACATTTCTTCATTAGGTGAAAATCAGAACAAGACTCTTTGGGTAGTGGCAGAGCTAATGATGCCATCACTGACAATCAGGCTACTGTTAAATTTGCTTCCATCTCAACATTACATTTATGGATGTACAGTGGGTTCTTTATTTGCCCTTTTTCATTAACACATTCAACTTACTGAAGAATTGAAGATTTTTTCAGGATGTTCAGCTGGAGCTATGAGAATAACTATGAAAACCTGCTATCAATGACAGGTGTTGTTAAGTTATAAGAAACTTATCTTAAACATTCCATTTAGGCTTTGACTCAACAGCTGACCAGTTTCCTGTCCTGCATGCACACTGAAGGACCTGCCAGACATACCTCTTCATAGTAGGTTTCCATGGCTAACCTCACTTCTTCCAAATTATTTGTCTTCACATCTGCCTGGAATTCACTGAAAATAGAATGACACAAAAAATAATTCGGTCAGATCAGTGAAGACACTGCAACCTGGTGGTTCATAATTTTTTTGGTTTATAATTGCCAATACGTTCTTAGGAGTTTATTAAAATGTCTTAAGGAATAGAACACAAATGAAAAATAACATGGATTTCTAATTCTCTTTATTAGCTCATCCAGTACAAGCCTCTACCCCCCCTGCCCCCTCAGAGTCATACTTAATAGTGTTGTCTTTCTCTTTGCACTGTTCTTCGAGCTTGACAATCTTCTGCTTTAATCCAGTAACCACCTACAGAAAGAACAAAGAGCTCGTGAGTCCTTGAATAATCTGTCTCTTCACAGGTCTATTCCTGTCTGTCCCGTCTTTATAAATTGTACCTAATCAGATACACTTATTTCTACATATTTCAGTACTTAGTAAATCACACACATCTGCTACCCTGTGAAAAACGGAACACTGATAAAATCAGATGCCTGATTTCATAATGAGCTTAAGAATATGGATACACAACCATAAAATAAAACCAACATTGCTCATTACCTGGCCAATGTCAAAGCAGCAAATGATAGGGAGAATACCCTCTAAACAGACTTAACACAATGACAAATAAAGCTCCCCAAAATAATGTTAATTCTAGATCTTTGTTACTGACTCCTTACCTGCTAACAGACAAAGGTTATGTGATTCCCTAATTGATTAATCTTTCTGACCTTATTTTATTTTTTTAGCAGTGTTTCACCTTAGTAAGAGGAAAAAGGACAAATGAAAGCAGGAAGTGATGAAGACACTCTTACCCATCCATTATCAATCTTCTTCTCAGACAAAGCTCATGACAGCTCAAAGACCAGCAAAGTAACACAGAAAAAGCAAGTGACAAACTCTGCTGCTTTATTCTACTGCTGGCTCTTTCCACAGAATTTTCCAACCTGCTCAACTCCACAGTCCAACAGCTGAAATTGGGAACTTCCTATGTCCATATCTTTGTATTAGCACATTTCTCCCAAAATGTAGGTCACACAGTGACAGCCACAAGAAATTCAGTAAGATTCAAGTCTGACTATAACCTCAAACACTTCTTGTCAGGGCCTGACAAGGCTGCTCTTCTGCCTCCTGGTTGGGTCTCAGGACTGCATGAACCTATCACCCTGCAAGAGGTTAACCCTCTTCTACTCTCAGGCAAAATACTCAGAAAGTGGCCCCTAATGAGACAGCATTTCTATTTTACCTTCAGAAATTAAAGGTATTTGTGCTAAAAGAGCTTATCTGCACTGCATGGATCAACTTCTTTGAACTGGGCTGGCCTGCTGATCTGAGATGACAGACCAGATATCCCTTCACACCACCTCCATATTGCAGCCCATCACTCCTAGGAGTCACCACATTACAAACTCCTACTCTTTTACTCTACCTTTATCCCCTCAAGAAATACCCACCCTGGAAGGATCCAGCAGTTGTTCAATCTGTTTATCCTTTCTATTGTTCTCCTCTTCCAGTCGACGGAGCTTCGTTTTCATTCGGTCTCCCTCATTCTTCTGAGCTTGTATTGTCTAAGAGAGGGGAGAAGAATCTTAAGCACATTTCAGAAATAGGAAAATGCAGAGTTTTCACATGCAAACACATTTTGATGCCAACACCAATTCAATTATGGAAAAAGAGGAAAAAACAACAGAAGACAAAAACATCACACTGGACCAGGGCAGCCACCAGGACAGGGCAGCTTAGAGAAGAGACAGAGGGAAGATAAAAGGAAAAGGTCTAACAGAAAGACAAATTACACAAATGATCAACCACAGCCAAGGTATTTGTCTATAGGTAACCTCAGAGCTCAACAAGCCCAGTCCTCACCCTTCATACACTGCACTAACCTCTACAGAAAACCCACCCTAACCATATCACCACAGTGAAATTGTCTTAGACAGACACAAGTTTTAGTTTAGCCCTACATTACAAATGCAAAAAATGTGGTGGATGTTCCAAGTTGTAGAAACCAAAGTATTCTGGATCATTAAGGCCAGGATATGTACAGCATGGAGCAATGCCATGACTTTTTCTGTAAGTATCAGAGAAACTGTACCTTTTTCAGTTCTATAATTTCATCATACATATCTTCTTTCTCTTTGTAGTCAGGAGTTCCAGGAATATAGCCTACAGAAAGGGGTATGTAAAATAAGTAGATCCAAAAGAGGTATTTTTAACCAACCAGAAACCTTACAGTTAAAGAGAAATATCTAGATCAGCACCAAAGTGGAAACTAGGTTTTTTTTCTTTCCTCAAAGAAGAAAAATCAGCAAGGAAATTAATTTTAGAAACGGAGGTGAAATGAAAGCATTACTGTATGAAACTTATGCCAGATTTTGCAGCCAATTTTTTCCTAATTACTTCTCTTCTCTGGTGTTATATTAAAATATCCATCTCAAGACTAATACAAACTTCACAGAAGACTGCAGTCTTCTCATCCCCAATAAATCCATAATTTACAAAAGGTTTCTAAAAGATGTCTAGAATACCTTTTTTTATTTATGCTTAACATGCACAAATATATCACCTTGTAAAGCTGCCAGAAACTGTGTATCACCAGTAAAAGTATAGGTGTCATTTTAAATGGAAGTGGAATTCTAAAGTTTACAGGTCTCCTTTTAGAAAAGTAGAATAAAACTTTGAATGTTTGCTCTTCCCATAAAACTCATTTGATTTTAATGTCACAACCACATGATAAAACACTTTCTAGAGAAGAAGTATAAGGAGTCAATTCCATAGAATTTCATGCAAGCAGATGGTTTCTATCAATGGCTCCTAAACTATGTTTTGAAGTCACAATAAATTGTCTACAGCTGTCCCATTGAACCATATTATATTTGCAATGTTTTCAGCTGCAAATGCATGGCAATTTGCAAAAGTTCTGAAAGCTAATGGTGATTCATTGCTCAAAAAAATTGGAAATCCCTGCCTTAACCAATTTAGGAATCTCAAAAAGTATCTCATGGATCATATTTTGACACATACATTTTAGCAAACTAAAATGGCTCTTGCTTTACTGAAGCTAAGATCTTAAGCAGTGTATGTTTTTAGAGGGGAAAAAAGATCATTCACTTTTATCTACCACACCATTACAGAGTTTACCATTACTGGAAGAACGAGAATGTTTTGGCTTCTTCATTCCTAGAGCTTCCTTCAAATATTCTGGAGTGCTACTGGAAATGTTAACTCGCATATGCCCTGTGTCAACATCTGATTTCAGAGCACGGCTCATTCCTGCCAAGAGAAATGGAACAAAAATACAAAAATCAGGGGTAATTTTGAATTAAATTTGTGGAGTTATTCTGAGCAAATGCAACATGGAAAGCTCCAGATGCTGTTAATTATTCCCTCTATAAATGCCAATGCTCAAGATCAGATAATTCCAACCACCCAAATAAATTACAGTGGAATTAATTCCTATGTAGCCTTTAATCAAATACAAATCTATTTTTAATAGTTTATATGTTAAGCTATCCACAACAATGAATTTCATCCATAAATGCAAACAACATTTCTATACTAATACCTTGTTTCAGAGATCCCAGCCACATCTGCCTTGGGTTTTTAACAGCTGCATTCTCAAAACAAGCACTGCCCGTTCCCTGCAGAGATCGCCAAGCTGAAGCTTTTTTAGGATACAGTTGTGTGCTTGAGCTGTAGGGAGACTCTATAGCAAAAGAAAATATCTCACTGTTGCCTTCAAAAGCTCAAGATCACTAAAATTCTTGTCTTGTTCTTCAAAGTTTCCAGACTCAATCCTATTACTTGTAAAAATAGAATTTAACAGCATGTTCCATACTGGCTTATATGGAGCAATGGGACAGTCACATTAAAAAATGCCCCAAAACTCAAAAAACTCCACTAGAAAGAAAAAAATACAATTCCAAAACATGAAGATGCTTAGAAAAAGGCAGAGTGACAGCAGTATAACTCGACACATGTGGAAATATTTATGTGTACAGTTTGGATAGGCATCCCTATAATACCTGCACATCCAAATGTTGTTATTAATGACACTTGGGGATAAAGCCTTCTTTGAAACATTCACTAGAAGCCTATGAAGGAATGTAAATGGAAGAGTATAGCAAAAAACATAAACCCCAGAAAAAAGGGACAAACAATATTAAAGCTGCAGATCTAATAATAATAATAACAACATTGTACTGTGAAAAAAACCAACAAAAAACCCATCACAACAAATTAAACAGAGAACAACTAAATCTACACAGATATCTATGACTAGATGGTAGAGAGCTCCACTAATTCCACAGTCTCTCTACACAACAAGTATCAGCATTTCTCCAAAAAGATAAGAACAAAAATTCAAAATTTTGGTTGAAATCAAAGAAGTTGATTGGTTGCCATCAGAAGAAAAAACATGAGAAAAAAGTAGTCTGTGCTGGAGAGTCCAGGATTCAACCAATCCATTAATGTCAATATTTTAGTCTAAGTTGCATTTCACAGGTTACAGAATAGACCTCAAACAGATGTGTTCTGCACACAGCAGTGAATAATTCTGAAGAGAATAACAAGAATAACGTTTTCTCAAGTAAAGCTCCCAGTTCCTGTATCCCACAAACGTATCTGGTTTTGCAATTGCAGAATAAGAAGTTTTGGAACACTTACTTGGTGACTTTGGAGGCTTGTGAAGAATCTTTTTCTTTAATTTCTGAAAGAGAAATCGGTTTTTTTATGTATTGAAAATACGCAATTTTTAAGATTTCATCATATAATCTCAAAATTGCCTTCAATCTCCATTTTCTATGAAGATCTTTTGGTCTAATAAGACAAAACATTTTCTATAGAAAAGAAAAACAGTAGCATCAAGCATATGTAGATTTGGACACAGTAATGGTCACCAGAATTAAGGTTGTGCCAACTGAAGTCTGATTATACAGATAAATTATCAATTCTTGCTCAGAACATAAGACCTTTCCCATCCATATTAAATATGAGTGGCAGCAAATTCAAGATGATCCCAGAGCAGAGGTTGATCTGTAGAACCCTTTAGATAAAGGAGTTATTCAATTCCATTAAAACTCTCTAAAAGGATTACTCAAGCCCACAGCTTGATAGAACAGCAAAATAAAGCCAAACATCATTTGCAGCCCCAGTGCTGAGAATGTGGAAGCCAGAATTACTCAAGGATTCAGAGGTTTGTGATTCAAGCCCATTGCAGCACCACTGTTCACTCTCCTCTCTGAGGGGTGCTTGGTGAGCAGGAAGCACCACACAGATGCAGCAGGCATGCAGATGCTTTCTGGAGCATTAATCAAAACTCACCATTGCTGTGTCTGACTCACAGGTTATCACAGACAGGCTGTCATCTCCCTAGGAAACACGGACAGGACATTTGCTATTGACCAACTGCTTGTAATACACATCCAGAAAACTTCTACACTTCAACAAAGTTGGAGCACAATAAATTCAAACAGCAAGCACTGTGACCTCTGTTTCTCTTCCATTGCATTGCTAAAATGTAAACTGTTCAAGATAAAAATGAACCATTTTTCAAAAACACTAAAGTCACTGAAAGATGGTGGGGCTCTTGCTGCAAAAGCCAGCATCAGTTGCTCTAGTACAAATAGTTTTGGGATATTGTGAAAGTCACTTCAGAAATGAACCATCATAGAATGCTTTGGGTTGGAAGGGACCTTAAAGATCATCCAGTTTCAATTTCTGTGCCATGAGCAGGGACACTTTGCACTTGAGTCACAGAGATTTGGCACTGCAGTGCACAGCACTACACCAGCTGAACCTTCAGTTGGCTTTGCATTAATTTCTCCACCATCTAAGCTGCAACTCACTCAGCTCTTCCTCACTCACCTGTCCTACCCCTGCTACACTATGGGAAAGCTCAGTTCCCATATTGAAATGAAGAAGTGCTCAGGCCCAGGGAAAAAATCCTCAAACACAAGGAAGACAAGTTTCCCTCCCTCTCAAATGCAGGCACATCCACAGCTGAAGGAAAATTTCCACTTAGCTTTCAAATTATGTGGATGCTGCCCTCACAGAAAGATCTTTCCCACTTACTGCTGAGTCTGTGGCACTCAGCACCAATCTTTGGACACAAAGAGACTGATATGTACCTGCAAGAGGCAAAGGATGAAGTATTTTTGGAAACCCTGGCTGGCAGAACAGGAGCAAGGATTGACAACAGAGCAGGTTGAAGAGCCTGCCATGCTGGCTGAGAGAGAGCAGGGATGTGTCCTCACACACCAGGCCATACAGTTTTTCATTTCCTGAGGCAATGCTCCTTGCAGCACACTGATTAATTTTGTTATTTTAAGGCGCCTCATTCTGAAATATCTCTCTCCCTAACTGCAGCTATCATATTTGGAATCACAGAATGTGGAGGGTGCTCAGACTTGATAAATGGTAATATGAGAACATTCACCAAGATACAAACGTGCAATAACAGCCCCACCACTATTGCTTGGTAACCTTCACAGTCCCTTTGCTCCTACAAAACAGCCCCAACCTGAGCCACCTACAGCAGGCAACAGAACGTGGGGGCTCCCAAAGGGGCTCAAAACCTCCATCTGGCTGCTGACAGGGTGGGAAACAACCACCAACACAGAATCACAGAATTATTAGGTTGGAAAAGATCATCGAGTCCAACCTATGAGTCAATATCACCTTACCAACCAGACCAGGGCACTGAGTGCCATGTCCAGGCTTCCTTTAAGCACCTCCAGGGACGGCAAATCCACCACTTCCCCAGGCAGCCCATTCCAATATCTAATCATCCTTTCTGTGAAAGAAATTCTTCCTAACGTCCAACCTAAACCTTCCTTGGCGCAGCTTGAGAGTTCGTCACTTGTGTGCCGTGCTGCGGGGCAGTGAGGGAGACACAGGCAGAGCCCGGAGTCCCGCGGGCTGCAGACGGCAGAAGCCATCCCACTCCCCACCCGAGCCATCGTCTCGCCGGCCTGGCAAGCCCGAGGGAGCTCCGAGGTTTTACTCCAACCTGCCGGGAGCGTTTCCTGAGCCGAGCCCGGGCCGAAACAGGCCTAAACCCGGAGCCTTCTCCTCCTCCCCGCCGCTCACTCCTTACCAGCTCCCCCTCCGCGGCCGCCTCGCCGGCCCCCCGGGCCATGGTGGGAGAGTGGCGGGAAGGCCTCACGGGGCGGCGGGGCCGCGGGGGCCCCCTCGGGCCATGGCTGCCGGCTCAGGACTGGGGGCGGCCATGGCTCCCAGCGGCACTTCCGGGTCGCGGTAACCATGGCAATCGCCGCGCAGTGCCAGCGCCCCCCAGCGGCCCGGGGTAGTGGCACACGCGCAGAGCCGGCAGTGCCGAGAGGGGCGCTAGGCCTGGCCGCGGAGCGCGGGTGACACCAAGCGGCCCCACAGCGAGCGAAACCCCAGCGGGCGGCGGAGCGGCCTCTGCGAGGGCTCCGCTCCACTGCCAGGCCAAGAGCTTCAGCCCGAGAGCACTCGGACAAGCCCGGGCAGGGCGCAACCCCACCCCGTGCACCACGGGCGCCATCCCGCGCCCGCCGCCTGTCCCGGGAGCGCCCGGGTCACGCCCCTTGACCGGGCTGTGACCACGCCCCTGCTGCCACAGGCCACGCCCCCTTTGCGACACTCGCCGTGCGGCCGTGCGGGCCCGGGGTCCGTGCCGGTGTCGGTGCCGGGCCCGGTGTCCCCGGCCATGTGCGACCCCCAGTCCCGGTTCGTGGCCCGGGCCCGCCGCCGCTTCGCCATGACCCGCGAGTGCGCCGTGCTGCTGCCCGGTGTCTGCGCCGCCCTGGCCGACCCGCGGCAGCCCGGCCTCGACGACACCTGCCTGGAGAAGCTGCTGGACTGGTTCCGCAGCCTGACGTGGTTCGGTGAGTGCCGGGGGCTGGTCCGAGGGGAGCGGAGGTCCATCACGGAATTCCAGAATAGTTCGGGTTGGAAGGCACCTCTGGAGATCATCCAGCATCCTGCCAATGCAGGGTCCCCTAGACGGGAACAGGTCCAGGTGGGATTTGCGTGTCTCCACAACTGTCCGAGGTGCTGTGACACCTGAAAATGCTGTGGTTGAACCCGAATTCATCAGTTCTAACAACTGGCAGGCCTTCCCTCAGCTCAGGGAACCACTTCAATGAGACAGGACAGTCCTGGCAGTGACCTGCTGGTCTCTCCTGGGCAGATGGGACTGTGGAGCTGGTGCAGGATAACCCGTGTCTGACAGAGCTCATCAGCTCCGTGCTGGCCCTGGCAGATCCCAGCCCCGGCATCCTGGCCTTCACCCTGCAGCTGGCCGGGATCCTCGCCTCCTCCGAGAGCCGCTTCCAGCACCTGCAGGTGAGTCGGCCAGCCAGGTACCTGCTGCTGTGTGTCTGCCTCCTCCTGTATGAATGACCCCTGAAAGTGTGCATATTCTGCTTAGTAAATTTATGGAACAACTCAGCAAAAGTGACATGACAACAGAGGCCTGCAATCAGCGTTCCTGTTCAATTCCCACGTAAAGCTGCTTCTCGCAGCTGTCTCACAGCAGCAGGACTGTGAATGCTGATGTGTGGTGCTTCCCATTTTTGGTTTAAAAGAATGTATGGGGTAACACTACTTGACAGCAATCACTACACAGTAGTGTGTCCCAGGACACATCCTGTAGATTTAAACTGCACTAACAAATGCCATTTTCCCTCCATAGAAAGGTGACAGGAAATTTTTGATTCCCTGCAAAAATGAGGGAGCTTTTTAAAGCCTTGCATTCTGCAACAGGATACACATTAATACAAAACCCAAAAGGCTTCCTTTAGGGAAGAGATGTGTGCAGGTGTATAAAGCAGTTTGATGGAACTGATACACATAAGCTATCCCTTAGCACATGAAAACAAAGCAGTTTTGGTTTTGAACACTCTGGTTTGTCCATATGTTGCGTTTAAGCATGAGGTTCTGAAAATTGCCCATTTTAATGAAACTTCTAGCAAGAGGAGGTTTCACTACAGTATTGATACTCTTGACTTGGACAGAGCAGCCCTTTTGCTCAGTGTTTTCTCTGTGTTCTGCCCTGCCTCAGCAGGAGAAGCTGCTGGGGAGGCTCTTTGGCCAGGAGGGGCCGCGGGGCAGCGCGGCGTGGGAGGACGCGTCGGTGCGCAGCGCCTGGCTGAAGGGTGTGCACAGCATGCTGCACCACCAGCCTGCCCTGCACTTCCTCTGCTCCACGGGTGAGTGCTGCTGGGGCTGCCATCCCCCCACATCTGCTGTGTCCCTGCCATTCCAGGCTGTTGCTCACATGTCGAATGAGCAAGATGGGAGTGTTTGTTTATTTAAGATTAAAATAAGCCATTTGTCAGAACACCAAAGTCGTTGAAAGATGTTGGTTAAATTAGCTGAACATTAAGTTAACCTTTGTTAATTTAGTTATGCATTTGTATTTTTTTCTCCAAACACTGAAGGTGGTGCTCTTTTAAGAGAGGAAAGAATCTTACAAAATTACCCTTATAAAATTAAGAGCTATCTGTATTCCTATTTGTAACTGCTACTAAAGGGCACATTTCAGCATGATTTTAGTGCAGAAAAACTAAGCAGAGGCTCATTTTTGTCTTTGTGCTTGCACAAATTTGCAATCCTGTTGTTGTTATGGAAGTATGTAAATTGTGCTGTTAGCACCAACTTTAGATCCCATGTACAGAGGGGCCTAAAAGACTGTATTGGTATTAAAGAGCAGCACAAACTGCTGTCCATGTGATGGGAAAGTGGTACTGATGCTGCTGTTCAGGCTTTTCCTAGTGGTTATGGCCAGAGATGGTACAGGCTCTGTCCATAAATACACATTGAGTGTGCTGTCAACTCTCTTAATGTTACTGATGTTATATTGAAGTCTGATCCTGAGTTATTAAACCCCTGAGGATCTGAAAACAATTTTATCTTCTTCTTCCATTTGCTTGTTCCTAGGGACTGGCTGACTTTGAGTAGAGATTACAAAATAAAGTGTACGGAAATCCCACCATCACCATTTAACGCTGTGTGGTACCTGAATTAGAGTCATAAATGGTTGTTTGTTCCTCCAGTGACTTGTTTTGTTTTCCCACAGGAGGCATGGATGTGATCTTCACTCTGCAAGGTGATCCCAGCCTGTTTGTGGCTTCAGCTGCCAGCCAGCTCCTGGTGCACATGTTCACCTTCTCCCTGGAGTCTGAAACCCCGAAAGCTCTCAGTACAAAGGACTGTGAGTGGCCAGCGTGTGCCCAGATGATTGTCAAGCACATAGAAGAGTCACTTCAGTCCAGCTCTGCCTCTCACATTGAGCAGTCCCTGAAACTGTTGAGCAGTTTGTTTGGCAGTTGTTTTGGCAGTTGTTATGCTTCATGGACTGAAGTCCTTTGGTTAGACATAGCAAAGCAAATAGAATCCTTTCTGCTGGAGGAGACTGTTCAAGCACAGCCTGTGCTGGCGGATCTTTTGCTTAACGTTGCACGGTAAAGATCTTCTGGCACCTTGGAGCCTGTGCTGACATAGATCTGTTTGCCACCATGGAATAGGTTACACTTACACTTCTGTCTTCTCAGGTCCCCTGTGTTTTGTGGCACTGAAGGCAGCTTTTGGGCATTAGTAACTTCTGCTCTGGAACACTTAACCCCAGTACAAGCAGGTCCTCTGGCAGTGGGACTTTTGAAGCTCTGCAAATGGTAGGACTTACTGCAATGAAATTTCTGCAATATGCAGGTGTTTCTGCTCCATGATTCTCCTTTAGATAGTGAAAAAGCAGCAGAAAATCATCAGATGAATACAGCACATACAGATACTAATTTACAGGCTAAGTAATGCTCATATTCTAAGATAGAAGGACACTCTTTTGTTGACAAGATATGCCTCTCTCCCAGCCTCCTTGCACAGGATCTCACTCTCTATTTGCTTAACTTGATAAAGCAGCTTCTAAATTCCAGAGCAATTTGTCCTCTGCTTTCAGTTAGCAAGGGGATCTTAGAAAAAGGTTCCCTTCTGCTATCTGAAGGTCCCCTACTGTTTTTGTTGCTCTGTCATTGCTGGCTTGTTTAAAAGCCTGCATGAAAAGCATTGTCCTGCTCAGCATTTGGGAGCAGGTATTTGGGAAGGAATTGAAGTGTACTTGTGTTGGTAACTGCTGTTTCCTCCTTGAAGCCCACAAGATGTCAGAATTCAGGCACTGACTGTTCTGCTTCAGCCAATGGACTGTATTTTGAGAGCAGCCTCCCAGCCTCTGGAATGTGCAGGTACAGTTGTGACAGAAAAGTTAGAGGCCAGTGTTCTTGCCAGTATTTTAAGCGCCTGGTGCAGACCAAACTGGAGGAAAAATAGTAGGAGGAGTCAAGGACAGTAGCAGTGTTCATGGTAAATCCTACTGCCAGTTGCATTTGAAGGGATATTCATACTACATCGCCTGAATATCTTGGTATTCACAGCCTTTTCTATTCATTGATGACTTGAGCTCTTCCCTTCTTTGGTCCTCTAGGTTTGCTGGATGAGTCTGTCAGTGATCCTGTCACTGTTGAAAGTCTTCTGTCCTCCAAGACATCTTGTGCTGGTCTCCTGTGTCAGACCTTGGCTCACCTGGAGAAGCTGCTGTCTCTGGTAACATTCAGAGAGAGAAAAAAACAGCCTGGGAATCAAACTTGAAAGACAGCGTTAAGATGGTTGCAAACTTTTGCAGTAGAGCATAACAATGTGGAGAGGAGTTGGCAGTGAGGGTTTCCATAGTTAAAGGAAATTTAGCACAGCAGGCTCTGAATAGAAAAACAGAGGGATACTGAGACTCTTAAAGAGGGACTGGTCTTAAGTTTTAAATTTGTCTTGATGAGCTTTGTTAGCAAAGCTTATTTGTATTGCAGTTATTGATCCTGAGAAGAAACACAAATTGAACTGCTTTCCCAAGCAGTGGGAAGAGTCTCCTTCTATCTGTGCAATAGTTCTTGGAAGAGAGGAAGATTTGCAGTTATTGACACTGTGGTACCTGAAGAACTCACTAGAATTTGCAATTTTTGCTGCCTTCTGACTTAAAACTGCTCTGTACTTGAGACTGTTGCTGGAAACTCTTTTCTTTTCTTTCTCACCCATTAGAAACATTTAAGAGTGGATTTACCCTGTGTGTCTTTGCTGCGCTCTCTCATGACAATATTGCAATTCTGCAATGGCTTCCTGAGCCCAACTTCTCCTCTGGGAAGCAAAATAAGCCGGAATTTGGTCAATTGCTTCAGAGTGCAGAAGTCAGCTCTTGATGTCCTTGCAGCACTCTCAGAGAAAAAAGGTGAGTTAATCTTTGCTTTCTTGTCCAAAACAGTTGTACAATTCTGTGCCTTTTGTATTTCAACAGGGATTTGGCTGCTCCATCTCTCAGTATCAGTCCTTTGGGTTTGTTTTCTCTGTTTCAGACTGTGACACACTCATAGGAAGTCTGTTTGATGTCCTTCTAGCATATCTGCAGAGTCCAAACACCTGCCCTACTGTGAGTATAGAACTAGGGAGAGATCCAAGTCTATTAGCCTGCCCCAGTGGGGTATAATTCTGAGAAAGGGTTTGACTGCACTTTTTTCTTAGCACACTTTGTGTTAGAATATGTAGAACACTTGTCCTGGGTGGCTTGCAGAAAACAGCTAAAATTGTAATGAGTGAGTAACTGACCAGTACATTGAGACTTCCTGAGAGGAATGGAGCCATCATGTCTAAGAGTAGCACTGACATGCCCAACTTGATATGGTCATGAGGTATTGAATTCTTTTTATGAGGGGGATTTGGTTTTTTTGCTTTGATTTGTTTGAATGACTCTGATGGCAGCTGAAAATCCAAAGCTGGAGGTACTAGAACTTCATAATACTAAACTGAACACAGGGATTTTTCTAGGTGTTTGTTAGAAATTATATTTAAGCACCATTTATTTGTGGCTGGCTTCATAGTAAGGAGGCATGTGCATTTGTTTACTCTGAGAATTTCTCTGTAAGTTTGAGGCTAAAATGAATTTTACCTTTAAAGGCATAAAGGCAACACTGCCTCCTCCTGTAGTAAAGTCAATCTGCTTTACTTTGCTTCAGGTTCTAAAGAAAACCTTTCAAGCTACATCCAAGTGGTTGGTGCACTTACAGGAACTGTCCTGCTCCAACAGTCAGTGGCAACAAACTGAGAAGATTTTGGAAGGTAATGAAGCTGTTCCAGCTGGGACAAACAGCAGCTAGTGGCACACATGAAATCTTTGCCTTTCCTCTCAAAGCACTGGATTCACTTATTCACAGTTATGTTGAATTTAAGTTTAGCTGCCCAAATAGTGCTTTGCAGAACTCTGGGAGAAGCACACAGCAGCAGCAAAAGGGATTGTATCAGATGAAATGATGCAGAGGTTGTACACTGAGTGCTTCAGTAAGGCTTGTTGCATTTCATGTCTGTTCAGGTTTGTCACTTGCCTTTTACAGATGTGTTTGTGGTGCTCCAGAAACGTTTGTGCAGTCCTTGCTGGGAAGTAAGAGATTCTTCCCTGGAATTCCTCACTGCCATGGTTAAGTGTTTGAGAGGTAGGTGTAAAGATTTACCAGTACAGATTTGAGGAGTATTTCTTTTAATGCTGTGAAAGTCAGTCAGGCTGGTGAAGCATCTTTTGACCTGTAACTGGAGGGCTGAGAAAAGAAAGAAGTCAAAATTTTTACTCTGATCATGATAAAAATCTGACAAAAATGTTAATAAACTTAGCCTGCTTTTTCTGTTGAACTCAGATTGCTGTGCCTGCCTTAATGGCAGTTTTGTTGAGTTAAACTGAGGGGTGTTGAGACATGTCTGTCAAGGCAGGTGACAGTGCTTAATGGCAGATAATACTTTCTGGTTCTTAGTTTGCTCTGCACTCGAGTCTGCTTTCTTTCAGCAGGCTGGGGGCTGGGCTTTAGGAGGCTAAAAGCCTAGACCTACTTTATATGCTTGGGAATAATTACTGATTTTCTGCTTTACTGATAGCTCAGGCATGGCAGCAGGTAGCACTGAGGCAATGCTAATTTTCTTAAGGTAGCTCTGCGATGTTGGAAGGGAGGGGAATGTTGTCAACTGCTTTTGTCCCCAGGTCACAAAGGAAGCATCCAGCACACTCAGCTGCATTAGCACTTTACCTGCAGCCCCTCTCAGTGCTGCAGTTACTTTGTTTTCTCTGTCATATGCTTGACAACAGGAAAGGAGGACTATTTTTTCCTCCTTGAAGCAAAGGCATGAATTTGATGAGGCTGGAACCATGTCCCCACTTGCCCACAGAAAGTTCTTTCTTGTTGCTAAAACAACTCTAAGTGACATTTTCCAAGTTCCAGTGTCTGTCAGGGCTTGACTAAAAGCTGCTGGGAGAGGGGGAGCCTGACACAGAGATGTTCCTGGTCCCTGCAGCAGCTCCTCTCCCTGGCAGCTGTCCCTGCAGGCAGTGGTCATCCTTGTATGAGGCAAAGGACTCTTTGCATTGGAAACAGCTTCATGCTTAGAGGAAATAAAGTCCCACTTCTTTGGATTGCTGTCTTGTTCACAGACCAGAAGGAGTTCAGGCAGTGTCTCCTGTCCTCAGAGGTGCTGAGGCTCACAGAAAACCTGCTGGAGGACCCGGAGAGCTACGTGCGAGCGAGCGCCGTGACTGCGGTGGGACACCTGGCCCTCGTTACTTGCTTTGCTCCAGAGTCACCTGCCATAGGCAATCAATATAACAAAGAGGTAGGAAAACCTTTTCTGCATGAGCAGAATTACCCATCAGTTTACTGCTGTACTGTTTATAACTTTATTCACAAGTTACCTGTTCATGCAGGCAGATTGCACAACCAGTAATGACAAGATTTTTTCACCTCTGCTGTTCTTCTTTCCGTGTTCCTCCCCTCACTGTGCTTTGTCTTTTTGCATCTAGGGCATTGTAGCAAAGCTTCAGGAAATCTTGTCAACAGACTCAGAGGGTTTTCCTCGAAGGGCTGTGATCAGCATGTTCACCAAGTGGCTGAGAGAAGGCTGCACAGGTCAGCTGGAAGATACAGAGCAGTTTGTCTCTAGAGTCATCCAGACTGTGGAGCATGACCTAGACTGGGAAGTCAGACTTGGTGGTTTGGAGCTGGTTGAACTTTTCTGTAGTCAGACCATTTGCCAGCTTTCCCAGTGTCCCTATGCTCCTGTCTCCTCTGCAGTCACAAGTTCCACCCTGCAGAACGAGCTGCTGCAGGTGTTTTGTCGAGCAAAGCTGTTTGGGTTTTTGTTTGGATCTTTGTGTGACTGTGACAAACCCGTGGGGCAGAGAGCCTGTGATGTGCTGGTTGGCTTGAGAGGTCATTTCTACCCCACAAGTACTTTGGAGAATCCACAAGAGATTGAAGATTCACCTGCAGGACGTGGCATTGCCTGGTTACAGAGGACACTAAGACAGGGTTCTCTGGCTCAGAACTTCCCCACAGATGGTGGTGATGGGGTGGATTTCCAAGATCCAGAGAGCATGATGTTAGCTCTGGGTGCAATAGACTTACTGGAGCTGCATGATGAGCTAAATAAAAGTAGTGACCATGTGGAGGAAAGCCCTCAATCCCTCTTACAGGACATCCTTGCTGCTGTAAGGACCATAGAGGATAATGAAGTTGACTGTTACTGAACAGGTTTTGCTCTGAGGGAGCAGTGTCTAAGCAGTTTTCTTCTGGAGGAGAAGGATGGTTTTGTTAGCTGTTAAATGGGTTAGAAAACCTTTGCTTTAATACTGGTGAATTTTTTTTTTGTTAAAAAGTGTCATTTCCAATAAACTGTTGTTTCTTTTTCAAAGTAAAAAACATTGAGAATGGCATTTGTTGGTTTTTTAAAAGTTTTTTAAGAAAGCACCAGACCATGCCTACATAAGGAAGCATTTAAAAAAAACAAAAGAGTGACTGAAAACAAGCTGTTGCAGGCTCCTTTTAGAGCCAGAGTAGCTAAAACTGATGGAGACTGGTTTTAAGGGACACTTGTTTTGACCTTTCTGTATTTATTCTAAAAACAGAGCTCTCAGCTTCCCTTGTGCATTTTGAGGTCTAGAGCAGAAGGTGGCATTTAAGGAGTCAAAAGCTGATCATCCTTAGCATTACAAATTTTCTCCTATAGATCACAGACTTGTTTGATCTCAGCAGTGACACCAACATGCTGACTTTGGTTTTAATTGAAGCCAGAAGCAAGTCCATTTTGCTGATATTTTTTTTCAAGTGCTCCTATTTTCCATTCCTGAAGTAACTCAGATAGTTTCTAACTTTTGAGAGAAACTTACACTTAAAGCTTTTTCAAGGCAAGTTTGATCTGTGATTAGCTTTGGTAACAATTAGAAACCAGTAGACATAGTGTGAATGGCAACATGATTTTCTGAGAAAAAAATTCCTGTTTTTTTTAAAATCCTGGGGAAGAGTGCAGTTTGCAACTTACTCCAGTATCTTGCCATGTGCTAAGAAGCTTTCTGCAGCCTAGAAAAAACCCCAAACCCAACAGTATCTTTAGCAGTAGATCAAACCATGGTGGGCTCTTTTCCAGCACTGAGGTGTTTCTGAGCATCCTGTATCTTCCTGCAGCCTGTGGAGTCAGGAACATGATGCTGATTTTGGGGCAGTGGAGGCTGGTGCATCCAAAGCAGTGAAAGGACTTGGACAATCTGCTCCCTGCAGCAGTACAGTGGACTGAGGTGTAGTTTGGATCTCTTGCTGCTGAAGCTGAAGGTTTGCTCTGTGCCTTTTGAGGAAAGCAGCATACTTGCCTATTGCTCTGTGCACAGCTTTGTGTGTGACAGAGCCCTTGGGTTTTGTACCAGCAGCTGTTTTTAGGAGAGAATAGCTCTGCTTCTGACACACAATTCTACCTGAGATGGGTCTGCACCTGGCAAAAGACAGAAGATACTAAAATTCAGGGCTTTTCCTGCCACTGTGTTCATCTCAGAAATGGAAAGGGTTAGTGAGAGAGCAGGGACGTGCTTTTAAAGAAGTGTGGGGCGTTTGTGGAGTTCCAGCAGTCCTGTCCAGTGAAGGCACTGCAGTTCCAAAAGCAGCATTCTGTGTTGACAGTAGCTCAGCTGTGCTCCAGGAGAGGAGGCAGCAGGTTGCTGGGTGAACCCCTCCCTCCTGTTCAACACTGGAATTCTTGTCATTTCAGAGCTGTGCACTTTAGGAGACTCCAAGGAGTTATTCAGATATCAGCAAATTGAAAAAGTGAGTTGTTACAGAAGGAAAATTCACTGCTTATTACCAAGGTCTCTCAACTCCCAGACCTATTAATTTTTCATGGAACTCTTTTTTCTTTTTAATCAGCTGGGGTGAGAGTGACATTATGTTTGTAGCATTTGCCAATGATTTTGCAGTCCAAAATCATGCTTATACACTTGTACACTAAAAACCAAATGTACAACAAGCTTGGGGGGGCTCCTTATCTTTAGAAGGGGTATTAAGGATTTGTTTCCTCTTTCATTAGAAACAGGTCTCCAGCAACTCTGTCACAGTGCTGACTCTGTATCTCTGTCCTGTCTGAGCTCCCTGCTCTGCCTTTTGTTTTCTCTGCTGCTGCAGTGACAGTGGAGTCCCACAGACACCAAGGTGCTGGCACTGCCATCCAGCACCTGATAGCTGGGAGAAACAGGAAGGGTCATGGATGTCTGGGCAGTGTGTGGAACAAATGCCCAAGGCTAGAGAGATTAAGGGACATGAAAGCAAACTAAAAACTCCACAGTTCTTTCTACAGAAAACAATGGGGTGGGATTTTTGAGCTGGAAATTTAGCTACCAAGTTTATGAATACACACCAAAACAGCTACTGATGTGGGTCTTCCCTCATGCTGGGATATCCTCTCTAGGACGCCCATCTGCACACACTTGAGGACTCATACAAGCCCTACCCTACTTGGTTACACTCACAACTTATTTTAAACCCACTTCTTACCTACCCAGACTTTTTTTTGCAGTTCCACAAGATCCTTATCCTAGCCACAGAGCTTCCTGCTGGGTTAAGAATTGCACTCTGCAGTCTTGCCAAGGAGCTGTGGTCATGCTTCACCTGGGGAGAGGCTTGGCTCCCAAGGACACAGCTCTGAGCAGCTCTGGCTGCCCCCAGGTGCATCCTGAGCATTCACTTCAGCAAGTGCCATTGTTATTTAACCACAGCACAACAGTTGTCCCTCCAGAAACTACCACCAGCTCGCTCTGGCACACAGCATAGAGGAGGAGGAAGGTATCTTCCAGCTGACCTGGTTGCCTGGCCTGCTCTCATGGACATTTTGGGATGGATTTCTCTGGAAACTCCAGGGTTCATCCCATCAGAGCTGTGTTCAGTTCCTGCAGGAGGCAGGCACCACTGAGAGCTTTTCCAACACCCACAGAGCTGATGCTGGCAGAGGCTGTGCCCAGACATGGGCCTCAATGCAAGAGGATACCAGGCTCAGGACTGTCCTTGGTTTTTAAGTAAGCTGTGAATAGCCAGCAGGAGAAATACAGGTGGTATTGACAAAAAAACACCACAGCTTAAAAAAGAATTGCATCTCTGGTGGCTGGTGCTGTGACAGAAGAAAATTTCAAAGCTTATTTCAGCTCTTTATCTGCACAGGAGCAATGTTGTATTGTCTGATCTGTACATAGGTGGGAAATTCCTAGAGTTGCTTTCAACATATTTCAGCAAAGCTCTGAAGAAAGGATTTATCCTTTAACTGCTCCAACTCAGACACTAGAGAGAATAAGCATCTTTGGCTCAGCCCTACACTAGCAATGGCTTTATGAAAGCTGCCAAAGGAATGGCTGTTAATTTTCTGGTTTAATACACTAGACATTTACAATACAAAGAATATTCTTTGCCTAATTACACTAATTGCACAACTTAGTCAAAAATGGGCCATAAATGTCTAGGGCTGTTGCTTCAGCTTAGATATACGTGATCTGTGATTACAGATCAATTTGTGCACACCCATGCAATTCCTTCTATCCTCCTCTGATAAAATTTGCTCTACCTTTCAATACATATTCATCAAGGCTTCTAAAAAACGGTGTGCATTAGAGAGGAACTCATCAAACAGCTTCACTGCAGAAGATCTCAGCAATTTCCAGTGGAAAAACTTACCAGTAGCAGCAGCTCTGTGGTCTGTGTCATTTCCCCTCCGAGCAGTGGGTTTTGTCTTCTGCTGAGAAATAAAGCCCCACTTCAGCAGGGCCAGGCCTGTGTCAGCTGTGCTGCCCCAGAGGCAGGACAGGTCCTGCCTTTAACCTTGGGGCCAGCACACAGAGAAATGGGATTTGAAGGAGCGGTGTGTTCATGTGGACAAGGCAGAGCAGAGCTGAGGATGTGCAACTGTAAGGAAACACAGCCTGGGGGCTCTCCTAAATCCCCCTGATGGAGGGGGACCTCACCAAGGGTCCCTGCAGAGCTACAGGTGCAAGTACACAACAGCTTCAGTTAAAGCAAATTGAAATGAAACAGTGTTTCTATCCATCATACCAGTACTCACTCTCTGCTCAGAGCACACCAGCTGAAAGGGTTTATTTACATAATAATGAACATATAACAGGGCTGCAAAGATACCTTTCACATCTCTGCCTCCAAAACAAGCCCATCCAAACCAAGTTATTCCCTGGTTGCCTGGTTGGTAACCTCCATGCCAGGCAGGAGCCCAATGTCTGGCACAGGGGGTGCACCCACGTCTTTGAGACACATTTGTTGGTCAGATCAGGTCAGACCAGGTGTTAAACCACGACCTTAACCAGTCCCTATAGAGGGTCAGAGCTTGAACTCCCATAGGTTTGACCCTTTTCCCTCATTGTCAATGCAGGTGGGAATTACCCTCAGGAGACAGAAACCTTCAATCCCCAGTTCTCCCATCTCATTATCTTCCACTCCTCACATTTCCAGTCCCCACTGCCCCCATACACCCTGAGCTCTCAGGCTGGGTCAGCAGGAGGGAGCAGGGATCTGGTGCTGCTGTGCACAGAGACATCCAGGCTTGCCCAGGCTGGTCCCTCCTTTCTGCACTCAGAGCTTTGGCCTCAAACCAGCTTCTGAGCAGGGCTGGGAGGATGAAGGAGCTGCAGAGCCAGGCCTGGCAGATGGTGAATGCAGGCTGTACATCTTGAAGCATGACTTGGCCCAGCCAAGCCAGCTCCTGAACAAACCCTTATTAAGCTGCATTAGCCATCACTCATGAAATCTTCCAATTTAGCCCTTGTAGGCTGGGCACAGGTGAGTCCTAAAGCCCATCACTCTCGATAACAAACACCCTTGATAGGACTGATCTCGTCGTTACAACTCTCATTACGTGCCAACAACAAAAGAGCTGCAGTTAAAACACAAATGGCAGCGGTTGCTAAGTCACAACATCCATCACAGCCCTGTGACAAACAGCTGTGGCTGCACAGCAATCCCGCCTTGTCCATGTAACTGAGGGTAAAAATGCTGTTTTCATTACTGTCTAGTAACCTTAACTTTGACCCAACAGAGTATTTTGTGCTCTAGGTTCTGATAAAGAGCCCTGTGAAAACAAGGCTAAATCTTCCCCTGAAACCAGCTGAAGTGAATTTGATTCAAAATACCTTTAATATTGCATGCTCTTTCAACATAATTTCTTCACAGTGAAGCAGTGCATAAGACAATATGGTTTTCTCAGTTAAATGGCCCATTTCTGGAAACAGAGAGCAGTGACAGTATTTTCAGTGAGGATCGTGTGAAATAACAACAAAATCAACACAAAACCCCACTTGTCGGCTTCTAAAGGGAACCTGTGGGCTTTGTTGAACACTGAAGCTTTCTGCACTATTTGGAAAAAAACCCAGTAAGATTTCACACCTGTAAACAACATTTATCCTCATAAATAAAGTATTCAAACTGTACATTTAAAATTACACAAAATGATGGTTAAGTCGTTCAGGAGATCCAGCAAGGCACAAAGGCTCCACTTGCTCCAGGGAAAGCAGTGGTGGGAGCAAGGTATTTAAGCACCATTTAGCCTGGGTGAAAACCCCTAGAGCAGAGCAGAGACCCTAATTAGCACGACTGGCAGCTCAGTGCAGCGAGGAAGATTATTTAGGAAAAGAAGGAGGAGAACCAGTGCTGCACCACCTGTACGCAGCAGTTTGCTCACCCTGCACGCTCCTACACGCCGCAGTAAAACCTGTTTGGGGCTGTGCTGGCAGCTGAGACAAAGGGACAGATCCATCACTGTCCTGTGACCAGATCTGAAGTGACCAGGACAAGCCACCAGCCGGGTGCCCAGCGGAGCGAGAAGGCCGCACTTGTGGCCAGGGGAGCCCAGCGTGGCTCCGGCCGCTCCAGCCCCGCTCCTGCCCGAGCTCCCGGCCACAGCTAGCCAAGCAGCAGCTCCCACAGACTACTCTGCTAATTATACCCTTCCCTAATGAATTCTCTTCTGCTCCATCCACGGCAGCCTCAATTTCCAGTGCCAGCAGTAACAGATCCTGCCGACAGCTCGAGGAACGCACGAGTTGCGGTCAAAGCTCACCCGTGTGGATAAAGCCAACTCGACTGCTGCCTTGGGTCCCTGTCTCCATGTCAGCACAGTAAACACTTCTAGTTTGCACATTACACCAGAGTAAAATGTGATTTATTTTCCCCCCTCTATATTTTATCCGAGCACTTTTCCTGGCTGTTCTCATTGCTCAGATTGCTTCACCTCAGTCAAGAAAAACAAGCGTGCCTCACACTGGTGTTAAACCCCTGTGTCTCTGTTCTCCAAATCCTGCAGCAAGGGGTGAAAATTGCAGTGCAGACAAAGGTCTGCCTCTCCAGCAGCATTAAATCAGGCAACTCCAAGGTGCACGGTGTCTGGCTGGCTGCATGAAAGGCACGCTCTCCACGTGTGCTGGAGCTCACCCTCCCTGCTACCACAGACATGGCATTGGGAGGGGATAAAAAGAGAAGCCTCCTGTCACCCTAATTCCTGTTGAGAGCTTCTGCCCCGTAGGGATCAGCCTTGCCTTCCTCCCCAGTTTGGGAGCATCTTCTCCGCCCTTTATTTATTTCAGCGAGATCAAAGATTCATCTCCATGGAAACGTCTGAGCTCAAAGAGTTTCTGCACTACAGCTTTGCATCCTGCACGTAGGGTTTGGCACTGGTTTTTTGAAACAGAAGCTTTGAGATGATCAGCAGTCAGGTCTCTCCAGAAATGGTTTGATGAGCAGTAATCAATAACCTGAGCAGTGTGGGTATGTGTGTCACTAACACACACAGCAGAGTGAGACCCATTCCGCTGTGGAATCTGTGAAGAGCACAGGAGGGACACTGGCAGGACTGCTCTCCAGTAACTGGCACTTTGTCCCCATATTCGATATTTGGTGGGACTCCCAGGAGACCAGAGCCCTGTGGGCAGAGCTGCTGGAGCCCATCACCCTGTGCTGCAGCTCACCCTCAGAAGAGGCAGCTGCAAAGCTGCTTGGATTTACCCAAAGCAAACAGCGAGTGGCCCAGCAAAGACCTCATGAATTCTGCATTCAAACTGCCACCTCTGGG
Organism: Cyanistes caeruleus; assembly: GCF_971803275.1. Taxonomy (NCBI): domain Eukaryota; kingdom Metazoa; phylum Chordata; class Aves; order Passeriformes; family Paridae; genus Cyanistes; species Cyanistes caeruleus. The sequence continues at coordinate 12,589,155 of NC_141717.1, forward strand.
CCAGCAGTGGCTGGGGCACTGGGTCTGTGTCATTCCAGTGATTTCCCTCCCAGTAGCTCTGAGCTCCCATTCCTCCAGCACAGTCACTCCTACAACTAGCTCCCAGGAGAGGGAAAATAAAAAATAATTAAATAAAACAGACATGTTTTGTGCTATTTTTGTTCCCTTTTCAGCTCACCACATGGCCACACAAACTGTTAAACTGTTGTTCTGAGGGCAGGAGCAACCAGCCAGGAGGAAAACTATTCAGACATCCACGGCAGCTGCTGCTGACAGAAAGGGGACGTGGAGCTGCAGCCTCGCAGGAAATCCTGAATTTGACTTAACTCTCACATGAAGAAAAGGAGGACTCATTTACAAGACTCACATTTACACAGGCACGTCCTAGGAAGGGTGGACAGGGAGTGGGGAGCATGTGGGACTGCATTTGCACTGGAGCAGAGCTAAGAGCATCCACCTGGAGAGCATCAGCCAGCACCTGGGGCAGGAGGAAACCCCTTCTCCCAGCGCTGCCAGGGGCACAGATTCCGCTCTTGAGGAAGTCAGGCTTCACCCACTGCTTGAGGCACTGCAGAGCCCCAAGTTGCCCATATGCAGGCAGAATGTGATTTTTATAATCATATTAAAAAATTTCAGAATAGCAACTGTGCAGAGAGCAATCCAGCTGCCAGCATTTAGCCTTATCCTAGGGCACAGGCAGAATATGCCAGCCATGAATTAATACTGCATAAGCTGCACCATGCTGAGTTTCATGGCTTAATTATAAAAGAGAAAGCCATAATCAAGGGATCTGTAAGGCTAATAAATGTTCTGAGAACACCAAATGTGACACAAGAGCCACAGCCAGAGCGACAGGACATGAATGCATTTAAAAAGCACATTAATCACACCCTGTGTATTAATTCACAGTTGGTTTCCAGTGACAGCACTTGGCCTTTAGCCGCCTTTGTAGCGTCACCAGGCACAAGCGGATCCTCGCCCAGCCCAGAGCAAGCTGGGCTGTGGTCAGTTCCTGAGCCAAAAATCACAGCCATGCATCAGCCCAGCGAGACAGAGATGAGCTCTGACCCAAGGCTCTGCAGGCCTGTGGTTCTCCTCTGCCTCGTGCCCCAGCTCAGTTTAGTGCCCACCCCTGTCCTGGCACCCGGAGGTTTCTGGGTCAGTGATGTGTCCACACGGCTGCCCAGCACCAGTCACCTGGCAAAAGGCAGGAAGGGGAAAATCAGGCAAATTCTCCAGTCACCTCTGCAGCAAAATACTTGAAAATGCTTCTGTTTCTCAGTGTCTCCAACTATCTCTGCTCTCCATCTCGTGTTTCGTCTCACTGCAGTGTTTTAATTACGCAGAGCATTGCAGGACTCTGTCTCTCAGTCACAGACCTCCCTCCCTCTGTGCAGAGAGCCTGTTTCACATTACTGACCATGTGAAACTTGGTGTCTCTGCATCTCAGGGAAGACTCAGGGAAAACTCTGATCAGCCTTAAAACTGGGGTGCCACCAAAAACCTCTCCACCTGCACTGTCACACAGCGGTTCCCAAATTCCTCTAGACTGAGATGCCAACGCAGGACATGACCCAGCCCTGAACTGTTGACATCAGCAAGACACTCCCTGAGCTGAAACGCTGCAGGACTCAGTGCCAGACAGGGCTGCCTATAAAGAAACTTGAAATGCTCCCAAACATCCATTTCTGCCCAATGATTTATTGGAATCAGAAAGTTTCCTTTCTTGCAAATCTGCAAATGTCTCAGCCTCTAGCTCTCTACAAAGGGCAGCTCTTCACAGTTCTGTGCCCAAAGATCTGTTATCAAAGATTTATTTCAAAAGAAATAGCTGCCCTTCTTCCCTTACTAATATTCCCAAATTTATCCATGTCCTACTTAACACCTCCTCTGAAACCAGGAAGCAAAAAGCTGTTTTTGCTGGACTCAATAAGTGGACTCTGCTGAATCCCAGGGAACACACAGACCAGATACCAGGCTGAGTTTAAATCCTGGGATGGATTGCTCAGGCAGCAGCCTCCTCTTTTCTCAGTGTTTTAAAGCCTAACCAGGAGCTGAAAGGAACACAATTGTGAAAATAGATAAGTAAATAATCATTCTGTATATTCCCCAGATCTTCTAAGCCAGGCCAAATTTGTACACTGAAGTTGCATTCTCCTGGTAAAAATACATATCTGCCCCCTCTTCTGCCTCTGCAACCATCTGGAGACCTGAAATCAGGCTTCCTCATGGGAATGAATCATGGAGCAGCCACACTGACTTCCTGCAGAGAGACACAAAATCAATGGTAAAAAGTGCAGAAGACCCCTAAAGAAGAGCCTTTAGATTGGCACAAGACAGATTTGGACCAGCTGGTGCCTCCACGTGTGGGCTGATGTATCAAGAGCCTCCAACTCCAGTCAAAACTCTCAGCTCTGAATAAGCCCATAGTATTAGAAGCTGCCCAGATGCACATGAAGCCTGATCTAGCAACTTATTTGCAAATAAATGGCTCCCTTTCATCCTCCCACAGATCTTCTGCCCAGAGTTTTCATCTTCACTCCAGAGCTGTTCTCTTTTTCTCTCTCTTATCTTCTCCTCCAGCATCAGCTGTGGCAGCAGATTGCACTCACTAATCAAAGAGGGGCTGGGCTCTCTCCGTTTGCTCCTTGAAGTCTGTGGCACTACAGTAACACCAGCCAAACATTTGTTTTCATTAAAGCTCCTCCTCGAGCTGCCAACAGAGCCTGGACTGTGCCAGGACACAGCAGAGAGGGACAATTTTGCTGGTCTGGCTCTGCCTTAGGGACAATGATGCCCCCACTCCATCACCTACCAGAAGGTGCCTGCTGCTCTCTGCCTCTCTCCTGTCACCTCCTGCAGAGGGGAGGAAGCTGTTCTTCACTCTGGGAATCCCAAACACAGAAAGTTCTCAAGATCTTTTAAACTCAAGTTTAGATATAGACATGGACACGGGGTTTGACCTGAGACCTTGGAGAGAGTTTCCAGACTTAGAATCATAAGTAAGAATGTGAGTTTAAATAGACAGTAGATTAAGTTGGGAGAAGTTTTAAGGTTTTAAAGGTAAGATATAGAAGTAGTTATAAAGGTGATAAGAAGTTTAAGGTATAACAAGTAGTTTTGTGTGTCACTATATGATTGGTTAAAAAAGTCCACACTGCAGCAAACATGTATAAAATGAAATAATTAGTTATTGAAGTAAAAGCAGGAACATTATTTTGTGCCAAAAGTTAAGTGGCTAAATAACTTTTAAAAGACCCTGTAACCTGTAGTGTTGTGACCACTGACCATGAATATCCAGTGAATAAGGTGAGGATGCACTTGCTCCTTCATGAGACTGAAGAAGAAAAACAATAAATTGTGCTTTGAGTCTTTAAGTGGTCCTGTCTCTCAAAATCCTGGTACTGCACTGCTGCCAATCCCTCGAGTTTCTGAAGGGAATCATGGAAATCCACGAGTACCACACTCACTGCTGTTCATCCACGCCTCCTGGGGGTTTGTCTGTAGGGGTTTTTGGGGAAGGGTGATGGATGGAGCAGGAGGCAGCATTGTAGGGCATGTCCCAGCACACGATGGGGACAGCACCACCCAATGCAGAGCAGCAGCTGGGCAAAGGAGGGGCCTTCCTCAGCACCAGCACAATGCACTGCTTTTTCATGGTATCAGTGGAGGAGACAAGGAACATTTCATCCCCCTTCCACATCCTCTGATTGGAGCCAAATCAACTGATTTCAGTGAGGAATCAAAAACCTCCTGTAGTCTTGTCAGATGAGGTCACTCAGACTCCCCAGCTCAAGGTGAAATCCTGCTTTAATAACTCCTCTCTCCTGCCTCAGACCTTCTACCAGAACCACCAGAACTTCAGCTGGCAAAGGGAGCAAACCTGAGCCCAGACAGGTCAGTGCTGCATCCTCCCAGTACCTCCCAGGATGGGAACTCTCAATCTCCTGTGCAAACCTGTCAGTCCCGTTTCTCCTCCTTTCCATCACCATTAACATGTAGGAGATTTCACCCTTTGATTTTGAGCCTGCTCCTCCCAGGAAATTTTGTACTTATTTCCATAGAAGCAGCAACATGAGATTAGATTCTTTCTTTTTCTCTGTGGGCATTCCCTAATTCTCCTCCTTGTGCACAACACAGTCTGAAGGCGAGACAGGTGTGGCTGCAATTGCTGTAGGACCAACATCAAAGTAGCTGCTGATAGTTCTACAGTGCTGCCCAAATATAGGTCAGGCTTTTGTGATTGACCAGCAGAGACAACATGAGCTGAACCCCCTCTGCTCTCCCTGGGCTGCTGCTAAGGTCCAAACTTTCAGAAGGTGTGCTTGTGTGCATTTATGGTTCGTGGTAGCAGCACAAACTGAAATTAGGAGCACCATCCAGGGGAGATTTAGAAATCCATGCCAAGAACACGGCTTTCAATTCATTTCCTAAAATCAAAGTGGGGCCACAAAGTCAGCTCTTCACCTTCTCAGAGCAGAGACCACCACATTTCACCCCGTCCTTGCTCTGCTGAGCACAGGAACATGTGCTTGGCTGAAGCCCACTTGGGGAAAGGCATCTTATCTTGAATAGAAAACACTATCACATGGGGAGAGTTTCACTTTCCTCAGTAATTTGTTCCAGCAGCTAATCAACTTCATTCTTTAAAAAATTAATGCCTATTTTCTCATTTCAATTAGTCTGGCTTCAGCCTGCAGCTGTGGGTTTGGGCTGTCTCTTCTCTCTGGCATACACAGCTCGTGGGTACCTGCCTTTTCTCCCCACGGAGCTATTTGTGTATCTATACATCTTTCTTCAGCTAAACAGCTCCAGTTGCCTAAACTCCAGTCTCAGGCAGAAGTTTTTGGGATTTTTTTCATTCTGCTTCTCCCTGAGGATGTGCTGCCCCAAGAAGTTTCCTGCTCTCACCTGCCCAAGGCACACACCCCTGTATTTTACACCCTCCCACGTGGAGGACTCAGATCGTGGCCACTCCAGGAAACACAGCTCTGCATAAACAATTGGTTTCAGAGCAGAACGGTGACTGCTGCTGATCACTGCAGATAAAGAGCACTTGTGGTGAGCATCACGTCTCTGCTGTGACCAGCTCCAGTGGCAGCTGAGCGAATGCTGAGCACAGCTGTCCCAGCACCCTTCCACCCCCTCCCAAATCCCCATCCCTCCGACTGACTGCTCTCTCCAGCTCCTGCTTGTCCTCACATCGGAGTTTTCACCACCTCCTGCTCCCTTTTCCCTTTCTCTTCCACTGATCCTCTCTCAATAAAGCCACTTTCCTCCTAAGAAGTCAGAGTGACTGAGTGGCTGTTTCCTCATCACCGTCCCTGCCTCCATCTCCCTCTCTGCCAGCCCTGCTGGGCAAGGACTGCCCAACTCCTCCTGTGTCTGCCCAGGATAAATGCATCATTATGAGAACATTTAACAACAACACCACTCCTGTTTACCTGTGCTGGTCAGTCAGTGGCTTGGCAGCTAAGCCAACTACTAATTATTAAGTTTACAAAAGGTTTAAAAACAGCAACAAAAAAGTGTTTTGGGAGCACACTGTATCAGTGTATCTGGTTTTTCAGTTCACAGCTTCCTCATGCAGGAGCTGACTCCTTGAGGCTTGTTATGGTTCTAAACATGTTGATGGTGTACTCGGAGCAACTCATAAATACATAATTTAAGTAATTAATACAAATAAAGTCTCATTACAAGCAGAAACCAATTAAAACAGCACAGAGGGCATCTCCTGTGCTTTGGGTAGCAGCTGAAGCGGAAGAAGATACTATTGCAAGGCCTCAGAATTCCCTCCTGCCCTTCTCACATGCTGAATCTCAGGAAGGTTTCCCACAAGGAAGATTCACGAGCAGCCTCTGCTGCCAGGAGAGGCTGCTGCTTTGCCTTGGCCTGATTATGAGAGCAGCAAATTAGGGCAATTTTTCACCAGTGATGCTGCCGGTGCCTCCAGAGCAGTGCAGGTCCCGGGCACACAGGCTGCAGCAGGGATGGTCTCATCCTGGTGCTGGCTAACCCTGCAGCACACCACATGGTCATCTGTCCACTGCTGTGGCCACCACGACTCCAGCAGCACATTCTGCTGGCCCTTGCAGGGCCCGTGGTTGTGCTGGGTGTGCAGATGCCATTTGGGCTGCCAGGACTGCTACAGCTCCTGAGGCTGTAAAATGTAATTTGTTTTCCTTATTTCAGTTTATGTCACTTAGGGACATGCCTGGGTCCCAGCCAGGGTATTCCTTTTTCCTCCTATCCCGGGATGGCAGAAATGAGGGATCAAAGCGCTGAAGAGCATCAAAACATAAAAGGCAGAATAAATGAAGCCATGAAGAAATGGGAACAGAGATCCTCTCCTTTAATGTAATTAACCTTTCCAAGAACAGATAATATTCCCGAATTAAAGGACATCGGGGGACACAGAAATGCATTCAGGTCAAGTGGGAGCGATGCTGTGAGCGAGGCATCAAGGCGAATGCAAACACGGCTGGCAGGGCGGGGATGGCACCAGCCACCGGCACAACCGGTCCCAGGCACCCGCTCCTCGCCCGGCTCTCGGCAGAGCGGAGATTGCAGGGTTTCCATCCCCGGCACTGCCGCACTGCCCAGCCCGGCTCTCTCGGGGATGCGCTTCCCGGGATGGGGCTGCCGGGCCCGTCCTGACCCGCAGCCCGTGTCCCACCCCTGTCCTGTCCCTGCAGCCCGTGTCCCACCCCTGTCCTGTCCCTGCAGCCCGTGTCCCACCCGTGTCCTGTCCCTGCAGCCCTGTCCTGTCCCTGCAGCCCTGTCCTGTCCCTGCAGCCCTGTCCTGTGCCTGCACCCCTGTCCCCTCCACACCCCTGTCCTGTCCCTGCAGCCCTGTCCTGTCCCTGCAGCCCTGTCCTGTCCCTGCACCCCTGTCCCCTCCACACCCCTGTCCTGTCCCTGCAGCCCTGTCCTGTCCCTGCACCCCTGTCCTGTGCCTGCACCCCTGTCCTGTGCCTGCAGCCCTGTCCTGTGCCTGCAATCCTGTCCCCTCCACACCCCCTGTCCTGTCCCTGCAGCCCTGTCCTGTCCCTGCATCTCTGTACTGTGCCTGCACCCCTGTCCTGTCCCTGCAGCCCTGTCCCCTCCACACCCCCTGTCCTGTCCCTGCACCCCTGTATTGTGCCTGCACCTCTGTACTGTGCCTGCACCCCTGTCCTGTCCCTGCAATCCTGTCCTGTCCCTGCACTCCTGTCCTGTCCCTGCACCCCTGTCCTGTCCCTGCACCCCTGTCCCCTCCACACCCCGTGTTCCTCCCGCATCCCGTGTCCCCTCCAACACGCTGTGTCTTTCCCTGTCCCGATGTCCCTCCCTATCCCGGTGTCCCCCCCCGTGTCCCGGTGTCCCCCCGTGTCCCGGTGTCCCCCCGTGTCCCGCTGTCCCCCCCTGTCCCGGTGTCCCCCCGTGTCCCGGTGTCCCCCCCTATCCCGCTGTCCCCCCCCTATCCCGGTGTCCCCCCCTGTCCCGCTGTCCCCCCGTGTCCCGGTGTCCCCCCCCGTGTCCCGATGTCCCCCCCTGTCCCGGTGTCCCCCCCCTGTCCCGGTGTCCCCTCCCTATCCCGGTGTCCCCCCTATCCCGCTGTCCCCCCGTGTCCCGCTGTCCCCCCGTGTCCCGGTGTCCCCCCGTGTCCCGGTGTCCCCCCGTGTCCCTCGGGCCCGCTCTGTCCCCGCGGGCGCCCCCCCGTGGTTGCCCCGCTCTCTGCAGGAGGCGGCTCTGCGCTCCCGCTCGGCGAATCCCGCGGGCTCCCGGCGGCAGGGCCGGGCCCCCCTTTGCTCCCCCTTTTCTTCCTCCTCCTCCTCCTCCTCCTCCTCCTCCTCCTGCTGCTGCTGCTGCTCCTCCTGCCGCCGCCGCCGCCGCTGCCGGGCTCCGCTCCGCCTCGCCAGCCCCGAGCCGGGTGCCCCGGCCGCTCCTCCCGGCCTCCGCAATCCCGGCCCGGCGGGCGGTGAGTCCTGTCCTGTCCTGTCCTGTCCTGTCCTGTCCTGTCCTGTCCTGTCCTGTCCTGTCCTGTCCCCCCGGGCAGATCGGGGGGGAGGGCACGGTCAGGCGGGAAGGGGAATCCGGGCGGCCCCGGTGTGCGGCGGGACCCCCCCGGCGGGCCGGGGCATCCCCGGGACCGTGGGCATCGCCCCCGGGGTGACGGGCACCGCTCCCGGCTGAGGGCGGCCGCTCTCGGGGCATCTCCCGGGGTGATGGGCAGCGCTTCCCGGCCACGGAGCGCTCGGCGGGTGATGGTGGCTGTGCTCGGGGCATCCTTCCCCGGTGGCGGCGGGTCACGCTTTAGGGTGTCCCCCTCCGGGGGCTGGTGGCCGCGTTCGGGGCATCACCCGCCGGGGATTGAGGACTGCGCTCCGGCCATCATCATCCCCCAGGGCTCCAGGGGTCCTGCCCTGGCACTCCTGGTGCAGCCTGCCGGGGCTTTGCGGTGCCGGAGGCTGGGCTCGGCGTTCGTGCTTGGTGCATCGTCCCAGAGTGCTGGGGGACTTGTTCCCTCCCTGCACACCCACCCGTGTGATTCCCGCACCGGGGAGCAGCATCAACAGCCCCTTTCCCACATCAGCGGTGCCGGGGGGTGTTCAGGTGTCCCAGGAGCAGCGCCTGCTTCTGCAGCCCTTCCAGAACGTGCCTCGTACGCAGCAGAGCCTCCGGCTGCTGCTCAGGGTACAGCCGGCCCTAGGGAACCGTGGGGCTCTGGCGTTGTCCCCCCAGACACGCTGGCTGTAGTGATACCTTGCAGCCCCCTCCTTCTCCTCGGCTGTGAAATGCCCACAAACGTGCCCGGCCAGGCGGCAGCACTTCAGGAGCACTTGGTGTGCTGGGAGGAGGAGGAGGAGGCACCGCGTTCCCTTTTTCCCGCGGGATGAGGCACTTTGATACCCGTGCTCCAGGAACAGCCACCCTTAGCCCTACCTGTCTGGGAGCTCATCCGGATGGAAAACGCAGCCGCTTCCCTGGCTAACACCGGGGTTGTCTCGCAGAGACCATTTAGCCTGTCTAGACAAGTATGATGAAGAGCGAAGTGCCTGGAGCTCTGAGTGATTAGAGCTCGGCTATCTCTGCAGTGCTACGTTTGTTGTGCAGCTCTGATAGATGCTGCTCCGTGCTTTTGGATCTCTGGTTAGCAAGTGCACAGCACGCAGACATGGATTGTGGAGGATTATTTCATGTCAGAGCCAGGGAAGGAGAACACAGCCAGCCCTTCATCACATGTGTGCATGGGAGAAGCATCACAGGCAGTTGAACCAGACTAAAATGAACAGAAAACTCTGAAAATGGTGAATAGATGGGTGATGAGGGGGAGGAAGGGAAAGGCACAAACTGCCAGCTCACTTTCTGGAGGGTAGCACAGAGAAGTTCATGAATGTTTGTGTGACACTTAGAGAGCCTCAAATAGCAGGCACTGAAAAATAGGGTAGTGCTTTGTACAAGCACAGAATAAATAAAATCTGCAGAAGAGAAGGCTGAAACGAGGGATAATGTATGTCCTCAGTACGTATTAAAATGAGCAGAGCATTTTGAGACAGCAGCTTTAACATAAAACAAAATCAAGGGCAAAGTGGATGTGTATGTGTTCTTAAATACTTAAGAACACTTAAATAAGAATATTTAAATAAGGAAATGGATGCATCTGTCTCCATCTTAGGTTTTTAATGGCCTTTACAAATCTTGTCTTTCACCTTGCAAACCTTTTTTGCATATTGTTGAGCTGTCCATCTAACTTGCCCAGCAGTCCAAGTTAATTAATGAGGCAGATTCCTGGGAGGCCAAACTTCCAGGACTGAATCTTGCAGCAGTAACACATCAATCACAGTTCCAATAGGACAGGCAGATTCTTCTCCTCCTGGTAAATGCACGTGTGAATCCCTGAAGGTTTCCACAGCACCAGGAATGACTCTTCTCGAGACCATCTGTTTCTGAGCCACAGACATATTCTAGAGGCATTACACACAAATATTATTGGGGTTTGGCACTGCATGAGGCCAGAAGGCTTTATGTGAGTTTATGGGCTGGAACACACAGATCTAACTCACTGCTCTGTGGCCACTTAATGCCAAGCAGACAGAGGATGCCAGAGCTCCATGGGGGTGCAAGTGCAGGGCTGAGAAGGTCCAGAATGGATTTTCTCTGTGAGCAGAGGGGATTGATTCTGAAAACTGCTGAGTATCTCAAAACCAGGTCTGAACCTGGCCAAACAGATTTGGTGTGACCCCAGGAGCTGAGCCTACCCAGCAGCAAAGCCTGGCTCTGTGTGAGAGGCTGTGTTGAGCTCCTCGAGGAAGGAGCTGGACCAGTGAGAATTTTATTTGGAGAAGAGCTTCTCAGTCAAGGAAAATCTCTTTCTACACATGTCAACAAATAAATTGAGAAAATTGCTTTCAGGCTGTCATCGGTGCAATACTGGGAAGTGCAGGGAAGGAGAGGCTGATCCTGGAGCAGCAGGAGCAGACACCAAGTGCAAATCTCAGGGAAAGAGCTATTAAGCAACTGGAGCATGTGCTGATAATTAGTTATCGCTCGTTATGTTTGCTCTGGGCTTTTCATTTCTGTCGACTGGCAATGAATTTCCTCCACTATCACCACTTGTTTACATTACAGCACCTAACAAAGGTAATTAATCAGTGCTAAGAGACCCTGCTAATGTCCCTCTGACATCCAAAGAGCCGGGTTAAGTCAGTTTGCCTCCAAATACTTCACAAGAGCTGAGAGGGGAATGGAACAGAGGGAATCTCCTGTGCATCTGCAGTGCCTGTGGGAGTCAGAGCTAGAAATTGTTTAAAAGTTGGTTAATAAAATAAATAACTTTAGAACGACCAACTTAAAAAAAAAAATACAATCTCTGCAATGTTAGGGTCAAATTTAGTACAATACCAAATAAATCCATAATGCACTGAGTGCCCTTTCTGGACCTGTACATGGAATTTCTGCACACAAGACCGTCCCTGTCTTGTCAGAATATCCCAAATGAACTCACACTGTATGATATTGCCTTGGCCTTTGAGAATCAGGCTGTTACTGTCAGCCCCAGGCATTTCTATCCAAGAAAGCAATGTCAATATATTAGAGAATAAATGACATATCTATGAATTACAAACAGAATAATTCATAGGTAATTTTCAATTACAGAGAATAATTTATATGTGTCTGATTTGCAAAGAGAATTATTTATGAGTAACCTGAATTGCCCATGAAGAACATTAACAGGTTATTGTGGGAAAGGGAGTCTACAGACTGCTCATGTGTCACGTGCTGAGCCTGGATTTTGGGGCGTTTCCTGCGCAAACACACATCACAAAAATAAAATCTGTCAGATTCCATAATAAGCAGATTTGTGTAGTGTGCCCAATCTGATCTGAAACCTCCGAGTGGTGCTGAAAGCCAGACTCAGGGAGCGTGTTGGAGCTCCTGCCTTGAGGAGCACCACAAGCAGAAAGGCCACAGCTGGGGTCCTGTAACATAATCCTTGGAAAAGGCTGTTTTTCCAGGAGCAGACAAGGAGCCAAGTGCCAAAATCATTGGGTTGTTTGTGTCTCCTCTGCCCTGTGTGGAGGTGATGATGGATGACATGAAATATGCAAATAACAGAGAAAAAGAGGAGGATCTCCATGGACTGGGTGAGATTCCCAGCACAGGCTCCTTCCCTGCCCCTGGATGCTGCAGGTGCCAGAGCACAGGCACGTCTTCCATCCTGCACACAGGGATGCTGCTCTTTGTATCATGGAATCTCTGAGGTTGGAAAAGACCTCCAAGACCATCCAACCTCCATGGGCTTATGGTCCAACACAGGTGCTCCTGGTTTAGGAAAAATTACAATGTTAGCAAATGGCTGTGAGATAGAACTACAAAATATGTGTTAGGAACAGGACGTTTTCTTAATCATAAAGTAAGAAATGGCACAGGAGTGGATGTGGACAGTGTCTCCACTTGCAGCAGATCTCTATTATTTTGCTTAAAGCATTTTCTCAAGTTCAACCACAAATTACTAGCCTCTTAAACAAAAGGAGTTATTTTCACCTCCACAGGACTTGCTGGCCAGGTCCTACAGCTTGTCATTGAACAAGGGGCCAAATCAGCTTTCTTTAAGGCAAGACATCTTCCAAAATACCTGAAGGGCAGAAGGATGCATTGGGGCTTCCAATTCTTCATCCCCACCTTGGCATCTTAAAACCTGAGTTGGGAAAGAAACTATGCAAGCCAAAGTGCCATTCCCTCCTGAGGAACTGCCTCAGGGAGTTACACCAGGCACCCTCAGCACAAGAGCTAAAAATTACAAAGCCCTGTTGCTCTGCTCCACTTAATGAAACACCATATCCATATATCAGACCAAGACAAACAGCATCTGCTATGGCTAATGTGGTAAAAGAGCTTCTTTTTTCAACCATTAAAGTTGGTCCATAATATTTTCTGAAACACTGATTTTCTCTGATGAAGAATTTTAGAAAAGTTTACTAAAGAGAAGTAATTGTCTTGGATTTGGAGAGTGTAATGGGTTGCTGCTGTTGTGTTGGAAGCAAAGCCAGACCCTCCAGGAGAAGGAGGCACATGTCATTCCAGACTGAATTCCTGCAAATGCATTCCTGTGCCTGAGCTTTTAAAGCATCGTCATGGGCACCCCTGGGCATGGGGAGCACCACAAAACACCCATGGTCACAGCTGGGAATGTCTGGAGCTGGGTGAATGTCCCCTTTTAGGAAGTCTAGGGAAACAATGTATATCCCATAGCTTTGGGCTCCCACTGTATTCCACGAGGGAGCCTGGGGGGAACACTTACTACAAGACTGTGCACTCATTGTGTCTATAGTCACATACATCCACTCTTTGCTGCTTCCCATTTAGCAGAGAAAAATCCATTCATTTTCTAACCAGCTCCTCCTCCCCAGACCAACGCTGCAGTCATTGCCTGAAACGTTTATGAAGGCAGCTCATGCTTCCAGAAATTTTTAAATTCAACTCCTTTAACATGACCTGGACCAAGTGCAAAGTCTCTTTCTTGACTTGCACTAGGCAGGCAGCAGCTCACAGCATCCCATCCTCAGGGAGTTGAATATTGCTAACAGTTCCCCAGTGAAAGCTCTGCAATCACCAGGAGAAAGATGTTTGTATTTAAAGGTTGTGCAGAACAAGTGAAATCTTGTCCATTAGGAAAATGCCAATCTTCACCCTAATCCAAGGCAAAACTCCTGATGACCTGCTGGGGTCAGACTCTCACTTTGTCCTCCTAAATCTGGAAGCAAGTCAGAAATGTAGAGATTTGGGTCACCAAGGGCAGAGCAACCTCACACAAACTTGCTGCTCATTGTAAAAACCAGGTGGAGCAATTTGGACAATTTTGGGTAGCAAGAAGAGCTGAGAAAGTATCAGAGATTTTTTTTTTAACTTTCACTGGATTAGGCCCCTTGTACCACTTCAGATCCCCCCATGCCACCTGCTGTCAGCCTTTAATGAGAGTGAAATACAAAAGCTTGCAAAAATGAAAGAAAACTGCTTATCCACTCCCTCTCCAAGCTACACACACTTAGAGACAAAAAAAGATCACACTAAATGAGCCCTTGTAAGGACTACCAATACATACATAGCTCTTCCCAAGGGTTAGATGAGAAAGAATTCAGTGTTAATTTTAATGGGCTGCCACTTTCCTCTTACTGTGCAAACCACCTCTGCATAACTGAGGAGAGGCTTTGGCTCATTTTGGTACTACTTTTTTTAAATATTGAATTTTCTTAATTGTATTGCTGTCCTCAGGGGCCACTGCATGCCACTTACCTGGCAGAACTAGGCTGCAGACCTACTTAAATTGTAGGCTTAATCAGTTCCTCCTTAAAATATTTAAATTTTTTTTTTCTGTGATTGAATGCTGCTGCTAGAGCAGTGATGGTCAGCAGCTGATGCATTTGGTGTCCACCCAGAAAGTTTTTCTGGCTCCTTTTAAGTTACTATGAACTTGCCTAGAAGAAGGTAACACTTATTCCTAGAAACCCTGGGCTTTTGTGCATATATCCCCTGAATTTCTCATTCTGCTGTGAACAGGTGGAGCACTTACCTGTGGCAGGCAAAAAGCCCAAAGCACTGCTCCAAAATGCTCCAGTCCTGCCTGGTGTGATCCCCTTACAAAAAGGAAAAATCCAGACATAGACCAGTCACGGGGGCTGTGCTTTGTTTCCTCTTTCTCTTCCCTCCCCCCAAGGTGTTCACTGGCACCTCCCCAAGTGCATAAACTGCAGTGGGAAATAGGTGCTTGACTTCTGCAGCTTTGGGGAATGCCAGACATAGAAAGGACCATGGAGAGGATATTTCCAGGATGCTCCAAATTAGTTTCTTTGTGCTGCAGGCTTTCATTTCCTTTTTATTTACCACTTGACATCATCCCCAGCGTTGTTGATGCTAACACAGTGTGACATGAAGCTGCTCACAAAGGGACATGATGGCAATGGGCCCGAGCGTGTCCTGCTAGAGAGGCACCACCAGCACACGCGAGCCTCGCACGGCAAGCCCCACCTTGGCTGGGCAAACCCCCCCCAAATCCTGCAGCCTGACAACAGCACTGGGAGCCAGCAGACACCCTGGGATAGTACCTAGGATTAAAAGGTGTTAGAGGAAATTGTCACCAGAGAACAGCTGCTTTCACTGGTGTCAGGTAAGTCAGAAGCTTAGGCTTCTGATGGACAGATAAAGATCAATACCAACCTCTTTGTTCCTGACATGGGCCTATTCCAAGGAGTGTGGTTTATCCCAAGAAAATAGGAGCACCACTTTTCCACATCCTACAAGGTCCAGTGCAACCAGCTACACAACATCCAGAGATGTTTCCCATCTGGTTGGGGCTTCAGGATAGAGCACCAAAAAACCCCCAAACCAGTCAAGCCATCTGGTTTTCTCCAGATGCCCGGCAGCATTTGTGCGTTCTTTGAGCACCATCTCCTGGCACAGGGTCTCTGAGCCAGTGACACTCCTGGGGACGTGAAGAACCCCAGAACAGCCGCTCCCACACGAAGCGTAGGGCTCCAGGCCAGCGCAGTGCGCAGCGCTCACAGCCTCCCACCAAACCCCACCGCAGGGATATCGGCGCACGCTGCTGTGAGAGCCGAGCTGAGGAGGTTTCCCGTCCCTGGTGAGGCTGAGCTGAGGAGGTTTCCCATCCCTGGTGAAGCTGAGCTGAGGTTTCCCATCCCTGGTGTGGCTGAGCTGAGGAGGTTTCCTGTCCCCGGCGAGGCCGAGCTGAGGTTTCCCGTCCCTGGTGAAGCTGAGCTGAGATTTCCCATCCCCGGTGAAGCTGAGCTGAGATTTCCCATCCCTGGTGTGGCTGAGCTGAGGAGGTTTCCCATCCCTGGTGAAGCTGAGCTGAGATTTCCCATCCCTGGTGTGGCTGAGCTGAGGACACAGCTCAGTTTCGGGTCCCCGGCGAGGCCGAGCTGAGGAGGTTTCCCATCCCTGGTGTGGCCGAGCTGAGGAGGTTTCCCGTCCCTGGCGAGGCCGAGCTGAGGAGGTTTCCCGTCCCTGGCAAGGCCGAGCTGAGGAGGTTTCCCGTCCCTGGCAAGGCCGAGCTGAGGAGGTTTCCCATCCCTGGTGTGGCCGAGCTGAGGAGGTTTCCCGTCCCTGGCAAGGCCGAGCTGAGGAGGTTTCCCATCCCTGGCGAGGCCGAGCTGAGGAGGTTTCCCGTCCCTGGCGAGGCCTGGCGCTGATGGCTGTCCCCTCCCGCAGGCAGCGGTGCCCCACGATGCTGCAGTGCAAACACGCGCAGGAGTTCAGCTTCGGGCCCCGCGCTCTGAAGGACGCGCTCATCTCCACCGACCCCGCGCTGCAGGAGCTCTACGCCAAGGCCTTCTCCAGGGCGGAGAAGCTGTTCCTGTCCGAGGCCTACAACCCCCAGCGCACGCTGTTCTGCACGCTGCTCATCCGCACGGCCTTCGACTGGCTGCTCAGCCACCCCGATGCCCCCGAGGACTTTGAGACCTTCTACCACGCCATGCTGAGGAGGAAGCAGAACTTCTGTCGAAAGCACATTTACCTGCAGCCCATAGGTAATGGGGGGATCTTCACTGGGCTGTCTGGGGAGAGACAGGAGGGCGGTGGGTGTTGTGGAGCGCTGCTGACGCCCTCCTCTAAGGACTGAGCTGCAAATGCAATGGCCACAGCAAAGACAAGTGTAACAGGCAAGGCTCTGACATGCCCCCAGCCCAGAGTCACAAGCCATGCTGGTAGGCCTGCCATACAAATGGTATATGTGCCCCTGGGTGAGGCTTGCTGTGAATTTATGAATATATGTATATCAAAGTATGAAACAATGCTGGAAAAACCAGCATTTCTGGAGGTCTGTCTCTGATGGTTCA
The DNA here is from genome assembly GCF_971803275.1 of Cyanistes caeruleus. Taxonomy (NCBI): domain Eukaryota; kingdom Metazoa; phylum Chordata; class Aves; order Passeriformes; family Paridae; genus Cyanistes; species Cyanistes caeruleus. Next base: position 12,605,495 of record NC_141717.1, read on the forward strand.
TTAAACACAGCCACCCATTCCCACGTTAATCATTCTGCACAACTTAAACAGGAGACAACCTTCCAGCACATCTGCTCTGCTAATGAGAGCATACTAATGCCTTGAGCAACTTCTCAGAAAGAGCTCCCTCTTCTCCTCTATATCCAAAACCATCCAGAGGTGTCCACCACACCCCAAAGTAAGCAATGAACTCAGAATGAACCAGCCTGCCCCCGTCCCAGCTGCTGTGGCCAGTGCCATGAAACCCCTTCAGACCTAATGTTCACCCTGGCTTTTAGGGGCTGGTAACAGAGTTTCTCTCCTCAGATTTAATTGAAGGGCCTGCTGGGCTCTCCCTGCTGGATTCCCTCCAGAGCTGCGTGGAGTCTTTTTTCCTGGGTCTGCGTGTGAAGTGCCTTCCCTCCATCCCAGTCTCTTCCATCCACTGCTGCTTCCGCCACAGCCGGGACTCGGACAGGGTGCAGCTCCACGCAGGTGAGGAAGGAGCTGGCAGTGGGGAGCCCACAGACGCCAGCCTGGCACACGGGCACGAGTTCTCTCTTAGGAAATGCCTGACACAGCCCTTCATTGCCTGAGGTGGGAGGGGATGAGGAAGGGAGTGAAAAGGGAGAAATCCTGTTCCCATGGAAAGCCCAGAGCTTTGAGGCTGGAAACAGGAATAAAAAACAAAGTGACTTTCATCATATTTTCCTCTGCTGTTTGTATTTTTCAGTGCTATTATTTTAGGTCCAGCTCTGCAAAGCGATCGGATCAGCTCTGCGGGAAGGCTCTGTTGATTTGGTGCAATCATGGTCTCCCATCCCCTCTCCAGAGCCAAAGTAAATTATTGGCCTGGGTGGTGTAGGAGGGGAACTCACAGGCCCTTCATGATAGGAAATTTGGGTTCAAGTGTCAGTTCCCCAGGGGACAGGGTTTGCAGGCTGCCAAGCTTACACTGCACAAACATCCACCTGGAATGAGATGTTTGCAGGTTCCATGGGCAGCACATGCTCAGCACAGACCCAGCACTGCAGCCCTGGGGCTATTCCAGGTCAGTTCTGAAATGCCTGTAGGGAAATTCTGCTCCCAGGTGCTCATTTCATGGGTTAGTACTGAATTCACCAGCATCTCTGCTTGGGTTTAACTCTGTGCTCAGCACCACTTCTGAAATCAAGTCTCTGATGTGAGGGGTGGCCTACACAGCCATGGTTCTCCACCTGAGATGATGAATCCAGCAGCTTTGCCTGCCTGTGGGCTTGGATTACATCCTCCTCCCCATCAGCAGCAGAAATTCTGGCTTCTATGCCCTCCAGGGTTTCTTCATTTAAATGAACACCTCTCTTGTATTTGTCCAGATGGGATCCTGAATTTCCTGAAGAACAACAAGCCCATGGATGCACTGTGTGTCCTTGGACTTACCCTGCTGGACCTTTACCCATGTGAGACCTGGAGCTTCACATTCAGCAAATTCCTGCCAGGACAAGGTGGGATTGGAGTCCCATGGTGATCTAGCACAGTGTGTGAATGAGGAACTCCTGTACCAAAAAGCCCTTCCCTGTGAGACTGGAATGGGCAAATCTTACCCTTAACACATTATTCCCTGATAAAAGGAACTAGATTTTCCCAGTGTGAAATCAGGGGGATCAGGGCTCCTGATCCAGACAGAGGTAACTGAGGTGATACAAACCTTTTGGGGAGTGGGTCTCATCACAGCTTGTGTGCTCAGCTGGACTGTGCTCCCACAGCTGTGTTTTCATGCTGCCTAAGGTGAGAGACACTTGTCAAAGAGCAGATGCCTGACTTGTACTCCTCTCTCTTCACAGAAGTGGGAGTCTGCAGCTTTGCCAGGTTTTCTGGGGATTTCCCCCAGGCTGGTTGTAGCAGTTTGAACCCACCCACGCAGAAGGAAGAGCTGTGTGAAGTCAGCAAGGAGGGCAGAGACCGGACCTTGCAGTTCAGCGCCCAGGAGATGGTCGAGTGCTGTAAGGTAGGACCAGCAACCTCCTGCACCCTGTGCTTCTTCCTGTGTAGGGCTAAATGTTTCAGGCCAGGGCATAATCCATAATGCCTCAGCCCAGTGAAGCAGCCATGGGACTGCTCCCAGAAGCACAGGCAATCACAGCCACATCCACACTGAATTCAGATATAAAGAGCTTGCATTTTACTGCACTGCATGGACAACTCCTAGTCCCTTCACCATGCAAGCAAATGACATCAGTTATGGGGAGGCTACAGGACTTGCCTCAGAATCACAGAATGGTTTGGGTTGGAAGGGACTTTAAGGGCCATCTTGTCCAAGACCCCTTGCACTAAAGCAGGTGATGTCATAGAGCAGCACTGAAACAACCCCTCCCAGGCTCGTGCTTGGGTAATGCTGAGCATTTTTCTTGTCAGGTACAGCAGGGCTGATACAGTATTTGGAGGTTAATCAGAATATCTGCTGGAGCTGTGTGTAACTAATGGATGGCTGTGAAGGGTGAGGGTCCCCCTCAGACACTGGTATGTGTAAAGGGGAGGGCTCCCTGTGCCAGACCTGTTATGTGGATGGATGAGAACAATACCTCAGCCAAGTTTGCACATCTATTGATATGCAGATGCCCTTAAACCTCACCTCCAACGCATGCTCTTCAGGAGTGCTGTCCTCCCTCATCCCAACATCTGCCATACTCCAGCTGTGCTTCCAGTGCTCCTCCCAAAGCTGGCCCACACAGAGCAGTCACACCAACACCTTCAAAGCCATTTCCCTTTGCTCCCCTGGAATTTGCTCAGGATTTTCTAGTTTGAGGTCTCTTCCAGTAATAATTTCAAATGATATTAAGTGTCAATGGGAGGAGGAGAGGAATCCTCCATCCTCAGCCTTTCCACAGTTGCCAATTCCCAAGGCAGTCATGCTTGGCCAGCTGACTCCAGCTCAGTTTTTTGCTTTGGCACAAATGCTAATGGAGTCTGTTCTGGAAGGATCCATATCTGTTATTGCCAACAGCTTCTTGCACATTTCTCACACAGGCTGCGATGCTCTTTTCAGGCCCCAGTGGGACTGCTTTTCCTCCTTAAAAAAACCCCTAAAACAACAAAAAAACCTCCAAACACCACATTGTCCTTGGGGAAGAGCAGCAGCAGCACTGTCCCACAGCTCTAAACACGCTGCCTACAGGGCTTCCCACATCTGCCTCACCCACACCCACCCCTCCTTCTCCACAACACAAACACGGAGCTGGGAAGGGGCAGGTTCTCTGATCACCATGGAAAAGCCTAGGCTGGAGGAGTGCCATTGCTGAGCAAGAGGTTGGTCAGACTACCAGGGAGCAGGGAAGGTGGAACAGCAGAGGAAGAAGAGGAGGCAGCAGAAACAGGAATGACCACACAGTGCTGTGATCTTTGCTTCCCTAAAGGTGACCTGTCACGAGATCTGCCACCTGATGGGGCTGGGGACGTGCCGCTGGCTGCAGTGCATCATGCAGGGCGCCCTGAGCCTGGACGAGGCCCTGCTGCGGCCCCTGGAGCCCTGCCCCATCTGCCTGAGGAAGCTGCAGCACGTCGTGGGCTTCAAACTCATCGAGCGCTACAGGGTGAGCCCCAAGCCCCCCGTCCCTCCTGGAGCAGGGGCAGGGCAGGGACAGGGTGGCCCAGCCCAAAGCCCAGCACTGAAGGTGCTGCAGCAGCGTGGTGAAGGCAGGAGATCTCAGGAGATCAGTGCCAGGTGCTGAGGCAGCAGCTCACACCCCGACACAGGGGTGTTCTACACAGGCTCTGACCAGCAAAGTGCTTGGCACAAGCTCCAGGGATTTGGCTCTTCCCAGAGGACACTGCCACAGCCCAACCACACATTTCTAATCTCAAAAACAAGGTGGGGAGGGCAGGCAGATAGCAAGCAGGAACAGCAGGGAGTGCAGGGATTCCCACAGCTACGCCCTTTCCTGTGCCACCCTCGAGTTTTGCATCTCTGGGGCTGCTGGAAACAGGGAGGAAATATTATGTGTGTACTTTGCTGGAGCTCCTCTGTTTAAATTTATGAGAAAGGAGCCAAAATTATTACCCCAAATACATGGAGGGTCCCAGATGAGGTCCCAGCATCTTTTGTCTCTTCTCTCCCATCCATACCACTGCTAACACCACATTTAGACAGATCAGCAACAGTGCAAGAGCACCCTTAGCTCTTGAAGGGGTTTTCTACCTCTGCTGTCTAAAAAGCAGGATTCAGTAGCCAAATGTTTGGTGCAAGTGTCCCTGTTCTCACCCAGCACCCATCTTCTCCCGGGTTGTAATTCCTGTCTGACACACATCATGTTCAGAGGCAGGATTTTCCATGGCTGCCTATTTTAAAGTCTGTGGGTTGTATTTGTAACAAGATACGAGCAGAATGAGAAAGGAGATGCCTCTAGTTTCCTTCAGCGTGGAATCAGATGCACAGAAGCATGGCAAAGAGTGTGGGGAAACACATATTTTTTGTGGTTTTCTTACCTGTGGTGCTGCCAGACCCTTCTCTGGCTCTGTGGCTGTTTGGTCCCTAGTTCTGTCTGAGAGGTGCCTAAATTGCTCAGACCACCAGAAGAATAAATTCTGCTATATTTAAACACCCATGCTGTCAGCATCCAGCCAATGCTTTCTGGAAGAGAACTGCCACCTGCATTAATCTTTTCTAGAAATATTTTTGCCTTTACACCTGCAATAAATACTGTAATTGGCTCAGCATCCTCTGGTGACAGGGAATACAAACCTGAAGGGATGATGCACTTGCCAAATGTCACATCTGCTTCCTCAAGAAGGCAAAGCTCAACTAGATACAGTACAAGCTGCTGTAAGAGAGCTGTGATAATCTCTGTTAAGAGGCTTTGCCATACTGTTGAGAGGAGACATAAATGCCAGAGATGAATTAAATAGTTAAGGAACCTGACAGAAGAGAGCAGAAAACATTTCAAGACAATAACAGAGAGCAAAGTTAACTTGCCAAGCACGTTAAGTGTAAGTCTGAAGTCACATTTCCTCTTGGAAAACTATCACATATCCCCACCTGCCACAAAACAGCTTCAGACACTCATAATAACCACAGGAAATGCCAGAAGCGAGCTGTGCCTCAGCAGCAGCAGGTAACACTGCTCAGATCTGCAACTGAGACATGGTTTGGAGCAGAGGAGCACGTGGGGCAGGAAACCAGTCCTTATGCAGCAGAAAGAGCTCCTCAACTTATTTATCTGAGTTGCACTCAGAACCACACTCCATTTTTCATTCCAGCTGCTTATTCCAGCATGAGTCATTTTGAAAACTGAAAGCAAGTTAATTGTCCTGGTGTTTCCCCACCACAATCAACATTTCCACATTTCCACCTGCTGCTTGTGCGGCATCCCAGGCTGTCCTCATGCGGCTGGATGAGTTTGCTGTGGCCACACACACAGACAGCAGGTCTTAGTGACATCATTGGGGTGGACATCCACTTCAGCTGCTCTTGCCTGCAGGTAAACAAAACCCACACAGAGCTCATCCCTTCCTGGTTAAACAGGAGAACTTCAGAGGCTGCAGCCCTCCAAACCCACCCAAAGTTCAAATGAATAAGCCACCCAAAGGATGAGAGAGACTGACGGGATTCTGGGAATTCAGGTAGCGATCCTGAGTCAATCATTCCTTTTTTTGGCCTTGAATAGCCCAAATGTACCATTGGAAAATCCACATCTCCACAGCCTTTTTTCTTCTTGGGAATTGGGCTATTGCAATTGGGATTCCTTTCTAGATTCACTATTCTTGGGAATTTAGAGCCATTACAAAATCATGGGCTGCTTGCAGCTTTCCAGTAGCTTTGCTGTCCCCTTCACTAGCCCAGCTCCCACTGCAGCTTCTGGCACTGCCTTTGTTGGATAAAGCCAGAGGGAGGGAAGGGCTGCTGGAGCTGGGAGGAGGCAGGAGAAAAGTTGTCCCTTTACAATTTTTCTTGCCCCAGAGAGAGGGGGCAGGGTGGATAAGCTAAGCTGAAAGAGTCCATTTTATTCCTGTACAAAATTCTTCCCCGAGGCTCCATGCTCAGACTGAAATGAGAAGCAGGGCCGATTTCTCCCACCCACTCAATTTGAGCTCTTTATCCTTTCTGTCACTTGCCTGAAGAGAGAGCAATAGAGGAGGGAAGGGGGAGGAAGCAGCAGGGGGCTGTGAGAGAAGGGAGCTCCACAAGGCTGGGAATCTCCTGCCTGCTCCCCCTGAGCTGAGCAGGGATGGATGCAGCTCTGTGGCTGGCACACCACGGGGACAGCCAGGCTAATCCTGGCACTGCCGAGCAACTGGCGGCTTTGCAAATGGATCACTGGGAGCTACAGAAAGTAAAGGTGGATAAATAGGCCACAGGAGTGTGAAAAACTGAAAAACATGCACAAAAAACTCCCAACACTGGAAACAAGGCAGACAAGATCACCTTTTACCCAACGATGACTGGAGTACTGTGGTTCATTCCCTAAAGCATAAGGAACAAATGTGCCAGGAGCAACCTGTTATATGCCTCATTGTGGCATTTAATATTTAAAAAGGAAATTGTCTCAGACATTTTCCTTTCATTAATTTTTTCCTAGAGCCAGCCTTCCCACTTGTTCATTTCAGCTTGGGAGGGGAAGAGCTATTCTTGGGAATAAAACACACATTACCACAGGCGTTAACAACATGATGAAACACAATTCTTCACCACTATCTCAGGAGTTTTTGTAATGACAGTTTGCTCTGGAGAGACACTGGTTTGTCTCTCCTGGAACCACATTCACCAGCAGGGAGTGATCTGGTGCAGTTTTCTCCTACCATCTTCAGTAACAGGGCAGATAAAGTCCACATCTCACTGGAGGCAGCTCTGCTACAGTCCAAGAAAATGGGATAAGAGAAAGCTCCTGCTTTGTAGGGTCACCAGGAGTTGTCTGAACCCATGGTCTGGCAGAGAGGACCATGGCAGCTACAGCAGAGCCACCAAAGATAAATAGGTTTACCTGGCAAACACTGGGGAAGGTGTAACTGGTTTCTCTTATCCTCCACAATGAAACCTTTCCCCTCTCACCACAGAAGCTTTATGCTTGGACACAGACCGTGCTGTCCACGTGGCCAAGGCAGGAGTCAGCAGAGCTGTCTGCCTCAGAGGACATCCCCCCGTTCAGCTCTGACTCTGGGATGTGCTGTGAGAACGACTCCGAGGCCGTGACCTCCCTGTCGGAGCCGCTGACCCCCGACACCTGCAGCCAGGGCCTGTCCATCGGGCCGGAGCTGGAGCAGGACGAGCAGCCGGGCTCAGTGCTGGAGGCACAGAGCCAGCCCCGGCTCCCTGGCCACACCAAGGCCACGGACACCATCAAGGATTACGAGCTGTGGCTGGAGATGTGCATTGCTGCCCTGGAGAGGAACGTCTCTGAGGAGGAACTGGCTCAAGTGGACAAGACCGTGGATGCCCTGGCGAAGTGGGAAATGTTTACAGGCCAGCTGCCTGCTATGAGGAAGGACCTGCCCTTTGCTAGGGACAGCACCGGGCTACGCAAAGTTCTCGGGGACAAATTTTCTTCCTTGCGGAGGAAGCTGAGTTCCAGAAAACTGTCCAAGGGGGAGTCATCCCCTCAGCGCTGGCGGTGGGAGGACAATTAGGCTCGGGCTGCCTTGGGCCAGCTTTGTTCACACCACTGCCCGGCTTCCAGCCTTCCTCACCCCAAGCTGTTGCTGTCTCAGAGAAACAGCAGCTCCCCCCAGGAATAAAAGGTGTTTTGTTTTCTGACATTGCTAACACAGTTTTGATGTGATTAGTTCTCTAAGGGTTTTTTCCTTGCTGGTCTAAATGACGCCACCACTCCACACCCACCTCAAGTCCCACGTAGCTGCTTTTATTTTCTTGGTCTGAAGTTGGCCAGGAAGAGGTCAGGCAGGTCCCCACTAAAGACTGAACATGCTCACACAGGAGCTTGGGCCATCTGAACAAACATGCAAATTAAACCAGGGCAGCTCCCCCACACAAAGAGCCCTTCTCTGCTTAGCACCTCAGTCCCCAGCACAGATGAGATTCTCCCTCTCCTCTCCCCCTCACAAACACTCAGAGTGCTCCATTTGCTGTCCCAGCAGCTGGAGGTTGTGCTGAGCACAGGAACACAATCCAGGCTGATGGAGTCTCATTATGAACTGGGGAGAGATGGAGGAGATGGGCACAAAGTAAAACAGAAAGACCCCTGGCAGCTCTGCTGCCCCAAAGAGCAGTGTTAGTCTGCTGATTGTCTCCTGGCAGACTCTCAAGAGGATCTCCAGAGCTGCCTCAGTTCAAACAAAGCCAGGCTTGGAGTACGAGCTGGAACTACTCACATCCTCTGCAGACTGGCACAGGAGAGGAAACTCTTTGGAAACATTCACAGACTCATTGATTATTAATGTAAAAAGGGGAACCACACATGCATTTCTCTTTTTGCCTTGGAAAGTTTCGACCCTGGCCCTTCCCTGCTCCATAAGGCACCCACTGAGAGGGAGCTGTGCTGGCACCCCGAGCAGCAGAGCCTCCCTTCCCATGGCCAGGGCACGCTGTTCCTCTCTGCTCCTCCTGGCTATTTATAGCCAGAGCTCAAGAGGCCGATGGGTTCTTTGCTCCTGCCAGGAAAGGCTGACCCCTCTCCATCCCCTGCTCCCTGAGCACTGATAATGCTCCCACAGCTCATGGCAACGTGGCCGAGCTCCAGATTTCTCCTGCCTAAAAATACCAGCAGGTAGGATCAGATTCAGGGCAGCTGGGAGAAGGGAGAGGATGTTTCCCTGGAGGAGGCAGCAGCTTTGGCTTTCCGGAGCACTTGCCCTGTGCGCTTTGAGGTCTCCCCCCTGCTCCATCCTGGAGTGGGAATAACGGGAAGACACTGGAAAAACGCCGGAGATTTACACACGCAGGTGAGTAGCAAAGACGGCCTCGCAGTAAATTCAGCTGGATTCTGGAAACACAAGCATTTCACATCCGCATGATTCATACCGGGAGAGAAAGGGAGTTTGGCTGCGGGACTGATGACGGCAATTCCTGGAAACATTTTTCCAGGCTGCAGCAGAGCCGCTGCTGCCGCCCTCTCCTGGCAGCCACAAAGGTGACGGCTCCGCATCCAAGACATTCTTCCCAGCAGCAGAAACTTCCCAAACCCTCCTTGAATTACAAATCTGAGTTCTGCCCCCGAACTCGCTCAGTTGTTGTCTGAACACACTATTTTAAGCGAGAGATTACTCTCTGTTCAGCCCTGTTTGCTCTTCCTTGGTCCCGTACTGAGTTATTAGGCTGAACTTTAGAAACTTTCCAGAAAGAGGCTCAGGATGATGATCCTGCCTAAGGGAACAGGCAGCTTTCTGTCATAGATTTCCAAAGACAACAGAGGAGTGGGGTGGCACAGAAGGGCTGTGCATCTCCACAGATGGGAGACTCCTTGTGACACTTGGCTTAGCTTAGAGCTGCTGTGAGAGCAGGAATTTCTGCTGAAGAGCTCTTGGGACTGCAAACGGGTATTTCTGACACCATCACTGCCAGCACCACCACTTTACCTGCTCAGCTTGTCCACAAGTGCTCCAGGTAAGACAAATCGGATGGTAACTCAGAGCTTCACCTGGGCAGCTCAGCAGTGCCCACAGGTAAGAGGCAGCAAGTGGCTGAAAACACTTGGAAGTCCTTTAGCAGCTGGAGGAGAGGGTCCCCGCAATATTCCACTGCAGGGTTTGGTGAAGACATTCCTGTGGAGGGGCTGCTCTTCACACCAGCAAAGGTTTCCAGTGCTGCAGCAGCACGTTTAGCACAGGGTCTGTGAGCAGCACCTGGCCCCAGCTTACACAGCCCACGCCAGTGAAGGGACTGGAGGCAGCCTGGGTCACAGAGGAACTAAAGCACTGGCCACAGCTTACACTGAAAATGAAGGTTATAACCAGAACTAAAGCACAAAGGTTCCTACTCCTCTGTGCATGTACCAGAGTTGCAGGGGGGCAGAAAACAGCTGACACTGGAATAAGTAGTAGGCCAAAGTGAAGGTAAGCCCTTAAATAAGATTTCCTGCATTTTAAGCAGCAGGTTCCCAGGGAGATCTTTCTGCTTGGAAAGGTGTGGGAACATAACTTGCAGCTAATAAGCTTCTGAGTAAGCTGTGAAACAGAAATACAGATGAGATAATTAGGAGTCACTTTAGAAGGCCAAGCTGTGGATCAACCATCAGCAAGAAAGAGTAGGGTGCTCTATATATAAATCCAACATGCAGAAGCCACTGTTAGTTTCCATGTAACAACCCCCAAAGCACAACACAGATCTGTGTTAGACTGCTCTGGCTGACAGCATCTCCCAAACCACACCATCCTGTGGCTACCTGCAGCACCCTGCACCACCAGAGCAGCTCAGACACATCCTTTCTGCTCCAAGCTCAAGGATACTTGTTTTGAAGCAACTTCTAAAGTCTAATCCTAAACATAGTAAAAAACAGTCTCTAAATAGCTTTACGAGCTCATAAAGACAAATATCTTCTCCCAAGAATAAGCAGGCAGAACATTCCACTCCTGCTTTGAAAATAAGGTCTTGCTGTAGGCTGAAGGGAGAGGGGAAACAAAGCAACTGTCCAGAAGAAAAAAACCAAAACAACAAAAAATTCCATGCTAGTTAGAGGTGAACTTGCCTACAGTAGCTTGCAAGGGTGGGAGAGGAAAAAGCAGCACCTTCCACAGACATTTCATTAGCATGATCCAACACTTTGTGATTTAACAGTGGCTGTGACTGCCCCTCTCCCTTAAAAATGGTACTTCTTACTGAAGCCTGCTTCTGCTGTACAAAATTGTGGCTTTAAGGGAAAGCTGCTTTTGGTAAAAATCCCTGTACACTCGTCCTAATTAACTCTTCCTGCCTTAACACCACGTAGTTTCCCAAGATGCCAGTCAGTCCTGGGAAGAGTGGCAAGAAATTTGGGATTAGTAGCTGAGTAAACTTCCTCCCAGGTCTGTAAGGATAATGAGATACCAGGCTGGAGCTAGAAACCACAAGGACTTATTTAATTTCTGTCCTCAAAGAGTTCTAACAAATACTTTAATATTACTATAACCACCCCAAACCTTACACCTTGTACACTTGAGCAAAAATACAAGCTATACTTTGCATTTTAGAGCAGCCTCTCCCTGGGGAAACAGACATGTTCTCCTTTTTATCTTCAGTGTTGGATTACTGAAATTGCAGAAGAGATATTCTGGTTCTGAAAAGGGAGTTGTGCTGCTCCTGGGAAGGTAATTCCAAGCTAATATGTGGAGTTTAGGCTCTCCCTGGGGCACAAGCACTCACTGGCACTGAACAGACAAACCCACCTGCAGAACCAACTGCTGCAGCTCTGCTCTTACAGAGCAACATCTGCACAGCTGAGTTAGGAAAGGGGCATCTCACAGGAACACCCAGGCCCCAAAAGGGCCCCTTTGCTCCACAGAGCTCACCAAAGAGATCCCCTGGAGCTGCTGCTGAGAGCTTTCCAGGTTAGAGTGATCACACCTGGGCACCTCTACTAGAGCATACTGCATGTGCAACTGCTGCTCAGCAGAGATGCTGAACACTGGCAGCACATCTCACCTGAAAGTGCCCAGCAGCTCCAGGCACAGTCAGCCATTCCCAAAGACTTGGTGCAGCTGAAGTGCTGCATTTCCAACTGTTATAGAAAGGACCAAAAATGCTCCATGAAATGTTTCAAGTTGTGCACTGCCAGTGGAATTGACTTGGCACTGATAGTTTATACAAGAAACAATCAAGACTTGCCACAAAAATCTGCCAGATGTGACCTTTTGAAGTGAGGGAATGTGAGGAAAGGTTAACAGCATTCCCAAGGACTGGAGCCCGAGTTCTGGCAGCACAGGTTGTGCTGTGTGACAGGGACACTGGTGACCCTGCAAAGGTTGTGCTGTGTGACAGGGACACCAGTGACCCTGCAAAGGTTGTGCTGTGTGACAGGGACACCAGTGACCCTGCAAAGGTTGTGCTGTGTGACAGGGACACCAGTGACCCTGCAAAGGTTGTGCTGTGCTCCCCAGACAGGGGCCTGGCCCCAGGAAAGCAGCAGGCACAGTCCCCATGGCTATTTATTATCAGATCCTACACAGAGCTGAGGAATCTCCAACAGGTGCTCCTATCTCAACAGGCCCAATCATCTTCTCTTGCTGAGCTCAGAATACACAAGCAAAATCCAGCTGTGCCTCCCCTCCCACTTCCAATCAGTGCTAATGCCCCAGCCAGCCCTGGGAATGCCACAGATGAACGAGTTCCAAGTTTCACACAGGTTAATGTGTCACCAGCCTGAGCTCCTGGACACACCAGGAAGAACGATTCAACCAGGACTGGAGGAGTGGGAGATACCAAGAGGTTACAGACTGAGATGTCATGGCATGACAGCTGCACTTCCATACAGTCCATGCTGCTGTTTGTCCAAAAAGCAACTCTCTCACAGAAAAAAATTTAATAAAGAAAAAATGTCACTTTGGACACTCGCTGAAAGATGAAACCCATAAAGAACAGTATAACAAGTCAAGTTTTAATAGATTTATAAAATTCATATATACAAAACAGTAAACTAAGTCACCAAAGCTATAAAATACACTTTTTACACATCACAATATAATTTTATCTAGTACACAGTTTTCATAAGTTGAAACTATTACAGCAAGTAGCTGCTTCTATCACGGATGCTGTTTTGGTGCTAGAAAGACACTTATGTGAGCAGTCTGGGACTGTGCTTTTACTTTATGCATTTTCCACCTTTTAGTTTGTCACTGTTCTTAAAGTACTTTCCTGTGAATTGTTAAGAAAATTAAGGCTAAACTCAGGGCTTTTTTGCCCAGTGTAGTGAACTGGTTTAAAAAAAGACTGATATTGCATAGTATGTGTGTTAATGCATAGGCACCAGAGAGCAAGTACATTGCAGAATAAAAGATAACATCACTTGGCTTCCTAAGCTGTGTGGTCGTGTCACAAATAATCTGGTGTTTTGTTAGTTTGCTTTTGTATATTTTGATTCCACAAACAAAGCAACTCCTCACTATAGAGAGGAACACCAGCACTGTTGTTCAGTGGAGTCTCCAGAAATATTTTTTAATGTGTATCATCAATTCAAGCCCATTCCACATTCCAGACAACACAACCTGGAGGAACACTCCCTATCCTACAGAGGGTTAATGGCTTCAATGCAAAAGGGACTCTGAACACACATTTCCAAACCTAAGTCCACCAACCACCTTCCCAAGTCTCGTGAGCTCCCAACAGATCCTTTCTCCTCCACATCCCCCTGCTCCCTTTTCTCCTTTGTGCCCAACCACCCGCACAAGAGATCGAGGGGAAGTCACAACAGAGAAGTTGTGCTACTCAAAACCTGCCACTTCCCTCAAAAGATGCTCTCTCAGGTCCTACTTATTAAAAAATGTTGCTCTCCATCAGTTGTAATTTTTATTCAAAGAATGGAAACAGCCTCTTACCTTCTCATGCTCTGGTATCTTGAAGAAAGTTTAAGCAGCTGTCAGAAAGGAGTAGGATGCACTGTCTAGCCAGAGGTCTGCATAATGTATTTTATCAAAATTGAGCTTTAGCACCCAGTGAACAGATGAAGAGAGAGATTTACAACGGCAGGGCCAGCCTTGCTGGCCTGATGCTCTTTATTCACAGCCAATGGCTCTCTGGAGTCACTCAAAGCTTTTGGGTCAGTGCAGATGGCATTTCACTTCAATACAGTCCTCAAGCACCATCAGCTTTTGGGATCTGTTTAGAAACTAGCTCCCCTCTCCTGCTCCCCTCCAACATACTTTGGCTTTTTTTTTACCAGAATGCCCACCTTGGAAGTCAGTGCTGCTCTTTTTTTTCCCCCCCCCTCTAATTCCACACCAGACAGAAGATATGACCTTCAGTCACAGGCCAAGAGCTGGGCTGGGACAGCTCCTCAAGCTAGGCACAGAACCACCAGCACTGACAATCTAGAACCTCCACACTCCCCACCCGGTAAGAACACAAGCATATCAACACACAGACAAACTTCAACACCGCTTTCCAAATGCCATTAGAAAGATAAAAACGCCAAGGATCGAGCTGAACTGCCCAACCACCAAGATCAAAGAGGCAGCATCACCTGGCTAGCAGAGAGGCAGTTTCAGCTCCACATCTCCTGGCTTTACTCATTTCCATCTATGTAAGAAAAGATTAGTGTTAAAACAAAGAAGTGCCCACGTCACAGCACAAAGCAGAGATCACCCCAGCTAATTACAAAACAGGTATTATTAAAAAGCACTAGGTCTTGCCTTACCAATTATTCCTCACTAGGCTAGACAGTCCTCACCTACAACTGTGTGGAGTCAGCATTAACTCAGGCCAAGTCTGGCCCAGACCACGCCAGTCCTGATCCATAATGGATGCTCCCTAAAAAACTGTTAAAAGCTCATTTACAAAAGCAGGCACAGATGTTTTATAGTTGCTACTGAAACACCCCACCCACCACTTTGTGTTACAGATTACAGAGTATGAGGTAAAGAGTTGGCAGCATTAAACCCCTGACTACACCACGTGATTTTATACTAGAAAGAGAACACAGAGAAGAGGGTACTGCTAAACTTACAGTTCTCATCATGAGATCAGTGTTTGGTTTACATGACAAACTGCACTGTGTGGAGGTGTTGTTGCATATCATGTCTCTCAAGCTGGCACACATCAAATCATCCATCAATCCAGCAGGTACTCCTGAAAATTTGATGACAGAAGCCAAGCTAAGTCAGGTGTCAAAACTCACTGCTTGAAAATCAGAGGGGCCTTTTAGAGAAATCCTCTAGGTCCATGCACAGAAGGATATTTTCCCCCAGAAATAAGGAAGTACACACATAGAAAAGACTCCAAAACATAAGTTAATATAAGTTAAAACATAGTTAATACAAAGACAGCCATCTAAAGGCAGCAAAGGACCTGTTTTTTACAACACTGTTCTGTGGAAGGCAGCTGTCTGTCACTAAAGAAAGCTGTTGGTTTCTTCAGTGGTACCACATCTGTTCTTTTAACTGTTTTAATTCTACATTTCTCTGCAGATCACAGTAACCAGGATGGGTGAATTCCCAGAGGGAATGAGGCCATGGGGATGGGGGGGCAACACATGGACAGGATGGGACACACTCCAAATGCACCACTTTTCACACCAAATATCACTTTAGCTGTCCTAGGGGAATTACACATTTGTCTCCAGTGCCATGTACAAATGAGCTCCTCCTACTCCATTTCTCTATGGTTTATTTGCCATTAGTTTCTCTACTCTGCCTGCAGCTCAGCTTTACCTGCCTCAGAAGGTCTGGGAATGGTCATCTTCAGGAGCTTCATTCTTGTAACATGCCCAGTTCTAGGTTTTACACAGCAGCAATTAAAAAATTAAATATATTATCAAGTTAGTAAGTCAAATAATCTAGGCTGCCAAATTAAAAAAAGATCCATTCTCTGCATGAAACTGAAAACATCTTTGAGTTGTAAAACTGGGTGGCCAGTAATTTCAATTCCATAACCACCATTAGTTAATTTTCAACATTAAGAACTATTTCACTCCTTCCAAGTGACAAGTGCCTATTGAATATGTCACTTCCAGAAAACCACTCTTCCTTTCTAACTCCACCAAGTCACCCTGCAGTGCATCTAAGGATTGTTCAGAGCCTGACAGCACTGCAATCTGCAGGAGTGGTACTGGCACACTCTATTAGCTTAACACTTGTTTTGAGGACAACAAACACAAAGTAGTGCTGGATAAATGACTCCCATTTAGTTTTTCTACTTCAGCTCCAGAATTACGTAAGTCTCTGCCCCAAGCACAGGCTGCAAGAGTTTCCTCTCTTTGTCCTCAGCAGAGACAACCCCTCTGCAGCACTCTGTCACTGACCCCGGCTGTCAGAGGAGGGACAGCAAAAAGCTGCTTTTTTCCTTAAAAAAAAAAAAAGTACTCATTCAAGGTCTCCATCTGATGATCATCCTGCCTGTGACCCATTTCCTGACCAGCCAAATGAACAATAAGCCTATAAAACTAACAAAAAAAGATGTTCTCTCCAGCTGTGTTTACCTGCAAAGTTCTCCAGGATGTCACTTAAAATAAAGTTTTCTATTTGTTTCTGGTGAAAGGACTAAGCAACCAGCCAGGCCTGTCCCAAGATGGGTGAACAACCTCACCTACCTAAGGTCTGCTTTAATAATTCACTGATTTACCACAACATGATTTTCTGGCTTTATTATACTACTACTTACCTTGAAAAAAAACAAACCCAAGTCCCCTCAGTTGTGGCAAGAAGAGTTATTTTGCAGAGAAAACTGACACTTAAAAAAGTCCCCCACGTCCTTTTTACTCACAGACAGCTCCTCTGCACACTTGGGAAGTGCCTGACTTTTGCAAGGACAGTTTCCTGACCTGGGAACTCTCTGGAGAATACACCAGGGGTTCCTGGTGTGATCCATCACTATCCAAACCTGACAGAACTCAGAGCCCACAGAGCCAAACCACTGTTTTCCACCTGCAGCCCTAAACTCAGGCCTGTTTCATCAATTAAAACAAGAAAGGCAATAATAGGCCCAAGGTGGGCAAACTGGTTCCCTAAAACTGACTTAGTGTGCAAAACTGCCATATCATACAAAAAAAAAAGGAGCTTGAGAGCTCAGTGTGACATCTCTCATGCTGTTTTCTTTTCCAGGTGCAGATTTTAAGTTACTTATATTTTAAGTTGCATCATTAGCTCTGTTGAGGGTAAATCCGTAAGGTGACTAAGGATACAAAACCATGGATGAGTGTCAAGAGAAAAACAGAACAGGAAATTCCGCTCTATGGTTCCCAGGTAAAACTACAGTAGATTCAGCCACCAAACTGAGGTAATTCTTGAGAAAAAAATACAGTTGAAAGGGAATGTTGAACTAATTTGAGAAAACAAGCATAACATTAACTCATCTGGAAAATTCAGTGAAAGAATAAAGCTCACAGCAAACTATGAACTAAAGTCAAGTCAACCTAGAAGTCAGGTGAGCCCACAACTACCTCCTCTTTCCCAGTGTCTTGTGTGAAGTGAAAACCACTACCAAGAACTCAGAAAACATCTGAAAGCTTTGAAAGCAGCCTTAGTCTTCAGCCAAACAAATGGGCTCAGAGAAACCAACCTTATGTGATGAGTAAACTTGTTTGCATCACGCCGTGGTGAAATATTATCCTTTTCAAATGTAATAATCTTAAGGTTTTTCCCTCATCTGAATATTAGTCACATAACATTCTTCCCCTTCAAGGCTAAAAATTAATAAATATTTAAAAGACAGAGTTGGTCCTGGCAAAATAAGACTTGTTACAAGGATGCTAATTCCTGTTTAAGTTTGCTCAAATTTAAGTCAGATTTTCCCATCTGCGACTTCTCCGTTGCTTCTTACCTCGATTCTGTGCCCGTTACAGGCACTGAAAGAGCCACAGCTTTTCCACTCTGGAGCCTGCACAAAGAAAGCCAGGAGGCTGCTACATCAGGAAACTACACAAAAATACTGATATGAACATCTGCAAGCTTCAGAGGGGAAGAAAGATTCCAGATTTTATCCAAATTAACATGAAAGGACAACGGAACAGGACTTTTCTTTGACCACATTTCCCATGGGATTACCAGCTGAAGTAAAACTTTGCTTGTTTTGACATGCCATTACAGGCTCAAAGGGGATAAGAACTCCAGGGAATCTGCTGACTTTTTATGGGTACAAACAGCCCTTCAGGTTTTATTCTTGGATAAAAACTATGACAAAAATTGCACAGTAAACTATGTTTGAGTTACCTAAAGGATAGCACTACAATATCTTAGGTTTGTCCATTACCCCGCTGCAGTAGAAAAGAGTCAATGTCTGTACACAGAAAAGGCACCTGGCAGAGATTGAGAGCACAAGGAAACTTGGAGTTTACATCCAAATTACTCACAGCCTCTTGCCATTTTACACCCAAACCACTGCCCAAAAGGGGCTACTCCAAACTCGACTGTGCTCTGAGTTCCACGTGCAACACTATAGGCTAAAGATCCCATTAAGACACGGATTAAAGGCTAATTTTACAGCAAGGTCTTGCTGTCCAAATACATCAGTGCAGCTGGAAAGCTGGGATCTCCAGGGTGTTCAGTCTTCCTACAAGGTCAGCTGTTGGGAACTAATCAAGCAGCTGCTGTGCTACCAAAACCTTTGCTTAGAGTTTAGTCAGCTTCTAAACTTTTGAGTACAGATGAAGCCCTGTCACGAGAGATACTGAACCTTCACAAATGCTGCCCACTGTGGGTGTGAGGACAGTGCTGGCTGGCCATGGAGCACATCTCCTTCGAGCACCCACTGTGCAGGGATACGGCTGGGTGCGCCAGCACAGGCTGCTGCACCAAGGAAATCAGTTTTCCCATGACGTAACACCCTCCACGCATAGTGCAAAATAAACCCTTCTCCATATCAGCAAGGCCTTAAGTCCCCATCCCATTTACTCCAACATGAGTTTCCTTACACAGTTTTAGACTTCTGCCTCAGGAGACTCATGCAAAACCTTTAGACAAGAGCTGTGCATCCACCCTGGAAGGTGGATTCTAGACCTTCGGCAAAGCTGAACACGCGCAAGACCTGGTTATATTCCTAAGGGTTAAGAATGGAACTTCCATTAACATTCTCCAATACAGCTGCCAATCTCATCATGTTTAGATTAGTTTGATCGATTCAGCACCTCCAAACTACAAAAAAAAAAAGGCAGTTTGTAAAATTAGTGTCTCTGAAAAATGAGCGCATTCATTCGAAACGTGTCTTCCATCCATGGTTTGTCAGAGATTTCTGTTCTCGAAGAAGGCAGACTGTGGCTGTGTCATGCAGCGTTCCAAACTCGGTACAGAACCTACCACGGCCAGGTTTCAGTAGTGTTTTAGTCCAAATGATTCAGTAGCTAACATCAACATGACTCCTCCGGCCTATAGCTCCTCTGTTTGGACTGGCTAGTGTACAGCATTCCTGAGCCAAGGAATTTGCATGGGTCCTACGCCGCATGCAAGGGCCATAAAGAAAGGATAAAAACTTCGATCGAACCCTCCAGCGAAATTTCAACAGAGCAGGGGCTGCTCTCCTTCACTGCAGCATGATATCCTTGAGGTTCTCCTGCAGGATGGTGTCCTTGACAGCGTGGAACACGAAGCGGATGTTCTCTGTGTCGATGGCCGTGGTGAAGTGGTGGAAGAGGGGCTTGCTGCGGTTCCGCCTCTTCCTGTCGAAGCACTGCACCAGGTAACGCTGCACGTCCTCCAGCCGGTGAGGGTCGCCCTTGAAGTCCGAGAAATACTTCTTAATGCTGACAGTCTTTACCTTCTCCACGAGAAGATCCATCTTGTTGAGGAATAGGATAATGGAAACGTTAAAGAAAAGCTTGTTATTGACTATTGTCTCAAAGATATTCATGGACTCCACGAGTCTGTTTGTGCGCCTGTCTTCCATGAGGACCTGGTCATATTCACTGGAAGAGACCATGAACAAAATTGAAGTTATTCCATCAAAGCACTGGAACCATTTTTGACGCTGAGATCTCTGTCCCCCTACATCCACCATCTTGAAAGGAATTTTTTTAATGATGAAATCATGCTCTACTATCCCCTTCGTGGCTTTTCTGGCCAGCAAAATATCTTGTTTGCTGGGGAAATAGCTCTGCAAAAGAAAGGAAAGAAGTGTCAGAAAAAGTCCTTCAAAAATTCTGGCTAATGCCTGAATACTGAAGGTAAAATCACCAGGAGCTGGTGATTTATCAAATGAAGAATGAATACTCAACTTTAAAACACTGGCCTGTTGACTGTTTAGCTCAACACTTTGGTAAACAGCTACAGAAGATCCTGAGACATATGAGAGCAAAAATAAAGGACTAATTCACTCCTTCACACTTTCATCCTTCAGGCCTTTTTTTCAGGTTTAAGTGCAGTTTTTCATTAAGAAATTCTTAGCTACAGTGTTACTGCCACAATAAAGCAAATCAAATCATCACTGAAAGGTTTTTTTTTTTTTAAATCTAGCCTCTCCACAGTTCATTACTCTTGCAAGGACCATCTTGAAAGCTTTAGTGGAAATTCTTCTTCCAGGTTCCCACTCTATGACCAGCAAGTACAGCAACAGAGTCTACCACAAGCTGTGGCCCAATCTATCACTGTAGAAAAATTTGTTCTTCAGAACCTTATCACTGTTACAGTTTAGGAAAATCTTCTCCCTTCTTTCTCCTCCAAGTCTCCTGACAAATACTTTCATTACAGATTTTGAATCCTACAAGTGGTTTTTATTTTGCTAAGGTTTCATTCTGCTATACTAAGTAGCATCAGCCATCAGAACAACAGGAAAAGCAAATGAGATCCAGAGGCTGCACAGAAGAGCTGGTAAAATATGTGCACAAATACAATTTCCATTTGTTGTCTGTCAAAAAAGATTAAACAAATGCTAAGCTTCAGTTTCAGAAAGCTGGAGTTTACTGAGAAAGAACCCTGAAATTACTTAATGCATTATTATTTAATAAACCAACCAAAAAAACCCAACCAAACCCCATTAATCACAGCACACTCAGGCTTTCCTTGTCTCTTGTGGTTCAGAAGGAGAAGGTTTCTTACCAGCTGACCGATCCGATCCAGGTTATCCAGGAAGTATTTCACCGATTCACCCTGTGGAAAAGGAAAGACATGGGAACTGAGCTGCTTTCTAGGACAGCAAATCCAACAGAACCAAGGCCTTCTTCCCAACATGCACTGAGGTCTAACAGGGCAATATCACCAGGTCTGGACAAATCAAAGTTGAGAAGAGACTTGAACAAATGCTCAGGTGTATATCTAGTAAATCTCTACCATAAAAGAGAAGTGTTATTAGAGTCAGTTCTTTGACTGAAAGAATTTGGCTTTTTTCCCCTTGTAAGATAAGTGCAGTTAACTGACAGTGAGTGGGAGGAAAAAATGAAACACATTTATAAGAACCCACTGTATTTTATTTAAAATTCATAACAGTGAACAAAAGCATATCCTAGACTGGCTGGCATATCTTTAGAAAAGTGGAAGATTTAAGTACCCCACAATTTATGATGATTTAAGCTAGACTTGCTTGTCACAAACAAACAAAAAAAGGAACATTTTCAAGGACTTGCTCTTCTACAGATAGCTTCCCTTCTGGGCTCAAGACTTTTAATAATAGATTTGCTCATCTTGTACAATGTCCTTTAGTAGTTATATTAAGACAAAAATAGGAATGTTTACAGGGCAAGTTCATTCTTGCGTGAAAATTTACTCTTGTGTAAGAAGACTTGTTCTTTTATCAAACAAGCTCGTTTGTGTGTCCCACTCAAATCAAGGGCCCCTTTGCATTAAGTGGGGACAAGAAGCCCTGCACAACTTTTCAAGAAGTAACAAAACTGTTTCCACACAGATGCAGCCTACTCTGGAGTGAAACTGTCCTGCAAGAAGTCCTTACCAAGAAGTAATTCACTAAGTCTTCTTTATTGTTCAGGATGTGTCTTGCATCTGTAGCCATGTCATGAGAATGATAAAATGGACAATCCTGCTGCCTTTCAGTGATTTTAGGCAGGAAAACCCATTCTTTATCACAGAGCAGGGCTGTCAGCCATGATCAAATGACAGTAGGTGCCCTCATCGAGTCACCAGATCAGAAAGGAACTTTCTCCAAGCTCTACCCTGGACTCCAGCTGCAATATAAACTCTAAAACCACACATCCTCCTCTACACCATAGGCCTGAGACAGCAGAACAGAATTACTGCCCCCAGTACAACTCTAAACAGATGAATACAACAGTTCATTGTGAGGAATCAGACTGGAGATCAGAGGATTCAGTGTTGGACAAGTACACGCTCCCAGCACAAGGCACACACAAAAGGAGCTGGAGCTTATTATTTCCTAACATTTAAAACTGGAAGTGTTTTTTCATAAAGAAGAGAGAACACAGGGATTTGCAAAAGACTACCATGTATCAACAAAAGATTTGCAATGGATTGCTAGCAGAAAAAAAACCACTTATTTTTTGGGGGGGTGGGGTGGGGGAGAGGGAATGTTTCCAAAGAACAATTGCTCTAAGAGCTTCCTTACAATCATGAATTTTCATAAGGTGAAAGTAATTTCCTGTATTTTTTGGCACTCTGTGGATCAGAAGAGATATCACAGACTGCATGAATAAGAGAAAAGGGCTTCCTGTACAGCATTAGTCATGTTCAGGAGATGGGAGAGCCCAGAAAGAAAAGATCACTGAAGCTACAAAAAACCCCTTCTCTATCTGTTGTGCTCCATCCCACACAGTCCCTTCAGATGTGCAAAAATACTGCAAAAGGGCCATCTCTGACAGAAATTCTTTCAACTTTCTAGCTATTTGCTTTAAGAGTGTCTGCCTGTCCATCCAGCCTCCCACGCTGGAGCAGGGAACAGCCGTGTGCCTGTGAAATGCAGGGACACACAGGCAGGAAGGATCACCTGATTTACAGCTTCTGCCTCCCCTAATTCCCACCCCACACATCCATCACTCTGACATTCTGCACACTGATAGGGAGGCATGAAAATAAACTGATTAATGGAAAAAAATACATGTTCATTTCTGCAGTGATTTAGGGAAAACAGACTTCTCTAGATTCTTACCCAGCTCTTATTAATGTTGCAATTAAGCCCTGTAATTTGTATTTGTATAATAATTTTTAAGCAGCAATGGCAAAACACTGGGAGAGCTGGGTAACAGAATCAGGTGGCTGGAACAGGTGTGAGCACCATATGCATGGTCTGACAGATCTGAAAAAATCTGAATATGCTCTTCTAGCCCAGAATCCAAAGGCATCCAGCACTTAAGTCAAAATATCTGTTTCCAGCCAAAACAACAAATCCTCAACAAGCTCCAGAGGGTTTGAAGTTTGAAGTTTAAAAACCCTCAAAACATTAAAGCACACAAACACGAAGGGAGGAAAAACACCCATCAAAACCCTTCCAGAATAATAACCCCAAGCCCAGCACACACATTCAAACCCTCCTGCTTTAGAAATTCCCTGATAAATGATTCCTGTATTAAGTTCTGTGGAAGTGCAGACTCCAAAGGCTTCTGGAATAACCTTATTCTACATCTTAGTCAGATTTACAGCAAACTGGGATGTTCTGGGAAGCACATTCAGTTCCTCCAGCCAGCAGCACACGCATGCACTGGGCATTAACTGACCTGATGAGTAACACGTAGCGTATTAAATGAGGAAAATATGGAAACTCCAGGTTTCACAACTATTTGTAATTAGTGCTTTTAATTAGAACAATTATGCTAACTGAACATTCCTTTCTATATTCATTTTTCCTAGTCATTCAGACAAAATAGACAGCAATATGAATTAGATCTAAAAGTCAAATTTATTGAGTTTTATATCAAGCTGCACTTCAATGGATTTTTGAATTCCACTAATAAATTGTTATTTATGCAAAGCTGTCTGATGCTTTGGGTATTAGACATGCATACTAACAAATGCTTATATATATAAATGCATGCAGATAAAAATATACACACAGTTTCTAAATCAAAGTGGATTTTCCATTCAAAGCAAATAATTATCAAAATAAAGTATCAGTTGCCCCTTTCATATTGAATTATTTTTTCTTTCTCTTCGAGACACTGGCCATGAAGAAGCTGGTTTGGCTTTTCCAGTGCAGATATTTAGTGCTTCTCCAATATCCATTTGGCCATTAAGCTCCATTCAAATCTGGCTTAGCACTTCAAGTGCTTTCCTCCTCCAGATCTTAGCCAGTTATTTCAGGTCCATGACCGTGACTTCCTATAAAAGTGTCAGCAAATATTTGCAATTGATTCATCAGATACCAAAAATATCTTTAAGCAGATTGATGACTACAATTTCAGTATTTTAGTGGTTCTACTGGAAAAAAAAGGTTATTTTAACATCACGATCTATTTTTAGCTACGCTTGCAAAGTAGAAATGAAAGCTGAAGTTATTTATAATATATGTATATTTATACCCTCTGTGTATTTATACTACGTGTAACTACCTAAATATAATCACATCATGGTGTGTTCATTCAAAAAACAAACAAAAGTGATCCAGATCAGATCTTTTACAGGCTGATGTTGCAAGAAAAACTGGCAGCTCCAGAAACTTCCTCAGATCAATGACGTTCATATAAGGTTGTTGAGCTTTTGCATTTCGGATTTAAAAAGACTCACATCTTTCACTGTCCTATCAGTACCCTATTTCCTTTAAAAATATTCTAACAATATTCATAAATGATGCTCTTAAAATATGAAAGACTACTTAATTTCAACCAGCACAATACTGAGATAGGAAGACTTGTTCTGCAACAGTCCCACAGAGTCTGCCAGTAAAGCATTTATGCACTGATATTTCTTATCTATTTTATTTTATTTTTAACTAGTGTTCTATTAGTACATTTCACATTGTAAAGTTAGAAACCAGTACTCTATCTTTATGGATTTTCATCCTCCTTGATAATAAATCAAGATGTTTCAGTGGTGCCTCCTGCACCCTCACCCCGTGTTTTACAGGACAGCTGTGGGGGAGGGAACAGTGACCTCTGAGTTATGAATTTTCTGTAGCTCAGATGGTCCTTTTTTGGTGCCCCAGAGTACAGCAGTGACCATCCGTGTTCCACTCCTTGCTCCCCACACAAGAGTGACCACAAAACTCGGCTGACTCATTCTGTCACTGCTGATCTCTCCTCCCGCCGCAGTCCAGATCCTCTGAGTAACAGTTCTGCCAACTGGGACCAAGAGAAGGAGTAAGAGATGCTGTTCCCATTGTTCAGGAGGATGAGTCACTGCACATCTGGGAACTGGGGGAATCAAGAAACACAAACAGAAGGCCTCCAATGAGCCCACAATGCAGTATCGCTATTGGATTATTTAAAAAAAAAAAAATTGTTATTCTTTTAAACTGGCCTATCTGCAGTATAAAGTTGGGTGAAGCCAGAGAAAATAGTTGTACAATTTGTTTAAAAACTGACTGGTGGAGGAGAAAGGGAGGAAAGTTGAAATGTAAACATATACTCCTGCTTCCTGAAATAGTTCTCTAAAACTCTTTTTATATGCTAGATTATTTTGACCACAGCATTCTCAAGGGGTAAAAGCCATGAAATAAAGAAATTTTTAATCTACATACTTCGTACTACGTGAATGCCATCTTAACATGAGTTCCAAATAAGTCACCATGAAAATAACTGATTGAATTCAACATCCCTGTCCCTTCAGGCTACATTCAGAGCACATAGGAAATCTCCACACAGAAATATTATAGCTAATCTGGCATCGCTTCCTTTGCCATTGATAGCCTCATTTTGGGCACAGTTCCCAAGCAGTATTTATTGCATGAAAATAAATGCACAGCAATCGTATGCAGACTACTTTAAAATACCCTCAGAAACTCAGTACACATGTTCTGGAAGGCCAGAATTTCTCAACCTGTCACTGTAACCCTCAGTTATTCAGAGCAAGCCATGGTCAGATCATAAAGGACAGTGAAACATCCCACTGTCTAGTTCCCTAAAATACTGGCTCATTTCAAACTTTTCCTGCTGAAAAACAGTTCCTCTAAATTCTGCTCTGAACTAAAAGACTTGAAAGGGGACCCTCTGTTCCAAATGGGCTTTTTTCCTTTCCTTGTCCCAAGGCCTTTTTGACATAATATTAATTTAGCCCTTCCTGATCATTCTGTCTCTGGCTGCTAAATTTAGAGTGCACAATTTAAGGTAGACCTGTCAGTCTTAGCTTCTTTCAGATGATGGATTAAACCACAGAGGAAGGAAATGCTGTACTTCAAGGAAGCATCTAATACACATCCAACAGAATTCCCATACTACAGAGAAACACCCAGAGAAACAGATACTGCAAATACCTGCCACAAACTGCAGCTGAATCTGCAAGGAGGGACAACACTGATCCAGATAAAATGCCAGTGCTGGTCACCCACCCTCTGCTCAGGAGCTGTAAAACATTCAGCAGCAGGGCTGAGAAACACAGAGGAAATCCAGGAGACCCTAGAAAGACATTTGGGAATCTCCCAGCTCTGAGATCTTGGATACATAAATGGGATGGACTTAAAGCACTGATACAATTTCATCCAAAGCTGGCCTTTATTTAAGGGACCATTCCATGAGGGCTGCTTGACACATGTACAGACAAAAAGCCAATTTGCAACCAAAATATTTGCTTGCAAACCCTAAGATCTCCTCTTTTCCAAGTTTCCTGGGATGTCAATCACCTCTTGACTGTAAGGGGTCTGAATGTCACCACTTCAGATTTTCTATAAAAGCAAGAGAGCCATGGGAAGAGCAAGGTTACAAAATAATCAGGAGACCAGTATTTGAAAATGTTTGGGAGTTAGATCAGCCAAGTTTTTGGGTACTGAAATTAGAACCAAAAAAATCACCATCACCAAGAAGTGATACAGAAGTGATACAGAAAATGCTCTCCTTAGTGAGAGGTACTGGACACAAGTGACACTCTGTCACCACAACACCTCCTTTGGGAGTGAGCAGGCTCAGGCTCTGCACCCTGCTTCTGTCCAAGGGCTAAAATCCTCCTGAGGGACAACTACAAACAAACAAACTTCCCCTCCCCAAGCTCACAGGCTCCTTCAAGAGATTAGTTCTAAATGTGCACTTCTATTCAGCCTCACTGCTAACAGGGCATGGATTTACTGCAGCCAGAAATGTGTTCTCTCCTCTCTGACAGCTGATGAATTCAGTATTATTTTCCAAGGAGGTGAGCAAGTCTGTGCTTGTTAAGAATTCCCCCAGAGGATGCTGAAGTAACCTAAATTGCCCTGAAATGCTGATGCCCATTGGACACTGCAATTCTGTTCTACAGATATTCTACATCCTGTCTGGGCATCGAAATTTATTGACACAGGACAAACATTAATTTTTCATTCAATCACCAGCTCCAATGCAGAGACCAACCACTTCTCCTTATTTAAGCTGTACAGAATTCCAGCTATCAAATCTCTCCAGTGTTATTTAACTTCCTCCTTAACAACAGACTGAGCTCCTGGCTCCCATCCAGCAGCTCCAGTGCTTATCCAAGTTGCTGCTATCTGGACCCTACAAACATACCAACTACAAAAAAAGTACCATATGGTTCCAAACTTCTAAAAATTACCTCTCCTTTCTCTTGCCTATTCACACATGGGAGGTATCAGATGTTAAAGTCTGAAAATATTTTAAAAATTCATTATTTGTCAGCTCAGTCCAGACAGGCAATGGAAAAATTTGTTTGTACACGTCAAGGTGGGTTTATATTAATTAACTCCTCCTACATAACATATGGCCTATTTTGCAGCATATGGATAAAAATAGGTGATAAATATTTATTTAATTCCCCAGAAAAACTTCAGGCTAATCAAAGCTTCCACATCAATACTAAGATTTGTGGAATCCTGTGACTGAAATTCCAGCCTTGCAGCTAAGAAACACTCATACAGGAGCAGGGTTCTTGTGCTGAAGGGCAACTCTTAACATGTGTTAGCTTTCTCCAGCAATCAAATACAGCAATTCTCTCTCCCAAGTGCTGCAAGGGAAAACCAAAGTTACATTTTTTCCTGAAATTCTAGGTATTTCTACATCAACAGGATGTAGCGGAGATAAATTGCTTTTGGATTAGGTTAACAATTCTGTCCATTTGTCTCAAATATGCACACCAGCAGCAGTGCCTCCAGGAAGAAAGGAATTTTCTGTTAATAGACTAAGGCAGGCTCCATCCTACACTAAAAGCTTCAAGAAACCTTACCAAAAATTCCCTGTAATTTTTATTTTACTCATACTTACTGTCTTAATCATTGCTGTTTCTGCTTCACAGATTTGCAGTAGCTGGAAGAAAAACAGGTGCAAACAGCAGAGAAAACAGTACCGGCCACAAACAAAACACAAAGTGTAACACAAACACACTAAATGTTAGCTTTAACAAAAATAAATCTAGAAAAATCCTTAACCAGACAGACCTGCACATCAGCCACAGGGATTCAGCATGTCCTACTCTTCACTGACCAGCAGCTAGCAAGAGTCAAGGAGTGGATGCAAGGGGATATAGATTAAATTCATGAGGAATGAAGAATCACAGTTATGTTTAAACAACAAAAATAGTCCAACAACTGCATCCAACATCAGCAGCAAGCCCAGCTCAGTCCTGGCACGAGTGGATGCCAGACCTACTCCCTAAGCATCCCATGGAAGGATTCCTTCCTGTTTCCCTGCCAACTGTCCAAGGGAATTCATTGTCTGCAAGTGCTGCCAGAGCCCTTTCATCTCCCACACCGGAGGTTCTCCAGTGAGTGCACGCCAGGCTCAGCTTCTCATTCTGGGCACAGACAGCTCAATGTCCCAAAGGCAACTGGAACTCCACTCCTGACACTGTTAGAACAAAATCCCCAGCTGTAGAAGGAGGGATGGATCCAAGGTTCTGGCCCATCACCAGCAAATTATCCCATTTATTCTCAGTGGGCAGCTGCCATGTTAAAATGGGCATTTTCAACTAACATGGCAGAATTTAGAAGCAAATGGATGTTTTTACATCCCCTGGAATGATGCACAATCCCGTTATTCCATGACCCCAGGCCCATGCTTTGTTCCCAGCAGGTCAGAATGCAAACCTGAAACTTGCTTTGTTTACAGGAGACATCTGCAGAGCTAGACAGACAGTGACAAAAAAAAGGTACCTCCTGAATTAATCTAGTCAGCAGTACTGACTATCTGATCAAGACTAAATCACAAGTTTACCAGCGAGTTTCCCTTTCAGATCTTATCAGATCAAGGGATGGGAAATAAATATCTTAGATCTTGTGGGCTGAAAAAGCAGCTAACACCAGCCATGAGAGAATGTTGAGCTTGGACTTTTCCATGGCAGGTGGCCAGCTGGAAAGCTCAGCAACTTGGATGCACTTACAAGAGGCATAACCTTGAGCATCTTGCAGAACAATGCTTCCTGCTCCACTTACACACCAAAGATTTGCTGCAGTGTCCTAATGCTCCACTTTCTGGGGAAGTATCAGCTCAGACATGTCATACTGAAATTTGTCTGGTGTTAAATGGTGACTATAAGGATTGCAAAGTGTCATTCATCCCTCATATTTCTTTAAAATTTTGTTCTAAATTAAGATTTTCTCATTTTGTCTGTATGTTTACAACCGAGACATTTTTAGATTGGCAGACTAAAATGATGGTCTAGCAAAACTCAGAAACCTGCTCAGTATCTGAAAGCTTTAGGTAAAACTCAGCTAAAATTCTAAGTCTTAGCTGCAATCAGGTGCTATTTAACAGTTTGATTCCTATAAAATCAAGAGAATAGAGTGCAGAAAGAAATTAAATTCCACCTTGTTTACATTACTCTGAAGTCGTGCCCCATGCCCATTACCTCAGTGCTTGGCAGGCTCAACCACAAGGCTTCAAAGTCTGAGGGACTCCTCAAGGCAGCTTCACATCTGATTCTCAAAAATCGCTTGCCCCAGAAACAAAAACCTTTTCAAGCTTGGTATTTGTTAATTCTAAGAGACTTAGAATGACCAGCTCTGAAGGTGCAGTTTCTGCCTGTTGTTACCCTGCCTGCCTTCCCAGTCAGTGGAAATTCTCATCCTGCTCTCCGCCCCGAGCAGCTCCTCAGCACCTCACGTCCCCCACTTACATCCACACTTGTATTCACCCAGTCTGACCTTCACACACACCTGTAAATTCCCAAGATCAAGTTGTCTCATGTCACATGCCAAGAACACTTTATTTCATTAGATCCCAGCTGTATTTTGGGTCTGTGAGAGGGTTTCACCCAAGCAGTGACTGCCCTCCCCACAACACCATCTCTCCTGCTCCAGTGCCACTGACAGCCTTGCGTGTTGGGTCCAGCAGATGAATGAACCACCAAGGACCTTTGGTGACCTGAAATAAACTTAAGTTTCCATTTACAATCAATTCAAGTTTTCTCTGTGACCATATTTATAGGCATTATCTTGCAAGGTTTTTTATCTATTCACATCAAAACATATCAGCTATTCTAAATTTTCTCTCCCTTTCTGATGCCTGTTTTGGCATGATGAGGAGGAATTATCCAAATCTGCACTTAAACCTTCACTCTATTGATACTTCAGTATGAAGATTTCATGCAACAGAGACTACTTCTAATTTAATTTCAGAATTTCTCTCTTTCAGGTCTGAAAACAAATCTAAAGATGAAATCTGTGATTAGAAAATAGGTGACAGCTTCTGTCCTTAAGGCCTCAGTTACACATATAAATTCATCAAGCCACAGTGGAAAATGAAGTCAGTTTAACAAACTTTTCCAAGCTGTTGAGCAGACTAACCTATTAAAAAAAAAAAAAATCCTAATTAAAGCCTCGGTCACATCCTACTGAACTGGAGAGGGCAGCAGTCCAGCCACGTGGATGGCCAGCTGAACTCCCTGCAACCAGGAATGCAAGTGCTGGGCTGGAAGAAAAGACAGAAAAAGAGGATATAGTAGGTGGCTCTTTTGTCTCCTGCCCACATCTAACACCATTACTGATTCACTACTGTACTCTGACCAGGCTGAAACCACATGGATCAAAGTCTTGAATTGAATTCAGAGGTGGAATTAAATGGGAAAGAGTTCCATCAATAAACCAGTGCTTTTTCAGTTTGAGATTCTACTCAGTTTTCCAAAGTAGAATTAAGCAAGTATCAAGGAAAGCAAGTCAAATTAAGAGCTTTGGGGGCAGGGTGGAGAGCAGACCTTCTAAGGACAAACAGCAACAGTTTATTCAGGAGAAAAGCCAAGTGAAGCACAAGTCTGCCACAGTCTGACTGCAGGAATCTGTGTTGTATACAGAAGAGACATTTGAAAGGTGTCAATAAATTACTTCTCAGAGCAACATGTTTTCCACTCTCTCAAACAGAAAATCTTGCATGGTGTTTCCAAGAAGTTTTCCTGCCCTCCCCCAAATTCTAAGTCAATAATAGAACCAAACAGGTTTACTCCTCAGAGTGCTTTAGGTGTAGCTGCAAACCACTGAGGAGGTGGGGACCACACTGCCTTCTGCCTTTGTGACAAGCTTTTCCAGCAGTGCAGCTGAGAAAGGAGAAACACTGAGCTAACCTTACCCTTCTCCTTTGGGAAGAGCACTCAACAGCTCTGCTCCCACCACTAGTGTTTGCTTATCAGCTGGTTGGTTTGTGGTGCTTTGGAGCACTGAGGTATTTCCTGAAACAGCATCACATTCAGATGTATCTTAAGTCATCTGATCTATGAAACCCTCCCCTGTTGTACAGCTACCACTGCACATAAAGCCAGAAGTCAAATGCTGCTTCTTCCCTTCCTCTGCTCACCTCCTCCTCCTCTACACTCAATAACTGTGAAACAGAGCCTGGATTTGAACTGTCTGTGAACACTTCAGATACTCCAGTAGCTCTGAGCACAAACACTGAAAAAACTACTCTGAGGTACAGGCATCTTATACTGGCATCAGGAAAGGAACCATTGTTTGGGAGAAGGGTCAGTGAGATAAAGACACTGTCAGCACTCCTTAGCAAGCACCAGGTTAAGGCAATTCGTGCCCACTTGTTATGTCCATTTCTTGTTCCTTCCCCAGCAGCACAGTGTCACCCCCTCAGCTGTGCTCAGTCACCCCCAGGCTCCATCTGCCTCTTCTCTAAGAACAGCTTCCAAAAAACCCACCCAGCACAAGCAAGAGCACAGTGCAAAGCAGAACTGCCCAAACCACCATTTCCTATTGCTCACTGGGATTACTCTGTCCAGAGCTACAGCCCAAGGTAAGCTGAAGCCAAGAGTGGTTTGCAATTAATGAAACTCCCCATGTTTTAAGGCAAACCTGCTTGTTTGGGAGACAGCAGGAGCAGGGGAAGAAACAGAAAGTTAAAGACATTACGATCTTTTTGAGAAGTCATTGCAAAAAGGTCAGGATTTGGATAGGTAGCAAGGGTACATCACCACCTGAGCAAGTTACTGCTGCCTAACCATCCTGCCTGCATTTTCCTTTTCAGCTTTCTTTCAGGTCCCATCTTTTAAAGAACATGGGCTCATTAAACATCATTCACTGTCAATGTGACAAGAACAACTTCAAATATCTAAGTATAAAAACACAGAAGATATGCCAGTAAGACTTCCTTGTAAAATCAGACCTAGTTTTTAATGTATTGCTTATTTGTTCATCTGTTTGTGTTACTTGTTCTTGATCCTACATAGCTTACAATAAACTAGGATATTCAGGAAAGCCTGAAAGCATTTATTACCCGTTATCCTATTAAATTCAGTGGCCCCTTTGAAAAATCCAAGTCTTAACCTCTTACTGTTTTTTCACAAGGGAACCTTTTAGAACATTTTCAAAGGCACTGAAAACACCCTTGCTCACTGTCCCAATTCTAGGTGAAAAGCACAAGGTTTGGTACCAATAAAAAGCTGAATGAGTACCAAAGGAAAGCTGAATCACTACAAAGAACATATAAATGAGGTACAAAAGGCTGACTTGTAAAACTGGAACTTTCTGAAGTGCACTGTCAGCACTGCTGCTCTGAGCAGAGAGAGCCCTGTCAGGGCTTAATGAAACCAGTCACCTCTTGGACAGTGCCTGTTTTTCCCCCCCAATTTCCTGAAATCAACCACAGGGTCAGAAAACTGCTAATACAGCAGCCAGCAAGTAGCAGGAGCTCTCTCTTTTCCTTCACACAGCTAAGCCAGTCCCTGCTGGATCTTCAAGTAATGCATGTAGCTTTCATACACCAAAACCTTTGAACTCCCATATCATGAGAACACAAATATTAAAGTCTCCTTTTCAATTGTATATTTGAGACTGAATAGATGAAACCAGTCTGACAAGTGGAGCCTTTCCACTAAAAACAATATTCTTTGTTTTCAGGCAGATAAACATTAACATAAATGTCTCTGCATAATGAAGTATTTTTGTAGCAACTCAAAAGTTGTCCTTGTGCTACCATGGCTTTAACCTATGCAGATGCTCACTACTGAATATGTGAGCTCTCTCCTGCTTCCAAATTTCAGAAGGAACTCTTCATTAGACAACCTTTGTCATTCAAAGGGTACAACTTTAAATGTGCCTAACTTCTCCGATTTCTGGAATACATTTTCGTTACTGGGAATCTCTAAGGTGATACTAGTCACCAATTTTAAAGTCTCCTGAATGATTAAGGTCCATTAGAAACTTTCTGAGTATGAAATATGAAATGAAACAGCATAATCAAAGCTAATGGCTGCTCACTGGACTGGATTTGTCTCTGCCCAGACCTTTCCTGCACACTAGAAAGGGATAAAGAGATTACTCCAGTGGTTTGTAGCTGCACTTGGGTACTGGCTCAGACAGCCTGAACTGAAAGTTTCCTTCCTTGTTTCTCACAGCATGTGCCAGCATTTCTTGATGGGAATGCAAAGATTAATTACAGCTGTACTTGCTCTGAACAAATCCTCATATTCAATACAGTCCTGCAAGATTTAGAGTAGCACTAATTAGGGCTTAGAACAACAATTCTGCAAAGACAAACATACCGAGTATTTTTTCTAATTATTTTATGCATAATAAAATTAAAGCTTCTTTCCAGAACCAAGGTGGCATTTATTCTCAAGAGCTGGGAGCCAAAAGGACTTTTCCAGCCTAAGAACATTAGATTTAATGTTTCAGTGCTGTTGTTGAAGGTAAGACAGCAAACAATAACCACTTCCATATGCACACCAAGAGGTAAGGGTGAGTAAAAATCCTTTTGGGACACCCAGACATTTTCTAAGGGGCTCAATTACTAAGAGGTAGAGATAAATGTCTGTATTCCATAAAGTACACACAAGGAAAAAGAAATCTTTCGACCAAAATAATGGCAATCATTAGGCAGGAGGCAAATGCTTGCAATGAATTTTCACCATGGGAGTTGTAAATATGAAGTTGTTTCTCTCATTTATCTTAACCACACCAAAAACACAGTCAAGATGTATTGGCTTCCAAGGGCCAGTAGCAAAAAGCTCCTACAGGAAGTCTTACATAGTACCAGACTTTTTAATCTCCCTTCAAGAATTTTTAAGTTAAAAGTATGTCCTTACTAACTTACTACTTTTAAAGGAAGTCTGAATTTCATCCTTTTGGTACCCATAGACAGCAGAGCATTAATGAAGTGCATTAATTGCACATCTTACAGACTTTGGAGGTGATTTTGCCCTTAGTTTTTGATCTTTAAATAATGTAAAAATTAAATAATTGTTGAGCGCTGGGAATTCACTATACTGAATACCAGAACAGCCAGTAGCACAGCTCTTTTTATTCTGATCCATCTCAGCTCCCATATGGTAGGCATATCAATTTCTTGTTATCCATTTATTTATTATGGATGATCTGCTCATTACTTTCCAACTTATCCTCCCAATTCCATGCAGGCTACATTTCACCCAGCTGTTGCACTTTGTCATAACCTAAGGTCAGGAGAAATTCATGGCAAGAATCCTTCTATTTTTCCACAGAGCATTTAGCACTCAATGCTTGGTTGAGGCTTCAGGTAGGTATAGTCACAAACTGCTGTTCTCCAAGTCTTTTCCACTTGCACTACTTTAAAAAAGTAGTAATTCGTGACCTTTCTGGTTCTTCTTATTTCTGTCAAATAGCAGAAAGTATTTAAGAATGGCTATTAACTGTTTTACCCATCACAGCTTTCTTAGGTTGGTTCTACCTCAGAGAACAGTTCTTGTCACTGAGAAAAGATTTTGCAAGAGCAGATTTTGCTAGAATTCAAATTGGTTTGCAGTGATTATGGTTGTGAATCCAGCCTACTTTAAATGCAATCTTCCCACCTCTTGTTCAATGGCACTCAAAGCAAAACTGAGAGTACCAAGTGCAAGATTCCTTGCTGTGGGTGACAGCCAACATCTCCAACTCTGCCTCCTGCTCCAGCTCAGTCCTCAGGCTGAATCCCTGAGTGTCGAGACAAACTGGCACAGCCAAACCCCACCTGCTCCAGGAGCTCTCTGGTGGCAGCAGGCCCATTAACATATCTCATTTAAACATTTATTTTTAGAATATTGCAACTATAAGACTAAGGACTGAACTTCTGCAGATGCAAGTTGACAAACTACAGCCTTAGAGAGTACTCAGCACCCACAGAATTTTGTGTGAAGGTTTTCAGCTGAATTTTTCTTTGCTATCTCTCAATTCTCAGTAAAACCTAAACTATAGCTCACTAACTTACACCTTTAACAAAACACCACTTCTGTTTAAGGGTTCTTACTTGAGACCTTGCTCTGAAAAAAATTTTCCTATTTGGTCATAGAGACAGGATTAGAAGCCAGGGACTCCAGCTGCTAATCCTTCCTGCTGCAAAGCAGCCACCACACTTTGCAGTATTACACTTAAGCAATTAACTTCTCCTGCTGTACAAAGATGAGTCAGACTCCATAACCTTTGGACCATAAACTTTGGAGGTCTTGGGATTGGAAACAGAACTAGAACTAAGAATTTAAATCTGTATCTCTGGCACTTAATTGCCATGACACTGGCTCAAAACCTTGCTCAGATATTTAACTAAGAAACATCTTCATAACTCTCCCTTCCATACAAGTCCAGAGCAAGTCAGTGATCTTTTGGCAAAGTCTGCAAGTCAGTGTTCTTTTGGGTTAATATGACATGTTGTGTCAGAAAAGGCCACTCTTTCAGAATTCTAACAAAAAACCTGGATTATAATTGACTATTATTGTGTTATATATATAAAATAGAGCATTATCATTCCTTACATGTACTAGCTATGATTCAGACAAGCCAATTTACCATCCACAGCTTCACAATTAGCTTCAAAAAGAAATAACATAATATTGTTAGACACAGATGTACTTGACTTTCATCACTAATAGTGTGCAAATATAAAAAATTAAGGCTCAGCAACAGCAAACATGAGTTTCTGCTTTGTAGCTCTACTGTCAATCCCTTGTTGTTGTAAAAAAATTTGTGGGATAGAGTGGTATGTCCCATCCAGATCTAGAAAAGAAAACAAAAAACCACGTAACTTCCCAGAAATAATTTAGTTTCACAGGAGTTCTGCAAGCTAGGAAATACCCTTGCAGAGCTCAAAAGTAATTTGGCAGAGTTGTGAGTCCCAATTACATGCATTAAATGGTAACAAGATTTCCCAGGCTGGCACTTTGAACAGTGTGGTTATTGCCTTTGTACATCTCACCAGCATTGGTCAAGCCCCAATGGATTTCACTGATGAAATATGAGAGTTTCACAGCTCTGGGGGAAAAAAAACCCATCCTTGCAGAATAGGCAACATTCACAGTCTCTTGTGTAAGCTCATATTCAAACAGTAGTTTGCAAAGAGAAGAGCTCATTTTTGTGTTACAGCCAATTGTATAAGCTGGGCTTGATTTGACACTCGGTATTTCCTCTGGTGCAAAGTGTTTTACAGCAACACCAGGCACAAGTATCCCTGCATTTCAGGGCTCTGCCATATGTGCTGAAAGAGCAAATTGCAAATTGCCTAGAAACATGCTTTTAGGGCTGGCTCTACTCTGCCATTGCATCTTAAAGAGAAATAATCAGTTGGAAACTTCATACTTCAAGATTCAGGAAATCTCTGTTAAAGTGCACTGAAGAATTCTGACAAAATACAGCCCATTGCTGTAGATTTCATTGAGTATGTCACTTCAAAAATCACATTAAGTCAGTTTTCTGCTGCCCCATCTCTCAATTCACTTGGCTTCGGCCAAATGCTGCCACAAAATCTCCCAGTGCCTCGGGGGCTATGTACAGCCCAAGTCCTGATGACATCACTGCTGTACTGAGCATTTCTGTACAAAAATAAAGACATTTAAGCCACAGTTTGTCTACTCTGAATCAAGAATTAGTGTGAATATCTGGTGCCTCCCCTGCACACTGGCCAGAACACACAGCTGACTGCCTGTGAGGCTTTGAAGCCATCAGCTCCTTGCATGGGGAGAATGCAGCAACAAAGCTCTCCTACCCCAAGGAGCAGGCTGTTCCCTCTGCAGTGCTCCAGCACACTGCCTGTCCTGGCAGGCACAATTTAACCAATTCCAGGGTCTGCCTAAAGGAAAAACAACAAACCCCATAGCTAATTCTCAGAGGAGTGACCCATGTCCTATTGCAAATATCCCCCAATTCCCCCTCACCTCTCACCCAGAAAATGGTGAATGAATAGAAAAGAAAGGGTCTTTAAAACATTTTCCAGAGTATTCCCACATCCAAGGCTTCAGAGGCTCTCAGTATTTGAAGTATTAATGGAAGCGTTCCATACAATTCCCTGTGCACACATCTAAAAATAGCTATGGCCACAGTACTAAGGTTTTTGTCTATATTTGCAAGAGTCTTACTTCCCTCTCAGGAACCACAACTTCCCATTAATGCTGACATTTATTTTTTTTTTCTTTAAGAAAGAGCTATTAAAACACCAGAAAGTCTTTTAACAGTGCAGGGAACTTTCAATAATTATATTAATACATCAATAACAACAATTTCAATTGATATTCTGGTGATGGTTCATGAACATATTCTCTAAATCAACAATGTCAACTTTGCTCTAAGAACTGATAAAGCTACAAGATGGCCTTGGCAGATCTGCCCATCACTATCCATCTGTTCTGCCTCTGACAAAAATAGAATTTTTTTCCCTGATAAGCCCTGTTTGTCCCATCTTTACCCACAATGACATCAAGCATGCTAAGCTGCAAGAAGTCAAAAGAATATCTAACCTTTCAGACTTTTTGCTCTGGAAACATTAAAGAAGAAGTGAATGGCTTCTCACATTCTCACAGTAGAGACCTGAGAGGATGGAAAAACCCAAAAAAAATCCCCAAACCACAAAACAAAATGGAAACCACATGACCAAAGCAATTCCTATCTAGGCCTTGGCCTCCATGGTTTGTAGCATAAAAGGAAATCTCATTTATGGGTGAAAAAGAACCTGCACATAGACACACTCAAACTCCCAAATACACCCAAACACATGTCATTAGGCTCAAACTGCAGAAGCTCCCACCCCTGCAGCTAATCCTGCTGGAAATCCCACTGGAATTCCCACTGCCTGCTCTCCAGGAACCATTCCCAGTGGGATTTGTCTCCCCCTGCTGGTACTGGGGGATTTGCAGCCCCTTCCCAAACGACCGCGGGCACCCAAACGTTCCAGGACATTTGGAGACTCGTGACCAATGTATTCCTTTCTAACACACAGAAAACAGGGTGGGGGGATAATGGGGGCAGGGGAGAAGGGAGAAGAATCCCATTCTGATTACAAAGGAATTCCTATTCCAGTAGTTAAAAAAACGAGGACAGACGTGACAATGGAAGCAAACATACAATGAAGCTTTTGTCCCCAAACTACTTGGCTCCCATACAAGGAACAGAGGAACTTGGGTTGGTGGGGACTGGCTGGGGCAGGGGAAGAGCGAGAGGCTGATGTTTGTGAAAAGAAAGGAAAATTGGTTCGTCTACTTTAAGAAAAGCTGGGAAGACAAAAGCAAAAAAACGCAGCCTGCTATTGTAGAATCCACCCACTCACTTCTGAAACGCTCAAAGACCCAGACAGGGATTTACAACCAGCACTTGTAGGCACTGAGTATGAAGCAGAAAACACTCAAATGCCCAGAGGCAGCTTCTGCGGTGCCAGAGAAGCAGCTTTTAGATTGCACAGGGTTATGGTCAGAGCCGTTTTCTTTCAACAAGTTTGTTACTGCTGAGTCAGTCACTGAGCTGGGCACTGCAGACCGTAGGAAGGCACCTGCACTGCACTGCAATTTTCAGCTCTAGTCAACCAACCAACGTGTTTTACTTTTTAACAGTCACACAACTTCCTGAAGAAACAGGGCATTGAAGGGCAGACCAATAACCCTACAGCTTTGAAGCCAAAATAACAACAATGATTAAAAACAAAGCTGCTGTTCAGTTGACTGCAAGATGGGGGTGAAGAAAATGCCCGTGCTGAGTAGGGTTGTTTTTTCAAACAGTGTCAGGGCACATTCAGAAAGATCACAGTAATGTAAAACTGCAAAATTTTGGTCATGATTTAAGAACTATTTTAAAGATAATAAATTCAGTTTAAACCAAGCATATTCCATTTAATAGCTCGCTTATACTAGGGAAGAAAGAGAGTGCTGATGCAGAGGTTTTCTTTAGCCTGAGTTAAAATCAGCTCAGAAAAGATTTATTTTCTCAGAGTCCACTATATCTGGCTTCTATTTATTTACACAAGTCTATATCCAGCAAGGGTTTAAACTAAACGAAGGTATGGGTTTATACATATCATATGCAATTACAAATTAGGCATCTCCTTAAACCACCTCTTTCTTTAAAATGTTATGTAGCTTTAAGTTTGTTTTTTTTTTTAAAAGGAATCGTACAGTTGCTTATTCCCCTATACTCAGGGAATCAGACTTGTGCTGAACTTAGAAGCTAGATATGGAAACTTGTTCAAAGTATTAAGGTGTTTGTAATTCGTGTAATCCAGAAGCAGCATTTGTATCCTTGAGACCAATGTACTACATTTAAAAGCCTTTTATGCAGCCAAATGTTTTTTTTTAGTTACAAGTGAAGCACCTTCTAATCCCCTGTTGATGCAGCCTGCACAATAAAATAACAGCACTCAGATTTTCACGTTGTCAGTGGCACAGCTGCAGGACTGGCATGGAGTTAAGAGTTTTTGTGACACACGTGGCTGCAGTACTGACAGGGTAAGAGCCCTGCAGCAATTTCAGGCGCCCCAGTAACATCACACAGGTTACACCAATGGCATCCACAAGGATGCACCGTGGAACTCTAGCTCCATGTTGAAGATGACAGCAGATCAAATGATCACTTGCATGCCTCTCTGCTTTGTTACTGTAGGGCTTTTTAATTTTTTTGGTATTTCCTGTTTAATCCTCTAAGCCAGGGAATGCAGAGGTAGGCCTACTACTTTTGGAACACTATTTACTCAATGAATGGGATGTTTTTCCCCCACAGTTTGATACTATTTTATTGCTAACCAGTGCAGGAATGAACCTCCCACATGATCCCCATCTGAATCTCCTTCTGCAAACAAAATCCATGCTTGACCATAGCATTTCCCAGGGAAAAAAAAAAACAACCCAAACAAACAATCCTAACAGGCTGCTGATGCAACTACTGCTTACTATACTGGATTCTCTTAACAGTTGTTTCATGGCAAATTCAAGTTCCCTGTGGCACAAACCATCTTTTTATTCCACATTTGAACAGTGCTTAGAACAGCAAAGCCTGTTTCTACAGATGCGAGGAATAATAGAACAATTAATCCATCCTCTCTCCCCCTGCACATCCTTCCCCCCACCCCCAGTTCTGTAACATGGAAATGGTTTCATTTTTAGCCTAAGGAAGTGAGGTTTATCCAATCATCCTGTGACAGCTTTACTTCGCCATTTCATTTATTCTTTACCTATTTGGCAGTCTCATGATACTTCAGAGACAGATTTCAAAGATATGCAACAACAAGACTCACAGACATCTCATTAGTGGAGACAGATGAGTACCTAAGGGCTGCAGCATGAGTTTAACTACAGTATCAGACACTAGAGAGCCCACACATAGAAGAAGCATGAGGGAACAATCAGAATTTCACTATTCAATTTCACTAGATCTCCTTCTCCTTCAGATGTATTGACTTCCTCTGTAAAAGAATCCAAAGGAGGCTATACAAAGCCATGTTTCTGTCCTTTAACCCCTCTAATTAAACAGGGATAACATAGCAATTGTGGTACCAGGTTGTCTGGATCAGTACCTTGTTCCACAAAACAGGGAAGAAAAAGAAAAGTCAAGCAAATCCTCTCCATCTTGTACATATGAAGAAAAAGGAGTGGATTATGAACAGCTGTCAGAAACATATCCCATACCAGAAGTGCAGCTATTTTGGCACCAGAGCATGAAGACCTAACAACAAGAAAGCAGGGAAGAGAGCACATTTTTATGCTCACTGTCATCTTTCAGTTGCTTATCCAAGTTTCACTTGCAGACGTCAGGATGAAAAGAAACAGTCAGGGAGCAGCAGCCGGAATGGGTGTTGCATTACTTCAAAAGAGCTGCATGCAGGAAGAGTTTGCCAGTATCAATATAGTGCAAGCTGGCAGGACTGGAAAGTTACAAATTAAGTGTGCCTTCATCAGTGACCTACTATGAACAGACCTACTGAGCTGCTAAAATATTTTTAGTTCAACCAATTCCTGCCTTTTTTGGTTCCTCTTGCTCTTCCAGTTTATCCAGTCATATGCACTTTTCCACTCCCTCTTACTGCCATGTAGTTTTTCAAGTTAGGCTCCAATTACCACTTGTTTCTGCTGCTGAAGTGCTCAGATTTACAGCACTCCTACAAACAGCTAACAGGGTGGCTCCATCTCACACGTAGCAAGCTGTCTTTCAGCTGAAGAGAGATTTATACAGCAGCACTTTTCTCCTCCCACGTGGAGACGGATGTACTCACCAGCTGATACTCGCTCCGACGGCTGAAGGCTTCCTTGATTCCCGAATCCCTCCAGAGTGCACCCAGGGCAGGGACATAGAGCTGGAAGGTGGCAGGCTCGATGGGCATTCCAGCTTTGTTTTCAAAGGCCATCAGAAACATCCCATGCTTCTCGTTCTCAGTGTACTGCCAAGGGATCCCCAGTTTGTCCCGTGCGTCAACCAGAACCCTGCAGCCCTGAAGAATGATTCAGATAAGAAAGTCAGTGATATAAAGATTAAAGTGTAAAAGAATAAGGACTTGAAGGTACTTGAAGATTATTTTTTTGACAGTGTTCTGGTGAGACTGAACTCAGGAGAGAATCATAAACATTGTTTATTGCAACATCTCCAACAGAAATAAGATAGAGCCTGCTTCTGTAAGCAACTTAGCCACAAAATATTTCCCCAGGTGGAAAAAGTATTAGCAGCAACAGCTAATGGCAACAAGCAGTGCTACCAACAGATAATGAAAGTAAACATCAGTGAGAGTATGAAAAGTGTCTGGGAATTAAGAAAAATGTCTGGGAAGTAATGAGTGATCATCATAGCTGTACTTTTAAAAGTAACAACATGCCTGAAAACATATTCTTCCATCTTTTTCTGTTCATTTGCATTTCTGACACCAAAAGTGACATCCCAGCCTTCTCAAGCACTAGGGAGGGCAGAAGAGCATTACAGGACTGAAGACATTATATAGATTCCAAGCTACCAGGCTCAGGAAAGCAGATCCAGTTTTCCCTCAGAATCAGCTTACTCTTGGAACTTGCCACACACTTGCTAAGCAATGTGTGACAGGTAGGTTTTGCTGCTCTAATACTGGAAAAGAAATCTGGAAGCAAAGCGATCTAGTTCTCAAATTCAATTCAGGATTACTGAGCTGGTTAGTTTCACATTTTGCAGTTTTTATTTTTTAATTTTATATTCATAGCAACAAGCCAACATGAGATTAAATTTGAAACTTCAATCTTGACTCTAACTTCACCTGCAGTAAATAGCTTCCAATGGCCAATGTTTATTTCTCAACAGTGAGCCCCATTTTCCTAATGGATAAATCTGCTAATGGTGACTCAGCATCTCAAGTACCATTGAATTCACAAGTAAAATCTGTGGGTTATACTGGATTACTTTTCTCATTAGGCTGACCTTTGGTTCTAGACATATGAAAATAAATAAAATAAAAAATCTCCGAAAGTGAAGTTCTGTTTCCACAGCTACTCAAATGAGCCTCCACATTATTGGACTGATCTTTTTTTTGCATTCTTTAAGCTATCAAGACTGTGTGTATGTTTGATCAACACTTGAACCTTTCTGCTCTCCAGTCCTTTAGCAGCACCACACAACAACAGTAACTTCCCAACGGCAACCAAGATTAGAGAGGGAAGTGAGAAGCAACTTAGTGGAGTGTCACAGAACAGGAACTCAAAGCAAAGTGCCGTGGTTGTCACTATCCAACAGTGCTTCTGAAGAGCAGCTTCCCAAAATGTAAATATTTATGATTCTGTACTGATTGTTACTTCTTCTCATAAAGTAGAGAATCTATCTCCACAATACCATGAAAAGACTAAAATCAAATATATTTACCAACTGCTGCTTTAAATTCC
This sequence comes from Cyanistes caeruleus, assembly GCF_971803275.1. Taxonomy (NCBI): domain Eukaryota; kingdom Metazoa; phylum Chordata; class Aves; order Passeriformes; family Paridae; genus Cyanistes; species Cyanistes caeruleus. Next base: position 12,648,509 of record NC_141717.1, read on the forward strand.
AGACATAACTATTTAGTAACTCTGTCATACAGACCAAAAGCCAACTCTCATTCCTAGCTGCAGAGTTTATCCCTTTATTAACAGAAGTCTTTCGATGGTTATTTGAATGGCACTAACAAACAGAGGCATGAAAAACCCACTTATAAGGCTCTGTCTCTGAATTGCAGATGCCTCCATGACATCTCCCAGCTTCAGACACTTTTTGCAAACCATACCTTGCACACACCCCCATCCTGGCTGCAACTGAAGGGCAGGGTCAGCTCCCCACTATACCCATTCAGGAACTTGGGAGATTTTTCCAGAGGATTGTAGTGACTGAGACCAGCAGGACAGTCTTTTCTAGGTGTTTCATGCCAGGTTTGTCTCTGCTCAGTGAGAATTGTTCTGCATGAAATGGTTAATCAGCAATGTGTGTGGGACAGTGATCACCATCTCCCCATGGGCCACCATCTCCCCTCCCAGCCCACGCAGCTCTGACCTCTCCTGCCTGGGCCTGCAGGATCTCCCCTGGCTGCTCAGCTCCAGCTCTGGGGCTGGTTTAACCCTTCTCCACCTCAAGCCACTGCAGAGCACCTCAAAGGAAGGGCTGCACAATTCCTGCTTGGATAAAGGAGCACTGGGAGCTCAGTCCAAGTGCATTTCCCCACACTGCTGTCCTGACTTTCCCTGCTCCTAGTGGAGACACAGAGGTTCTCAAGGGACTGTTAGTTGTTAGGTAAAGTTTCATTATTCGTGTGGAGAAAACCACAGTTTCAATCAAGGGTGAAGAGGCTGTTCAGTCCCAGAATAGTCACTTATCTGCTGGCTGCTGCTCACTGGAAATGCAGGTTTGACCCTCCCTGAGGCAGGAGAGGGACCTAAACCTAGGTCCCACAGACCCTGTGGGAGTGCATTAACTATTGTAAGGTCACCCATGGGGAACAGGTGGTATCAGCACCTTCCTCTGGCTGTTCCAGAGACAGATATGTTGCCACCAAGTCACATGTAAAGCTCATTTGGCACAAAGTGATTCAGTAGTAGGACACCAGCATCAGCGCTGACAAACAGACACACACTGCATGAAGGAAATGAAAAAACAGGAGAGAGGATAGCAGGAATGCTGTTCTGTGCACCCACAGAAACAGCACCTCTCACAATTTTTAGAGCATATCTGCTTCAAGATGTGTCTCTAAACCACATCAGGAATAAAAGCTTTATATAACAAGCAAAATACCCAACGTTTCTTCCTTCCAACTCTTAGCAGTTAAAAGTGTGACTCAGCAAAACCCCCAGTGAATCTAAACTTAATATTTCTCCATCTCCACAAAACAGTTCCATAAATGCTACAAACAGATGTCAGAAAGATGAGGAGAAACAGAGAAATCACTAAATTTAGATCCTATGTACTGCTATTCTCGCATCTCAGACTTACTGGTAACACTGTATTTTGTAACCTCACTGAGCATTTGATAATCCTTGCCTCATTAATCTGCAGAGAAGTTACTGTAGGTAAGATTTCTTCTTACTGGAAATACAAGCTAGACACTTCTCCTACCCCCTTTCCTGACAATTTTTGTGATTTTCTGCTGCCATATAAAATGTCAATTCAGACTTTAATTCATGAGGCTGAACACCATCAATTACCATTCTGTTTTCAAATCTGGGCTGTGGAAAAAAAATGAAGCACCAACTTTAGATGGGAAATAAACTTCTGAACACTTCAACTGATGCAAAGCTTTTGTGCTGCAGTTAAAGCAAGACCCAGAATAAGCACAGGTGGGAAGAGTTAAAATTCACAGATAAGGACAGTGTTAGGCATTAGAAAATAGAAAACCAGCAGGATAATGGAAACACCAGCTAGGGAAGAAAAAATAGGAAATTCTCTGTTCCATTCCTTACTTAATAATTTTTAATATATTCAAGTAACTGTATAAATTCCTGGCATGCACAAAACCTGAATGGAATCTCAGGATAGAAGAAGAAAAACGTGTAACAAGAGTGTGATGAGATCTACCTCATGAAGCACCATATCTTACACAGAAGAAAATGCTAAGTCTAGAAATCCATAGATTTGAAAAAAAGACAACTAAGGCATAACACACAAGACATCTACAGAAATCACAAACCACTTGCAGAAAGGGAATAGACAAAGACTGTTTTTCTCCTTCCCCTCACTAGAAAAATATGAGTTATCAAACAGTTCAAACTCAAAACCTACACACCCCCAGCCAGTAAATGCATTTACACAGGATGTTGGCCAAAAGCATAAACAGACTCCAAAAGCCATGAAGAAGAATAGATGGAAGCATAGTCCAGAAAGGACTATTCGATTACATTCCAGATGCAAATCCTGGCTCAAGAAGTTTCCGAAACCAAAGGCTGCCAATAACTGGAAGTGCACACCAAAGGATCACATTGCCTTGTGCTCGTACCAGGTTTTGGTTGTGGGATGTTTTTTCATGTCACAGACAAAGGCCAAGCTCCTCAGCCTGACACAGCACAGCTGTTTGGAGCACATTTGCTACTCACCAGCAGGAAGGTTTTATGAGCATTTACACAAATGCTCGTTACTAGGACTGGCTCAAATACATTTTTTTCTCCTTTACTTTTGAAAGTGTCCTAGCTTTGAAAAAAATCCAGGTTCTCTTGTATTTTGAAATAATAATTAAATGAATTTGTGGGAATTATAAGAAAGGTTATCATGAGCTAATTTCACTTGAAGCCAGAGATGTTTGCCAATACAGGACAAGAAGTGTTGCAGTATTTAAAGAGCAGCATGATTTAAGCAAACCTTACATCTGTAGTTACACTGCTACATAAAACACAACACTCACTTCTTAAATTATTCATACGCTCCAGTACTTGAAGGATTCATTATCCCTAAAACCTCACACCTTTCCCCAGATGGACCAACTCAGCGGCCAAGTGAACACCCCTCAGTTAAGTACCAAACATAAAATTGGCGCAACAGGTTTGGGGAGCATTTACTCTTAGGCAAGGCCAGGTTCTTCCATGCACACACCAGCAGTCAAGTGATCAAAACCTTATTCAGTGTCTAGAGAGAACTTGCAAACCTGCTCAGAGTTTGTATACAAACAGAAGTCTCCTACATCGCATTTTCTCAAAATAATTTTAGGGAACTACTGCTGGGTATGAGATCAGAGACAACAGAATAACTTTTATGCATTAAATACTGTAACAGCTTCTTTTTACACTTTTACCATTAACACACTGTTTAACCTCACAGCAACAGCCGAAATCTCCAGTATCTACTTATCAGTTATGGACCTGACTGTCCTGAGAGAAGTGCTGAGCACTCCCTGGGGGAATCCAGCTCACAGCTACCTGGCACTGCTGTCTTCTCCTACAGCTGCAAACCAACAGGGACACTGCAGGCACAGGGACATTCAAACGTGTTTCCTACTGCGTGTTTTTCCTCACTGTTGTTGACAAGAAACTGGCAAAAGTCTGGGCATCTCATTTCACAGAGACCAATCTGCATCGGAGCTACTGCCAACAGGATTGCTCCCACCTCAGCCCATAGATATTCAACAGTACAAGGTGATGCAGCCACAGGAACACAGGTACAGCTGCACAGTTTTTAAAAATAAAGTCACCAGTGTTAGCAAATATAATCATATGCACTGTTTGTAAATTGCTGTCTGAACACTGCACAGAAGGTGACCTACTACAAATAGAGTGATAGCAAGACAATCAGATTTTTATAGCACACTATCATAAAAGCATTAACAGAGTTTTTCTTTGATCTATGTCCTTGGAGCATTACAGCCAAGCAGCAGTAGAGAACCCAATGCCATTCAGGATAAGGTTTCACATTACAGAACAGTCAGACAATGAGGTACCATCCAAAGGGGCATCTTTCCTGTCAGTGGAGTTCCACCCTCTTCTGTTTGACAGGTTTGTCATTTGCCTGAGCCCACAATCCAGTGAGCAAACATCACCAAAACCCTGGCCATTCATATAAAAAGAGATTTCCAGTGGCTATTTAGTTTGCTGTGAGGCGAGACACAAGGGTAGGGATGGCAACAGCACCAGTTGGCCCAGCTAGACAACGAGAAGGCTCTCCAGGTCTGCATGTCTTTTCAGCACTCACATATTCCAGTACCACCCAGGTGAGAGCAGGGTAAACAGCAAAGATGACCTACCTTCCAGCCCAGCATACAAATAAAAAAATGCTAACAAAGGGGAAGTGTCATTTTCCTAGTCCACAGAAACACAAATATTAAAAAACATTTGGATTAGCCATCGAGTCTCTGGATTGGGAGCAGCAGTGATGTCTGCTTGTCTGGAAACTCTGAAAAGAGTCCTTGTCTTTGACTGAACCCAGCAAAATGACGATAAATACAGTAGAAGGAAAATACTCACTTGCAAACTTTACTTGTAACTCAGCACAAGGTAGAGAGAGGATGACCTCAGAGATGACGAGGGGTGCAGGACCTCACAAAAAGTTCCCACTTAATGCTTTCAGAATTGTATTAGCAGCTTTCTCCTTGCCCTGAGACAATCCCACCAGCATTAGTTCACAGTCAGTTCATGCTTTCAGCACAGGAGACTCAGCATCTGCAGTTCCAGATGTATCCCTGCCATGCTGCCCTCACAGATTCAGTACCCAGCACATGTGCTCAGACAGGGCTTTCAATGACAAGATGGGACCAGCTCCTGACCTCCACTAGGCTGAAAAATCCCAGCCAAGTGGTGGAAACTCATTTGGAAACTCTGCAGCCTCCAATTCCTTTCAGCTTTTTCCTTGTCAGAATTTGCATTGAAGTTACTTTTTCAGACACACTGTAAACTAGAGTTTGCTCCAAAGTATTCTTGTAAACATTTAACAGGACAATTTGCTAAATTTTTTGCCAATACTGTTTCCAAGTTAATTATAAAACTACATGTATAGTTAACCAAGTGAATATAAAGCTCCCAAATGTAGTCACTCCAGTGACTAAACTTTTGTCTGGAAGACATCAAAGTATGTGCCTGCAGTCTCCAGGGACTAAGTCATGTTCTGCAATACTAATGACTACATCACAAGAGTATTGTGAGCTCCATTTTGGAACAACTATGAATATTTATCATCTACTACTGACCATTACTCCTCTTCCAGTATCTGCCACCATGAAGAGAAACTGCTGTCTCCCAGCCCAACCCAGAGACACCCCAAATGCAAAGGGACCACCAGAGCCAATGGAATTTACACAGAAATTACATCGACTGGAAATCAGTAAGAGATCCATTGATGAAATTAATCTGGAACAACAAGATCTACAAAACTCATTAGAGTTTTTTGTCTTTTCTACATAAACTAGTGAATAATATTTTTCTTAATAAATAAACTCAGAGCAAAGATAACCAGAATTAAAAATAATTCTAGTATAGAACTTTAGCACTTCTATATTAAATTTAAAGGAAAATATTCTACTTAACCACAGTTGCTATAATCTCCTTGTCATTCCTCTGAAAAGAAGCTGTTCCAGCAGAAAGGAGATTGACACTGTCCTGAGACCAGCTACTCAAACAACTGGGCCCAGCTCTGAAGCAACAGATGAAGTGTGACCATCATCACCTCCTAATGGGTTTCCAAACTCATTTGCATGTAAACCCAAGGAGGTGTGGAGTCAAAACAATTTAAAGAGTAACTGGGGTTTACCCGATGTATTCCACCTGAGTTTGCAGGGCACTGGAAGAAATATGCTTACATTATAAATGAGTAGTAACTTACAAGCGTAGCTCCCAAACAAATAGAATAATCTGTTTCCACATCCCAGAGTTTGTATCTGCACCTGGCTGAAACTTGAAAGTTGCAAAAGAGCTTTCTTGGTTTGCCTGTTGATGACAGGAGGTACAACCAACTTAATTCAGCCATTATAAATACAATTTTGGTACATTCAAGGTACATAGAGTCCTAGCAACAGTCCAGGTTTAGTACTAATTGTAGAAGTCTAAAGCTCTTAAAGCTGCCTTCAGCACAAACCACTTATTTTACTTTACTGCCACTCATATTCCTGCTATCAAGGAGAAATGCTCTCAGGTATCCCCTCGTGTATTGCAGCTGCACTCAAAAGTCCCAAAGGACCGTTCCTCAAAGATTTTACATGTTCAGAATATTCCTTGTTTTTTCCCCACTCAGAGCTCACAAATGAAATTACACATAATTTCCTGTGTAGTCCCTCCCTCTGCAATTCCAGGTTTTCAACTCCTTAGTCAATCATTACACTTCAGGCCACAAACATGAAAACACTCATGGATGTACTGAAACCTTGAGCTGGTCTTTCCATTCTCAACAGCAAAACTAACATAACCAAAAGAGCTCAACAGATTATACTTCAGGCTTTTAAAAGCTGAACTTTCTCTCTTCAGATTGAAATCTCCTAAACAAGCCGGTGCAAGTACTACTCTGGCACTTGTAGATTGCTGTAATTATTTTCTTATGCAACTAAACTGGGTTTTTTTAAGCAGCATGATATTCACATACTTGAAACAAGAAAACATTTAGACAAGGAATATCAGAGTTGTGACTTGTTGAGTGTCTGAGCTCTTTAACTTTTATCAAAGGAAGCAAATAGAGAAGCAAGGCCAACCCATCTGTTTTGGATGGAAGGTATCAAAAGATTCCTGTAGCTACAGTTGAAAAGCATCAAAATACTCTGTAATACCACCACACATTGCTTAGATTTGAAACTTAAGGTACATGAAAGTTTTCCAAGTTTCTCTTCATAGCCAGGAGTCACTTTAAAATTCAGGCCTCTGCAGCCAGACAGCTCTGTCCTGTGCACTTTCCTTTTCCAGGTGGGTGTGCTGAAGTCCTGAAGCCTGTGTACTCATACCAGAACATTAACACTACTGCTTTTCACTTCAATCATCAAAAAGTTCCAGAAAGTTACTTTGAAACTTAGCCTCGATTAACAAGCAAAACCCGAGTTAACCGATGACTATTTACCTTAAACCAAAGCAAAACTCCTGTATTTGAATACCATCCCACAAATGCCAGAAAAAGCTAGCAAGGCCCTGAACCATCACCTGTACTAAATGGAAAAGCAAATTCAGTATCATAGGTTTATTTTGCTTCAGCATTTTGTTTCTGACTGGGGTTTCCCCAAAATGGGAGATGAGAACCAGAGAAAACAGGCGAAGCAAAGAACTCAGCATTAACAAGATATCAGAGAAGCAAGGTGAAAACTCAAAATAAAGTGGAAGCTGACACCAATGTCAATTCATACTTAGCACTGTTATTTTCCAAGAAGTTTCACATTGTGTTCTCCAAAGCAGTTTCTTCGTTCTCCATAAGCTGTACAGTTGCCTAAACACTACTGCAATAAGCATTGCAGAAATATCCAGCTCTGTTACGAGAGTAGGAATGCTCCTCCTTCAGAGAGAAGTTTAGTCATGGCTGGAAAATGAAAATTGACCATTTAATCCCAGAGATTTACACTGCATTTCTAACTCAGATCTCACTGTTGCAGAAGCTTAGCAGGACCATTGTCTGACCACGCTGAGGACTGTGTGGAAAAATGGGCTAAGATTGCTGCAGCTGTACTTGACAATGTCACACAGATTTAAATGCTATGTGATAGGATCATTTCCACTTCACATTGTCCACATATAGTACTAAAAATTCATCTGAGATCTTTTACTGTCGGTTAAACACATGGTGATCTTGGCTTCATTAAGTCTTAGTGGGTGATCACTGAACTTCCTGAAAAAGTGAAAAGAACCTGTAGTCTAAACACTCTGTTATAGAAAGAGCAGCAATCACATGCACTTGACAATTTACAATGTCAAAGAAGCCAAATAGGTTTACTTAAAACACTGGATGTTTATCCCCAGAACAAAGTTTAATGCACGAGAGTATTACACAAATATCCTGAAATAAAAGCACTGACTGTTTTGAAAGCCGTTATTCTGTCTTGGTATTTGATTTCTTCCTGATGGTTATAACAGAATATCAAGGTGTTACCAGGTTTCTCTCAGATGAGCAAAATGCAAACATCTACTGCATTCCCACCAGAAAACTTTTCTAGCTCTCTTTGTTTGTTCTTCCTCTTTCTGCCCACTTTTTATGTAGTGACTATTCCCAAGCCATTCCCCAAAAACTTATGGGGGGAGTGTAAGTTGTATTCTTGTATGCATGAGCCACCTGTGTTATGTGGAGAAGGAAGGGAAGGAAGAGTCTGACACGTACCTAAAGGAGAACCCTAACCTAACACTCCCAAATCACCACCTGCAAGGCCAAAAGGGCAATCAATCTGCTGAACCATATTAACCCACTTTAAAGCTATTTCCAAATTTTATTTTCAGGATTTGAAGAGTTTAAAAGGTTCAACTGACATAGTCCAAGAAGTGCTGTTAACTATCAGAACACCTGACTGCTATCTTGAGGACCAGGATTCTACTTTGAGTTCAGCAAATCTACCCAGAGCCATCCAGCAAACAGGTGTTGCAAGTGTGTGACTTTGCTTCCCCTACTATAAGGGGAGAAACACTTTCCTTTCCAAAGCACACCAAGTTCTACTGTTGAAAGTTCTACACCTTCTGCATACATAAAATATTACATTATTTTACCATCACTGCTACTGCTTAGACAACTTAAAGAGGAAGGAGTCTCAGATTTTTCCATTTTCACAAACTGCTTCCCTAAAAGCTTCTGCTACTTCTTGAAATTAGCAGTTAAAAAAATAAATCACTGACCACAATAAGCATTTAGAGCTAAAATAAGACTCCTTATTTCTAGGCATATAGATTTAAAAAATTATAACACACTCTTTGCTCACATAACTACAATCAGAGAGAAGTTTCTGAATTTCAACTTTCTTGCAGTTAATGGGCTCTAGCCTGAAAATGGACAAAAAAAAAAAGGAAAAGAATAATAGACAATTTTCCTGTTCATTAACAGGAGTGAAAGCCCTTCATGGAATAGCAGCATTCTTAAAAACAAGAGTCATTGTATGTGTGCACTTATTAAGTGCACATAAAGCTTCTATTTAAATACAAATCTCAAAATTCAAAAGTAACTCGTTATCTTTAACTTGCACAGTTCCCTTTAACTTTCTATGAAATCTCACAGAGCCTCACAAATCCATGCCCACAAAAGAATGGAGACAGTCCTACAGAAAAATATAGGCAGGAAAGGAGCACTTCTTTTAGGGAAAGATTATGAAGATGAAGAGAGAAACACTCCTGAGTGAGCTTTTTATGTATCTTCAGGTATTTTCTGAAATGTGATCACTTCCACCTTCACACGGCATCCACGCTTGTATCCCTGAAAGGAACAGTATTTGTCAAGGCTGGTTTTCCCTAGTTAGGGAAATATTGTTCTGTAGACCAAAGGCTCTACCAGGAGCTTTTAGTCTCCAGTCAATAGAGAAACACGTTGCCAGCACAATAAAACCTGCACACACACTGAAGTAAAACTTTTCTGCAGAGGTACCAAACCAAAGTGATTTCCATTTCAGCTCCAGGTTTGTTGAGACCCCCCCCACTGCCCAACTCTGCGGGCCTACACTGCCCCGTTCCTGAGGATACACCCAGTAACAACCACTTGCAGCCGTAACATCTGAACGAGAACCCCTTTCTTGCCCCACCTCGAGGTGCACAGAACGGGGATACTTTGCAAAAGCAGATAAAATCCTCGTCATTTCTTCAAATCTTGAAGTTTCTCCAATTCCGACTTCGAGGATGCTCTCATAATGTTTTTCCCAGAAGGCAGGCCACACCTATATCCTCTTCCCTCTGCGTTTCCACACAACTTTTCTCAATCCCCTCTGCAGGAAAATTTCCTTTGAGCCTTTTTCACGGAAGCCTTCAGCCGGAACCGACATTCCCGGGCCCCCCGCAGCACAAAGGTCCCGGCCCTCCCGAACACCTGCACCGAGACCCCTTCCCGGGAGGAGGGAGCGCCGGGAGCCGCGGCGGGGCTCGCCCCGGCCCAGCTCTCCCGTTCTTTTCCGACGGCGACTCCGGGCACGGCCCAAGCTCCCGGCGCTGCGGGATGTGCCGGCGCCGGCCTCCAGCCCCCCTCCGCCGCCCCTCACCTTGAGGATGTTCTCGTAGATGGTGGCCCGGAACTCCAGCAGCGCCTTCTGGTCGAACTCGCGGCCGTGGATGATCCGCATCTGCTTGAGGAAGGTGGACTTGCCGCTCTCGCCGGCGCCCAGCAGCAGGATCTTGACGAGGCGGCGCACGGCGCGCCGCTCCCGGGCCAGCATCGCGTCGATCTCCCGGCTGCGCCGCCGCGCCTCCCGCTCGGCATCGCGGCTCCGCTCCTTGCCGTCCCTCCGCGGCTGCTCCCCGGCGCGGCCCGCGGCCTCGGCCGGCAGCAGGCAGCGGCTCAGGGTGCGCACCACGCCGGACATGGCGGCGGCGGCCCGGCCGGAGCGCTCACAACGCCGCCGCCGAGACCCCGAGCTCCGCCAGCATCGGGCGGAGGCCGCCGAGACGCTGCGACCGGGAGGAGGAGCAGCCGCAGCCGGGGGCTACGGGCCGGGACCGCCCATTCCTCTCTCCGGCTCGGCGGAGGGAGGGAGCGGCCGGCCGGGGGAGGGGTGGGGGCGGCGGGGCGCGGCCCGCAGGCCCTGCCCGAGGAGAGGGCGCGGCCGCTCCGAGGGGGCTGCGCGGGGCCGGGACGGCGGGAGGCGCCCGGAACCCTCGGCGCGGGGTCGCGGCGGTGCCGCGGCGGGGCGGGGGACACGCGGCCCCGGCCCCTTACACAGCGGGCGCCGCCGCCCGCGCGGGGAGCAGCCCGCGCCGCTCTCATTGGGCGACAGCGCTGTCGCTCAATGAACTCGTTCTCCAATTGGAGGAGCCAATGTGCGGGGCGGAGCCAAGCGGGGACGCGGCTCAGGGCAGGCAGGGGGGCGGGGACAGAGGCGCGAGCACCAATCAGCAGGGGGAGGGCGTGGCCTCGATGCCGAGGGAGAGGCGGAAGGAGCGGGCGGGAACACCCCCCGCTGCGTGACGTCACGCAGTGCACCGTGATGGTGGCGTGACGTCACGGCGCGTTCTGAATGACGTCAGAAGAGCCCTTGGGGTCCCGAGCCGGCGGTACCGGGGGCGGTGTTTGTAACGTGTGGGTCAGAACCCGGTGAGGTTTGTTCTCACCAGAGAGATCCAGCGGCCAGCTCATGCAGTGGCGTAAAGAAATGTGTCATCGCTGACGTCATCAAGGAACACACGTCCATAGCACTGCAGCACGCGTAGATCCTTACTCAGCCATTGTACACTGCGCAGAGATTTGTCTCCACAGACCCAGCTGCCCTCAGGAGCTGGTCCTGAGTGGATCTGGCCTCTCCTCTGACCAAAACCCAATGCCCAGGGTGAACCCACTCCTGTGGGGCACTTCAGTCCCTGGTGACATCGCTGTAATTCCTTGCAAACACGCTAGAGTAATCCAGTGCCACGCTGATGGCGAGGTGGGGATTAAAGTATCAAAGTACACGTTTGAAAGAAAATCCCCCTTGGTCTCGTGATTAGGTGCTGGAGGGAAAAAACCAATTTGGGAAGCAGCTGGTGTGTGATCACCGAGCAGTGGCTGGGATCCCAGACCTTCTGGCTGCAGATTGAAATCATAAAAGACAGGCACATGTACTCAGCTCTATGAGATTATTTGTCCTTTCTGCATTATTTCTGTCTGTGCTTCCAATTATTTATGCCATAAAAATCTATTCCAGTTTTAATTTCACATTATTTATTCTCCCCAGGCCTGTTCCAAACATGGGGTGACACAAGTATAGAGAGCTGAGGGAAACTACTAGAATGACTGGAATTTCATAGAATATTAAGGATGCTAAGAATTCCAGGCTGATTTGGGTTAGAAAGGATCTTAAAGCTCATCTCATTTCACTCCCTGCCATGGGCAGAGACACCTTCCACTATCCCAGGCTCCTCCAAGCCCTGTCCAACCTGGTCTTGAACACTTCCACAGTTTCTTTGGGCAGCTTGTGCCAGGGCCTCAGCACCCTCACAGGGAACAATTTCTTGACAAATAATATTCAATTTAACTCTACCTCTCTTCAGCTTAAGGCCATTCCCTCTTGTCCTGTCACCACCCTGTCAAAAGTTCCTCTCCATCCTCCTTGTAGGCATTGAGACATCTCGAAAGGTCAAGGAGTCACAGAGGTAAACAACAACAACAACAAATTAAAGAAAACCTTTCATGGAAGTGAGAATCCTTTGTGAGAATTAATCCCACTGAGATGCTGTTGTCAACTCTTCCACAAAGAGAAAATGTTTTTCTCCCTGTCAAGAAGAGGCATTTCAAAACACATTTAAATACTGGAGATTTCAGGAGACCAGCACAAAACTCTTAGTCCTCAGCCATTCATCCAGAAGCTTTCTTGAACAGTTTCCCTTCCATGGTTTTACCCTTCGATTGTAGTTTGTGACTCGGGAGCGGCTCATTCCACCCATAAATGCTGCTGTAGTTCAGGAGTTTCCCACTGGATGTCATGATTGCCCCACCAGAACCCAGTCACACCGGTGGGATGGAGACAAACAACCCAACCCCGAACCCCCATTCTCTGATCTTCTCAACAGCTGAGCACTCAGGACTCCCGCTGGAATCCACAGATGTTAAACTGCCTGGAAATCAGGCCTGTGGAACTGTGGAGTGCCCAGATTGGCGCTTTCTGATTAGCTCGGTTTCTCCTGCCCCTCTGGCTTTGTCTGTGTCCTACTTGAGGTCCTCTTCAGACTTCTGAGGTGCTGAGGGGTTTTGGCAGAGAGTTTGGTAACTATGCAGTCCCACTCCAGTGACAGACCTTCTTCATCTGGGAGAGAGAAATTGTGCTACACAATAAACTAATCAAATCTGTTGCCAGACATCCTTAGTTCTCCATGCATTCATCCATGAAAGCAGCTTTCAACAGCTCCCACCTAATTGTCAAAAGGAGCAGGTCCAGCCCTCCCTCCCTCCACCCCCTGCAGCACTGTGGTTCCTCTTGGAATCACTGGGAAGCTGCTCCTGGAGCAGCACAGAGCAGAATTCTGTTTGCTCCTGTGGTTCTGCAGGGCTGGGGCTGTGCCCAGGGCTAGGCAGAGCTCACAACCACACATGATAACCCCTATTGATGGTCCTGCAGAGGCTTTGTCATGAGGTAAGCAGGAGGTGAAAGTGTCCCTGATGAGAGACAGGTTTGTTCGGAGCTTCAGAGAATTCCCTTTCCCCTTTTCCTTACTGTCTGTCCAGCTCCATGCTTCAGGATTTCCGGTTCATCTCCCTTCTTAGGGGCTTAGTCTGAAATTAAAACAACTTATATTGAGACAAAATAAAATATAGCAGTATCAATTACTTCCTTTTTCTATTCTTTTACCTTCTTAGTTTTCCTTAATTTTACTTTTCCCCCCCTATTTCTATTGTTTTCCCCTTTCCCATCTCTGTTTCCTCCTATAACTCCTGTTCTCTTTCTGCTGATTGTGCAGCTACTTCTATTCCTTCTTCTTTAACCTCCCTTAGAGAGAGGGAAAGGGCGAGAAGATGGAAGAGAAAACTGGAGGGTAGAAGGAAAGGGCCAATGAGGGAAACATTTCCATTCCCCTCCTTGGCTACAAAGCAACTGAATTATGAGCAGGAAGATGGAGAGCTCTCAAGGGAAAGGCTGGGGAATAAACTTTTGGGGCTCTGGCCTTGAAAACATGTTCAGATGAAAGCTGGAAAGGTGTCTGGCAGCTGGAGGAGGCAGTGGGCTGCTTGTGCATGAAGACCTGACTGCATTTGGGAGAGACAGCAGGAGGCCCAGTGGGAAGGAGCTGCTGCCACTGGAGATGAGGGTGCAGCTGATGGACCCTGGATTAAAAACTGGCTGTTTGCCCACACCTGGGCCATGGCTGCTGTTTCCCTGAGCCCCACCAGACACCAGCACTGCCACAAAGAGCATTTTGCTCAGTGAAACTGAGAAGTACATAAGCCACAAGGAGGATTTGCTCCTGCTGCAGTAGTAGCACCTTGCAGCAATGCAGGAGCTATTGCAAATGCAATCAAAACTCCAGAGTTTAGGCACAAAACTGAAGATCTTAACAGGACAGCATGGGAAAGTGTGTGGTGATGAAATCACCCAAAATGGTAAATCACTCAGCCTGTGCTGGAGTCAGAATATTGAACTGTAGCTCCCACAGGGCAGGTGCACTCCTGCCTTAGCCTGGGTGATTTGAAGATGTCTGGGCCCTTGAATTGCTCATTGTGCATTCAGGCAGCAAAGGCTGTAGTTCTGAAGAGCATTTATGATCTAAACTCCTTTTTCTGCTTCTCTGTTGAGACTGTGACTCTCTTTGCCTGAGGAGGTGCTGGAGTTTATGTGCACTTCAAGCCTTACCTAAGCTGGTAGTTTTGTCGTGTTAAAAGTGCCATGTTCTGCTTATTGCATTCTCGAGGTTTTATATGGCTTTTTCAATGGCCTTCTCTCTGCACACTCCCCATGGCAGAATGAAAAAGTGCAGAGAGGCAAGGGGAATAACATTCTCCTGCACAGGAATGAACAAGAGCAGTTCAAACAGATCAACCATTTTCTAGCAACATCATTAAGTATATGGGAACCTTCTGGTACTGAAGTATTAGTTTTTTTACTGTAGGTATTGAGCCCTTGGCTGGTTGTTATCTGCAAGACTTTATGATCCCTATTCTATTGTCTTTCTGAGATATCCCAGTTTTTTGAAGTAGTTGCAGTCTTAACACTTGTGAAGCCAAAGAAAACTGAAGTAGTTTGGCATCCACTTATTAGTGAATTTGTGTCTCAGTATTTGTCTTGACCCTTTTAATGCCACTGGAAGGGCTGAGGGAATGGGTTTGTTCAGCCTTGAGAAAAGGTTGAGGGGAAACCTTATCACCATGTTCCAGTATTTAAAGGATGGCAGCAAAGAAAGTGGAGACTCCCTCTTTACCAGGAGTCACATGGGAAGGGCAGGGGGAATGGGTACAAGTTATTATTGGGGAGATTTTGACTGGACACAAGAGGAAAATTCTTCACAATGAGAACAACCTGTCATTGGAATAATCTCCCCAGAGAAGTGGTGCATTCTCCAATATTGGACACTTTTAAGGTTCAGCTGGACAGGGTGCTGGACATCTTGTCTAGACCAGTCTTTTGCCAAGAAAGGCTGGACCAGATGATCCTTGAGATCCCTTCCAGCTGGGGAGGAACTCTATGATTTCAGTGTATTCTGATTTTTAATTATATTTTCTTTCCTGTTTGATAGCTCTGTGAATACAGAGGCTCCAGCACCTTTGGTTCATACTGCTTGTGAGTTCTCTTGCAGTGGATTCTCTTGCAGTGGCCCAGCCTAGCTGCCACCAAGCAGTCAAAACACCAAATTATGTCAAAGCAATTACTCCTGCTTCACTTATTAAATTGGCAGCCACTATTTTTTCTTTTCTGTGTGGTATTTTCATCTTCTGTCCCACAGAAGACACATTACTCATATACATAAAATATGTGAGTCGTGACACGTCATGGAGTTAGTTTTCACTATTTTCAGACTGCTTGACAGCAGCCTGTTCTCCTTCATTAAACACCAGCCAGCGAGTGGATTAGTTTACTTTCAAAACACAAAACCTCATATTAATCCACAAACAATTAATTATTGAGAAAAGACAAGGATATTTTGAACCCAGCCTGTGACTTTCCTACTTATTTCATTCAACAAGGCATGATCTGTGTAATTCCAGGCATGTCCTGCCAAGCATCCTGCAGTTCTTAGCAAAGATTGGATATTAGGAAAAAATCCTTTCCTGTGAGACCATGGCACAGGTTTCCCAGAGAAGCTTTGGCTTCCCCAGCCCTGGAAATGTTCCAGACCAGGTTGGACAGAGTTTGGAGCAACCTGGGATAGTGGAAGGTGTCCCTGCCATGGCAGGGGTTTGGAACTTTATGGTCTTTAAGGTTCCTTCCAACCCAAACCATTCTGGGATTCTGTGAAGTTACTGTGACTACGCCCCAGGATGATGAAGAAAGATCAGAAATTGAGGTTCTTCTCCAAGGTGTTTCCTCACAGGGCACAGAACCTGGGGCTGTGGGACCTGAGTGGAGCTTTCTCAAGTTCTGAGTTTGAAATCTGGGGACACATTGCTGCAGCAAAAGGGACAGAACAGGCTCGTGCTGGCTCAAGTGCTGTTGGGCTACAGAAAAACTTGGCATTGCAAAAACAACTTAAAAGCAGACCTAAGTCCTGATAGCATTTGGACCTCTGATTTTGAGTACAAAAGGCTACAGCAATAAGTAGCTTTGTCAGTTTAGGTGCATTTTGTTTAGTCATCTACATCAAAAGTCATCTGAAAACAAGATGAGTGACATTAAGAGGGGAAAAAAAGGGCACAAATCTATAAATTGCACAAATAAAACCAAAGCCCTGGGAGAAGAACCTCATACATTTGCTGCCAAGCTATGTCCATTTTTTCTGCATTGTTTATAAAATGACTTTTCATCTGGTGATGCAGAGCCAAATATCTCCATGGGTAGCATGTATCTCCCCAAACTCGTCAGAAATTAGCAAGCCTTAATAAAATTTATGCATGGCTTGCTATTGCAGTTTCACATCTAAAGGGAAAACAGATGTTCTCTTTAGTTATTCTCTTCATGTCCAAAGTAAAGCTGTTGGTTACAGTTTGTTTTTAAAAAGGCTGGTTCTGAAAAGGTTACAAATGATGCAATTTTTGCAATCCTACTCCAAGGCTCTCTGTGAACCTGAATTGCTGAGGTGACACTTGCAGATGCCTGTCAGCCACTTACCAGCCTCATATTTCTTAACACCTCCACTTTAGGATGAATAAATGGAACAGAGTTCCCAGTATTTGCCTGAGATCCCTGGCAGGGTGGCGGGCCAGGCTCCGAGCCCCTTGGCTGAGTCCATGGTGAGGCTCCTCAGCCTGGGTTGGTTTCAGAGGTGAGGCAGAAGGGATGGATGATGCATCTAAAAGGTGTCATTAGACATGTCACTGAATGGGTCTCTCAAGGCTTCAGCAAGAAGAGGGAAGCCTTGATTCTTCGCCTCTTTCACCTGGCTCCCTTCACTGAGCACATGTACATGCTGCCCACAGCATTCCCCACTCACACTGCAGATGGGAAATCGTTGCTCTCTCCATTTTTACACAGATATTTCCAAGATGTGCAAAAAATGTTGGCAGTTACAGTGAGTTTTTGCCATCTGAAAGGGTTTGCCCCTGCAAACATGGATACATGCATGCACATATATCTGAAATTCATATTTTACTTTGCAGATGTGTGTCAAACACAGAGCCTTTCAAAATGATAATATTTGTTTGTTTCTACAACATATTTATTCACTGCTCCCTGAAGGAAGGATCCCAAGTCTTCTTAATTCCTTTGCAGCTACCAAGTGGACATTGGTATAAAAAGCTGCTCCCTATCCACAAAAAAATGTCCCAAAAGAACAGCAAATGCAATAGATTGTAGACATTGGTTTAATACCCTTTCGAAGTGTTTATTCAGACAATCCTTTTTAGCCTGTGAATATTCATGGTCTCACAATTAATATGAAAGATAAACACTCACACCACACCTAAATGCGACGACCAGCTAATTTAGGAATTATTGCTCTCCCAAAAATGGAGAAGGAAAAGGCTCTGTCACTTAAAGAAACGATAGCAAATGATGCAAAACCCAGGTGGCAGGAATGCAGAGAAGAGCTGGCAGGAGCTAACCAGATGAGTGATCAGCATTTTATTCAGACAGTGTTTCAGCGTCCACCCAGAGGAGATTAAGTATCCTGTCCTCTCAGTGCAGAGAAGGAGAAATAAATCAGGTTTTACCACAAGTAGGGTGGCAGGGAGTTAATTAGGAATGGAAAAAATATATTTCAGTTTGAAAAGGAATAAAAAAATGGAGAAACGAAGGAACTAAAATACACTGCAAACATGTTGGAACCCACCTGGGAGGCTGACTGAGAATCCTGCCCGGGGATCTGCAGCCACAGGGGACTGACACAACAGGTGATGCTGACAGCTCTCTGAAAGCTGCAGTCCAGCAGCCAAATGCTGCTCCTCTGAGTTGTTATATGAAAGCAGACATTTCCCATAGCCTGTCTCATGTCAGAGTCCTTCCAACCACAAAGCGCATAAAAATGGCAAGGTTGCATAAAGAAATAAAAGAACCTTCGTTTTCTTCTTAACGTAGTTTTTAAAAACCACAACCCTCGTTAAAGTCAACGGGAATTTGCTCCACATCTCTTCTAATTTGCCTCCCAGGATTTGTGCAAAACTAGAAGATGACAGATTCTGCTATTAGAACAAGCAAAACTACAGCAGAAAATTAGCAGAAGCCACAAGCAGCAGAACAGTGGTGAAACCTCCTTATTGCCCCGTGTTCAGTGATTTCCATTAATGATTTAACAGCAAAGGTCAATTAAATGAGTGGTAGATACTGATACCCGCTGGCTGTGGCTCTGCTCTGTGCTGTCAGAGCACATGGACACAGATGTGCTAAAGCAGGAGAAGCTTCCAAAGGCAATGCACCATTTCACCCCTGGCCTGTTCTGAGGTTGGATGTGCCTGGGGCATTTCCTCTGCTCCTAACAAGGATCAGTTCCAAACTAAGGCTGCCAGTCCCTTTCTGCCAGCTGAAGGACAGTGTTTCCAGGAGGGGTAAAGGCTTCTTTATCCCTCTGGGATTAAACCCTGGGTACAAGGGGGTTTGGGGGCACATTGCATTGCAGGAGGCAAGGTCCTGGCTGTCAGCTGAGGGGTGGCACTCACCTCTGTGGAAAATGGCACAGGGCCTGCTCCCTGCCATTCCAGAGCCCTTCTTGCCAGGATTGCCGTGGGCTGCAGGTCACTGCTCAAGAGGAAAGGCTTGGATGTGAATGAATGCATGAACATGGCTTCTGGCTGAAATATTTAATCAATGTGGAAGTGACTTTGTGCCGCCAGTGAATATCAACATTCCTCATTCTGGGTAAAAGCTGGGAGTCACATTCCAACAATATATTCAGAAAGCATCAATATATTCAGATTGCATCCGCTGATGCGGGAGCACAGGCTGTGGTCAATCACCATCCCGGTAATTTAGGAGAGTGCAGAAGAAGGAGTGCTGGCTTTTGAGTGTCTCCATGTTTGTTATTTATACACCATGTCATCTGGAGCTGGTTGTTTGCTTGTAGCTTTGGGCTGACAGTTCCCTGATTCCAAAGGCAATTCAGCCCCTGACATAAAGCAGAGGAACAATGCAGAGTTCCTGTAAAACAACAGTGCTCCCCCCACTGCTGTCACAATGCAGGGATTAGATGCAGAATAATGCAGTCCCTGATCAAACCTGCAGCTGTAATTCAACCTCTGGACAGTGCTGATGCTATAAATTTGGGAAGAAAGTGCAGCTCAAGCGATTTGTGAACACAAGCTGATGAGTCCAATTGAATTACAGTTGTGGGAGCAGCCGGGATCCCCCTGCACCGAATCATTACTAATGAGAGCCAGAGAGTGATTACTTACAACTTTAATGAAATTGAATTTTAATTTATACCGTTGGCTAGAAGAAGGAAGAAACATACACTGAATATTTGGGTGTGACAGGGCAAAAGTACAAACAGAAACCCAAAATACATGGATGGACAATCCATTCTCCTGGAAGAGAGAAGATAAAATTTTATCTTGAAAAATAAATTCATATTGTAGGAAACAGTTGTGATACACTGAGGACTGAATAAAGCTATTCTATATCATAGTTCTGATGATGAAAGAGCTCAAAAAGAAAATGCTCAGATGTGTTTTCTTGAAACCATTTATGATGCTCAGAAGAAGAGGAGCTGTTTAGCTGATTCTTAAGCTATCACTGCCCATTCTGTTTCTGGCATGAAATCAGGAGAATGGTAACCATAAGCACCACTGACATATTCCAATCAAATAATCCCATGGAACCCTTTCTGAGAAAGTCTTCCAATTTCAGCACTGAGTGGTTATTCACTACTGGAAGGGAAAAGATAATTAACATTAAATACTGGTTTCAATAGAATTCTGTTTCTCACTGCTTCCCATCACTCTGGAGGTATCACTCTGATATTTTAATACCTTTTTTAATATTGCACCTTTTCGCTGGTGCTAGAGTAAGGCCTAGGGAGGTTAAGAAAAATGGTTTATGAAGTTTGCTTCAGATATGGAAATGTGAGGAGAGAGAGAAGAAAAACAGAGAACTTGAGTGAGGAACACAAAATGGATGACTAAGGGAGCTTTTGTGGCTTACAACACAGACCACACAAGTTTTGCAACTCAAAATATGAATCTGCAATTGGAGGATGATCAGGAAGGTGTGGGATGTGTAGTGGAAGTTCTGAGACATGGGGCTTGCAGCCAGTGTCACACCAATCAGGCAGAGTATGGAGAGGTGCTGAAAAATGCTCACACTTTTGACTTTACATTCATTTTACAGAAGGTAAATCAATATCTCTTCACCCCAGTGCACTTGTGTCATATGGCTTTCTGTTACAAGGTGACCAGGGCTCGGACATGTCTCTTCTGAACTGAAAACAGCTTAATCCAAAGGGATTTTTTTTCTGCAAAATATCTACAGCACTGAATACCTCATGCCATGGGGTGATGGGATCCAGCCCTGTATTTCATGTGCAACTTGACAATCAGCAATAGGAACTATTACTACTGAAAGAGTAAAACAGGCAAATTGAGTGGGAATTCAGTGCTACTTGCACTATTTTGTTAAAAGGGATAGTATTAAAAGGAGGTTTTCCAGACCAGAGGAGATTCTCAAAGACACAGGGGGGTTCTACTGGGAGCATGCTATAAGAAGTGGCTAATAGCAAAGGGTCTTCAAAAAATCCTTCAAAAAATTATTTCCCATGGAAGTGTTATTGTGGTGCACACTCATCTACCCAGCCTCACATGCCATCGTTGATTTAGGGACTCAAAGCTGTTTCCTGCTACCACTGGAGGGAGACCTTATTCCTTCAAAGAGATGTAAAACTTCTGCTGCCAGACTGCACTTCAGTAAGGAAGAGTGCGAAATAACCTGGAGAAATACAGCTGCTGAATTTGATCCAGGCTGGACACGGTAAATCACAGGTTCTAATAACAATAATAATGCAGCACGAATGAAACAGTGCCAGATTAACAGAGATACTTAATGTTTCCACTCTGATCAATATTGCTCGAGTGAGTCTGCTCCAGGTGTCTGAACTCAGTCCTGGTTAAATCCACCACCAGTGTCTGCACATTCTCCTCCCTCCCTCCTTCCTCACCCCCTCCCCTCACTCTCAGGCTGTGCTTGCAGATGTTAAATTCTCAAGCTGCTATTTCCTATCCCTTTATCTCACTGTGACCTTAAGTGTGACCAAAAAATGTTCCTGTCAATGGTATTATTTTCATTTTCACTTAACCTCTACTGGCCCAGTGGCCTATTTTACAATCATTCAATTACCCCCACTGCTGCTGAAAAAAACCCCCAAAAATCAGGGAGAAAAGAATTATTTGGTGCAGCTCAAGGTCATTGACAGCAGGAGGACAGGGAGCCATCAGGCAAGGTCCAAGTCACTCAGGCACTGTTGGCCCAGTGACAAGTGCATGGATGTATTCAGAGAGGGGCCAGGACATACAACTCAGCTCTAAAACCCCAAAGCTTCTGCTGGTGGAACAAAAGAAGCAGTCCTGCTATGAAGGAAAGAAAAAGGAGCAGTTCTCCTCAATGTCATATGGCATGTTCCCAAAAAGGATGATGTTGCACATCTCTGCATGGACTCATTCTGCTGGGTGGTGACACAGGCATGAGTTTGCACATGCACACACTCAATAACTCTGCATAAGTTACAAAACAGCATCTCAGCAAGATAAAACTCGTGATAAGAAAGAAATTCCTGTCTGAAGGACTCTCACATTTCCTGTAACAGTGAAGAGTCCACGGAAACTTTCAACTCAGCTGACTGTCTGTGGTTTGTGTTTTGAACTTTATTAATGACACGTGCTACCACCTGAGAGCTGCCTCCTCATTCTTCAACTAGGCTAATTCTAAAATTAGTGTAGAAAACAAAGCCTTTGTTAAACATATATTCTCATCACCTCCCCACTCAACTGCATCTGACACCTACAGTTGCAGCCAACCATGAGTTTCCTCTTGTACTCACTGAATGGGGCAATTTCAGAGTAAATATAGTTCAAACACATAAATCTCTAGAGTGAAATCCCTGCTGTGCTGAAAATAGGAGCTTCACCACAGATTTTGATAGTTTTTCAGTCAGTTTTAAAGTTGCTTTTGGTTCTCAGTGAGCCCTGTTACTAGCAAAGGGATGATTAATGTGATTTTACAACGTGTGCCACCCTGTGTCATCCTGCTGACCCACACGTCAGCTTCCATAAAGCACCACAGACCTCCTGACAGGAATCATCTGCTCTGCCCTCATGGCTTAGATGTGCTGGCTGGACACTGCAAGATGCAGCTTGTGAACAGTGACCTAAGACATTAGAGAAGAGAGGAAGGAGCAGGGAAAAATCCCATCATCACCGTCAGCTCCATTAATTTTACTGCAGGACAAAACCTCTCCCTGGTACAACCTGCTCATCCCAGCCTAAGCACAGGTGCCTGTTCTGCAGGTCTGTCCCTTCCAGCTGCTTCAGCTCCAGCAGTGGTTCTGGCCAGTGCTGAGCATTTGTAAGGTGTCATCTTGGAGAGGTAATTTGTGCTCAGTATCCATGATTCTCATGGATTTCCCTAGGACTTTACCTGCAGCACTTCACACACTGGTGGAGTCTCATTATCACAGAATTTCCGTATGCTGTTTTATAGCAGAGCAGGTCATGGCTTAGTTGCTGGAAGAACCCACTGTTCTGGCTATCACCACAGAAATAGAAAGAGCTGAAGAGAAGAGAAATTCAAATCCCTACCCCTACTGCACAGTGTAGTTCAATCTTCCTGAGGCACACAAAGTAAATAGTAGTAATAAAATGTGATAGGAAAATCAATTGGAACAAATGAAGCACTGTCTGTGCTGTATTCCAGCTCCTCTGTCCCATTGTTACCGCTTTGATTAATAAACAGCAATCTGATAATGAGCAAATCACCTCAGCACCAGGATATGGGGAAGCAAATGCTGCAGACAGGCCACGATGACAAAGCTGAATATTCCCAGTGTGTTTGGAAGGTGCTGGGCTGCTCCAGGAGGCTGGGTCAGAGACACCACGACCACCACAGGGCAGGCTCAGAGGGCAGAGATCCTTGGGAGAGGAGCTGTTGCAAGCCACTGGATTTGATGTTATATTTATAAATGTGCACTTAGAACCAGGCATCAATTTTTCACATTCATTTAATAGAAGTTTACCCCACTGCTTTTCTCTAGGGCGCAAAAATGAAGGCAGCAGCCCAAAATTGGTTCTTAAAACAGTATTTTAACAATACAGTAATGTTAGTATAAAGAACTCCAACTAGGTCAGAGCTGATATCCAGCTTAGTTTCTTTCTGGTGTGTATTTAGATGGAAAAGAAAGTTAATGGAATTGTGTCCGTTTCTGCCAGGAGTGAATCAGTTTAATTATGAGTTATTCTTTATTTCTTACTGTGTTTATTTCTTTCCTGCTCTTTCCAAATGTTCCTGTGGCCATGGTTGGAGATTGCCTCGTGCAGCCCTTCCTGAGCAGTGTCCTGATGTGCCCTGCTGCTTCCCTGAGCACTCTGTTAGGAGCTCTCTGACTGCTGCTCTTTGAGCAAGGGGTTGAACTTCAGCAAGTGGCAGTGCCCGTTTCTGTCTCCTTGCTGTTTTGCTAATGCCTTGGTAGATGCAATCACTGCAGGCTGTGCCAGAGATCCTTGTTAGTTCCTCACCTTTGTGAGCAAAAATTATCAGATTCACTGACATTTCAGACACAGAGATGAGGAGCAGTGTACATAATTGATGTGAGACCACTGGTTGCAGAGAATTTAAATCAGAAGTAGGGAGCTGTTGTCCAAAGAGCTGGATATACCCAGCACTTGTCATCAAGAAATAGTTCCAAGAGCCAACTGCTGACCATGAGGAGGCTTTTCTACCAATGTGTGAAAAAGAAATTATTTGGACAATAGATAAAGGAGAAATCTTAGTTCTCAAGTGGAATTTTTCCAGATGCTAAGGTGTTAAAATGGCTATTTTGGCAGGATGGCTGCTGTATCCGAGGGAGAGACAGAAGGAATGGTAGCTATTACTGCTCAGATTACTTTGCAGCAATTAATTCACATATCCTCTGAACACAGCAAGGGAAGCAAGCTACATCCCATGTCTCTTCCACATTCCATCCCAGCTCCACTGCTTTGCTCTACTTCCCATTTTCCCTGGTGGGAGCAGCCTGCTCCAGCCCCAGTTCCTCATCCCTGGGATGGTGCCCCTCCCTTCTGCACAGGCTCCTGACAAGGCTGCAGTGGATCTCTCCCGTGTTTCATCAGAACCTCTCACCTGCAGGCTGCTCCTGCCCTGCTGATGGGACTGGGGGCTGCAGGTCCTTTCCTGCCTTGTCTTTTCCAAAGCATAATGGGGATCCTCTGAAAAAGCCACCTCTCCATCTTTGTCTTTCTGCATCTGCACTTTGGAAGAAAATCAATATTGCTGTTTGTTGCTAAATTGTCAGACAGCTTTTGATGCTAATATCTGATGAAGCAGACACACTGTTGTAGATAGTTACTCTCAAACAGGTTCTCTATCATCTACCATCTGCTTTTAAAAGGTCTTTTTTTCCCTTTTTTCCAGTGACTAATGATGCATTTAACCCCGGAGAGCCTCTGATCTGAACATCAGACAGTTTCTGCAGCAGAGGAACAGAAAAAAGGAGGTGGGGGAGGGAGGGTGGATGAGCTTCCTGTTGTTCTAACTTGGCTTACTGGTAAGGTTCTCAAATCAAACTAGAAATCTCACCACTTAAGGAAAACCCCACTCAGACCCTTGATCCAGCTGCCAGATGGCCTCACCCTCCTGTCCAGAGCTGTGAGACAGAGCAGTGCAGCCCAGGGGAGCCAGGCTGTGCCACTGGCCCCTGTGACAGGTGCCCTCAGCTCTGTCACCTCCTGCATCCTACAGGCACTGACAACACCTTATTCTTAAAGAAGTGATAGCCATTTCCAGTTCTACAGGTGAAATCTGCAGGGATGCCAGGCCTTCTGTTTGCTTCTGCAGCCTCAAAATTTACAAGGAGTGAATGAAAAATCCGTAAGAAGGGTGAAGATTCCTCTGTGTTGGGGTCTGGGATTGTCCCTGAGGGTTAGACAGAGTTTAACAGAGATATCAAGTGTGATTTCTAAGAGCATGGAAGAATTCTGCAGTGCCTGAAATACATGGATGAAATCTCATGCCACAGTCTTTCAGCACAGCCTTGGCTGGATTAGGTTTTCTTCCCAGGAAAGAGCTGGGCAGAATGGTCAGCCCAGCTGCTGCAGGCACTCTGTGGGCAGGACTGGCACAGCAGGGTCACTGTCACTCCTGCCATGCCAGGATGGTGTCCCAGGCAATGACTGTACTGCCACCCAAGCTGCCAGTGCTCAAGAGCCCCTATTCACTGTGCCTGAACCAAAATTCACACTGGATTTGGTCTCCAAAACCAAAAGGCACATGGCCTTGATCATGCATGGGAGAGCCTCCTTTTTTTATTGCAGTTGAGTCTGGAAAAGCAGGAGGTTTTCCTGGAATTGTTGGATTGAAATTTTCCTGGAATTGACACCCATTCCTGAGCCTTGTGCTGCTCTGGTGAGCAACCTCAGGGCTGCACACTCCGAATCAGCCCCTGTGGTACACAGGGTGCAGAGCAAGCAGCTCTGGAAACTGAGAAGGGGAGGAAGGGGGGAGACAAAGTGACTTACAAGCAGTGAATCACAATCTCCTGTTTGATATCGTGTGTCTCTTTGTGAGGTTCTGTTCAATTCTCAGAGCTGAACAAGAGCAAAGGAGATGGAAACTGCACCAAAGGGGAACACATTGTCACGGTCTAAGCTGATTAAGGCTGAGTGACTTGGAATACACAATACAAATAACTGCAAAATCCTAGAATGCTGCTCTTCCAGAAGCCCTAAACTCCTGTGTCTTGCTTTTCCAGTCTCCAGGGAACAGTTTAACAACTGCTGCTTAGACAGCCCAGCCCAGGCAGGGCTGAAGAAGCTGCGAGCAGCTCCAGGGCTCAGCAGTGCCTGACTGCAGCCTTGTACTGAGCTCTCGAACCCTGGGCCATGAAAATAGCTTGGCACAAAGAATACAGAAACCTCTAACAGGTTTACAGGCATTTTTCCAGCTTTGGCATCTATCTCCACTTCAAGTTTGTAGGCACAAGTCTGCTTTGTGTGTGTTCCTACCCCCCTGCAAATTGTGCTGCCAGAGCTGTCTGTGCTGCAGCCGGACCGATTGACAGCTTTGCCTCCAGCCAGAATTCTGATTCAAAGGAATATCCAATTCTGTGTAATAAAGTTTGCATGAAATTTTTACCTGCAACAATTCCCCAATGTGCTGAACTGCATGATACTGACTTATACAATACATCATTTTAGCAGCAGAGTTAAACAAAATGCAAAGCCAGACTCAGTTTGATTTTTCTCTTGTGATCACAGATATTGTACCACATGTGAGAGCTGTAAGGCATTACTTCCATTATTTTGTAGTATTCAAACATTAAATACAACAAGTGTTTCAATAAAATCAAATGTTTAAACATAGAGTTTGAAAAATATTTCACCTATAAAAATTAAAAATTAACCCCAAAAATGTTTTCAGATAAAAGAATGAAAGTATGTGAAATATTGAAAATGACTACTTCAGTATTATTGAAATACTTTAAATTTTTTAAAAATGAAATGTTAGAATGGAAGAATTTCCATAGACATTTGATTTAGATGAAAACATATTTTCTAACAGAACAATATTCCATTGAAAAAAATTCCAATTGCATTTTCTAGTGGGCAATTTTTCAATGACATTTTCAGAAGAACAATCTGCATGTGAAAAATTTTCCAACAAGCTCTTGTGAGCTCTTAAAGGCAAGAAGAAGTAGTTTTCAAATAATCCATTTTGAAAGGCAGTTATTATTCTATGTTTTACACCTCTTACAGTAAAAGCAGCAGACCAAACACAGCGCAATTTCCAAGCTTTCTGTTACCTCCTTTCTAACTTAAAATACAAATTGCTGAGAAATTTCCCCAGACTTATATTAAAAGCCATGAGTGATTTTAAAATGGGGTGTGCTATGAATGTTGCTTACCTTAGGTAGGGATCCACACCTGGGATCCACACATGGCAGCCAGGCTGGAGCTCTGGTGTCCAAGCACAGCCTCCAGTTTCAACTCAACTCTGCAGCTTGAATTTCCCTCTTTAGACTGATTTTGAGAATGCATCTGAATTTTGGTGGTACCTGCAAGTCCAGTTATTGACCCCAAATCTCAGATCAAGTGCTATCTAAAATACAGAAACAACCAAAGAATAAATCAACATTAAACTTGTCCCATCTTTGATGAGATCGGGTGGAGAATCTGATTGAGATTCCATTGTGACACTATTTACAGGGAACATTTACAACATTTCCAATTCTCATTTTGTTTTCTTAATTGCTGTTCCCAGTTTTTCAACCACACAACCCCTACTGAAGCTGGCTACGCCTGCTGAGCTTTTGTACATGTGCTGAGCCCAGGTTTGTGTATCTGGGATGTGCATGTGAGGAGGGTGATACCTCACAAGGGAGATTTAGCAGAATGGGAAATACCACAATGATCTACAGCCCAAATTCTGACTCTGCACTTCAAATCTGCTGGTTCAGGACTTGGAATCCACACTGATTCAGGCACTCTGATGTTCAGGGAAAATGATGGCCTCTTTTCAAGATCTGAATGTATTTCAGAAGGTGCAGGGGTTCATTTCCTTCAGTTGAGAGGGACAGCTCTTGGCTCCAGAGCAGAGGCACCTCCCAGCCAGTGTAAATGACAGAAGCCGCTTTGGGCTCCTTTTGCAATGCCACCACAGCCATGGATCTGCTCTTGGACTTCACACCCAAAA
The DNA here is from genome assembly GCF_971803275.1 of Cyanistes caeruleus. Lineage (NCBI taxonomy): Eukaryota > Metazoa > Chordata > Aves > Passeriformes > Paridae > Cyanistes > Cyanistes caeruleus. Next base: position 12,676,429 of record NC_141717.1, read on the forward strand.
GTCAAGAGGGAATAGAGTTTTCAATCCTCTTCCACTGAGCCACAGAGAGATGAGGTTTGTGCAAGGTACAGCACTCAGCTGTGCCATGAACTGCACTGGACAGGGTCTGGTTGTTTTGCATCACAGGAGCAGACAACCACAATGCCCTGTAGTGTCTGCAGAGCTGGGAATTTACAGAGGCACTTGGACATGAAAAAAAAGTCCACTTCATGTATCCATTCCTCTCTTGTTTCACAGAAATAATTAGATCTCTTGTTCTCTGCCACTTTTCCCATAAGGTGGTTTAGCTGTCCTAAATTACAGATCAAAGAGCTAAATGCTAAAGGCCAGGCTAATTCTCTTGTTTCTGGCTGTAGTCTATGAAAGCCCCAGACAGTTCAGAGGGCAATTCATCTCACCCTTAGATAGCCATCTCCAGTAAGGCAGAGAAACAGCTCTTTGGAGGAGTATCTCTGCTCACTGCAAAGGAGCCTCCTCCAGAGTTTGGCATATGCCTTTCCTGTGCTGAAAGTGAAGTGGGACAAATCACATCTGCAGCTTTGTCCATGCAAAGAGGCATAAAGCTGTGGGGAGAGGAGATCACTGCAGAAACAACCCCAGCATTCTGAGACAGACCATCCCCTCTGCCCCACCTGCCATCTGTTGCAGCCATTCCAGCAGATGGTAGCGATCCCTGTGGCACAGCCAGTGGCACACGGACATCCTCCACGCGCTGCCCGGTGAGCAGTCAGCTGCTGGCTCCTGGAGGCATCTGACGCTGACCTGGCTGAACTTTTTGCTGAAGCAGCTGAGAAATGTTCCTGCAGTCCCTCCCATTGCTCTGCTGTGGACTCAAAAGCTTTCACAAGAGGGGCAGGAACAAACCACGGGCAGCTGTTACACAAGGTTGCATTATCAGGACATTAGAAATGAATGCAAAATGCTCCTGGAAGGCTTAATTCTTCCAACTGATGCTTTCTGATTTCTGCTTGAGCTACATATTCTCTGAAGAATCATCCAATTTGTTCTATATATACCCCAACTGGTTGTTATTCTTTGCCCTGGAGGGAGTTGCAAATTGTGTATGCAGCCTGTCCTTTTTGTAAAGAGATTGCACATGGAAGTATCCCCCTGCTTGCACAGTCCAAGCAGATGGCACTGGGCAGGTAAAGAGCTATTCTCTGAGAAGTGCTAGCTATGAGCATTCTTTCAAACATTAATAACTTGAGAAACACAGCAGCAGCAATTAGATGTAAAGTGACATAAATTACTTCTCGAAGATTCCATTAGTTAAAAAATTATGTGCATAAAAGAGAAGAGCATAAAAGAAAAAAGAGCATAAAAGAAAAGTATAGTCCCACAAGCCAACATGAGCTGACCCAGTCTACCTGAGAGACACCCACAGCAGAAGTTTGTTGTAAAGGCAAGGGAGCAGCTAATCTAGTGAAGGCAACCAGGCCAGATGTTCTGTTTAGATTCTGATTGTTTTTTTTATTGTGGGCTGCTGTACATGAGTCCACAGCACCAAGATGGGGGACTGGGAATGAATGCAGAAGGAAAGGAAATTTGTTATTAAATGCATCCTTAAAAGAGAGGGATATGGCAAGGAATGAAGGATCTAAGGACAATGGGATGGACCACTCTTCATCTGTAGGTCAATTTTTATTGCATTTCAGATCAGCAATTGCGCGAGTCATTATATTCGGGTCAGTTTTATTGGATCAATTTGGCAATCTCAGTACAGCGTCTAATGTCGAGAGGAAAGATTTCAAAGACTCAAGAGATTTAGGAGTCTAAGTCACACTCATGAGCAGTGGAACTTAAACTGTCTGAGGACTTAAGTGCTTTTGAAAATGGGACATGGTCTCCTCAGCTCTACACACACTTCTGGAAGCATTATCCCACTTGGCCACAGCACAGCGTGGTGCCCGCTGGTCTCCTCGCTGTCAGTCACGGCACACGGGTCAAGGACTGAGTGGTTCACAGCAATTACTGGCTTATGAAATTCTCCTTTCCTACTAAGAATAGTCCCTCCTGTCGAGAGCAGGCATGTTGGCAGGCAATGATGTTGTAGAGAAATATTTCAGTGAGGAAACAGAGAAACCTGTTGTCCGAAGAAGACACTGTGGCATTTTCCGTGAGTTAAAAAAAATAAATGTTAAAACCTGAGAGATGTACAGATGAATGTGATGCAGAGGCAGGGATAAACTAAATGAAACGTTGGCAGATCTGGAAAGATCTGATGTGCCACTGGGACAGTGAAGTCTGTTTCCTGTAAGCACCAGGACTACAAAGGAAACCTGCAAACTGTTAAATAAAAATGGGGTTTCAAAAGGAAGAGAAAATTTTCATTTTAGTTAATGCCAGGAGGAATAGATATTTTCTTCTCTTTTGATTAAAATGGCTGTGGAGAAACAGGTCTACAGAGCTGCTCTCGCCATCAGCAGTTGTGTTGCTGCTGCTCCCAGCCAGCCTTCAGCTTCCTCAACTGGGTATGTTCAGAATCTCACCTCAGGGGGGTGTGGGGCACATCTCAATTCCACATCCTGGAGCCCAGTCCCCGTGCCTTATCCCTTTCAGATTCCATTTATTTGGTCTCATCAGATGTTTTCAATGAGACAAAAGAGATCCATATTTTGAACATAATAAATTACCCCAAGCTCCCTCTCAAGATCTTTGTCCTCATGTGTTAAACAGGTGCTGTCCCTTAAGAAATGCCAGTGGATCAGGAATTGTGGTGGTGGCCCCACAGCCTGGATCTCAGCATCTGAGAGTCTGGCTCTTCAACACAGCTCCAGTCCCGTTCCAGACATGCATCCTGCCAGCAGGAAGTGCCCAGCCAACAAGGGTGAAACAGGAGTGAGCTCTGGGCACCTAACCAGAGACTTCTGTCAACCCCTGCTCCACCTGGATATGTCCTTTCCTCACCAAAGAGCTCCTTGTTACTTGGGGCTTTTTATAGCTGATCTTCATCTATCCAGACGGTTTTCCGCTGCTCTTCCCCGATCCTGTCCTTTATTGTGCGGATAAGATCCTCAATGCTGCTCCACGCCTCTGACTCCACAGAGGCATAAAGGCAAGGCAGTGCTTCCAGTTCTTTCTCTTTCAGGCGGCACATCCGTAAAAACTCATCCTCAGTCTCCGGCTTCGGCAGCAGTTTCCTGTATCAAATGAGCAGACCAAAAATAAATGTCTTGCATTTTAAGTTAATCCTGTAGTCCCAGCTGTCCCATCAAGAATTTATTTTCTTGTAACTACTTACAAGCAATAAAAGCAGTGAGTAATGCAGCCACATCAGGTCTACCATCCCCTTACCTCCATGCTGCCCCCAAGGAGAAATATTTGCTATGGGGAAACAATTCAAGAGGATTGAATGGAGGGAGAGTGCAAGTGTTTACGAGCGCTCCTCTTCCAGCTTGCATTACCTTAAGAAATGCTGTGGGAGTGCTGAGCATGGAGAAAACCACATTTTCTTCTGTCTCATCCTCCCACAATGCTCATTGCCACCAGTGACAGTGAAAGAGTGCCAGATTTGGGGAATTCCTGCTTTCTCTGGTTGTTAGATTTCAGGGAGGAGTCATGGGAGGAAAGAGTGCACATAGAAGTAGCAGATGGAGAGGGATGAGGTTCTTTATTTCTCTCAGTGAGAACATTATAGGACTCAAGAATTATTCACTGAATAAGACGGAATATCAAATATGCAAAAGGTTTGACATGTTACCTGAACCTCTTGATGTTTTTCTCTGAGACTCTTATAAAGAGAACAATAGGATATATCTTGGCTTTGATTAAATCCTTCGTGCAGCTTATTCCAGCTTCCAAGAGACAATGCTTGTTCTAAAAACAAAGTCATAACAGTGTCACAAAGGAAAATTCATTGCTGTGGAATCTCAAGATAACGATACCTATCCCTTATGGGGTCATTTGGAAAGCACTCTATTTACCATTGTACTGATGTAAAACCTTTTAATCAAATATACATTTAAAGTCCAGCTCCTCCTACTGTTTTAAAACTAGTCAGTCAAATAACAGCTGAGCTTAACAGCTTTCTAAAAAGGTTTAAAATGGAAATGGATTGCTCTATAGATGAAGAATATGATAAAACACCAGTTTTACATATAGACACAAACACACAGACTTGCTTTTTGCTCAGAAAGAACATCTACTGCAACTACTTGTGAGACAAAAAAACATCACTTTAATTCTCCTTTTTTTTTCATGCTGTGCATCAAATCTACTCTACTTGACATCAGATCTGTGTCTTGGGCATTGTAATCTTTGTTCTTTACACCCCTGTGTCTGGGTTTCAGGCTTCCCTTTCCTTTGTCTAGGTCCTTGTATTTCTTTCTCGTGTATTCATATATACTTATGATATGAAAAGGAAATGAATAAAGGATGGAGCACAGAAAATGAAAGGATATTTAACTGCATCTATGTGGGTCATCACAGGGAATGAGGGGGAATACAAAAGAATATGGCTGAGGATGTGAAAGAAAAGGAAAAGTAAGTGCACAAATAAAAACCATTTGGGGGAACAAATAAAAATCTGAGATTGAAGAAAGGCAGGAGAGAGAATGTGCAACTGTAAATTGGCCAGTCTGTTATCCAAGACATTGCAGAGGTTCACAGAGAAGGGACACAGAGCACTGTGAGCACCTTGAGAGCAACAGCCTCGATGTTGGCAGGTACAATACACTCGTATGTGTTCAGATTCTTCTCTCTGCTGAAGATGACTGTCTCTGTCCTTTGCTTCCTTAAGAACTCTTCCTTTGTTACAATATCTAGGAGGAGATGTGGATGGGGACAAAATCAAATTTACAGCAGCAGAACACATAGAAAAGTATCCAGTAGTACTTTACATGGGATGTGAGGATGGTTCAGGGAAGGAGGATGAGCAATGAATTGTCTTAACAGCTGCCTCATTTCTTCCATTGAATTCAATTAAAGCCTAATCTGATCACAGCTGAGCATCTCAGCTATATCCTGCACCAATGAGTCCTTGGGCAATTACTACAATGCTATGAAGGCATTAAATTAAAACAGTAAATACAATTCCAGCACCTAATGTTATATAGTAACTGTTCAGCAATGGAGAATGCTGAGAAGTGCTAAAAAAAGGTGGCCTCTTCAGTACAGGATCCTAAAATAAGGATTTAGTGTTCCAACATTTGTGTTTAAAGTTTCAAAAAAATTTGGCTTAGGTTGCAATGTGTGATACCAGCCCCCTTGTGAATTGCAGCTCTACATCAAAGCTTTTGTTTTATGTTGCAAGACAGGGGATATTTATTATAATACTTAACTTCTCAGTTTCTCTGTCTGCATGACTGTAAGGCTGCATACTATGCTGTGGGTATTCAATATTAGTGTAAAAATGAAACGTCAGCTCTGTTTAATGCTGGGTTGTATACAATCCTGCCCTGCAGCCATCACGGCACTGCATACTGCTTTAATAGTAAATACTTAGCATGGAAGAAAATCAGTCTTTCCAGTAGATCAAATGCACAATCTTCACAGCTTGGATGAGACAGAAACCTAAAGTCGCTCTAGGGAAGATATTCCTCATAATAGCAAATACTAGAAACAAATTAATCAAAATTTCACATTGCCTAGATATGCAGTATGCAAACAGTATGCAAACAGAAAGAGCACTCACAGCATTTCAGTCTCTGAGGGGCAGCCTAGCAACCACACAGCATACACATGGATAATATTTATAGACACAGAATCTCATAACCATGTGTACTGGCTGTCTCAAAAACATTCAAATATCCCAGATAGTCTCAAAAAGCAGGATTTACAGCTACACATCACTCTGATGTGACTTGAAGTACCTCAAGCAGCCCTCGCATGTGCATTCCCCTACGTGTGCATGCATATATATGTTCGTATTTCCAACACTGAGGGCTGACAGTCATGGCCCTCTCTTATCCCATTACCTGGCTTGCATATGTTGAATTCCAGGGCACCTCCAGAGTTGAGAAGCTTCTGCACCAAGGGCTTGGCCAGCATGGTGGGGGTGAACAGCACGGGGCGCCTGCGCTCGCAGTGGATGGGTCTCACCAAGCTATAAGGGATCAGACTGAGCCTCTTATCGATTTCACTCTCGGAATCCACATCTGAGCAAAGAACAAGACATTTATCCTCTGGGTTCTTCTCCATCAATATTGGGAGAAAAGAAAGGAGGCACACATGAACCAGAAATTACATGGTTAGTCATATGTGGTCCTTCCCTTTCATTGGGGTTGTCTTTACTATACTCACAGCACTATGATGTCCAACCTGATACTAAATAATTCAACTGCCTTTTGCTTTCAAGAGATTATTTCTTAACCTCTTCAACTCAACATTTGCTTGGAGACTTTCTGCTTGTTAGCTTGACTTACTCCAAGTTAAATGTTTTGGAGCAAAAGGCAAGAAAGCACCTAGGAAGAACTGCAAGCCAAACAGGACATTTCAGTGTTCTAAAACTGCCTGTGAAGGCTCAGTGCCCCAAGCACTTAGCAAAATCAGGTTTGGTTACAATTGCTGTTGAACTTTTGCAGAGTTGACTACAAATGTAAGACCTGTGATATATTTTGCAGCCATGCTGCTCTGTAGATGTTTATGTAGGCCTTTGTGTCAGTGCTGTGTAAAAGCTATTTTAGATTTGTACCTTCCAGTTTATCAGGCAGCTGCTTCTTCCCTTCGGATGAGCTCAGTGCCAGGCCCGAGGGCCAGCCTGTGACAATGCGGACCCGCTCGTTGCTGTTCATTCGTTTGTATTTGTTCTCAGACCTACTGACAAACTGAAAAGGTGAACAAAATAAGGAGAGATTTGAGCCTCATTTCTTGCATTATTTATACTCCCATGTATTCATCAGCTGACACTCATTACCGATGAGATCTGAATCATTTGTGTCTATCAAAGACAGGACTCCATGGATCTGTGGACTGAATTCTAAGACTCTTTAAATATCATAGATCTGTTTCAGAGCCTGTGTTAATCCCCTTTGGGGTTTGTTGTTTTGTTCTCTGCTCTTAAGAGGCATCTTTTCCCTTCACAAAGCTCCCTGCTACCACCAGCACAAGCACTGATGTGTACATCATACCCAGAATATGTGCACTAATGTATCACAGGTTATACCCAAACTGCCTCTTCTTTGCTCTACCAGAGAGACTTAAAAACTCCCAAATGGCATCTTTTTAACAGTCATTTTACATGAGAAATAGGGTTTGTGTTTTCCTTCCTCATCCACCTGCCTATTCCTCTATCCAAACATTAACTCCTCCTCCTGTGTATTTGCTAACCTTTCCCAAACACCTTCCTTCACAAAGCTTTATCTTGTACCCACACAGTCTGTCATGCTCAGAGTCACTGGCCCACAATTAAAGGACTATTTTCTGATGGAGCCCTATCTCAGAGACTTGAAGATTTGATCCAGCCCATCGGATTTGTCTTTATGGTAAAAACAAAGCACATTTCAGCCTCTGATGGCAGATGTGTGGGATTCCTCAAGGTACATCCATAATGGAAGCCATGCTCTTTAAAACAAAGACCCCACATCACAACAGAAAACACAACCCATCCTTCTCCTTCATGCATTAAATCTCTTTTTGATAGGAACAAATTCCGATACAACCTCTAGGCCTGAGCTGGGATTTCTGGGTGAATTAGGATAGCCTGAGAATATCTACTGTTCAGATCCACTATTTCAGACATTGCACTGAGGATTTGAACTTTATTACCTGTAAAATCTGGCCCAAAAGAAAGCTTGCTCTGGATAGGCGAGGGCTGGTTTTTGTGTCGTTCTGCAGGGCAGGCTCCTCTGGCTGCAATGTATTCTAGTAAAAATAACATAGGAGTTTTTCTCCCTCCCCCTCTTTTTTGTGTTTTTCAATCATAACATTTGAGAAACAAAAGATTTTTAGATATTTTATATTTCCAATAAAAGGAATAGTGATTGATACCTATCCCAAATACAATGTTCTAAACAAACAGTGGACATTGCATGGCCTGTGCTGACAAACACTGCTTTTTTCACTGCTCTTCTCATTCCTTTGTTCATAGACTGCTCTCCACATCTAAGAAAAAGATAATTTCTGCACCAAGAAAGAGCATGCACAGCTTTTGCTTTCACAAGCACCTCTGCCAGTGATGTCTGTCCCTTTGATCAGTGGGGCTGGGAGCACAGAAGGAATGTGTGACATTTAACCTTGACTGAAATCAAGCACAAGCACTGTCTACCTGTCTCTGCAAAACTTAGCAGCATGAAAAGTCTCCCAGACTCTAAAAATAACTTACAGTAACTAATACACCAGGAAGGCAGTTTTAATTATGTAAAAATGGAATTTGGAGGTCTAAAGAAAGAAAAATCAAATTGCTGCAATGATGGAAAATGAAAAATTAGAAGGGCTGTTGTGTGTGAAGGCCTGATAATCCCAATTCTCTCCACAGCATCCACACTAGAAGAGAAAGGTCTTTCTGAAGTGGGACAACAGACTCTGTGGTTTAGAGGCTTATTCACAATAGGAGAGAAATAATTCTGATTATTAACTGCAAGGACACAGCTTCTTCTTCACGTGTACATGAAGATGCATTAAACATTTACAGGCAAAGAAGCATGAGAGGTAAATGGAAAATAAAACACAGAACAGAGTTTGGACTTTTAAAGTGTAGTCCCTCCCAGCTGGAAGGGTTAATAGAGAGCCAGATCTGGGTTCATTCCCAGGGACATTATTATTTAAAGCAAACAGAAGGTGCCCATTGCCTGACACAATCAAAACCTACAGATAGTGTAAACAGGAATTTCTTTAAAATTATTATTAAAAATGAAAAATGAAAAAGCAGCAGCAGGGGAGTATGAGGTGTTAAAAGACTTTGTTTGTAGATATTTACCCGCAGTGCCCGAAGGGTGTTGTAGGAGTTTTCTGGCTCGTCTTTGCTTCCTCTGTGCATCAACCGCTGCAGCTTCACCAAAAGGAGTTGCTGGGCTCTGAAAAAAAGGACAAAATCATACAGATCAAGATATTTTGAAACCACTCACAAGAAAGCTGGATTGCAATGGGTCTGTGCCTACAGAAAAGATTAAATAGAAATAGCGGTGAGGACTGACTGAACCATGCAGTAAAAGCAGGAACGAAACAATACAAAGGACTGCAGTGCAGTTAAGGATTAAAGAATATCCATGGAATATTTGTATATGGTACTTTTTGAGCAACCCACTTTATTTTTATTTTTTCAGGTAGCATCTGGAATCTCCATTCTTAAGTTTTATAGCTCATACTACAATTTAACATCCTATCTCAAAATTTAAGACATAGACACCTCTTTCCTTACAGCAGTAATTAAGTTCCCTGTTTCTAGATGCCTGTTCTCAGTGATGGTCACTCAGTATCACTCTCACCTGCTGTAGCTGGGAATGGTCCCCATCTCCAGGTCCCTGTCAGTGAAGGGATCCACCCTGGCACACAGCCACTCACACCTGCCCTGGTACATGGTGTCGAGAATGTGGACGATCTCATCACATTTCACTGACAGGGAGCAGCAGTCCAGCTGGCTGGAGATGTTCAGGTTCAGGCGGATGTGAAAGGAGTCCCCCGAGGTGATGAGCCCTTCCTCCAGCTCCGACAGCAGCTTGCGGTACCCTGCAGGGAGGGAAGGGGTGAGGCAGGATCCCACACTCTGCTCTTGCTGCATTCTCTCTGGGAGAAGCCACAGCACGAACTCCTGAGGTTCCTCTCAGAGAGGTTTGTACTTCCAGAGCGCTGCTTGCAGTAGCTCCAGCAAGATGATGGGCCTGCATCTCAGAGACACTGATGGGGCACTGACTCAGGGACAGCCCAAGCTGCTGCTGTCAGCTCTGTGGGAATATTCTCATTATAATGCTACTTTTAGGTAACTCCATTCTCAGTACTCGCCACATGACCTGTAGAACAGAGAACTCAGCAAAGACACAGACACAGCCATAGCTCTGCCCTCTAAGTACCATGTGAGTTCTGCTAGCAATTTTAATGACAAGCTATTCCCCTTATTATTAGCTCTAATTGGCACTCCCAGAATCTATAACATGCTTTAACTGCAGTTAAGTGATGCTCAAAAATTTGCAATAGTCTTTCCTACCACTGAAAACTTCAAAGAAAATCAAAGGCATCACTTCCTGCGTGATCTATGCAGCTGAAATTCTCTAACCAACATAAAATCATGAATGCCCATTTATACACATCAGTAAAGAATGGATTTTGGAATGTACTTTTTGATCCATAACCTGAAATTATCATTATAGAACCTGAACACTAAAATCAAATTCTGTTCGCCACACATGAACTCCAGATGTTAAAGATAAGATAAAGCCACAAAGGTAATAAACAGGGCAACTCCATCAGGTAAATGCTAAATCGACCAGCTGCATAAAGATCATTCAGCTTGCCACATTGTATTGCAGAAAACTGTACATAAAAATAAGCTAGAGCATGTTTCATGAGTCATGTTGCTATTGGCCACCATGTAAATTTTTCAGAATCCTGTTGACAAGCACATGTTGTTTTTCTCCTCAGATACCAGGCTAAAAGCTGAAGCAGTTCCACAGAGGAGCTGTAATTAACATCAGTGGCATGCTCCAGATTTATCCCAATATAAAGATATGGTGGTCCTGTCATTCTCTTCCAGACAAGTTGCTATAAAAGCCCTGAGACTAATTGAGATAAGAAATATTTTTGGTCTTACCTTCATGATTTGATTTATATTGGAGTGTTACTGGACCACTGCACCTCTGAATTGTCCAGTGAACTTCTTCCTTTGTGCAAGTATCCAAAGGAACACTTTGATTTTCCCCTTTAATGCAGCCCTCCAACTAGATATGAAAGACATATTACTCTCCAGTGCAGGTTCAATCTCTGAGTCAATTAAACCATTTTTTTAAAGTGCCATGATCTTTTTCTTATTAAACAATGCAGACACTTTGTTATCAGGATGTATATTATATCCTAATTATATAATTCTTTTTCTCTCAAATTAGGAATGCTAGCAGTCAACAGAAATGCAGCACTTGGGCAATCCCAGGCTTCCCTGGGAGTAAGAAGTGCAGGAATATAAATTGTGAGGGGGTGTTTTTTCCTCTTGGAGGCATTTAAACAGGAAAATGGTTTGGGAGCATTGGCAATGGAGGGAAAACTAGGTAAAGAGAAACTTGGCATAAACACTGTTGAATTTGGCTCATGGGATGCCAGGGACAGCACAGGTGGGTGGGCAGACCCCCAGTGCAGCTTGGTGACGATTTCATGCTCACCAGGAGGATCTGGTGTCCCTCCCGAAGGCCAGCTTTCTCTGCAGGGGAGCCTGTCTTGACAGAGCTGACGAAGCTGCCTTTGTCATTGCCCCCGAGCAGGGTGATCTCGGAGTTGAGGCTGTCCCCGTTGAGTGTCACGCGCTGGATCGTGTGACACGAGCTCCTGATGTGGCCCACGGATGTGACAGAGGGACGGAAGGGTCTGTGTCCATGAGAGGAAGGCACAATTGGTTATCTCACTCTGAGTTAAATGCATGCAAGAGAAATGAGAGATATACAAATAAACTTCTAGCATTATCAAGCACTGGGATCTAAGGACTCCAAAAGAAATCCTCCTCGTTACTGCATCAGTCCTGGAGAAGAGCATCTGGATTGCTCCCAGTGCATCTCTGAAAACTCAGTGTATAACAGCTCTCCACTCAGCAAGCTCTTGCAGCAAGATAGCAAGATCACAAGGAGAAATTGAAGCCTTTAGAACATTTTGTCTGCCTTGAAGTTTTTGAACTTTCAGGATGACCTTCACGGGTTTACAGTACATGAAAGGGCTCCAAGATAACGTTATACTGCTGCCACTATAATCACTTCTGCTGTTATAACTTCAGCAACTAATAAATAAATAGAGAGTTTCTACCACAGCACCCTTTCCTCTCAGTCTATAAGGGAAGTAAACTGGCATCTCAAATACCTTTCCAGTGAGAACTTTCTAAATATGGAGTTGACATGCTCAAGCTCATAGGCATCCAGGCCTTCTGACTGATGAGAAGAAGAGGAAGAGTGCACTGAAGGAGCTCCATGTGACTGCCTGTCGTGACTGTCATCTGGAAAGAGTAACAAGAATTATAACAAGTCCTAGATAAAATGACGAAGATGGAAAAGGGGAAAATGAATTTTAATTGATCCCAGACACAGCTGAAGTAGGAAATTCTTCTCGCAGAGGTATGATTAATATCCATAGGATGTGTCACAAGGAATGCCACTCTCACAGAACAAGAAGTGGAAAGGGACCTCTGGAGACTGTCAAGTCAAAGGTCAGTGCAGGGTCAGCTCAAGGAGATTGCTCACGACTTTGTCCAGCTGGGTTTTGGTATCTCCAAGGATGAAGAGTTTGACTAAAACTCTCTGGACAATCCTGTTCCAGTGTTTGACCACCCTCATGGCAACAAAACGAATCCTTTTCCCACTTAGCTCTTCAGGAGTGACTGCTTTCCCCTTCTCACTGACCCTTTGTTTTCTTGATTTACTCTCAGGCTTTGTGTCCCATTTACTTAGAGCAGGGCTGATTATCTGACAGTCTCTGTAGCTGGGGAGTTGATCATGTATTAGCTCATAATTCAATTATACATGATATCCTCTTGCTTACCATCCAGCTCCAAAGCATCACATCCAAAGCTGTCATTGTCCTCTTCAGCCAGGCTGGAATTAAAAACAAAGCATGAGATAATGGAAGAGAGACAAAGCTGAACACTTCCAAGCTTTCAGCAGATTGCCAGCTTCAGTAGATTTCATTAAGCTGTGAAGGAGGAACTTCTGTGAAAAAGGAAGGTGTTGGAGGTGTTGCATCAGGCAATGGGGCAGCTGTGAAAAAATAAGTAAGTAACATCCATCCTTGAGGGTCCAGAGAAGACACAGAAAAGGGCAGAAGACATGTGTCAGCCAGCATGGGAAGCAGCAAGAAGGTTCAGAAGGAAGAACTGCCGAGAGCAATGAGGGAATGCAGATTTTGCTGAGGACAAGAGGAAGCTGCTGACTGATGGTCTGGTGTGTGACTCCCAGCACACTTGGTTCAGCACAGACACAGGGCTGCACCATGCCTGCTATGCATGCACTGCACCATGGGGGCTTTCCACTACAGAGCAAAAAGCCACAAGTTCACTTATGGACAGAGGGACTGCAAGGGAAGTTACTGAGGTGCAGCATGAGTAATTTCTCTGCTTGATTTAAAGTACCTGAAGCATTTTATAGCAGTTTCAGGGTACCTTGCATGGCTACTCAGGTACCTGCAGGTAAAGTGCTCCGGGCTTTTGCACAGGAACTGCCACAGCTCTAGACCCAGCCCAGCTCCCAGTGACACAGCCACTCCTGGCAAAGGTGATCAGGTTGGCTGGCCTTAAAACCACTCTAAATTCACTAAGATTTTGCTCTTACAGGGGTATTGGGGCTGTCCAGTCAAGTGAGTGATCTGTCAGCTTCACTAGAAGGACTTCATTAAAGCATGTCCTTTGGTTGCAAAGCTGTTTAAATAACAGCTTGTTGTTTTTCCCATTCAAAATGATTTGTAGGTCTCCTGTGGAGCTGATATTCCTCATATTTGGCTTCAGCTGAAGGGTGAATTTTTGCAGCCAGGCTGCAGAGTATCAGCTATTTTTACACCATGCATAAGCAGGGAAATAATGTACCTTTTCCTACATTAAATGATGATCTCACCTTTTTTTTCACACAAATTAAGAAGAGATGAACTGTGAAACCTGCAACTTGGCTTGCAAACAGCAATTATTCTGTATTATGTTCACAAATAGGTTCCAAAAATTTATCATGCTAATTATAAAGTTATAAACTACAGGGAGTGTTTGGGCAGACTCTTGAGACTCTTGACTTTGGTGATTATCAGCTCAACAAAGTAAGCCCACATTCAGACCTGTTCCAGAGTACCTTTTCTTTCCACATGAAGAATATCTAATATGAGGGAAAAATTCAGCTTTCAGTACAACTCAGTCTTCCAATGCCTTACCACACAGGACAAAATAGAGTCAGAGTTACAGTGAAATAAATCCACAAGATGAATAATCTCCATGTAATCTCTACTGTGTTCTGTAATACACTGCAAATATTGAAAAGTTCAGACATGGCAAAGGCTTCTCAAGCACCTGCAGCACAAAACATTCAAATCATTAATAAAAAAACCCATTTCTCCATTTTGAATTAATACAACACACTATAAAAAGGGACTTGGAGGACAATGAAGTAGAAGCTAAGGGAGACTAAAATAAACACTGCTTAAATCCTCAGCAGCCTAGAAAATTATGTGGGAGAACCAGCTGAGGATGGCCTCAGTGGAAAGCTGTCTTGCAAACCTATCCAGAGAGAAAGGCAGAACTGGAAGTCTGCCCAAGATAAGCTTGTTTTGAAAAACATAAAAATCTGAATAAAGTTCTAATAAAGATTAGATATTAAAAACAGATCTAATAAAGATCTAAACTCCCAACTATATTGCTTTCTTCTAAATTGGTCTGCTCTGTTATTTTCTCCTTCTGCTTGAGACCTTTAGGGAATGTATTTGTGTCTCCTGGTATTTCTGATGCAGACACTGATGCTGTTGACACCACACCAACATAGCATGTCTGAATATCACATTGCAAAAAACCTTTTAGAAAAGGGGTCAGTGTCCTTTCAGGAACTATGAGGCTGGAGAGGTCTCTCTCCTTCCTGCCTCCAACTTCCCACTCACCAGCTGATGTGATTTCACTGCCAGGGGAAGTCCATGGGACCCTGACCTGACAGAAGTGGAAGCTGCAGCAGAAGGTGAAGCCAAGGGCAAAGCCTCTCTCCTCTTCCTTCTCTGCTGAGAAACAGACCCTGAGACTCTCAAAAACCACCTTCCTCCTCCACTTCTCCCCTACACTCTTCACAGATGTGCAAGCAGCTCTGCTCTACTTTGGCAGCTCATAGAGTAAAGGGGGGGCTTTAAGAGAAGGGGAAAGAACAGGGATGTGGGCAGCATGGAGCTGAGGGGCAAAAACTGAAGCTGTGTCTGGAGGTAGAGAGAGCACTTTCTCCAACAGCATCAGTGCCAAGTCATTCCAATCCTGTTTGTGTTTCTGTCCATTTCAGTCAGTGCTGCAGTGCTATCACTGTGTCACTCATCCCAGCTGCACTGTCAGACACTCCTGAGTGCTTTGGACAAAATGCGGGATGAGAGGCTGAGCCTTGAGAAGTTTGAGTTAATCCTATGCCTCTTCAACCAGAGGCAAACACGAGGACCTCTACAGCCCTTTTTCCCTTGACCTGGTGCCATCAGGCTCAGGGCAGGGCTCCCCACGTGTGACCCACCTGCAGTGAGGGGTGTCCTCTTTGCAGCGCCGCATGATGGAATCGTTCCCGGGAGGCTCCGGGGTGGTCGACATGATGCTGTCATTGCGACTTCGCAGGGTTTGCTTTGAAAGAGAGCCAGAAAAGGTGTCAGAAAGGTTATCTGGCTGAAATGTGCTCTAACTTCTAACTCACAGCAGCATCAGCAATGGTGCTCTGCACTGGCTGCACTCTGCACTGAGAAGCACACACAGAAAAAGAAGAGAAGTTGATTCTAGCTGTGCAGAATCCAAGAGCACTCGTATATCCCAGTTTTTAGCACAATGCACAGCTTGTGTGCTGCCACTGCACCTTCTCCTGTGACCACATAACTGCCTCATTTACTGAGCCATTGTAACTTTTGTGTGTGGCACAGACATAGGAGGAGGGGGATGAAAAGCTGTATGTGTACTTATACAAATATATATATATATTTGGAATGAGGAAGAAAAATACTGATCTACATATATTAAATAATTAATCCTCCAGTACACTGAAAACTGAGCCCAGAATTGCAATAGGGGGAAGACAGTATAAGTCATCTAAACATCCAACAGATATTCCAAAAATCCCAGTTAAGCTTATTACAAGTGGCAGCAAGTGCTTTCCTGGCTATTCTTGAGTATAATTTTAATTTCCTGGGGGCAGCATTTTTCACGGTGTTCTAGAAAGATGTTTTGTTCTTTGTTATTAACACTCTGCAAGAGCACTCTCTCTATCTGCCTGTCCTGCTGTGTCAGTGCCCACATATGTATAATGGAATATCTACCTTGGAAGATTATGGGGATACAGCAAGCAGGGAAGAAATGTTTTGACTATGGTATGCAGAAATTTCCAACTGTGTTCTGCACCCCTTTCCTCACTTACTATTACTTATAGACAGGAAAAGCATTATAGAACTCAAAAAACCCTTAAAATTTTCTCAGATAAGTTACAAAGCAGCTTTTAAAGCAAATCTCATTCTTCTAAAAGTAAATGTTAAATGGCATAAGGAGACAGCAAGAGGTCATAAATACTCTGAAATATCTTTAAATAAACGTAAACCAATTCTGTGGTTTTGGGAAAGGCTAATAACACAGTTCTAACAAAATGCTGGTAAAAGGATTAAGGGAGCTTCTGACAAGGGCCTTGAATGGGATCACAGCTGGGATGCTGGGCAAGTGCTAATACTGAGTTGTGAAAGCTCTGAACCACATTAGGAGAGATGGCTGTAGACAGACAAGGGGCATCCTTACAATCTTGGTGACTTCACAGCTGCTGATGGAGTTACTGATGGACACAGAGGAGCTTGTGTCCGTGCGGCTGGTGCTGCCCTCAGCCCCATCTTCATCCTGTGCTCTGACTGCTGCACTCACCAGACAAGGGAAACACACAGACAAAACACACCAGAGAGAAGCATGTCAGAGCACTTCCAGTGCACAGCCCTTCACAGATGTGCCACTGCACTTGTTTTCTTTCCATTTCTGCTGGTCTTGTACTGGACAGGGGCCCTGGACACATTCCTGTCCTGCAGCTCTGGCTCCCGTTCCTTCCCTGGCAAAGCACAGAAATTCCCACCCTTCTGCACAGACTCCTGCCCGCTTTGTCTCTCAGCTCTGTCCTAGATGTTTGTAATAGATCTATGAATGCTATTTGAAAAATTAAAGAAGGATTGTTTCATGAATATATGTTTCAGTTTCACCACCTGAATCTGACATCCTGCAAGTTTGGCTCATAGAATTACATTTTGTTACAACAAAGAATTTACAACAGGGACCAAGAAGCCTGAAATCCATCAGCAGCCCCAGGTAACACAGAGTGAATGTGGACTCCTTCCCTTCCTCAGCACCTCTAATTGGTACTAATGTTTCACACTGCCTGACAGCAAAGCTGCTGTTTAACATGGAGTTCCTTGGAGCAGGAGCTGTGTTTCTCAGGATATTTTGTCCAACAGGGGCACACACAACTACTGAAGGAAATGCTGTCTCTGATGGTGTTTGGTGTTGGAGGGGTAGTGTTACACAAACAAGAGGAATTAGGAATAGATCAAACATCAATGTACAGCAACATATTTGGTAACTTGGCAGCTGGCTGGGGCATGGGTCAATCCCCCTCTCCCAGCCTTTGCAATGCTTTAGATTTAAAATTAATTCCCTTTTGCTGAAGGACAAAGGAGCTCATTAGACAATCACTAGATTAGGGCCTTTTCAGCCTGAATGATTTTTCCAACAGCAAAAAGAGAATGGTATAATGATTTTTAGTACAGATGTTACACAAATGACTTTACAACTTTTGTAAACTAAATGGAAAACTGAGAAAACAGAAAAATTAGCTAAGCTGTGGGCTGCACATTGTGTGCCTGGGGAGGTATCTTGGGATGGAGAGGACAATGAAGTAGAGCACTTGACTATTTTAAATCATTACATTTGTAACTGTGAGAGAAAGTGTTGGCTTTTTTTTACTGACTTGGACTTAGTTAAAATCTTCCCTGGTTGGCATATTTGTTAAAACAACTTAAAGGGATTTAGTGAAAGAGACAAAGCAATGGAAAAGGAATAAGGACATGGGTGCTCTTTCTGACCTTGAAAGTCTGATGTTTTGTTCATGCTGACAGGGGATTTAGCTCTTGGACTTATCTAAAAGAAAGAGGACAAAAATCAGCACAAATGCAGAATATTTACCACACACTGTAAACCAGATATTTTCACCACCTTTTTTCACTGTTATGTTGTAATATACTTGCCCTCCTTTAAACAACAGGACCCAAAATTTAGAAGATATTTAGGTATCTAAATACCACAGCAGTGATGAAGGATGAGCTACCTGACTACTTTTGAATGCCTGGCCCAAGTGCATTGCTTCCAGATTCTGCTGAAGAAACAAAGAGACAAAAGGTGAAGTGGGTGCCTTGGGACTGGTTTCAGGCTGCTGTTAATACAACAGGCATCCTTTTGGAGTGTGCAATGTGAAAAATGCAGCTCTATCGTCATAAGTAATAATGACAGTCAGAGCTCAGAAAGGTTATGAAGGGCAGGGAGAATTCAAATGCAGATGAAAAGAAAGAGAACCTCAAAAGCCCGAATGTTAGATTTTTGTGGGGTTTTATTACAGTTCATGAATCCAGCATCAGATAACAGCCATGTGAATGCAGCTAGTCAGGGAAAGCATGAACCTAACTCATGCTACCCCTTCCTGTTAGGGGTGAGGAAATTGCCATAATTTAATTCTAAATTAGATAGCTAATTTTGCTCTAGATTGTGTCCATTTCTTTCAATTTTTCCTTCCAGCTGCTGAGAGCTTTTCCACCAACGCTTCGTTTTTCACCTTCTGTGTGTGTTGGACCTCCGGCATTATGTCATTTTCTTTTTTCCCACAAATGTTAAGGAGGCAAAGAATCAATTTATTGACAACGCTCCAAGAATGTGAATGAACAGCAGAAGCGAGAAGAAAACAGAAAACAGTCTATGAAGCCTGATTAGATCTGCTCCTCAAGATGCAAATCACCACAGGGCAAAAACTGACAGCTTACTATCATCCACGGATCTATTCTTATCTTTATAGCAGTTTCAGAGGCACAGCCACAACATGTGTTATATCTGATAGTTCTAAAAGTCCCTGCTCTGTGTCATTCCAGCCTCAGATTCACACACACCTGGATCCCCTTTAGGTTCACTCTTCTCTTGAGACGAACTTGATCAGGCAAGAAGAATTTGTTGTCTTCTGGAGAGTCCTCAGAAGTGGAGGAGTCATCGGCTTCCTGACCGTTGGCTTTTGGGCAAGAATTCCCAAAGGCCTGGGAGATAATGGTAATGGGAAGATTCCGTGGCAAACTCTAAAGATCAGAGGGGAACACTTTATTTCTTTATTACAACCCATGACCTTCCTTTAGAGTAATCTGATTGAACCTATTGCAACTCCAGCACTCCAGAAGCTCAAGTAGAATGTGGCTCTAGACCCAATCAGTAATTTGGGCTGAGATTTGTGGGGATTTCTGTTCACAGAATGAATGTTTTTTTCACTCACATTCCTAAAAAATATTTGTAGTTTCTACCTCAGTGTAGAAAATAACTGTTTTTCTGCATTTTTTTCCCTTCCATTTAAAGTCAAGCTGTGGAATTGCAGCCCTTAGAAGGCCATGTGCCGACAACTTGAAAAACACTATAGCAAAGAATTCACAACACTGACATTTAG
The DNA here is from genome assembly GCF_971803275.1 of Cyanistes caeruleus. NCBI lineage: Eukaryota > Metazoa > Chordata > Aves > Passeriformes > Paridae > Cyanistes > Cyanistes caeruleus. The sequence goes on from NC_141717.1 coordinate 12,695,907, forward strand.
TAGGAGGAGATTATTTTTTCCAGTTAATTCATGTAAAGAATTAGAAAATTCCTCTCTCCCTTCCAGACCAAAATATTTGCAAAAGCAAGTCTTAACAAAGGAGATGATGTCTCAGATGATTGCTCAGCTGTACCTGGTCGAGGAAGTTGCTGTCCTTGGAGAGGCGCCGCAGTTTGCACTCCAGGTTGACGATGCACGCTTCCTTGCGCACCACCTCGATTCGTAGCTCATCGTTCCTCTCCTCCAGCTCCCGGATCTGCTTCCTGTATTTATCCTTCTCAATCAGGCAGTGGGAGTACTGCATCTGAGCCTCGTCGCGCGAGCGGAACGCCTGCAGCGGGGGCAGGAAACCGCTTTGGCACCGGGGCACCAGACCCTCCTCCTCTGCTTTTGTTTGTAAGGTGTTGGCAACGGGGACTTCAGAAGTGGTACCCAGTCACCCACTAACACAGCAATCACGACCAGGATGAGCCACGGTAGCACCATTAAAAATTATGATGATTATTATGATGATGAGGGTGGTTCATTTACAGCAACCTCTGGGTTTGTGGAAAAATGTCCCAGAGTACAAATGGGGTGACTTGACACTGACATAAAGCCTTGCAGGAGCTGCTGTTAAGATCCTGGTCCTGCCTGCCAGATGCTACACTGTGGAAACAACCCAACATTACCCTGTGTTTAATTACCATAATGCAAATCCCAACAAGTGATTCTTTTAACTGCTTATTTTATAATGGTATTTTGGGTCCAATTACCTACAATTCCCCAAAGTGACACAGAGCAGACAAAGGCTTTTGCTATTGATTTTCCCCTACTTTAACTGTGAGATACCTGGTCCCGCTCCTTTTCCACCTCTTCCAGCTGTATCATCACAGTGTTCATACGGTGCTTGTACATCTCACAGTCTTTTCCTAGTGTTGAGCACTTTAACTCCAAATCTTCTTTCTCCTCAAGATACTGGAAATGACACACTGTTAACCACCACTGCTCTCAGAGGCATTTTGGCCACCAGCCTGAGATATTCCATCTCTCTACCCTTCCATTCCTCACCTTGTCTCTCAAGTCCTCCACATGACGAATCTCCTCTTGGAGATTAAAGATCTTGTTGACCAGCTCATGGCGATCCTCCAGTGCCTCCTTACGGTCGTGTTCCAGAATATCCAAAATGGCTTTGTCTGAATCTGGCAAACCCCTCTTGTCAGCCTGAGGAAAGACATTTTTTAGAGCCAGACCAGGGAATCAGAAGATAGTTTTGCAGGGAGAGAAGTATCAGAGAAAATAACAAGCAAGAGGAATAGCAGAAGAACAAGGTACTGCAATGGTAAAGCAGGAGAAGAGATGGACATTTGCTCACGTTTTAAAGCAGAGTCAGAAAAGATGAATAAAATCTGTCTTGCTGTCAGAATAGTCTGATGAAGGAACTGTTTTACTGGTCTATTGTACTGGCTATAATTTGATCTGGTCTGGATGCAGTGACAATTCTTCACTCCAAGCCCTGCATTCAAAACTCTTTTCTATTAATCAGCTCTAACTGAGCACAAAAATCACCCTTTTCAAAAGAGCAGGGCCTAAGAAAATATTCAGGAGAATTTTTAAGGCATGCACAGGCTTTTCAGGGCTGTGCTCAGAGAATATTAAACATGCCTGGAGTACCTTGTACTACTGCTTCATTTTCTACATTGTCCAGGAATATAATTTCTTTCAGATTTAAAATTAACAAGATTACCAAAGCAGGTTCCAGCACATTATTGCCATCCAAAATGAACCATAAATGGAAGATGAAAAAAGCATAAAATGCTAGCAAGGAATATGCATGTTTATTTTTGAAATACCTAGACTGAGTTGGAGATTTCAGGGACATTTTGGTTATCCAGTATTTCTAAGCATACCTAAGCATTTTTAAACCAAACTGGTTTGAGTTTATTTATACTTTCACTTAGGAGAATTTAAATCCTATTTTTAGCTATTTCTCTAAGTGCTATAAAACCATTTTACTTAATATAAGAGACCTACATGGACCAGAACTCCCAGAATCTTCAATCCTACACTCTTTTTCAACCTTTGAATTGGATTTGTGTTAGAACTAAGAATCGTTAGGCACTGCTAGAGGCTACAGCCATTTCTGAAAGGCCTCCTATTGACAATTTTTAAGTGTCATTTTAAAATGCCACAAGCCTTTTCTAACAGAGTGCAAAGTAATCTCACATGTATCCCAATATTTGGCAAAGTTCTTCACAGAGAGTCCTAAATGTGCTGCACATTAACTGTTTTCTCAAACTGCCCAAACACAAGTTGGTGAAGCTCCCTGTGCAGGTTCTGCACCCTGGTTCTTAGTGACCACTCAGGTACAGGAACCTTTATCATCCTCTGCTTCATTAAAAACTTTTGGCAGAGATATGACAACAGCCTAACATGGGGTACATTGAGCCCTTGTCAGAAATTTCTGTGCTGGCTATTTAACACAGATTTGTAGTGACAGGCTGCTACAATGTTCAGCAATTAAACACTGCACTCTTGGAAGAGCCAATTTCTCATGTACACTTGATTTTTTTAGCGGACTATTTTTGTAGAACTCCTCCTCATGCATGTGTCTGTACAGGGAGCACTCCAGGCAGCTGGGAGCTGTACAAGCAGCCTTCTGTTTGTCCAAACTTTGCACTTATGCTGCTTGCAGCTTTACAGGCAGAGGTTTCAGCCAACACTTCCTGCACTGTAACTGGAGTATGTGTAAGCTGCTTTTATACCTGAATGATGGACTGTAACTCCTGGATTTTTGTCTTCATCATCTCATTTTCCCGCTCCAGCTCCAGAACCTGTTCCTTTTTGGGTCGGTTTTCAATATCATTTTTCAGCTTCAAAGACTGGTTCCTCTCCAGCTTGCACTCCTCTTCCACCTTGTTCAAGCGATGCTTCAGCTGGTCAATCTAGAGCAGCCAGGGAGCAGTGAAAAGGAGAAAGAGGAGAGGAAGGGAATCCTCCCTAGCTGCTGGATAACTGTACCAAGATATTACTGAGCCTAAAAAAGCTAAAACTATGTTTTTAGCAAGCAGTTATGTTTTAAATGTTATTTTTACTTGCATTCTATTTTGTAAATTCATTTTTGGCCATTAATACACCTCACTGTGGTTGGCATTTCTGTACAGTGATGCCTTCAATCATCTGGATAAGCAAAGCAAATGAGAACTCCACATCTTCCTGCTGTCAGAGGAGGTCTCATTTTCCCAGATGCCACTGGCACCCTCCATTGCTGCCCAGAACATCTATCTCACCTCCAGCTGCAGGTCCCGGCTCCTTATCACAGCCATACTCTTCTCGTCACTCAGCTGGGCATATCTCATGGCCAGATTGTAGTTCTCATCTTTCACCTTGACCAGCTCATCATTGTAGTTATTCCTCTCCTCCTTCATCTTGTTGTATCTCTCCTGGAAGGTCAGCAGCTCTATCTTGTTCAGCTTTAGCTGCTTTCTCTCATCCTCCAGCTGGCGGGACTTGGCCAGGAGCTCACAGCGCTGCACGTCTTTTGTCTTCACCTGCTGCTGGAGCTTGATGATCTCATTCATTAGGAAATGGGTAAGGCCTTCATGTCCCTCCTCCACTGAAAATGTTTGAGCAGCTTATCAGTGTTTGGTAAAGTAACCTATTTAATTTATTTTATTAATAACGTAATAAGTAGGATCAGCAGAAACAAAGATGTAAGAAACAAATGGCCCAGAATATGTACAGAGGTGCAGAATTTACACAAATTCTCACATATCTGTATGTCTAATTTGGAACAGTGCAAATATTACACAGCACAATGGTATCACAATCACAATATACACACTGACAGCTTGCCTAGATAGAGGATGAAGCCTTAACGTTTGTCTTGTTTCAGCTGAGCCTGTAGAAATAGCACAACCTTTGTGCAATGAATCTGTGCAAGTACAATTAATCTGAATGCTTCAAATGTGCTGCACATGTGTAGGTCATCAGTGTAATTCAGTCCACTGTTCCAACATAGCTTCTCCTGAGAATTCTGGTAATGCCTATCATTCCATTTGAAGCTCTTCAGCTTCATTCAGACAGCTGGGATGTCCCTTTCCTTTATACATTACCTACCACATTTTGCTTTGAAGGGGACTGAAAAGCATTCTACACCAAGATTAGCTTTTATTTCCACTTCTTGCCTGAAAAAAACTGAGCCAGTCTTCCAGAGAGTCCTTTCTTACAACTCCCTTGTGATTGATTCTACTCACCAACAATAGTGGAAAATCTCCGTGTAGGCTCTTTCCCTGTCACCAGTTTGTAGAGTTCAGGGTAGTAAAACTCCAGGCTCTCTAAGAACACCACGTAGCCCCTCTGGCCCTTGGTGTGGAGGATGTCCAGCAGTCGGCCTGGGTACAGATAGCACAGAGGTGACACATCAGCCCCACAAGCAGCACGAGCAAATACCACATCCCTGAGGTTCCTAAGCTTCATCTCTGCCACAGCAACGAGCTGTGCAAAATCTGGCTGATTAACTGAGTTCAGCTGAACCCATAAAGCAATGCCACCAGTTCTATATGTTTGTGCTGATCGTTATTCTGAGGGAGTGTGGGAAAATTGGTCTCTGGAACAGAAATTTCTAAGGACAAGTTATTCAATGCAGCCTTTACCAGACAGAGATGGTAGATCTTCCAGTGACAAATCACAAAGTACAGCAAGACAGCTGAAAAGCTACTCCTGGAATGGCACTGCCTGCTGCTTGTGTTAACTGAAATATTTTCCAAGTCTTTGATGGAAATTTGAACTCCACAAGATCCAGTCTGCACAGCACTGGAAAGAGTCTTTGTTATCAAAATAGCAGCAGAATCCCCCTGTACTTTAAACCTCCTGTAAATAAGATAAAAGAGTTTCCATCTGATAATCTTTAACTTGATTCAGGCACTCTCCAGACTTACAGAGCAAAGCCATTCAGACAGAGATGCAGCCACTGATCAGATAATTACCTGCTCTGTTAATTTTGGAGGGCAGCATGAGTGAGTTGAGCACCTCATCCTCATCCTGCTCATCGATGACTTTGCACTGCCGTAAGTAGGGAGTCAGCTTGGCTGGGTTGATGTAGCGGCTCAGCATGTGCCGGTTGCACTCCACATTCTCCCACAAAGCCTCCTCCTCATCTTTCAGGGTCTCCAGGCAGTCATCCATCTCTGGCTCTGCTCCTGAACAAGGGACACAATTGACAAATGAACACCAAGCAGGACAGCTGCAATCCCAGTACTTTTTTGTGCTTCCATGTCCTATGGGATGAGCTCAGAACCACTTCTGACTAATGTTGGATTTGCCCAATATTGAAGCTGTTTGAAGTGCAGCCTGTCCACAGATCACCTGGGCAATGATAGTTCACAGAAGTGCTGTCTTGAGCATATGAGACTCTCCAGTGATGAATCTGCACTCAGCCACCTCCACCAAGCTCTCTGCAAGTCAGAGGACACCTCTGTTCAAGAGAGGCAATGGCAAAGGGCACAGTGCAAGGCAAGAAGGGAATGAACCTGCAGAGCTCAGAGCAAAGACAAATTCTGTCTTCAGGCAATGAAGGCTTTCATCCTTACCTCCTTTTCTCCTCCCAGCTGTACTGATTTGAACCTGCACAGATGTGCTGAGCCAGCGCCTGTAAGTGGCTGCACACAAGAATAGTTAAGGCAGGTCTGTTCTGCAGCTGGCTCTGGATGCACTGAGGGGTGTGAGTGCAGGTACCTGGGAGCTCAAACCTTGCCTTTCCCTGCAGGAGGGGGCAGGTAACAGCACTGTGTCACTGCAGTCTGAAAATGTTCTTGACTCATGCAAATGTTGTCACACGGTTTCTGAGTGCTTGCGAAGCAATTTCCTGCCAGCTCCTAATTTGTACCCAGCTCATTAGGGAAGGTTACATGGCAGGCTAGAGTGAGGCAAGAAAACTTTTATTAAAATTAAAACTAAATAAACTTTGTAAAAAAAAATAAAAAAATCCTTCTTTATTTTGTAAATAATATTAACCTTTCAACTTTCATTCTTGCATTCTAGCTTTCACAGGAGCTTGTGATCCAGATGGCACATGGAACATAAACTTCTATTTCAAGTTCAGAGACCGTGGTGGAAGAAGAATATGCAGTTCAGATCAAATGAGACGAGAGCTTTGCTTTATGAGGCCTTGCTGGTAATAAGTAACTAAAGACCTCAAAAACAACCATGTTGTTTTTCTCAGCTTCCAGCTTTAAGAACTGGTGAGCAGCCCTGTGTTACACTGAGCATCCCTGAGCAAAACCAGCTCATGAACTGCATAGCCAAGGGCTGTTCATTCCTCATTTTGGAAACTAAAGCCAAAAGTGCTAATCTGCTAAATAATGTGTTTGTCAGTGTTCTCACATAATGAAATACAGAACATTCCTATAAAAACAATGCATGCTCTCTGCTTGATGCTTTTAAAAGCTTTCCCAATTTGTCAAAAATCCTAGTCTAGGTTTCAGTATCTCTATGAGAAAAATTTGGATGGTTTGTCACAGTATGGACAAGTTAAGGGAGTATTGGCAGGGGCTTTGTTCTTCTGTACTCCAGCAGAGTTCTTTTCTTTGCAGTTTCACATCCCAAGAGCCACTTATTCCATGTTTGCTTTGATGCTTGCATGGGGATTCATTACTCCACTGACTGCTATTACATATTCTGAGAGAGACAGCAGTCCCCAGAGGGCCAGGAAGACCAGGGCAGTTCAATGGGATGCAGAATCATGGGGCAAGGCTGTAGTTAGGGGGAAAATCTCCCTGAGCTTATGAACTCCACACTGGCTGGGTGAAATTCTCACTGAATGCCATTATTTATGTGTGGTAAAAATGACACTGAAGCAATGAGCAGAATAAAGGTAAAACAATGGAGAAAAAGCTTTACAAAGCAGGTTGCAGTGGGAGGAATGCTAAAGGTGAACGAGCTTCATCTAAAATCCTCACACATTCTCATGAACCTTACTCTCCACCATTATTGTGGAAGTAACTGTGTTTCACTTCAAAGGTGAATTTAACAAACGCGACATAATTGGAGAAGCTGGACTTTGGGGAGTAGAAGGCAGGGAAGCAGAAGGTCACACAGTACCTCAGTCAGCTCACAGCCACAGCCATCCACTGCAGCTGAAAAAAGGAGAGTCACAGGTCTTTTAATTTCTGGGAGCATACCAGGGAGCTCACGGATGGACCTCCGAGTGCAAAAGAAGCATTTCCCTGAATTTCATAAAATGCAAGATATCTTGTAATCTGCTGCGCTGAACCAGAAATTATTGCACACTGTCAGCAGTTCCCTCAGGACATTAGTAAGGGATTTCTCCACTAAATGATTCAAAGAAGAGTTCACTCATCAGCATAATTTTCAACATGTTTTTTTGTTTTTTTTTTTACCTGACATCAAAAAAAAATCTTTATCAAATAGTCCCTTGTGTATGGACATAATACATCCATGCTGTTATTTTGGGGACATAATGTTTAATGGGAAAGCAATAAGTATATTAGATGTGTGGCTAAGAATTTTAAAAGATTTCTGGTAGCAAACTCCTGCTAAACACGGTCTACTGTAAGAAGAAAGCCCTGAGAAATGACACTTAGTGGAGTGGTCCTCCACTGCCATGAAAGAATGTTAGACTCTCCCTTTTGCTTCCTTCTTGGAATTCACCTAGGAAATGCCCTGCCAGAATCCCAGGCAAGCTCTGTCGTGCCTGTGCTGCCCATCAGCTCCAGGGATGTCACAGCTCTCACTCCTCCCCTTCCTGGAGCTTGAGGCCAGGCTGGTGTGAGAGCACAACCCCCATGGAGCTCCAGTGTCCTGTGGAGCTGTTCCAGAGAAAATAGCAATGAACAGCTGATATTAGTGCAGAACCACTCCTACTGAGCAAATAATTCTTTGATTTAGTATTTAATATAGTGTTGAATAGGAAACAAAATGCTTGCCATTGGTTGAAATTTTGGTGTGCTGGTCAAAAACCCAGATGTAACAACTCAAACTCGGTGGGAAACCAATAAAGGTCCTGTATTATTTGCTTTAATTTTAGAAGTTTTTTAGCACTACATGCATTTTCTAGGCATTTAATAATTGTTCCCTGCTTCTGTCCTTTCTTCCTATGATGATATTGCAGGAAAGTTGTTTAAATCTATAAAATGAAAAATGACAGATTTAAAGTGTTTTTCAAATGTGTAATCACTTATTTAATCTGATCTTTATTGCCATTATCTAATTTGTGAATCCAACACCTCTTGAGCTGTAAACTAACACATCCAGGAGTTGTGATATGTCAGAGAAATACTATGGCATCCATTACAAATCACAGGTGTGACGTCTCAAACTTGGACTGACTTCAACAGACATTAAGCAAAAAGAAATCAGAAATCACCACAGCAGTTAAAAATTGCTCTCCTGCTTCTCCTTTCAGTAGTTAGTACACAAAATAGCTTTTAACTGCAGGAGAGCTTAATCCAGTAATAATCTCAGCTAGTTCCATCTCTTTCAAAGGTCTCTGTAGATGTAGACAAATAAAAGAGAGAATCCCTTTTTACATTAGAAAGAACACTCTGCTCCCCTTGTTTCCTTTTCTCTCTCAGGGACTATCCTTCTGCTGGCTGTTACACACAAATGAATCGTTCTGGGTGTTTGCTGGGTTTTTCGTGGTGTATTTTTCAGCTGAACAAATCACCTTGCAGTTAAAGCTGCTCTCTGTTCTCACTCAGACTCTGCACTCTCATATGTCAGTGACACTCTCCACTGATCAAGGGAATAAAGCCTGCAGGCTTCAGACCCAGGGGTTCTATAAAGTGCTCATCATCAGGTCACATCTAAAGCTTCATTTTTGGTTTTTGTGCTTTGTTTGATGATGGTGCAGAAATTAACCCTTCAGCTGTTTAATTATTTGCATCCTCAGGCTCTCAATTCCTGCCAGCCTGTCAATACTCAGGAACTGCCATGTAGCCAAGTGCAAATGCAGCTTTCAGCTCAGGTTTCTGATTTCCTGATATTCCCTTTGTGAAATATGAAAAAAGAGTTTTATCTTTGTACTGAGAAGCAGAAGAAAGTTTATTTAAAAAGGTAATCTATTGTTATGTTTTGGATTTCTGCATTTGTCACAGATGTTCGCAGATGCAGTATTTAAAAAAAATCAACACAGCACACAAAATGTTTTGCATATTTTAAGTTAATAAGAACAGAATTTTATGGTAAATGCTGAATATGAAAGAATGACATCTAAATCATCATACTTCAAAAATAAAGATGAAAACAACACTCTAAAATTGTGTATCTAATTATCCTCAGCATTTTGAGGGTGTTGTTCTACATCCTCTTTCTCTGCACATCTCCAGAGTCTGTGGGGCAATGTCTTTTCTCCCTGCAGTTTGTACAGCACCTCACATGACAAAGTGTAACAACTGGGTGATTTTCTCAAAAGCTGCTTGTGTGGATGTGTGCAGATTTGCAATATCAGAGAACCACAAAACCACAAAGGGATTTAAAGCTATTTTTACTTTTAGAGGAAAGTCACAGTTTAAAGTGTGATAAGGAAATTATATTCCTTTGCTTAAGGACAGGAGAGCTCTGTGTGCCCTCCAGGCTTTCTGAAATGCTGAATACCAGAAGTTTCCAATTATGTTGGCTGCTCTCTGGATGTTCTGTGCTACTGAAAACCACTTTTAAAAGGTTTAAACACTGATAAAGACAGCTAAATTTGCTTACCTATCCTTGCAATTTTTTTTGACACAGATGTCTAAATCCAGACTCCCAAAGGAGATGAGACAGTGTCTTCATCTGCCTGTAAGAATTTGCACTTTCTATCCTTTCTTTCTCCCTCAGTGTCCCCACCTGAAAACAAGGCTGGCAATTGGTATGTTTGTGACAAGGTAGGACTTGTTAATTAGTGACTGCAAAGCACATGGAACCACTGAGATGGAAAGCCCACAGAAGAAATTTATTTATTATTAGTACAGTTTTGTTACTTCAGATGGCAGACCTCAAAACACTTTCTGAAGGCAGCAGATCTGCTGACTGGGCTGGGTTGTATTTCTGTTTTGGGTCATAGTAATGCACATGAAAAGAACTATTCTGTGTATCTCAGAACCCCTTCTTTATACAAGGGATTCAACCAGCTTGCTTATTTCAACTATATATATATATATATATATATATATATATATAAAAAAAAAGGAGAATAAGAGATACCAAAGTAATAGAGGAGCAAGAAGCTTTAGACACAAAATAGGATTATTTTTGCACCAAAATGTCTTATTCAATTCAACTGAGTCAATCTTCCTGTTCCACACAGCCTACAACCCCAAACACCAGCACACCTGCAAGGCTGCAGGGAGGTAAAGCTAGATTTTCAGTAACTGACATGAGTGGCACTCCCATTTTCTGAACAGAAGAGAGGGAGAAGGAAGCAAACCAAACTCCCTAACTGGTTCAGATAGCTCTGGAGGCATCTTCATCTGGCTTCAGAAGAGAAAGAAAGAAAATTCCCTTCATTTTTGTGACTATAAGCTCAAAACCCAAGTGAGACGAAAAGAAATGAAGAATTCTATCATGTTACTCTCCCTTCTGTACTTCAGTATTTCTGTACTGTGATTCAGTACTTCTCCCTTCTGAAAAAAAAACAAGCCAAACCAAACCAAGGATTGAATAAATCAGAGATTTATGTCTAATCACTATTCCTGTCCTAACAGAAGGGGGTCAGAAGAATTAATACTCTTGGAATTCTGTTTAATTATCACTTTCATTGTCCTTATTCACTTTCCTAAGAACAGATCCATATAAAACCCCATCTCAGAAAAAACAAGGGTAACTCATGCATAAAGCGTGGATCAATTATTGGTGCTGTCAGTCAGGACACCCAAAAGTTTGCTTAGATGCACCTGAACCAGAAAACAGCGTGTGCAACAAAGACAAGTTTTCAATGCTGCAGGATAAACTGAATTCCACACTTACCACATTGAGCTTTTGTGTGTTTTGAAATTGCAAATGAAATTCTATACAATTCCTATTGCTTTCTGGAGGAAAACACTATTTACACATTAAGAACATTGTTTTGCCCAATGCAATGTTGTTGCAAAGACCCCAATCATCACAGCAATACTCCTTAGGCTCCTGTAATGGTTTCTGTTTCAGAAAAAGCTGAGATTGGTCTTTTCCCATTTCACACCCCACCTGCTGGCAGTATCTGCTCTACCTCTTCCTCAAGTCTGGCAGCTTTAGAGACTCTGAGCTCCCATCACCTGATCTCACAGGAAGGAAATGACTCATTTTGTTCAATGGCCAGAGAGGTTGTGCTGCCACCAACATGCAACAGGCAGCATCCAATCAGCTTTGGTCATATACATTATTGATAATAAACAAAGACAATGGAAAAATCCTCCTCTGCAAACAGCTGAAATGATGTTTTGACAACTGCCATTTCTCTGGGTGTCACTATTTCCTGCAAACAATTAAGCTGCTTCCAGCTCTGGCAGCAACACACAGTTTAAGCATGACTGAGAGAAGAGCAAATTTTGGGGGTGGATTTATCTCATCATTTTGAATTAGGTATAAATTTAGAATCCAGTTCCTCTCTAGTGAATTGAAAATGCTCTGTTCAAAACTCTTCATTCCACCATTTTACACTTCCACCTTGGAATGCTTTCCAAAGATTGGTTTTCAGCCACCCCAAATCACTTGGGTTCCCTCTGGGGTCCATGGAGAGAGATTTGTCCTCCTGATGCCAATACCTACACTGGTGATTAGATGGGTATTATTGTTTTCACATATTGTTTCAGAATCTGATACCCAGGTTTCAGAAACTGTCATACTGCCATTATTAAGCACTAATATGTGTTAAAGTAAATGGAAATGAGAGATATGAACAATGAGAGATGCAGAAAAAAAAAGTGAAGAGGGGAGAGAAATGAGATTTGAGGGTGAAAAATGGTGAGGTTAAGGGAAAAGAAAATATTAAATAGGGAAAAGGAAAATAATAAGAAGGAGAAAGAGGAACTCAGCAGAATGAAAGTGAGGAGCAAAAGTGAGACAGAGATGAAAATAGGAAAGGCCTTACTAAAGGCAAAGCCAAGAAATGTGGGAATAAATAAGGAAGGAGCTGCCACAGATCCTGAAACATTAGGAATCAGCGCTACTTCTTAGCATGCAAATCAAGATAATGGCACAATAATTAAAATAAATAATTTACCACAGGACTTCAGTGCATCAATTTTAAAGGATTTGCAAAGTAGCAGTGGAGAGCTGAGTGCCTGACATTTAATAAATGCTTTAATCTACACATGCTCCGTCCTGTTCCGCATGGTGATGAGGAGGGCAGCAGAAATCGCTGTGCTAACGTAGTACAAATATGTTTATATAGCTGCCCTTCTGTTCTGGAGCATCAGCTACTGACACAAGCATTTCCTTTCCACTAATGTGTGCTAAAAGCCAAGATCTAAGAAAGAGGCTGTCATCCTCGGGCTGCCGAGGCTCATGAGAATGCTGGTCCAACAAAGGCCTCAGAAGTCATTACTGGGTCCCAGGTTAATTTTTTCTTTAGACTGACTCACTTTGTTTTTACAATTGATAATGAGATTCTTGCCAGCTCAGGAGGAGGTGGAGGCACAGCTGGGGGCAAGTCCTGTGTGTTTAGGGGGAGTCTTGAATTGAAAATTCAAGTTGCTCAAAGATGCAAATGGCTTGACAACAGTAGGTTAGATCCCAGCAAATGTGTGTTCGAATTACAAAACCCAGCACATTCTTTGGTACAGAGAGCCAGTGTTTGTGAGGAATCTCTACAGACTGAGCTACATAAGAACCTGGTAAGGACAAAGATTCATTAACTGGTACATGTGAAACCCAAACAACCCTGGTACAGACAGCCTGACTCCTACCCGTGTTGTTAACATTTCACTTCTATTAATATAAGTCACATCAGGAAGAGAGAAAGGATTGTAGCTCTGCCAAACAAAACTCCTACTTAGCCTGTTTCTTGAAAAAATTGTCACTTTCTACAAACTCTTACATTACAGAAGTTAAAAAAATAACAGAGAGAAGAACACTTTCCATCTAGTCAGATAATGACCCTCTGTAGGTGATACTCTCATCTCCAGGCAGTCAAAGGATAACACAGAACACATTCGAGCAGAGGACTGCACTCACTTAAACAATCTCCACATTCAGAAGCAACTGACAGTAAATGTGTAGGCCATTCTTAAAACAGAAAAGGTCACACTCCAATCTTGAACACTGTCAGATAATCTCACTGTAATTCACCATGGCCCAGGAAAGTTTGAAAATAATATTTCATATAGCAGGCTTTATAATATGGTAGGAAAATAAGACATAAACCTCTGTGGAGGATCATAGAATCATGGAATCTTCTGAGTTGGAATGGACCCACAAGGGTCAGCCAGTCCAGTTCCTGGACAGACACCCCAACAATCCCACCCTGTGCACCCCTGGGATTGTTGTCCAAATGCTCCCAGAGCTCTGCCAGCCTCGGTGCCATGACCATTCCCTCGGAGCCTGGGCAGTGCCTGACCAACATCTGGGCAAAGAACCTTTTCCTGATATCCAACCTAAACCTCCCCTGCCACAGCTCCAGCAGTTAAAGAATCCCACAGCTAGTAAAACACACACAAAATACAAAGAAAGGATAAATAAGAAGCCAAGTCTGATAACCCTCCTTTTAAGATCAACCTTAACAAACTGCTCCAAACACATGAAAAACAATCGCTGTGCAAACTGTTTACTGCATTACAAGAGCAGCAGGCACTGATTGTCAGGAGAATATGATTTAGTAAAGTATCTTAAATACTCTGCAAAGGTATAATAGCTCCCATCTAGCTCTGTGAAAATGTAGTCATTTGTGTTTAGCTTCTAATTTCCAACAATATATCCTGTTGGATCAAACACTGGACAGTCTCCTAAAATTGATAACTGGTGGTTCACACATACATTTTGCTCATTTTATGTAAATGCATAGGTTATGTAGATAGAACAGGTATCTATACCTCTTATGACGTTTTTTTGACCTCTTTGTAACCATTACTTTAAAATTTTAGACTTTAAAATAAACTCTAATTTTAAAGAGCAGGCTGCTGTCCTGCAGCTCCACTGTAGCTGGAACAATGTCATACATACATTATGTATGCTCCACTCCTAGCCACAGTCTGCCTCAGTCCTGGGTGCTCTGCTCATTGGCCAGATCCTTGCACCTTGCCCAGAGCTGCAAGAACATCTCACCCAGCAGCACACAACACACACAGAGGACAACTGGATGCCATTTGATGAGAAAAACCCTACAATAAATCACAGCAGCCTGGTCTAGGAAGGGCAAACCCTCACCAGGAATCAGAAGGAACTTGATATTTTACTTCTTGTACATGGAAATGGTTGTGCTTCTTTTCTGAATAGATCTTCCTCGCTTGTGCTTTCTGGCCACCTCCTCTTCTTGCTCTGTGCCCTCTCTCTTTTTTCACCAGTGTTGTGGGATGGTGACATGCAGCTCCGGAAACCTCCACCCACCACCCTCCCTCTCAGACTCACAGCCTATATATATAGAAGGCAGAAAGATGCTGGGGGCTGCCTTACTTCCCTTTTCTTCTGAACAGAGCTTGTGGGGTAACTTTCAGATGTGACACCACTGCTGAGGGAAGTCTTAGAGGAAGAGCTCCCACAGCCACAGGAGCTGCTCTGGATGGAGCAGCAAGGGCCTGAGGAGGACCTCAAAAAAGTCCTTTATTCCTGCAGAGAACCCAGCTGGGTTTCCTTAGCTATCCCCTGACACCAAAGGCCTGCAATTAAGAGCAGGAAAGCAATCTCTGGAAAACAGAGAGAATTCTCTCTCTGTCTTGCAGAAGGGCTCCTGTGAGTCACTTCTGTAGCAATCTAAAGGAAAAATGGTCTGTTTGTACATTGTCTGTCCATTATTTCTGTAGTGGTAATGTCTCCATGACCTTGTCTTGCTGTCTTGGGGAAGAGATAATGCCAAATACTTGGCAATTCTATATTTTCTATGTTCAAAGCATTGCAAGGAGGAATTAAGCATCTTCTGTTGCTCTCTCCATAACTAAACCCATTGCTCTGATGATAGGGAATAAAATACTGTAAAGCTTTCATGTGGAAAATTTATCCCCAAAGAATTAACTAACCACAGGAAGAGACTAAACTCTGCTCTCATCAGGAAACTCTGGCTGGTTCAGTTCATGGTTAATGTGTATTTTTTTTTCTTGAAGACCAAAGAAACAAAGTACCAAAATGGCAATAAATCTGTTTGTCTTCACCTGGTGTGCTTCTTGACCATGAGTCAAAGTAAGAAGTGTGAGAATTGCATGAATTCTGTGCTGACTGAGAAAATATTTGTGAAAACTGCAAAGTGATACCAGAATTACATTCCTTCTGTGAGCATCCCAGCCTTTAAGGATGCTGTTAAAACAACTTCTACAAAAACTACTACAAAAGCAAGGATTTTCAGGATTATTTGCACCCACAGCTTGATTTTCAGATGTTTAACAGTACAAAGGCTGGTAACCAATTCAGAATCAGGGGAAGTTTGTTTTACTCTTCTAACTTATGCCTTGAAGCACAACAATTCCTTAGCACAGGCTGACAACAAAATCATTTGCAGAATGTTCAGAAAAGCCCTTGTTTTAAATGCAGTGTTGCATTTGTGGCTGAGGTGAGGTTACACACGAGATGAGCACAAGCAAAGGGCTCCCACGCGTGAGGATAGATTTCTCCTGTTTCTCATTCCTGCTCCAGGGCACAGCTCATAATTAGGGTCAGATTTTCTAAGAGCACAGGTGGTATTTAGGCATCAAAATAAATGGCCAGATTTTTGCCAGCCTTGCCCCAGAGTGTGGGATAAAGGGGGTGTTATGAATCACAGCGCTGCTGAGCATTAAGCACTTTTTACAATCAGGGCTTCTGTACACACTTAAATTGAAGTTGAGCACTTTCAAAAATCTTCTCACAACTGGAACATTCTTCAAATTCTAGGTATTGGAAGAATGGGCCTTTAAAGCTTTGTGAGGTGCTAATTTTTACATGACTAGGGAGCCACTCTCAATAGCACCTATAAATCTGGCTGGCAGCAGTATTTAAGTAGCTCTGGTTCTCTAGTGTTGTATAAACTCTGCAGCAGTGCACATTCCATGGGGAACAGGGCAGATGCTGTGTACCAGTTCTAACCTGTGTTAATTCTAAACTGTGAAATAAATATTTTGCTAGCTAACAGGTGATGACAAACACTGCAGATGCATCAATCTCTTTTCAGCATATTGTCTCCAGCTACAATTGAGATTTTAATAATTAAATGAAATTTAAGCTTTGAACCATCTGAGACATAATAAAAGAAAGGTTCTTGCTACATGACTTTCTATGAGGAATCAAAACAAATTTATTTTTCTTATGCTCAAAAGCTACTACAGTGTAGAAACTGTATGAGGTTTTAGATTAGACTTTCCTTTCATCATTAGTTGCTCTATTTATCTTTTTTTTCAAAGCCGGTGAGTTCAGCCTTGCAGAATCCTTGCTGCTGACTCAGCTAACTGAGCCAAAACTCATAAAAATCTATTTAAAAAAGGTCCAATGATTTTATTTTCTAATCGTAAATATGAAATTTAATTAGCATCTCATTGCTAACGAAGTCACCATGGAAGACAAGACTGAGGAATTAGGCACAGGGATGGAACATCAAGTGTAAGACAAAGTAACTGTTATGCAGGAGCCAGTTTAACTCCTGCCTTTCTCCACTCATGTTTCAGGTATTTTAAGAATGATGGGCTTTTTTCACAGGTTTCCTTCTCTGAGAGCAAGGCCCTTCTATCCTCTCTGTGGCACTAATTATTTCATTATGATATCCAATCATGTGAAATACAAAATAACAACAGGTAAGGTTCACCCTGGACTGGAAAAAAGCAAGGCAGAACAAGTTGGATCTGAATTCAAAATCCTGTTTTGCCATGAGCTACTCAGGTCAGCAAGTGTTTCAAATCCTCATTTGAAACATCCTCAAATTTCTCATCAAATGAGAAAAGAACTCTCGTTATTCTCTGAGGTATTGCAAACATCCGAAAGATTACAGGAATTTTTTTAAACTAAGTATATGGAGAATTTAAAAAGCCTCTTCAAATAGGAATGTGTCCAGCATTTTCATTATTAGCAATTTTAAAAGCTGTGTCCCAGGCTGACATCAGCACTGAGGTCAGCATTACTGGGTGGAATTCTGTCAACTGGGAGCATCCTCTGCCACCTGAGCAGGAGCAGGAGCTCCCTGAGCTCCAGAGAGGACGGGAGCTCTTGCTTTGGCTTCACCCTCCCAAGTGGGCAGGAAGGGGCTCAGAGCAGCACAGCAGCACAGACACCTGGGCTGAAGGCAGGGACAGGTGCTCTCCTGGGGCCCCACTCGGTGCCTCGGTGAGGGAGCACAGAACACAGACCAGCACAGGACAGGGGACTCGGTGCAAGTGCTGTGGGACAGCTCTGCAAAGGGCTGGGGAACTGCACTAACCACAAACTGTGTGTGCTTTCTCCCCACACTCACACTGAAATTGTTCACAGCAATCAGTGTGGGAGGAAGTGTTTACAGGACCTTTCCTGAGAGTGACTAATCATTAATAATTCCTGGATTGCTAGAAGAGCTTTAGCAGTACCTCTGTGAGTGGGCAAGCCTCTTGGGTGCTCTCAATGACAACATTCTCTGGGGTAAAAAGCAGTTTATTAGTGGTGGTCATGGTCACCTACATACATCAGGACAGTTTCACATCAGTTTATACTGTCAGTCACTTGCAATAGCAAAGTCACACCCAGAGATGTTATCACAAGACTGTCTGGGGTAACACTGCCCATTCTATCTGCAGTGCTGATGCTGAGGTCAATGGTGGAGCTGAGGTGAACTGAGCAAGGACCAACAGCTTTCTCCAAACAACTGATGCACAGTCCCTGGTATCTTCAGTGCATCTTCACTGTCTGCAGTGGTGATGGAAATTTCTGTAAATGAGACTTATTCCAGTTCAATTTCCTGAAACAACTGTTTCTTTCTAGTATTTATGATGCCACTTATTCTAGCAAGGAAAAAAGAAGGAATTAAACTTTCTCACTCCGCATTTAGAGGGTCTGAAATGGACAATTCTGGTAAAGCATATTTTTAAAGAACAAGGCAAGTTTAAAGCAATGCCCATATGCTCTTTTTGGAGTTTTATACGCAAACTTTTAGCACTTAGCCAAAAATGTTGCTGTTCCTTTTCAGAACAGAATGGTCCAGCTGGTGGCTCAGAAACCACATTCAACCACCCACCGTTTTTTCTACGGATGAAATAAGGATTGCTGGTTTGGGCAGCAGAAGCTGTTCAGTTTGTTTTGGGCTTGTGTAAGGCCAAATTCAAGGTAGAGCAAATTTCTCGTCTGAGGTTACAGAGTTTGATGCCTCCACATGAGGGGAGATGAGAGGTGGGCAGGAACCACTTCTAGACACAGACAACATAATAGAGAACTCCAGGATGTGGCATTGCCCAGCCCACAGAAGCTGATGCTCTGAGCTCAAACCCAGTACAGCAACCCAAACAACCTGGATTACTACAGCCAGCTGTATGTGTGAAGCATTCTCCACAAGAGAAAAGAACTGGAAGAACATCCCAAATGAAAATCTGACTTTTTTTAGAGAGTTTAGAGCACAATGGCCCATCTCTGTTTTCAGGCAGGTTTTCTTTCATTTGCTGTGCTTCATGCATTGCTTCACCCCTGTCACAAACTGGAGGTGAGTGATGCTTTCAGCTCTAAAGTCTGTTGGACAGAGAGGAGTTTGCCAGATGCCTTCTGTCACTTGATGGGACTGCCATGCATGGGCTGGGAATCAGAATCAGAGAGGAGGAGGAGGAGGAAAGGAGATAGTAAACAAGACAAGTGAGGGGAGTCAGACAAACTGGTCAGGCTGAAGGGAAGGAGGACTTGGGATGTTCTGTGAGGACCAAAGGAGCAGTAACACCCTCTGCCTTTTCTCATGTTCTTCCCTCACAATATTTGAATGTTCAAATCATTTCTACTGTTCAGTCCCTTTGTCCAGAGACTCTACTTGAAGTGCTGCTGGCATTGGCTATTTAATAGCCAAAATTCCTAAATGCATTCAATGTATATAATACTATCCTGCTCAAGAAGCTTTGGATTTCTCCACTACTATTATGTTACAATGATGCAATTGCAACGAGTTTACATTTTTCTGCAATGCAGCAAATACTACAAAGTATCAGGAGCTTGTCACTGAATCCACAGCCTTCAAAGGGGCATTCAAATTCTGATCACTTCTGCCTCAGACCAAGCATTTTCCAGTTGTCCCTTGCAGGTGGAAATTCTTGCTGGTACTGTATTCTCACACAGCTGCTCAGGCCAGTACGGAGCCAGCCCCGCTCTCCCAGCCTGGCTGGGCAGTGATTCAGTGAAGGTGCTGCTGTCAATGGTGTTTAATCCAGCAAAACTGCCTGCCTGCTGCTCTCAGTGTGGATATGGATGAGTTACAAAAACACCATTCTGCAGCATAACACTCCATATGAAAATATTCGAGTATCACTTTCCCTTCAGGCCACAGACTTGCGGATTAAAAAACCCAACAGATTCAGCCTTTCCAGCCTTTCGGGAAATGTAAAACTCCTTCAATTTTTTGAACAAGTCAAGCAAAAGGAAAACATATTCTTTTCAATCCTAACACAAAAGTTTAAACATTTTTTTGTTTCATACTACATTGGTATCTTTCATGGCATAAATTGCAAAAAAAAGACAGAATAAAAGAAAGAAGGAAATTAAACCTTCAAAAATAAAACATGTTAGTCTTGGGTCTTTCTGAAAAATATGTAACTGGAAATACATGAATATGCTACTGGAAGGATGAAGCACACACACAAGATTCTTCAACAAATAAATTTTGAGACTTATTCTGACTTGCTTTGGCAGGAACTGTGAAGGAAGACTAGCAGTGTAGGAGCAGGGAAGAATCTTACTTTAAGCATGTTTTTTTTTTCCTCAGGAAAAAATCAGCTCAGCAATAGTAAAGAAGGTGGGAAAAATTGATGGAATTTTCTATTTTCAGTCACTGCAAATCATTAGTGAAAAGAGTTTGATGATCTCACTAACTACCTCATTATAAAGTACAAAAACCATATGGAATGTAAACTACCTTCACATGGTGCTCAGAGACATGATTTAGTGCTGGACTTGGCAATGCTGGGTTAGCAGTTGGACTCAATGACCTTAAAGGTCTTTTCCAACCTAAATAATTCTGTGATTCAGAAAAAGCCAAGCAATGAGATGCAGGAAGCAGATGCTGGATGGACACTGTGACTTGTTTTTGTAAAAGACTGGGATGCACCAGTAGACTTTGGAGAGGATGCACTGCAGGATGAAACTGCAACCAGGGAGGAAGGATTCTTTCAAACACAGACTCCATGGAATGGACCAGTTTGGACAGCGAGTAGTGTAGGTCACTGGTATTTGAATTGAGTTGTTAAAAGCCAAAAGCCTTCAAATGATCTTACAGATGTGATAATTTTTCAGTTCATGATCAAAGAGAAGAGTTTCAAACACCATTTTCATTGTAGTTTGGAAATGTACTTGGTGTAAAAAGACTTGAAATACCCTTTGGGTATTTTCCCAGTTTCATCAGGATTCAGAATTCCTGAGGGAAATATTTGATAACTGACTTCACTAGTGTTTAAAATCTTGGAGGAACTTATTTTTGTGCTCAAATATATTAAATGTATGTAACAACCTATTAAGTACATTCAGACTGATCTCAAATATGAGCACAGCCAGATTGGAGATGTTTCTACACATTTAGAGCTATAAAAATGAAGTGGAAACAATTCTTCAGCTGCTAATGACAACCATATATATACTGCTACCATACAGCTTCTTCTGCATGCAGATGGGAAAAAATTCCTTATCTCCCTTTAAACAGAAACCTCACGCTACATTTGGTCTTCAGCATCTCAATTACAACCTGAGGAAAATTTTCCAGCAAACACCCAGTGCTCAGAGGGCCAGTGGGAATCCTTTCTTTGGCTACACTGAAGTTGATTCCTCCCCTGAACTCCAAAAACCAGGGCTGACTTGGGCAAATATCAAGTACCTGTGTGTAAAGCCAAGCTGGCCTCAGGGACCAGAACAAACACATCCCTTAATACAACACCAAGTTACTTCACACAGAGAAATTCAGTGAGGCAACAATTACTACAAATAATATCACACACACAGCTGTATATACATTTATCCTTTTGACAAAACCAGAATGTTACAGCATTTCATTTGACATTTCTGATAGATTTCCAGTGGGATTTGACAAATTTCTCTCTCCTTTTGAGCTGCTAAACAGATTCACTGAAGTAGACAGCATTTGAAAGTAATGCCCAATCCAGCCCTGAAGATAAAATAGGTTTTGCAGGACTAACATAACAGGAATAGTCTCCACACTACATGCTCAGCACTGGGAGCAGACAGTGAACAACATGTTGCCAGTTTTGGATGCTATTAGAAATGTATATTTGCTTTTTATATATGAAAGCACAAAGCTCTTATCCGCTGGTAAAATGTTACATGTAGAGCATTAAGATTGTGAGTTCATGGTACTTACAAACCATCCCCCTTCCTAGAGCCCAAATATTTGGCAGAAGGTGGAGGTGGAGAAGGGAGGTGTTTGAAATCAAAGTCCAGAGGAGACCTTTGTGCTTAACTCAAGTCATTGTGCAAAACTCAGCCAAGGGAATCCACTGTCCAGAGCTGGATACTCCGTGACAGGGAATCTGGCAGAGCTGCTGTTTAGTCTAACTGCACTTTAAACAGCCTGGCACTGCATTCTCCTCCTGCCTGAGAGGAGCAGAAGTAGAGGGTGATATAGGGAGGGAATAGAGACTAAAGCAGCAGAGACAACGAAGCTTTTATCACTCATTGGATGTGTGCCACAGACACCAATTATATACATTTGACAGCAACCATTATAATTCCAGAGTCCTTGAACAAATCACAAGCAGAAAGGTTACCTTCCTGAAAATGTTCATTGCCATTAAATAAGTGACCCAGACTAGAGGGTGAAGGCAGCACTTTAGAGAAAATTTGGGGGAAGGGTAGGGATGGAGAATATTATTACATGTAGACCTGTAAAACCCCATCATTTGTTCTGAAAAAGGAATTGCAGGTTCACTGCAGATGCTGGATTCTCAGCAAAGCAGACAGTGTTCTGCAAATGCAAATCCCACAGACAGCAGCAGTGGCAAAACAGACAGGAGACAAAGAATTTTTCTCTCATATCAGTGGTGAAACTTGACCAGACTTAGTGGGGTTTATGGTTTTACTCTTCAGTTTGATAATCACATGGCATACTTCCATATTTCTTTTTAAGTTTAGATTGCTGTGGAGGCTACTGCCAAAGAAAGCTGCCATAGGTCAAACTCCACCATCAGTTACACAACTTAATGACCATATCTAAGTGAAAGATTTGTATTTCATGAAAGATGTATTTCAATATCAAAGAGAGAGTTGAGCCATCTGCTAACAAGTGGGTAGCTAAGGATCTCTATAAATTTCATCCTTTGTGAGCAATCATCCCATATATCTACTTGCTGAAAACCTTCACCATGCAACTGTTTAGAAACCAAGGTCATTTGGTAGATGGCATTCTGGTATCTTCAGCATATCCCAGTTATTTGGGATTCATCTTTCTAGAGAAGGTCCAAATTTTCTTAAATTGTAGCAGATACATGCAATCAGATGGTTATTTCTTTTCCCCTACACTGAAAGTTCATTAAGAAAGTTTATTATTAAAGTTTATTTAACTCTTAATTAAGAGTTAAATCTAATTGGAAGTAACTATTTGCATAAAAACACGGAGTCAAACACGTGATTCTGAATTTCTTTTCTGGGGTTGGCTCTTTTGACACAGCAATTTGCTGCAGAGGACAGAAAGTTTCCAGGCTCTTTCCTGCTGATATTTCTCCTCTTGATTCAAGAAACTGGACAGAGACACACATAAAAAAATAAAATTTCTGCCTCCAGGTCCCCTTGCAAATGTCACAACACACCTTTGACAATGTCCATTATTAACTCAACACAAGCAAACTATGTGATGCAAAAGAAAAAGGAGGGAGGGGGAGAGAGAGAGAGAGAGACATTGTCTCAGCCAGTTTATTTATGGGAACCTTTACAAAGAGAACCAGTAATAGGGGGGAAAATACTGATAAAACAAGGCACAAAATCCAAAAGTTTTGTAGAATGACTCAAAGGAATACAAATGCTGTTCCCATCACAAGATGAGTTGCAGCAGAGTAAGAAAGAGTCATATTAGACCTGAATGTATAAAATTAACATCTCTTCTTTTATTGTTCTAGGCTTGTGGACTTTTTGCAAGTTCCAAAAGGCAAGGATATTTTAATGTACCTGTTTCTGTATTCAGAAGAGAATGCTCATAGCTCAAAGGCCACAGTTTTCTAGCTCTGAATCAGAAAGGATATCTTATAATTGCAAACATAAAAATTTAAGCTCCTTTCACTCATAAGGAGATGGACAATTTGAGAGAGCCAGACAGATTGCTAAGAGAATTCTCCCACATAATAATTCTCTTATTAATTCAGCTGAGTTTAATAAGTGAACCTTATTCAGTTCCCAAAAGACCACACCAGAACATCCATAGAAATAAATCTTCAGTCTCAATAGTCCAGCTTAAGAAGGTGAGGCTAAAAAGCTTCATCAAAGAAATGCAGTTATTTGTCATATCTGATTCAAAGCATACAAATTTGAACATGGAATAATACCAGATATTGTCCTTGGATGCAGTTTTTAGCCATGTCTGATCTTGGTGACTCACCAATATGTCTGGTATAAAAGACATGAGCTGTTTCCAGATCCTAGGAGCAAAGTTACTGCCACTACAGCATTGGAGTTGAGAACTCCTACCTCTGGGACTTGGAATCCCATAGGAATCAAAAGGACAAAAACTATGCCCATGTCAGATCAGAAATTCTGCTGTGGGGCAGGAATTCCAGTAGTTTATTAAGTTTAATAAAAAGATTTCTGAACAATTAGAAGTATTTTTTACAATTTTCCAAAGGCATTTTGAACTGTGCTCTCCAGTTTTTTCATCTACCTTCAGTCCCATCACTAAGCTCTTTCTCTGCTCAGGTTGCATATTCTGCAGAGGAAAGAGGAGCTGAGAAACTGCAATACTTCCTCTGTTTCCCCTGCAGGCTGGCAGCAGGGATTGTAAGGCAGCAGTGCAAGCCCAGCTGCATCAGCAGTTCCTCCCAATTTGAATGCAATATAAAGATAAGAACAGATAGAGAAACCTGGTGGAGAGTTATGGTAAGGAGGTAGGAAGGAGTGGGATGGCAGAAAGAGAAGGGATTAAATACACAAAGTCAGGGCAGGTTCTATCTGAGAGTGGAGAGGAAGACAAAGGGGGTTACAGGTGTTAGAAAATGCTGTTTGTGAGACAAAGAAACAGGGAAGGGATGACAGTGATTATTTGTTGTGAATGACTAAATACGAGTCTGGGCATTGCAAGGAAGCAAATGCAAGTGTAAAAGTCTCCTATTTTGAGATGCATCCCCAAAACTGTAAATATACAAATGCTGCACATGGCCATGGAAAGGAATGACAGGAGAGATGTATGTGCAAGGACAGCCCAGTGGAGAGGCAACATCTCTCAGAAAAGGATCCTGCCAGGGCAGCAGACACAGGAGAGAGGGGATGGACCAGGAGGCAGGAGTGTGAAGTGTGAAGCTGGAGGAACAACGGGAAAGGGGAACACAAGAGCAAGAAGGAACTGACAGAGGGGAAGGAGGGAGAGTTTAAAAACTTGAGAGAGGATATGCAGTCTAGTGCACAGGCACAATAGAGGCAGAGGGAAAGGAAAGGAATGAAGAAGGGAAATATTTGTCACACAGAAAATACTCTTGATGGCATAAAAAGGCATAACAAGATGGTGAAAAAGATAATAAGAAATAGAGAGGGTTGAGAATAGAAAAAAGGAAGTGAGAAGAACAAATAAAAAGAGGAAGAAAACCAAATAAGAAAGATTTTACTTGTTAACAGAAAGCATAAATCTCAGTGAAGAGATTTACAGAGAGGGCTAGAGCACAATATGGGCAGAACAAGAAATTCCCTGGAGACCAGTGCTGATGATCAGTCCTTCATCTCCCCTCTCTAGACCTCCATATTAACTCTCTTTCCCAGTGCACATTTGCACCTCCAGCTACAGATTCTTTGCCTCCCTGAACCTTGGGCTCCAATGATCGGCGCATGCAAAGTACCAGACCTGTTGAGAGCAAGGAAAGCACGAACGCAACCATTTTCAAAGAAACTTTTGAATATCAATGCAAAAAAAAGGTGAAAGTGGAACTTTCAGTGTTCATAGCCAAGTGCTGTGGTAGGCAGCAGGGAGGTGGAGCTGCTCTGCCAGCTCCTTTCCTTACCTTGGGTGCTCATGAGTGACCGGCTGCCTCGCTGCAGCTGCTGCAGGCTGCACTCTCTACGTTGTCTCCATGCAATTGTCAGTGTCCCTCCAGAGTCTTGGAGAGGTTATTTGTGCTCTGCAGCTGTTGATAAGTAAAGGAAACTCAAGGAGTGAAACACCCCCTGGCCCCCAAAGTACAGAAGTTTCGGGAGAATCAGGAATGAAAGAGGCTGGGGCACTGGTGGCAGAACGAGCAAAGAGCCACACAGAAACTAAGAAAAAGTGTGTCAGAGACTGGGAGGGGCGGAGAAGGAAAATGCAAAGATCTGACAGGAAACCAGACTATAAATCTGCTTCGGGTTGAAAAAAACACATTTCTGCTCCCCAGCGATAGGGCCTGTTTGCAAATGACTCTGCAGGCAGGTGACAGCAGAGCCCTGTTGCAGCAGGCACGCAAATGAGGAGGCACCCTTGCCCCTTCCCCAGGAAGAATGGTGGGCAGAGGTGGAGGCAGCACAAACACCTGGCTCAGGCACAAAAAGTTTCCTGTCTCCACTGCCTCGCTTCCAGCTCACTTCCAGGCCATGTTTTCCTCAGGTATAAGGGGATGTGCTTAACGCCAGCCTGGCTGGTGCTGTGCCTGTTGCAGCACAGGGCAGCAGCCCTGGTGTCTCAGGGCATTTGCTGGTAGAAAGCAGGTGGGAGAGAAAAAAGAGTGAAGGAACTGAAGAAAACAGGGTTTCAAGAACAACAGTTCCAGGTAAAAGGAGTTCTGGGTTTTCCCAAGGTTTCAAAGGTTTTTCCTCAAAGCATTGATTTTATTGTAAGATTTTTTTGCTAAAAAAGTAGTCAACAAAGTTTGCTTTATGCATCAGATTATTTTACAGTTGAAGGATGCTTTAAACAATGTTTTCCAAAGGGAGTCTTTTCTGACACAAAGAAGCTGCAGGATCTTGTATTGCTTCAATGCTGGACTCCAGGCTTAAGGCCAGCATGAAAAGCCAGTCCCTGGTGGGTCTCACAGAGGACATTTACCTGTAAGCTGAAACCAGGAGCTTCTCTACAGCCAAACCCACCAGAGCAAAGTCACTCAGTCCCTGCCTTTGCTGTTCTCTGGGTCCTGCAGGATCAGGAGTCACCATCACCTCTAGAAACATCCTTGAGTGCTGCTGCCACCCTGCTCAGGGTTCCTGAGCCCAAACCCCTTGCGTGGTGTGCTGGTTCTTGTACAAGAACAGCTACAGCTTGACTCCTGGTCACTCCTGAGCTTCTACATTTACACTGGGCAGATGTGCAAAGGTGAAACCTCACTGCAGTCAGGTTCTGGATGTGTGAAGCACAGAGACAAGAACCCTCAAAGAAAGAATGAGTGTAACAAGGATGCCAGTGTGCAAGGGTGACACAAAGGTCACCAGACCAGCTACGAGTGCAAACTCATCAAATTACAGGAACAATAATGGGGAATTTGAGCAGTCACCCACAGGTTTTGCTGCCTTTAATACCTTCTGCTCCCTCATGATTTTTGCAAGGTTCAGTTTTTCTTTGAGGGTGACTAGAAAAAAACAAGTGTGTATATATGGGCATGGGCATGTGTTTATTTCCTGAGAGAAAATAACAGAAATAAAATCAGAAACACTAGAAAAATAAGCATAAGTGACCTATGAGAGATAATTTAGGAATGTGTGTAGGGGGAAAGCATGATGACAGTAGTGGAGGGAGATAATAAGAAAGGAAAAAGTATTTGGTAGAGTATAAAGCAAAACACAACAAATGGAAAATAAGTACAAAAGAACAGTGGAAAAACTGTTAAAGGATAGAGCAGCGTCAAAGAGCACAATAGAGGAAGTGAGGTGATACAGTGAAAAGAAATGTAAAGAAAATAGAGAAAACACATGGCTCAAAGTTTTGCTACAATAACACAAAGTGTTCTTACCAAACTGAAAATCTGAAGCCTGCAAAAATTTTAAGGGTGCAGAATACATTCCAGGCAGCAAAACATGGTGGGCTGCTCTGCACCAATCCTCCCCTGTGTTTTCTCTAATTTCACATGTTTGTAACTGTTCCTGGACTGGTGAGGGTCTAAGTTTATCCATAAGGATTATTCTGAAAGGGATTCTAGCAGCAATTCCAGTTCTCTATCCCAAGACCTCCAAGATTAAGGAAGGCAGGAATTTCTGTCTCCTGTTGAGCAACAGAAGGACTTGCTTTGTCCCTACCAATTTTTTTCCAGTGAGGACTATACCATGATGTGCTACTTTTATTCTTGTGCAACTTTACCAAAATTCAGTGCTGAACAAACTTGGAGCTACATGTGACAAGGTTCAGGAAAAACTCCTGCTTTGAGCAGCCAAAAATCTCTCCATGCGACAACTGCACAGGTGAGGTTCTGCAGTTTCTGACCAGGGGAAAATCAGTGAAACTTTGGGGGAAAACTGTGAAATAGAGCTGTAATTCTTCCATCAAAACCAATACAAGTCACTTTTGAGTTGAGCTTTCTGCTGCTTTCACAGAGGAAGCTGATTTGTGCATGCAACAGAGGAACCATTTTAAGCACAGAGAAACTAACTCTGCTAGCAGGAGGCTTTGTGGCTTCACTTCAATTTTAAAATCATAGATCTTCTACACATGGTTCCTAGCCTGAAAGGACAAAAACATCCTAAAAATTCAAATCAAAACTCACCAAGTCTCATTACAGCTTTGTCCTTCTGTCCTTGATTTCTTCAGCAAACAGGGTATCAGCCAGCACACTCTGAAACTGCCCTACAGAGCCAAGCTAGGGGTTAGGTATCATTTGTTCCTGTTCCTGCTTTTGCTTTGTTTAATGCTGTAGATTACAAACACATCAAAAACTACAGTAACTGTTTTAAAGAAGATGCCACATTTCCATGGGTTTAAAGTGACACCACAGAGATGAAGCAATTATCCAGCAAAGCCTGAGCAGCTTTAAGGAATCTATCATAGAAATCAAAGAACCTAAAATTCTCATAGTCATAAAGGGTTTACTGGCAAACTGAGATTAGCTGAGCAGGATACAGTCATCAATCACAAAGCCACATGTAACTGAGTATCAACTCTCTTTTAAAAGAATTTACAATCTTAATCCCAATTTTCAGGTGTAAAAAATTCTCTCAAGCAATAAAAAAAGTGTTACGATGAGGCTGCAATTCCTTGAGGCTGGCAGACTGAAGTTATGTGTTTCACACAATATAAGTGTAGAAAATAACTATGTTCTATAAGGCAACCAAAAAAACATGAAAAACTTTGGATGCATCACCTAAAACAGAGAAAAAAGCTGCAGAGTTTGAACCAGAGGCTTTCCTGGCCCAAATGCAGGGTCTAGGAACCTGACAGATAGAGTTCTAAGCAAGAAATATTTCTTTTTAATTTTTATTTTTTACAGTTCCACTGGAATTTTCAGTTTAACAAGCTGTCCAGTTAAAGGGTAACAATAAACAAGACTTTTTTTGTCATCGGTGTTGGCTATGGCTTCTCAGATTTCTTTCATTAAACTTGGTGCAGGAAAAAATAAACTGCACCTCTGCTTTCAAAGGAACTCCTCTTACCTGAGAGTCCCCTGGAAGGACACACCTGGAATATTTGCTGTCTCCCTCCTTCCTAGAGACTTCAGAAAAAAAAGGGAATATTTAGTTCCTTCCAATTGGTCTAATTCTGCAGGATCTGAGCCCTGGTGGTACAACCTGAATGAGGTTGCATTTTAAATCCTTTGGTGCTACTGTACCTTCCCTTCCTCCAGGCTTTTACTTTGAGTTCCTTGCATAAAAAAGCCAGCAAAATTTCAAGGTTATTCTATTAGGTGATCAACCAGTGGAGAAGATTTGGAATCTTAGATATTCCTCCCCATTTTTGCTGGCCTCCTACACATTTTGCCCGTGGGTGACTTTCATACCAGAACATCATTATTGGTGTCTACAGGGAAAGTTTCTCTCCTTTCTCCTTCTGTCTCTCAACAGGAATCACATATACATATAATTTCTATGGGAATATTGGTGTAAGGTTCTTGTATACCACAATGTCCTACAGAAGGCCTTTTTAAAGATTCATCAGCTCTAGGTCAGAACTGAAGCTGCTTCAGAGCTTTAAATATCTGCAAAATGAAGAGTTAAAAAAAAAACAATCAACATTTGGAAGTAAAGAAACACTAAAATGTCCAGCTTGTAATCTGCTGCTCTTATTCTTCTGTTCCCTTCTTCTCCCAAGAGAGCCATCCCAGCCCATGAGGAGACTGCCCTTGACTCCTTATCAGTGTAACAGTCCTGAAAATCCCTGGATACCAGAAACACATTTCACAAACTACTGATTTGAGAACTAATATATTGCATTTCTCCTGCATGCCTGAGCACAGCAGCACCGTATATATTGTTAACACAACCCTTCCAACTCCTTAGAGCAGAGAAACAGAAGTATTAAATATTTTCCCCATTTTACATATTTTATATTATCAGCCTTGCTCAACTATCCTTAGAGACTATCACTCTTACTTAAGGATGCTCACAATTTATCATTTTTCTCTGGAGATCTGACTTCCAGAACAGAAGTATTTCCCTATTCAATTCACCAGCCTGTGCATAAGCAGCTGTTAGTGTTCATCTGCCTTTTCTAGGCATTAACATCAAAAATGCCCCTTGATCTTAAAAAGTGACACACAGCGTGGTTTCTTTAGCACCTTTGGGGGTAATGGTTTAAATCCAGCAGGGAAATGTTCTCATCTATAGGTTTATGATACACATTTAAACAGTGTTTCAATTGCCTCAACTATGAAATAAGATGACAGCCAAACATATATCAGAGAGGAACAGAGAGCATAAAATTCCCTCTTTCATTTGACAGTGGTGGGGCTTACGTGGTTTTGCACAAAATGTACAGTCTCTGTCAAGTTTGACAGTGTTATGGGATTTATCCCAGTCACCTGTTAGCATATTCACCCATTGTGGAAAATCTGGCTTCAAAACCATTCTGGGATCTGCGTTCACAATCCATGGCACAAAAGACCAGCCCTCCACTGAAGCAAAGAACCCAGATCTGGGTTTTTGATAGGAAAAAGGGGAATAGCTTTAAGGTGAAAGAGGGTAGATTTAGATGGGATTTTGGGAAGAAATTCCTCTCTGAGAGGGTGGTGAGGGTTATCCAGAGAAGCTGTGGCTCCCACGTTCCTGGAATTGTTCTGGACTGTATTGGGCAGGGCTTGGAGCAACCTGGGATAGTGAGAGGTGTCTCTGCCCATGGCAGGGGGTGAACAAGATGGGCTTTACGGTCCCTTCCAACCCAAAGCAGTCTGGGATTCTACAGTTCTGTGATTCTCTGACCAATTGTGCCCTTTCTTGAGGCATAAGGGAGAGAAACTCCAGACTCTGTGATGCTCTCTCCAGAAGAGTCAGAGTTAATTTAGTGTTATTCCAGCAATTCTCTTCCTCTTACACTTACATGATTCATCAAAATTGGGCATGAGCCATAGCTCAGGTGCTTATGCTCTTCCGTATGTTCTTAATTACATGTCCATAGGGCTTAAAATCCAAGGATCTTTAAACCTTCCAGACAAATGATTTAGTTTCACAGCAACCAATGACTTATATATTCATAACCTTCCTCAATGGATGATGAGACAAAGTATTGGAGAGGTAACAAAGGAATGTTTCCTCTCCCTTAAAAGTGGTAAAAATAGTTTTTTCACACAGTTAAATATTTTGGTCTATTAAAAAAAAAAAACCCAAAAACTAAACCAATACCACCACAACAGGAAAAAGTTAAGAGATCATGACAGACACTTCTAAAACAATATTTTTTTATTTTTTTTTAAGTAAAGAGGCAGAGGAAGAAATCCAATTACTATTATTGAAAAAAAAGAAGCATGGATAGAATTCAGATCATTGTCACCAGAACAAATACAGGAAAAAATTATTTTAGTTCAACAACTTCTATTATTTTTTTTTTAAAATAAATTAATCAGTCTCATATCTCACCTTTTGCTTAAAACACAAAGTCATCTTTCCCAATTTATATGATAGTAGCACTGTCAATATATATTCTGAATATTAGACTGAAGGATTTAACATATCTGGAATCTGAAGGATAATCCATCAAACTTGAAATTTAGTAGATGCCAGGAGAGGGGAGTTACTTATTTTTGTTTGTTTGTTTATTTGAAATTGGAAATGTTTCTTGTCTTCTTTATAGGTCAGCATTTATTACAATTAAAAGTATGCATATTTTAATAGAGACAAATTGAAAAACAACTGCTCAGTTTTAATGGCTCACATTCTTCAGCATTTTATCTTTTTGAATCTATACAGATTCTTCAATAGGTCAGGAGGAGGAAAACTTTTGCTGAGAGCACTAAGATACCATACAGAAATAGCAATGTTAGGGTTAATTAATAATATGAATGATGTAATTTCTAAACCAAGAGTTATATATTAATCCACATAGTTCAAATGGCAAGGGGACATTTTCCACAGTTTAAATATCCAGGGAATGCAACACAGACCTGGAAGTTAGAGATTTTTACCTTTCATTACAGGTCTTCTGCATCCGCCATGATTCACAGAATCCACCGGTGCTTCTCTCTCCTCCCCTGCAAAGAGAACCACCACACCTTTCAACTTGAAACTGTTACATAAATGTGTCAAAACCAGAGCATGAAGCTCCAAGTCAGCATATCATCAGTACACCTCAGAAAAGCAAGAATTCCTGTATTGAGTCACACCAGAGATCCATCTCTGCCAGACAAGAGCAAGTGCATGTTCCCAAAGCTGGAAACTGGAGCCATCCTTACGTAAATGCAGCTCCACTGCAGGAACAGGAGCTGGTTCATTACAGAGGAGAACAGAGATAAGCTTATGAAACAGGAATTTGCCACAAGCAACTTGGGCTAAGTTAGTAATTTGATGGAAAAGTTATCAGATCCCAGAGGTCAGACTGAGATATTACCATGTTATGCCTTATTTCTCCTTATTGTTTCCCTTAAATAGAACAAGCTTTAGCCAACATCACATCGAGAGTTATTCTGCCAAAACAGCAATGATCATTTCTGAAAGCAGAGGATTCTGAGGCAGGATAGGAACATTTAATGTTTTCCAAGCAAGGGAAAAAGGGCAGAAGCAGCAGGTAGGGGAGAGTTCTTGAGAGGTTTTTAACAGCCTGTGAGACTGAACTGGCCCCAGTGGCTGAGCTGACAGAAATCCCGATGTCCCACTTGATCAGTATGTGGGATTTCTCTATGACTTGCTATTTATAAATTACTTTTTCATCTTTGGATGTATTTGTTCTCCCAAGATCTCATGTTAATTTTCTTTTTAACTGTGTAGTTCCCAAGGGAAGGACTCTGAGCATTCCTGTAGAAGAGTTCTTAGGATGCATATAAATAGTGGTCATATATCACAGCACATTTTACATATGTGAGATTAAACATAGCCATAAAACTATATGACTGCTATTTATTGATCCATAAATGAATACCTGGGTTGGAATTTTTAATATTTCTCTTTGAAACAATAGTGTAGGTTTCTGGAAGCTGTGATTTCTCACTGCATGACAAGTGTATTAGAATATTTAATACAATATTTACATCGATGGGACTTTCACTTCATTCCAATGCCCACATACCCACACTCATTACAGGCCATGAAATTTCTAACAAACATTAATTCACTTATCATTCATGGAGTTACTTCTGATGCACCTGATGTAATAGAATATAGATAACCCATCTCAAAATAAGTAATGGAAATGAAATTAATTCAAGCACACATAGGTCTAGGTTTTTATCTGTAGATCTAAATTGCCATGATTTTAATAACTTCTTAAATTTATTACATTAATAGATAATGATATCTAATAAAACTGAAGCCTGATTTTATGAGACATTGCACTAATTATCTGGTTTGATGCATTAATCACTGATTCTTGTATAAAACATACCAGACCATTGCTGAGTTTACTGACCCCCACTCATTCATAGAAATATGCCTACATTATATTTTGTATAAAGGAGACAAAGGACAAGAGAGAGAGATGGGCACAGTCCTTTCATATAAAGCTGAAAAAAATTGTCTAAAATTTACAGCACTGCATAGTGCTTTAGACTTATTTAAAAGTCTAAAAAGTTTTGGAGAGAAAAAAGAAACCATATTGTCTATTTCTGAAAAGATATGAAATTATGCATTAATCCTCTTTTGGCTCACCAAAATATGAAAAATTGCTTATAAACTTGTAGGCTTAAAATTCCAGTGAGTGAAACCTGTAAATTTTAAGAAACCCCAGTGACTCCTAAATTGGACTTTCAGTGAGACAAAGAAGCAATAATCTGAAGAGTATTGACAGAAAGAGGGAACTACCATTTTATATCAGGATTTAGAGAATGATATATTCCCCTTGTAACTACTGTATCCAATTCCTATCCTTACACCATGAACCAAACTAAATTCTCTATTCTAGCACAGATCTATCGAGCTCTCTCTCTACACCAATATAACTGAGGAATTTAACAGCTACTCACACTAATCCTGACAATTTATCCACAACAAAAGAATTCTTTCTCAAAATATACCCAGACAGCCTTTTGCTAACGACCTCCCTGTCATTAGGGCCTGGCCTGCCTTTCTTCTGGGCAGAAGTTATTCCTGTCTTGTACCTCAGGTTGTTGTATTTCTCTGAGCATGAGGAATGCAAGTGTGCATGGAGTGGATTTGCTCTCACTGTATTTAACTGCTCACTAATAGGTGATTCAAGGTTTTTTAGCATCATCTACTTAATGAACAAGACAGGACACTTCCTTCAGGAATGGTCAGCAATCCATTTTTGGCTGTGCAAGCTTCCCAGGGGAAAAGTCAAGTGTTTGAATAAGGCTATGGTTTGGGTCTTAAGAGATTTAACACATTGACAGCGGGCTGTCACGAAGGCTGCGAGCTGCTTGGAAAACCATCGGTCTTCCACTTACACAGCAGGGAATGCATTTCCTATGAACATTCTCTGAAATCTTTGTCCTATTCTATTCTTACAGAACCTAAGTGGTCAATGCCAGAGGCAAGATGCTCACAAAATATCAGAGAAGTTGAAACAGGAAATCTGATTTTTTCCCATTTAATTAATTTTTAATACAGAAGGTCTAGGAAATGTTTCACATTTGGACACAGCCTGTGTCTCAAAACACAGTAACTAAGCAATGATGTAATCAAAGTAATTAGGAAAACAGGGTTTGGAGATGAGAGAGGGGCAGTGAAGATAGGCACATAATTTTCAGCAGACTTAACTCTTACAAAAAAGCTGTTAGTGGCCCACAGGTGGAAATCTGCTGGCCAAAAGCTGTAGCTCTTTATAGTTCTGTAAGGACAAAGAAGCAAAAAATCTCTAATGGAAATGGAAAGGTAATGAAATTGTCTTAAGAGTGATTTCATACACACAGAACACTGTTCTAGTCTGAAAACTATACATCAGTCATTGGCCTGAGATCTTCCTGAGAAATACTCTGGTAATTGATGGCTTCAGAAATAAGAATAGAGATGACAGCAAGGAAGAACAGAAAGCTTGAAATCTGAAGGGGATAAAAAAGCTTGAATCTGAAGGGAATAAAAAAAATCATACATGAATATTACACTTGAGATAATGAAATTGAAAGGACAGAAAGGAAAACCGAACCTTGGACATGGAGTGTTGGTGGAAGAGGCTGCTGAGTGATATCTGAAAGCACAGATGTACAGACAAAGGGGAGCTTTTGTCCTGATTTCTTGAAACAGACCAGGAATTAGTTTATGTTTCTAAAGACTGTGGTAGTGTTCTACTTTCAACAACACTACAAAACAGATGTTTGCTATCAATAATACTGTACACTGCTACAATACCTTCATCTTGGGTTCTCAGCAGTCACTACCTCTCCCATAGAAAGCAGCTCGGTAATATTGACCCACGCATGCAGAAGAAACAGGACTTGAAATTTTCCACCACAGCCACAGACACTCTCACCAGAGGCAAACAAGAAGTGGCCTCATAAGACCTGGCACAACTTGATCTTTATTATGTTAAAATTGAGGTCCAGCCTTTCTCCCATATGGGAAACCATTGTGGATGCCTGAGGTATGAGAAACAAAACAATATGATAGTGACTACCAAAAGCCCTAATAAAGATGAATTAACAAACAAGAAGAAGTGAGGAGAAGGATTAAGATGATGATGATACAATGCTTTCAGCAGAGGCTTTCACTTTGCTGAGTCTAGTCTAAACTGACAGTCGTGGCTGGGAGCAAAAGCTCAAGTGTTCAGAGGAGTGGAGAAGGAGAGCTCACTTTTGTATTTTGCTGAGTTGAAAAGTGTCACTTTTCATTTTGCTTTTATAGTTGCTGGAGACCATTACAGCTCAGCCCGGCTTGGCTTTCCCTGCCCTGGAGAAAGTAAATGCCATGAGAGGAGGCAGTAACTGTGTGGTTTATCGGCTCATTACATGGTACCCCCACAAAAGCACTGCAGGCTCATCTGCAACGCTTCAGCTTCACATCACTTGGGTGAAGCAGTGTACCAGGCACAGCTACTTTTGTTTATATAACTCTCAGCAGCTTTACAACAGGGCAGCAGGAACACAATGTCTGCTCTGGCAAGCCCAGAGGAAAGCAAGATCATGACAGGAGACCTTGTAGGAACTTGCTGTCCTTGAAGAGAGGAGGGTTGATAGGGAGAACTCTCAGGAGATGCAGTGGAATGTGCACATGGAATAGACACTGGGCACGTCTTATTTCTGGAATAAGACATATACATCCTTTTCAGCTGAATTCAGAATGTCTCCACATGCTGTGAGGGGGTGAAGGTGATGCAGTAAGGACAGATTCTTTCTGGCACAACCCTGAGAGCAGAGAAAGGGGCATTACAAATCCCAACCGATTCCTTTTGGTTACAGAATTTAGATTAACCCACTGTGAGGCTTCTGAAAGAGGAGACAACCGTGGCTATGATAGTACCACTCTTTTTTCTAATACTCAATGCTCTGGTGGATGGAAAGAAGAGGAAGAGGAGGCAGCACCCAGCTGTGCTGCTGGAATGGTCACAAGCAAAGGGTAACTCATTCTGTCATGGAGCAAAAGAGAGTAAGAGAAAATGAGAATATTCGCTGTCTGTAGGTTCAGGGACTGGTTGGTACTGGGGTTGTGAAGTCAGAGACTGTAGGATCAGTGCACAAACACAACCTGCTGCTCTGCAGCTCCCTGTAATTGAGGCAGCTGGCAATTGTCCCTGGAAATAGTGCACTGTTATAATTAAGAAGACCAAGGCAAAGCTAGTGTTTTGGATCTCAGTTCTGCAAAGTCTCACGTAGGTTCTTCATACTGTGAGCAGTCCGACTGAAGTATCAGTTCTTAAAATTAAGGCCATTAATAAGTCTCTGCAGGATCAGAATCAAGGATGGTGTTTTCAATTCTGTGTTAATCCTGGAAAGGAGCTTCATGAGAAAGATATTAGAATAAAGTAGACTGCAAAGCATATTCCATAAATTCTAAGATCCTGGAATCCAGACAAGCTGTACTATTCATTAACATTTCTGGTCTTCCCCAAACTCATCAGAGATTAATATGATTGCTGCAGCAAAAGGCTACAAATAGTATAGAAAATAAAACATTTACATACATATAAAGCCAGACTAAATTTGATTGCTTTTGCATAGCATCTCCACATTTGTATTGATACATTTGCTATAATAAAATGGGAAAAAGAAGACACTAATTTCTCTGCATTATTTCCAGTGCTGAATCTATCAACAGTGGGAAACATATGTCATAAACAGCTGTGAAATCCAGCCTTTCATCTCATCAAGGGTAAGACATTAGCCAGGTTATTATCAACGAATGACACACGCAGAGTAAAGGAGAGGGTTTCAGGTGGGGTTTTTACATGAAAGGTAAAAAGATTATTTCCATGGTGAGTTTCTGTGACTGTTTTCACTGCCTCAAGCAAGTTGCATTAAATCCCCCTCCCCAACAGATATCTTCCATTACCTCCACATGGATGCAGAGAGGATTATCTCATACATCAGCTTTTTATTCTGGTAGCTAATGACTCCAACCAGACTGAAAGTACTAAAAATAAAATGCAGAAAATTCAACTGAAATGGTTTCAGGGTTTACAAACTCACAGGAGGTAGTAGAGTAGGAAACAAAAGTGAACTTTAAAGCTTTGCACAAATTGAAAGATGGATTAAAATATACTTCAGCTCATTTATTTTGTATCTACAGTAGATCAAATTATCACACTTGGTTCTTTTTGAATTTTTTTTTCCTCCTCTCCAAGTGCCCAACCCTTTTCCTTGTTCCTTCATGAAAAGAGACTATTGCATTCCTTAGTTCCCATGCAGAATCATATGTAAAAGGTCTGTGGTTATTTAAGAAACCTTTGCCTCCAAACCCAGGTCCTCATTTGTCTGCCAGTGCCAACTTGAGAGAGCAGGCAATGATGTGAAAATGTGGAAGCAGAGAATGTGCACACGTTGCAGTTTCAAACTTCTCATTCCCGTATGTGCTCAGTCACTCACAGCCTTTGCTGTCCCTGTTTATCTTCCCCAGGAGCAGCGGCGCAGCTCCCTCGGCTGCCTTGGTGTTTGCTGTCCCCGTGCCATCTGCATGTGTGACACTGATTTATTCAGCCATGCAGAGAGCTCCCAGGTTTGGCCAGGAGGACGAGCAGCAGCTTTGCTCTCCTAAGCAAAACACTCGCGCAGTGCCAGCTCAGGGTGCTGGGGTCTGATGTGCCACCTCCACCTGACAGTGCCAAGAGACCCCAAATATCCAGATCCCGGAGTCTGGGAGTGCAGCTGTTTCCACACCACAGGGAAACAGGAGAGAACAGCACCTTCCTGTTCCTCTCCCCCTGCAGTGCTCAATCCCCACCAGACCCAGCTGGGTGTGAGAGCTGCACTGTGCTCTGCTACTTCAAAAACTTCATTACTTCTACAAAATATGTTGCAGCACATTTAACAATGCTATGAAGGATTATAAATAATTAAAACTAAACCATTCATGTCAGAAATAAATGAACAAAGCCCATTTTGCCATGCACCATCCCTGATTTATTTTTATTGCATTCATTTAGCTCATTTGTTAATTCTCAAAACCCAGCAGTCCGCACAGAGTGGGTCTCACACACAGTAGGGAACGCTAGTGAGGTTGTGTCTTCTCTCATAAAGAAACAAATCAATTTGGGTCACTAAAAACCATACAAAATACAGAAAATTATCAACCAACTGCTCCTGGATTTCACACTCTGTGTTTTCCAAGTGTCTGCTGCTCTGAACATCTCTTTTTAAGAACCTTATCTGCACACTGCATTTGCATTGGGGTACAAAATATGCAGAATCACACTCCAATTAGAAATAATTTTAAATACAGCTCTGGCTGATGTCTACCCTGTGAGAGACTGATATTATCTTGGCTACTCCCTGACTTCCAGTGGGCTTGTTTGTGAGCATCATAAATAACATTGCTTCTATTTAAAGCTGCAATTTCACCAGGTGAGGATTTCTTTGGGGGTCCAGATTATGGTAGCAGGGATCAGACATTCTCCCCTTATTGCTGTGCAATTCTTATTTTCTGTATCACGGATATATTTCACAAAGAAAGCTTTGATCTCACACAGGAGAAGATAAATAAGCATATCATCTCAGATCTACTGCAATATGAACCCATAATATTAAAAACCCTACTTTTCTGTTTTCTCTTATTTTTAAAGAGAATCTGTGTGGAAGTCTAGAAACAAATTCCTATATTAAACACTAAAACAATTCCCCAATAAAATTATAATGGGCTTAAACACTACTTCAAGCTATTTTAGAACAAATGTACATGCATCTGCAGCAAAATAAAAATCTGGAATAATATTGGACCCTTCCAATTCCATTCATTTAATCACAAACCTGGGTTTGTCTTTATGGCTCAATCCCTGAGAGCAGAAACTACTGAACAGAAAGAGCTGTTTGGGCTTTATTTGCTGGAAGAATGCCCAAAGAAGTTGGAGAGCACAAACTTATGTGAGAACCAAGAGAAAGCAGAATGCTCATCTCTATTAAGTGTCTTTTCTTATGATTCTGCCAAAAAATATTTCGAATTCTAATCATGTATTGTTAATACTATGCTTAAATTAGTTCCTGCTATTCCAATATTAATTATCCCACAAAATTTTGCAACCACTGCAGAGTTATCTTTGGAAAAATTTCATAGGTTTATTGATTTTGTGTCAATATTTTAATCATAAACAGTTTCACAGATGGAATATTTTAAATCCTTCCTAAGATTTCCATGTGCTTCTCTGGGCTACTTTTTCTTACCATTTAAGGAGTAAATACATTCTCAGAAGTTAAAATGGATTTGAACAGGTAAGAAATCAAAGGCTTTGCTTCTGTTCTGATCTTTTCTATACTATTCTATGCTGTTCTGGTCCATTCCTATGCTTTTCACAACGCTGGAAGTGGAGAGGTTTGTAGTCCCAAGTCAGTGCTTTTCTCTGGGAGTTTCCCTATTCATGAAACTATAGAATATCCCTGCTTGCATTCCAAGTGCACCATAGAAATTAGAGCATTTAATCTTGCTGCCTAATCACGGCAAAAACACCTATAAAAATGAACAGGATGCAGAATTAGGTCATACCCTTTCATTCTGAGAACAACTTGCTGTCACACCCGATGTTTCCCAGCACAAGCAGCTCCTGATGCCTGTGCAAATCACCGCGTCCAAGCGCGCTGCTCCCAGTGGGGATGTGGGCACACAGAGACCTACCCTCTGCAGGCCAGAGTGTGCTCAGTCTGGCATTAAAAAGACTTGGAGAGAAATGTATTCCTCATTTCAGGAGTCCAGGTGCTCCCCAGGGAGGGGCTCTCCTGCTGTGCCAGGGGGTCACACCAGGAGGTGCTGAGTGTTTGCTGAGTTCAGGCACAAGGAGAGGGGAGGAAGCAGATCCTCAGCTCTTATTCCTAGTGAGACAGGAGCTTCTGCACAGCCTCTCTTGGGAGAGTCTTGAAGGAAGAGCAGCTGAGCTCACCTGAATCCCTCAGCATGAGATTCCTGTGTCCACAACTCCACAGAAAGGACTGGGACAGACAATAATCAAATAAATAATCAAATCCCCCTCTTGTTCCATAGGATGGGAGCAGGCACTCACTGGGCACGAGCCCGGCTTCTCCCAGAATGTACCACACTCAGGGGCTGAACTTATGCACATAATGATTATTCTACTCCATTCATCTTTATGCATGAACTGGATTTATTTTATTTTTCTAAGCCACTATTTAATACAGCAGGCAGTGCAGAAAGTAAGAAGCTAATACAATCACTTCTCTTGTGTACTGCATGCTTCTCTAGCTGAAAATGTAAAAATGTCAGAATGCATGAAGGATATCAGAAGTGTCACTAGGTCTGTTTTGCATGCAAAAGAGCACTGGAAAAGATTTTTTATTTAAAAATATATATTTACTCCAAATTACATTTCTCCTACTATACCTTAGGTACTCAATTACTAGTTTTTTTTAAAAAAATCAGATTGGTTTTAGATATTTATAAGAAATGCAAACCAAATGATTAACAAGACTCAGATCCAGACTGCGATGTCAACATGCACAACAGCCTCAACCTGAGCAGCCTTGTCAGCACTGAGCTTTTAAACAAATGTGAACAGTTAAGGTGCTTCCCAGTTCCCACCGAGGGAATGGCTCTGAAACCTATTTTGCATAGACTAATGCTGCAGAGACTGAAATCTTCTCAAAGGAGCCACGTTTCAACAAATGCTGCTCAGTTTTAAACATGAATGCCTCATATTTAGTATCTCCTACTTTCCACCTTACACATAATTTGCATCAGAGGGAAGCAGCTGAAGGATCTACTGTAGTCACCTGAGTTTTTTTATACATGTGACCTTTGTCAGGGATTGCAGTTCTGGGAAAACACAGTTATGTCACTGTGATAGTTAAGTGATGCTATGACATTTGAACCAGCAACAAGTAAAGCAGAATATGTGATTCTTCCTCTTCAGCTGGAGAGCAAACAGGCAGTGAGGCAGTCATGGCTTACAGGGCCCCTGAGCAGAGCTGAGATCCTGCCTGCCCACCCTGGCAGGGCAGAGAGGGGCAGCTCCATCAGCAGGGCCATGAGCAGCAGCAGCTGGAGGCCACAGCAGGGCTGGGCTGCAGGAGACCCTGACCCTCGGTCTGGGGTATCTGTTCAAGGGTGCCTGAGCCACCACAGCAAC
Source organism: Cyanistes caeruleus (assembly GCF_971803275.1). Lineage (NCBI taxonomy): Eukaryota > Metazoa > Chordata > Aves > Passeriformes > Paridae > Cyanistes > Cyanistes caeruleus. The sequence goes on from NC_141717.1 coordinate 12,737,533, forward strand.
AGGCAGCAAAGTACTAACACCATCACCAGAACAATGATGACTCTTCATTATTGAATAAACACCATTTTAATGACCCTCTTTTTCTATTAAAACATTAACAAAAATCCCCAATAAGTAATCTGCATTTCACAAATGACAGTGACCTCGGTCTGCTGCTGCTCCAAACATAGCTTGCTTTAGGGCAATGGGCTCTTAACAACCGTCAGTTTACAGCAAATGAACATTTATCTGATTTTTTTTTTATTCTATTGTATTGTATTTCTGTAATGGTGCTTGAAATTAACATTTTTACTCTGTTTTTTTCACTTTTTTTATCATTAATGTAGTAAATTATACCAGCAAAATGACTACAATGGTTTCATTTGTGTCCTAAAAACCTATTAAGTGTCTGAGTAGAAGTTGTGGAGCTTTTGGAGGTTGACTGTCTTATTTCTAAGGTCATAGTTGGCCTATTGACCTAAAGCAAACTGACTCCACCTCAAATATTCACAAGAAGAATCATATCAAATTAAAAGCATGAAGTGAAAGAGGAAAATAGACCCTAGACACATGGTTACATCATCAAAGTTAAAATTATCTGTTTCTAGTCAAAGTGTTCCAGAGATCTCCATTGGCTTTTTTTCCCTGGGAAGTCCTTGTTGTATTATTCAGATTTTAAAAAACCTCCTAAGTTGAGGTATTCAACAAGCTGCCGGATATAATTTATCTTATTTTAATTTATTGGAACATGTTTCTTTATCACTGTTCTTATTTTAACAAAGACATTTTTTAAACTGGTAAAACTAAATGCCTATGTAATTTATTTCACCCAGTAAAGAATCCTGAAGAAAATCAATTTTCATTTCCAAAGGTCTCCCAGCATGCTGGGTATCCCATTATCACAGTATTGTGCCTCTTATGCCACGTTTATGTGACACATGCTATCATTTCTTCTCCCTGATTCTATTACTTCTGGAAAACTATATTAAAACATAATACAACATATAATGTGACTTCAGACTGACAAAAGCTGTGAAAATCCAAGGTAGTGCTGATCACTGGCAGGTTGGGTGACAGCACAACCAATGGTCAATGCAACATTTCCATATTTCTGCCATGTGACTAAGCAAATTCCTTATACCTCACCCCACAAGCGCTGAGGACTACCTTGAGCAGGGTTTCTGACCTGCTGGGGATGCACTGGGCTGATTTCATTCACTGCTGCTGCTTCATTCAGTCATTTACCCTGACTCCAGGACTGACAAACATCCCACTGACACCTTCCTGCAGCAGCAGGCACTCAGCTGGATGAGCTGCTCCCCTCTGAGGCTGTGCTCTCAAAAACCACTGATCTGTCTCACCCTTCCCCACCTAAAGGTCACTTCTTCATGCTTGGATCAAGGAGTGGGATTTTGTGTCCATTTTTTGAATTTTAGACTATAAACAAGGACTTTTTCAATTACTTATTGCTGCCACAGTTCTCAAGGTACATGTTATATTGAACCCACACCAAACAATCCAACTCTAATAAAAGCAGACTTTGTGAGACCCACTATTCACATAGGAATTTAATTAGATTTCAGGTTGGGCCTTAATTTCACTTAAGATTTTATACAAAGTATAAACAAAAATGTGTGTTTATACACATATTAAAGGTAGTGAGATTCCATTGTGGCTTCTCATGTCATCATAAACTAGAGGTGAGGGAACCCAGTGGATTGTGCAACCAGAACCCAAACCATAAATTACATTTCTGCAAACATGATTTGCTTTGTATTTCAGACAAAACACTAGTAAAAATGCTGTGCAGTTCCCAGCCTTTTAGTTCTCCTGCTTATGCTGCTTCCTCAGTAATGTGCCCTCCACATTCCCATGTCTGTTAATTTCCAGGGAGCCTCGCTCCTCTTCAAGTGTTTCTGAAGAGTTCTGATATTCTTGCACACGACGTTTTGCAATCAATGAGCACAACTTCAGCAGGAATGCTGATTTAGGTGCACACAGACATACCCAGGAATTACTAGGGCTTTTTCTGGGACTGCAATGTGCACAGCACTGCAATGAATAATGCTGCACTCCCCAAGCTGGCATAAGAAATGGCTGTAAAAATAATCACCTCCTAGTCCAAAAATGACACAGCTGAGGTTGCCTTTGCATACTCGATTCACCTGAAGGTTTGTGTTGCCCCACATCCACATTAGCACAGTTTCAAAGGCATCTAAGGGAATCAGATGCTTCTGTTTCACTGAAGTTCCAAGGAATATAACTCTGCATGCAGTTTTAAAACCTGTTGAAAATGACAATTTACTGTATTTAATTATACAACCTTGGATGGTGCTTACTAAAGTGATGTCTGAACAAATGTAATCAGGGTCTTAAATTTTAGTATATCCTTAAATCCCATTTCCTTTAGCAGGAATGTAATGAATCTCTGCTTTCATGAAGTCTAATGTTTACTTTAAAATAATATCTGAAACCATCTCATATCTAAGCACCTTTCTTTTTGGAACTGCAAGAGGACTCAGAACTCAAAAGAGCAAGACAAAAAATGTGTATTTCTTAAAATGCACATAACAACCAAAGGCAAAAATAATGGAGATAAGATTTCCAAATGTGGATGTTGTCTCTTGTATATTCACAGTATTAATATGTACACTACACACTATAAATATCTTTGTTCAGTATAAACACTTTTCGCTTGCAAAGTGATGGCAATTTGGAAATCACAGGTCAGACAGCAACAGAAATCATTCCTGTCCATGGATAATAACCTAGCCATGTGACAGGAGACATTCCATTTTTATCACCTGGATCTATGTCAGGTGACTGGGATCAGAAAATAGAGGGCAATTTGTTCCTAACACTTCTTTGTTGCACAGTTTTTGCAAGGTTTTAACCTCCAGCAACTCTGGGATTTGAAAGGAGGAGGTATCTCCCTTACACAAGATCCCTACATCCCACATCAGACTAAGAGTAAATTCCAGCAAGCCATTAGCTGTGTGTGAATCAATAAAAACCAACCAAACAAAAATAAATCCCAGAGACCAAACATATAAGATCAGAATTTCCAAGTACTTGCCTGATTTATAAACTCTCTTTACTAATTCTGAACCCAAGCCTGTTATCAGCCCTCGAGCAGTGCATCAGGAATGCCACACAGCCACCAGTCTTTATCCTTATCTTCATCACCATTTCACCTCTGCCACTTCAACAAAACACAGAAAAAGCAACACCTCCTCTACTCTTGGATACCACTACAGGCATTTTTGCTCATTATTTAAATATTACTGGATTGCTGTGCACAGATTTGTTATTACAAATATGGTTGTTGTCTTAATGTTTCATTCTTTAATAAGCTGCTGTTAAAAATGCCTGAAGATGCCCAACACAAACAGCTACAGCACGTAAAGTACAAAGCACAGAGAAACCGCAGGGGTTTGTGTTCATGTGTGTGCACACGTGGAACAAAGAGAAGGCAGGAAGCACTTCTAAAACTTGTCCTGTTGGAAGACTGTGCTGCTACACAAGAAAAGGTGATGCTGTGCCATCACTACACAAACCTGCACAACAAGTCACCAACACCACGTCCAGAGACAGCCACACCAGGAGCAACTGCCGCATCAAATTACTACAAGTTGAAATGAACATGAAGTTGCACATGCTGACTTTTTCCAAATATAGCATAAGAGTATGGTTTTCCTCTACAGATCTCTTTGAATAGTTATGAGAGGTTTGGGCTTCTTCTGAGCAGTCACAGAGCTTTGAAAATGAATATTTTTGTACCATGCTGCTGGTGATAGCATCTGTGGAACAATGTCATGGCATATGCCACAGCAATATAGCACTGAAATCAATCAACAAAGCCTCCTTCTTAACATGCTGGGGGAAAAAAAGCAAGACACAGATATTTCATATTTAGAATTGCATATGTTCAGAGCAGGCAGTTCTTCAGGCGAGCTGTGCTCAGGCAGCTCCGGCTCTCTGTGCTTTGCAGGGCTGCTGCAGCGCTCCTGCTGCAGTTCAGCCCCGTGCCCAGAGCCTCAGCACACACAGCCAGCACCGAGGAGAGCCACCTCGCAGGAAGAGCAGGCAAAATGCATCCCTGCTCCCAGCTCATACCCAAAACAGAGTTGGTTCTGTCTGTGTAACGTCTTTCATCTCAATGTCCGCTAAAATATCGTTTGACAGGACTCAAAAAAATTAAAATAGATCTGCCACCTTCTGTCAACTTCTTTTGGCACTGAGGTACCTTCATACTGCTAGGGACGCTCTCAGGGGGTGATCAAAACAATTAGGACATTATTAAGTAATGAAGCTCATACAGCATAGATCATCTTCCCCCTAATATCTGGGTTTCTGAAATCTTATCTTCTCAGAGGATGAAACCAGATCCAGTGTCCTCAGCTGTGGTGCCCTGTAACACACCAGACACCAGCATTTGTGACAATTACTATTCCCTAGAAAGCTGCTCTGCTGTAGCTGGAACACTGTTTTTAGCATATGCTGAGTCCATATCAAAGGCCAGCTGGGACAGGGCTTGGAGCAACCTGGGATAATGGGAGGTGTCCCTGCCCATGGCAGGGAGTGGAATAAGATGAGATGTAAGGTCCCTTCCAACCCAAACCATTCAGTGAGTCTGTAATTCTATGAAATCAGGTGTCCTGCTGACCATATGCAGGGAGAGAGTCCCATAGGAAAAGTTTTGGAAGCAGAGGTGAGGAAATGTAAAGAGGTATTAAATTCAAATACAAGGGGTGGGGGAGGGCATGAGCTCATTCTTGAACTTTCCTCCTGCTGTCATCCCAGGTTGTGTAAATATTAGCTCTGTGAACTGGAATAATGGCTCGTCTGTCTGAGAGGATGACAAGTGACAGCGAAGAACTGGGTCAGGATCAATCCCTATTTGCATACCAATTAGTTAATGTTCTTTCTTTTCTCACACAAATAGAGGAAAGGGTAACATTTCTCACTTTTAGAATAGAAAGCTTCAAATGTCTTTCATGCAATAACTTGTGTTGTATTTTTAGAAAACTTGTTTAGGCCTCAGGAGCTCTGCTAAAACTCCTTAATCCTGATTTTAAACTCATCTAAGTCCCAGCTTCATCAACTCAGTTAATGTATCTTGTACCACTCACCTTTCCAGTAAACCCATGTGCTTAGCAAAGGGTTTTTTTCTGGCTCTGGAGCACTCACTCCTATTTCACTCCCCCAGTGTTTCTTTATAACTCCGATATTTTTCAGTATATTCTGAGAATGATGTTTGTGGCTTTCCTCTTATTCAGGCCATAGGCCCTCTGTCAACACAGCAAACCCCAAACATGTGGCATTCCTGCAGATTCCCTCTTTGGTCATCATTAAAACAGAGCTTTAGTTCCACCCTGTTTCTGTGCACAGCAGATTTATGGTAGAAATTACAAGAATCATTCATCTTTTTCAGGTTTATAGTGGAGCTCACTGCTGGACCGTTACCTCTCTTAAAGAGGCTACTTGCAGTAAGGAAATTGGAGAGAGGAGCAGCTAGATGGAAACTTTTATCATTTGGACATTGTTCTTGTCCTTATTGATCCTTGCCTTAGTTGAGCCAGTACCCCCAGCTCCAATAACACCTTATTTCTAAAGAGGGCAGAAGCCTCAGAGAGACTCAGAGTGGTGGATTAGTAAAACAGTCACTTTCTAGGCTTATTTCTTCAAGTATTTTAATATTTCAAAGGATTAATTCTAAATGTTTTAAGAGCTTTAAATTAGTAGCTGTAACCTGATCATAAATTAAACATCTTCCCAATGCAAAGCGATGCCAAGTTATTTGTATACTTATTGTTTGTTTACACTCAGCATCAAGATATTCCCTGGAAACTGATTTTTATTGCCAAAAGAATCTGAAAAGACAATACAACTTCCATACTAACTAATCTCATATTATGCCTTCATCAAGCTTCATCAAGCAACTTGTGCATTTCTGGTCATGCACAAACATCTACCCAAACCCATGATATTTTAAATGTAAATAAATATCCCAAAATCCACATAAGAAGAGCACCTAATTCTCACATCAGAATGCAGATAGGTGAGAACCTGTGTGCAATCATATCCAAGTGGAATTTCAGGTGACATAAAAGCTTAAACAAAGAGCTCTGGCCAAATGGAGGAATCACAGTAACTCCAGCTTCTCTCTCCAGACAAAATGGAAACTCAGACTCCTGGTCATGCTCATATGCAAAGCCTAATACTATTGATTTATTTATTTTACTTTTTAAAAATACAGTACATTTCCAGGCACATCTGGGTGTAACCCCACTGCCCTAGATGTTGCATGGCCATCTGGCTTAACATTAAGCCAAAGGAAAGCTAAAATGAGTTTGACATAAACTCAGAATTTTAAAAAAATTAAAATTATGTATGTCCATGCTGAGTTCCCTCATTATGGAAGGCTTCTTCCCCATGCTTTTTAAACAAATTTAAATCTTTGGGGTTTCTTTCTCATTCCAGGAATACATACACTTCCTTTGATTTCATTAGGAGTCATCCTCAGGCCAACAGCCAACAACACAATGGATCCTTCAGATGTCATTTCTGCAGCTCATTCTGTTATTAATGAAAACTGGAAACAAAATCCAGCTTGAGCAAAGTCATCCCACTACTTTCCCATTGGTGCTGCAGTACTTAGAGAGTAAAAAATTCCTTTTAAAATCCCAGGTGTCTTAAATTAACAACAGTTAATTTACCTATAATTAGCACTTCACATGACAGTGACATCCCATTGGAATAAAAAAACCTGTAAAGTCAACTGAGAGAAGCTTGGGAGAACAGGAGAAATTTAAATTGAGTCGGATCTCTGGAAATCATTAGCTATTGGGATGGGATTGGCCAAAATGTTCATTGGCACAAGTAAAACACTATTCTGTATCATTTGCTCATTTTTTTCACCCAAGAAATCAGTTGACTCAAATTCCACAACCATCAGAAACACTCAGCACTGCATAGCAATCCTACATAATACCAAGTATGTATTTTTTTAGTTTTTCTAGTTTTACATAATATATAGCTCTGACACCATAGCTGTATCAAAAATATATTCTTGAAGTGTAGAAAACTGAAATAATTAATTTCTTATTGGTCCATTTGTTTTTTAAAGAGCATAAACAATAGTACTTTCCTAAGCATTTGGAGGCCTTCACAAGTGTATGTTTATGTAACTCACATTGGCTTCACTGCAAGTTGTGCGTTGAGTACCTGTGTGCTGCTTTGGGCTGGGGAAGAGTTAATTCTCTTCACTGAAGCTGATATGGGGCTGTTTTTGGTATTTGTGCTGCAATTACACCCAATCAAGGTCTTTTCTGCTACCCACCCCAGCCCACCAGTGAGGAGGCTGCAGATGCATAAGGAGGTGAAGGAATGCCTGGGGTTGCTTTGCTGGTGCGTGAGGCTTCTGCTTTGCCTATTAAATTCTCTTTATCTCAACCCACAAATTCTCATTTTTACTCTTCCAATCCCACCAGGGACGTGGGTGAGTGGTTGTCTGGGGTTTAGCTGCTGTCTACAACACTTGGGAATTCTACTAAATTAGCAATGAAATCCATACAAGACTCCTGAAGACACCCCTTCATTACTGCCCTAACCCAAAGATGCAGAAAGCTCAGTGGTTTCCAGCTGACAGAATATTTACAGTGTCTCATGCCTAAATGTCATTTTATTGCATTCTTCCTGCTTCATCACCTATAAATTAAAAGATGTGTGATTAATCAGATGTACTTTGGGTTCCACACACGAATTCATGCCCTGCCAAACCCAAAGCCCAAGTGTGCCACCTAATGGCCCCAGAGCCAGGAATGCAACAATCCCTCAAATTCAGCAATAAAATCTAAAGAAAGCATTACTTCACTTGTTGAGGTGGAGGTGGAGCTTCATCATGATTTTCCTGCAGGCCCTACCCACTATATTTCCCCAGCAATTCTGTAGGTTGGATGAAATAATTTCTTTAAGGCACCTCAAAATGTTGAGCTGAACAAGCATTTGAACATGACCATAAGGCTAAAGAACTCCATAGAGATTTAATTTCTCAATTACAACCCTCATAGGCTACAAGCTGCACAAAGACTTGGACATGGCCTGGCTGTCTCCAAGCCTCACTGCTAAATGATCAGCATTTCCAGTGAAGTTGTGGTGAGTGGCAGAAGTGGATTCAGCCTGCTAAATGAATGTGTTATTTATCTGTTGATGTACTTACAGGGGGCAAGCTTAATTTAGCTGATATCATCTCCTTAAAATGCAGTTCATAGTCAAGAGAAGTGTTTCCCTTAAGAAGTTTCAAGGAAAAAAAATACATAGAGAAGTTGTGGAATAACATTTGCAATGACGATACATACAAAGAGAATATAATTCCATTATAAAATAAATAGCACAGTAGCAAACATTAATGAAGTTGTCAAGCAAAGTTCTTAAAAATACTACCCACCTGAAAATACTGTTAAGGAATAAAAAAGAAATACAGATGCAATTAATTCATATAACATTTACTATTGGGAAGCATAGCTACTTTGTAATCATTTACAAAGGAAAGCATTACGAACGTGGGGCAGAGGGTGTAGATTAAGGAAATGAGTTACAGATTTGGTTATGTACCCAGAAACTGAACACCAGGAAGGAGGCTTGGGATTTACGTTTACATTTCTTCCTGTCAGTCCCTGTTTTCTACTGCTTGAAGAGAACATTCAGAAAATGCTTACATTTGCATGGGATTAATGATTTATCATAAACACAGTGTGCCAGCAGATGAACAAGGATGGAAAATACTCCTTGACATTCAAATTATTTTCATATGTACTCAATGCTTCCTTTTCATTATCATTAACTAATAATGTAAAATCTAAACCTAAATATTGTCAGATACAAAACTGTATGCCAAGACAGTGTTTACATTATTTATTTTGAAATCACTTGTAATAACTCTCCATTTCTTTCCAAATATGCCTGAATTCTGTCCCTTTCCTTCCCAGGCTCTACTTCACCACCTTGCTTGCTTTAGGCAGGATGAACCATATGAGCCTTTTGATTCTGATAAATTCATCCACACCACAAGATTGCTTTCTCTTTATCTAATGTTAGCAGCAGTAAAGAACAATTATATCAGTTTTATGGAGCTGTAGCAATACAGAATATCTCTGTGATACATAACTGTGGTGCCTTAGGAGGAGTAATTACTGAACCAGTGTCTTGACTGTATCAGTGGCACAAGCACAGCAATGAGGAAATGCTTGTGCCCATGGTGGGCCCCCGACAGACCCCATGACCCAAGGTGCAAGGGAACTTCAGCCACAGTTAAGCACAACAAATCCTAACAGATACTGCAGTTCTGGAAAGAGATTCTATAATTACAATTGGATAAGAGGTTGCAGATAGCTTGAGCCTGAAAGAAAGAAAAGCTATCTTATGAAGGGGGTACTTAGAAACCCTGCAATAGAGAGTTAAACTATGCAGCTGTCATCTGATTTGTTTACAATTTGCTTACAGCTGCCTGTTAGCAGTGGTATGATGTGTCAGCCATGTGGAGATTCCAAACTCCAGTGGAAAGGGCAACTACAGGAATGCATGTAGGAAACCAGCAAAATGGGGATTTTAGGACATATTTATATCCTTTAGTCCAAGCATGCTATTCCTGAGGCAACTTCCCACCAAATGTTCAAGCAAACATGAAACTAATCCTTCCATTGTGATGGGATCCCTTCTATTCTATGGGCTTTAATTCCCATTCCAGAAGCCTTCTGGGAATTGTTCTGTACAGAACTGAACTCGTTCATCAAAGCAGAAAGCTTTGTGAACAGAAGAGATGGTGCTACAGGCTTGTCTGTCTTTCTAAGATCAAGGTTGAAGACATTTTTCAACCAAAGCGTACTTTTCTCAGTTTCACTGCCAAATTCTCCATTTGCTACCACAGTAAGAGATGTAAGGATGTGAAACAGTAAATACTTTCTCTTTTCCTATAAAGTCCTGATTTCTTTTGCCATAATGCTGAAGCTGGTAGAACACACTGCATGTTGTGTGAGCCAACAGGAGTAGGGGGATGAGGCAAGAAGGAGCTGAGTGAGAGTAAATGGCAGAACTAAGTAGTTGGGGTTTTACCTCTCTCTTTCTCAAATCTCTCTATTCATGCTTGGACAATTCCACACAGAGCCAGCTGACCCTGCCCACCTGGAGCTGGAAGGTTCTTTTCATTTCAGATCTCATTTCTCTGACAGGCTGCCAAACAGTGAGGATGTTATCTCGCAATTTGTCATCTCAGGATTGCTAGTGATGCAACAAAAGGAAAATAAAGACAGAAAATAGCCAGGAAGAATACAGGCACTCATGGCCAAAAGATTTCTGAAGAAGTGAAGCTTAGAAAAGGCATGGTTCATACACAGAGCTTGTCACAAGTGAGGCTGCATGAAGACTGGGAATGGCTGTTGCTCATGGAATTCTAGGATTTTCTACAAGACAAATCAAATCCCTCCTATCTCATTTCTTTCCTTAATGGCTGTGTTGTGCTATTTGTATATGGAAGATGCCTTCATTCCATCTCCTTTCAACACTGACCAAAGGATTTAGTTTTGGTAGAAAGTTATTTCCATTGAAGGTGCCAGTGATTAGCAGAGAAGGAATCACTGTGTTTGTAGACACAGCCTTTCCCAGTTTATGTGGAGATAAACTTCCTTAATGTATGGCTCTCTTAATGTGTGCATATAGCTTAAGACTGTAATTCTGTATAAATATTTAAATTAAATCAGTGGCAGCTTTCTCTACTGACGAAATATAAATGAAACTTGCAAAGAAAACAAAAAACCCCCAACGCTTTCTGCGTTACTGCAAACTACATAAGTTTTTTATGGAAATTTTTCACACCACTCCCCCTCTCATTTCCTCTTGTCATATAAATAATTCACCAGCAAAATCCTCATTCTGAACAAGAAATGAAAAAAATTAAATAAACAGAAGATCTAAGGATCTGCATGGGCCCTGCACAAGATATAATTTTGTTTTATTTTATTCAACTAGGTAGGTAGGTAGCTGTTAGCAAGTCCTCCTGCCACAGTGGGATAAGAGAGGGGATTGCAAAACCTCAGATAGATAAAACTGCTGGAGAGGCTGGAGTCTGATTTCCTTATCAGAATCAGAAAGTTGGCTGATGCAAAGCAGAGCACAAACACTCACTTATTGGGTTTTCAGCATGCAAAAAAGAAATGGTAATTGTACAGTGATGTCTCTGAGTTAAAGGTAAAATAAGTCACTAAACCAGGTGAATAATTCAAATTTGACATATTTGCCAAGGAAGGGAAATGGCCCAAGTTCTTCCTATCAACAACAAATAGTAGATTTTCATCCATGCATATCATGCTCCAAGGATCTTTAAGTGAAAGAATCTTGTTATCTGAATAATCCAGTTTTAGCTCAGTGAAACAGAATTTGCAATAATAGAATGCTGCTGTAAACTTTGACATCACTCATGTAAATATCATTCATCCCAATGTGATCTGTAAGCTCAAAAAACATTTCCAAAAGCAGGATCTCAGCACTTAGGGTGAATCCTGAACCGTGCACTTGTTGACCCTGCTGATCCTTTCAAGACTATTCTTCCAAATGGGGGATACTTGATTGTCTTAGTTTGATAGCTGGATAGTTTCCTTCCAAGAGAAAAAGAGAATGAGAATTACAAACCACTTCTCATTCTCATTATGAGGTTGTCTGGGTGCACATCCCATGCACTGCACTGCTCTCAGCAGCCACTGTTGGCAAAGAGCAAAAGCCCCATTCCCACCGACTCGTACAAACACTGTTGTCAGTTCAGGGCAAAGCCTACTGAGATTTCTGAACACAATAAAATGTGTAGTCGTGTCAGAAATCCTTCCAAGAAAGCAACCATTTGCCAGCATTAAAAGTTCCTAGTCCTCTATTTAAGTCATCCTTCCCATACCACCTTTGTGCAGGTGAGTGGAGATCACTCAGCTGCAGGATGCTGATGACTCCTCAGGGAAGGACAGTTCCTTGCCCATCAATAGCAGATGGTGCCTGGAGAGAAGGAGAAATATTTGGCAGCATGTTCTGAGAACAGCCTGGGCTGCAGAGAGCTCCCAAGACACTGCAGCTAGCCTGGCCAGCCCTGTTCTAGCTGCTCTTTGGGGACAAGGTCTGCAGGAGTCCAGGTCACTATAAACCAGGCACTGAAATCTGGGGATGGCTCTCAGTGCTGCTTCCAGGAGAGCCCTGGCATGAAACCTGAGCACAGCTCTGCATGTTGAGCTGTTACTGGATGATCATTAAAGGAAAGAGAAGAGTTCTCAAACAGAGGTGATGTCAGCAGGAAGCTCCTCTTTCAGAAAGAAAAGCCTGATGCATCCTGAGTTTACTCTAGTGAAGGAAAACTAGTGAGGGAAAGGATAATCAGTTTCTCTTGATGTGATTCCAGTAAAGTACAACACAAAACATAAATGAACATAGAATTTTTATCTATAAAATATAGCCAAAATATATCATATAATAGTGTCCTGTTTTACTTATGGCTTCAGGGTGCCCTAATTGCAGCTTTCCAGTACCTGAAGGGAGCCTAAAGAAAGATGGGAACAGACTATTTACAAAAGTGTGGAGTGAGAGGATGAGGGGGAATGGATTCAAACTGAAAGCAGATTTAGGTTACATATATGGACAAAATGCTTCCCTGTGAGGATGGGGAGGCCCTGGCACAGGTTGCCCAGAGCAGCTGTGGCTGCCCCTGGCCTGAAAGTGTCCAAGACCAGGTGGGATGGAGCTTGGAGAAATCTGGTCTACAGGAAGGTGTCCCTACACCTGGAATGAGATAAGCTTTAAGGTCACTTCTAACCCAAACCATTTCGTGATTTCATGATTCTATGATACTTTCATGGTACATTTAGGGAAACTGGTGTCATCAAAGGGTAACTGGCTTAACATCATAAGAGATTTGAGGGGGCATGTTTTGCCCTCAGTACTTCCAGACAACTCTATTTACGTCAATACTATTGCAAAAATGTAACTCTGGGTAGAATTTGATCAGCAATTTATAAATGATTGTGTGCTGGAGTCTGCAGCTGTGTTGAGCTGATATTTAGCTGCTGTATTGTGAGCCTCTGGCTCCGATATGAATAAATACACCAATGACAGAATTCACAAGCAGTGTAAACCTCAGGGGTACTCCAAATGGATTTTCTTGTTTGACTTTTTTTAAAAATCATTCAAATCTTTATTTGGAACAAAGAATTTTCTGGGAGGAGGAACACAGAAAGACCTCATGAGAATACCATCTAGGTATTTATGAGTTTGAGTTTTCAGCAGCCTGTTGCAGGGTAGTTAAACTTACCTCACACTACCAAGTTCTGTTTGTGAAAAGCAGATGTGAATACATTTGTGGCAGAAACAAAACCATTATAAAGATTTTGGATACTGCATAGTTTTTCAGGAATTTCTGGAGATTGGGTCCCACCTTCCTTCTCCAGGCTGATGGGAACAGAGTGCACTCTGCAATTCAGACTGGTACAGTTACAGTTCAGTCCCATACACTGACTGGGATCGTTAGCTAGTTCTATACATGGAGAGGGAAAATATAGGACATGTCTAAACTGCAGACAATTGTGTGCTGAGCATCCTTTGTTCTTGTCTGGCTGCATAATGAACCAGCTGTGATCCAGAGGCACTGGGACATGCTGGGGGTGGTGATGTTTCTGTGGTTCCCAGGCTCTGGCCCTGTCAGCCCCTCCAGGAGAATGGAGGCAGCCTGGCCATGCCAGGGCAGAGCGGGAGCAGAGCTGATGCCACAGGTCCCTGTGCCTAAAGAAGTCTGTGGTCCCAAACCTGCCTGTACTGGGTCAGAGAAGGAAAAGCTGCCTTACATTGAGATAAAGCATATTCCTGTCAGGAAAAGGTTTTTAAAATCCAAGGCAAGCTGTCTCACATTCATTCCACTGAGCTTCAGAAAGAAAAGACTGAGTGAAAGGGAAAATTCAGGGTTACCTGGTTTGCATTAGCACATGTATGATTTACCTTCAACATCAGTGGAAAGAATGATGAATCTGTTTGGAAACTCTTCTTTAACATCAGTATGGAAAAAAGCACAAAGGTAGGCTTTTCTTTTGACTGAGACAAGATAGTCTTTCTAGGTCAGAGTTCACTGCTTAACCAAGATGCAGAGAATTCAGGACTAATCAAGTCCTACTGAAGGGAAAAGCAATATCTGAACTGAGGACTGAGAACTAAAGATCAAATGAAACAAAGTAAGGTTCCTCTTTTTCACCAGTGAATTTAAATTTTGGTCCAAACTGCAGACCCATAATTCTGAGTACAGAATTTTGAAAACAAAAATGTAGGCAAAAACGTATTTTGCAATTTCCTTTAAATGAATCCACTGATTCCATCTTCCAGGGCAGCACTAAACTCTCATGTTGCTTAACCAAAATCAAGGGATTACTCGGCACTATTACGCCGTGACAAACAGAATAGGTTAATAGCTGTCATTGCCATTTCTAAATCGAGAACTGCATCATTATGTATTGTTTGAGCTGCCAGCCTCACATCCTTATTACAGCACTCCTGTAACCTCACACAATAACAGCAGTGATGTTTTGCAAGATGTTTTGATATTTGCAGACCTTAGGAGACTTCAGTAAAGCCAGTGCTTAGGTTAGATGTGGAAAAAGAGAGCAAAACCAAACATGTTTTTCTTCTTCATTCTAATTTAATGTTGTTTCCTGCACAACTCTTGCAACTTTTCTGACACATGAGAAATGCCTGGAGGAGGCCAGTCTGTCAGCAAAATAGCCAGAGAGAAATTTATTTATGGAAAGAACAGAGGTGCAGTTAAGAAAGAAAATAAAAAAATACTCCCCTTTGAGAGGAGATGGAAAAGCAGGTATAGACTAACAAGCCTTTCTTGATCTTTCCTCCTTACTTAAAAAAAGATCTTAAAGAAATCAGACTGGCAACATTAAGAACAGAACTGAAAATTGCCATCCAGTGTCTTCCTAAGCTTCCTGCAATATACTACATGCTTGCTTAGGGATTATTTCCCACGTATCTCCTGTGTAAGACACCAGTTCCCACACACAACTGGTGATATTCACTGGAGATCTACGAGGCTCAGATTTAACTCCAGTTTCAAGCACAGGTTTGATCCCTGTGTCAGACACTACCCCATCACTGCCCTTAATAATGGCTGCTCTGGCTTTTCAGTCTCTTGAAAATGTTTTTGAAAGATTGGGATTCTTCCCTTCTGCCTAACTGTACTGCCAGGTTTTTTTTCTGTATAAAACAGGTGAAGGAATTTCAGAACAGACACGATATGGATGGTAAAATTATTGTACAGGGCAGTAAAATGTTATGACTGAAATAACATTTCCTTTTTTTAGCTAAGGCGCTCCTAAAATGAGATTGGACAACAAACCCATTTTACTAAAGGAAAACCATGACACATTGTAATGCAAAACATATTTATAATATAGTTGTACTTAAATCCATGAGTAAGCTATTGGCATTTCCCTGTGAGTGCCACTGTCTCACTTGGAACTGCACCTACTGACAACAGTATAATTTTATCTACAGCCTGTTTGGAACATGGGCAGCTTTGTTGCAGGGAAATACATTCTCATATATTCCTTTTCTCAATCTATCTTTCTTAGTCATTCACACCATATAAATGCTTTTGGTTTCACACGTATCTCTTGCAGCATACTAATTAAATGTTTCAAAAGGCTTTATCCATGGTTAAGTGATGATAAAATTTTAATGATTTAATTAGCAAGCTCCAAGAAAAAAATAATAACGAACAGAGACGGGTGCTTTCAGTGGCTCTTGCTCTCATGCTACATTAGAAGCACGGGAAGATACAACATTCAACACCACTTTACCTCATACACCCAGCAACAGAGAACATGGTCCATACCATGCTAGAAATGTGGAACACCAAGCAAATTACTTATGCCAGTTCTCAGCTACATATGTGAAGGGCACTCCCTCAAGGAAAAAGTGCAGCCTTGTGGAGGGGAAAACAAATCAATTAGCATTTGATCCGTTTCTTTTTAAAGCAATTGGGGAAAAAAATATGGATATTGGTTTCAGAAGATGCACTAAAAACTGGTTCACTCTTAATATTTCCTCATGACTTCGTGTTTCTCATGTCAGCTGGTCCCTCTTCTCTCCCAGGCCACTGCATTTAGGGAAAGCTAAAGTTCTGTTGTTCTGTATTCTACGTTGGAGAATAAAAAGCTAATTGCTCTGTGTGAATAACTTCCTATTCCAATTTAGAATGTATTATTCTGCTTTCCTCTCCACCAAGATTAGCCTATTAGGAAAATCACTACCCAGACACCACATATCAGTGACAGAGAGCACAATACCACGGCAGTTTGAGACTGCCGCTGGGATGCAGCCATTCTAATCCCACCACTTGGCTCTTCCCTCCCAAATGTGATGAAGTTGGTTACAATATTCCATTTCATATAAACCATGATGCCCTATGCTCTAATTCACATACTGAATATCAAAAGGAGATTAAAGGTAGCCGGGATTGTTCCCTCATTATAAAGCATCACTCATTCAAAGAAGTTAAACGCATCAATAGGCAGCTGCTCCCTCAGCACAGTTCAGAGGGATCAACAGGACATGGAGCACTGCTTTAAGAATTAGAGGCGAGGACAGAGCAGAAGGAGGGCTCAGAAAACACACATTTAGCTGCAATTAGAATTGCAGCCCATTGTAACATAATCATTGTTTTAGTTCACAAAATTTGCGGCTGGCAGCGATCTCACTCTGTCAGCCATCACTGAGCCTGCTCTGCAAAGACCAAGAGCTGTGCTCAATATCAGCTCTTGGCAGAAGTGGTCACCATGCAGTCACTCAAAGCAAAGTGATATCTATATTCTCATCTCATTATCATTATTCTTCTCAGCCAGGATCCCCAGTAAGAAGACGGAGCTGGCCAAGTTCTGCAGAAGGCTCTGCGCACAGATAATAAAGCTGTGAAAGCTATGTGCAAAAGGAGGGCAGACACAAATGTGCCCTGCAGAGGGAAGGCCACTGATAAGGGATGTAGTGAAGAAACTGAGGAACTGATTCCACGATGGAAATCTCTCAGAACATGAGACTCTCTAAGAGTTTTGGCAGTATATAGTGCTCTTTCTATGTTCTGGTTCTTATAAACTCAGAATATGGGCACTGCTCAAGCCTTTAATCTGCAAATCCCCTGGAGCAAGGATTTACTTTTGTATGTGTTAGTCAACCTCTTGTAAATCACTGTGTACAGCTAACAACACTATCAATGACTGCAACAAAAGAGTGTTAATATGGGTGGCTGAGGCACTGGGAGAGAAAAGCTGCAGGGAGCAACTGTGCAACTGATGTGGATATAAAGAAGCACTTGAGGTCAGCTTCACATGTTCAGCTTAGAATTTGGACTTGTTTTTCAGTGCTTAGTTAAGAAACAAATTATGTGAGTTGTACATATTAAAGTTCCACTCACTGGACATCTTTATGCTGCTCATTTGTGCACAATATGCTCCTCACACTATTTGACTTCTTTACTGTAAATCTGACTAACCAAAGATGACCTGTACTGTTGTAAAACACTCAAATTTAAATTGGTTCACAAAAGCTGGTTTGGGGGACAAACCAGAAAAGAGAGGAGCAGAGAATCTGAACCATTCACTCATTAAAAAGCACCATCCATTCACACCTGGTATTTTACAGCTGATGTGTTTCATTTTGCTTTCTCTGCACAAACAAACTGAACAAAGAAATCAACAGGTTTGATCTCTGAGCTACACTGAAAGCAGACACAGACAATTCTGCCCTATGTCCCACTCAAAAAAAACCCCAACCCAAACCCCAAACTAAACACCACTAACATCCCTTACAAACAGACTTTGGACATTTTCACTATTTAACTAAAATAATCTGAAAGAAATGCCAAGTATAGTACTCCAAATCTTAAATGCAAGTACACACTATTGTAATATCCTTGCTCTTGCAAATGTCAGTGAGAACTAGGGATAGTGATTCAAAGTGTGAGGGTTTTGCACATTTCCCTTTACTACAGAATGCAGCTATTTTCCTGGTGAAGTTATGGAGTACTACCTCTCTCACCAACACTAACAACTTGTGCTAGAGATACATGAACACTTTGGTTAAAATTTGGATAAAATTATCACAGGTTTCTAGGAAGCAAAGATCTGTCTAAGTCAGCTGTTCTTGCCTGGCACCTCTGCAAATTTGCCTATAAGGGTCTTCAAAAGTTCTTTGATAAAGATTAATTAAGGAAGAGTCTGTGTTTGCAATCTCTCAATTCTCCCAAGTAATGTAAATGTTTGAAAACACTGTTAGATTGGTTTCAGCTGTATTTCAAACAGAGAACAATCGCTGGTGAGATCGATGGTCGGATGTGGGCACAGCCAAGAGACAGATTACAGTAACCAGTGGCGTTTGCTGTGCAGCTCATCAGCTGTTAACGACTAAACTGGACGGAAGCAAATCTTCCAGCTGCAGCAGCATCTCAAAAAAACTTCTACTAGGGATTCTCACATTGGTGTGGTTGTAATAAAAAGTCTATCAGTGTTAAAGTTATAAGTCTTGCTTAATTTAACTATGAAAATTTGCTGGAGGCAGAGGTTTGTAATATAAATTTTTAGCCTGACAGCAATTTCCACTTTACACATTTTGAAAACAAATGTGGCAATGTTTCAGATAGAGGAGAACAAATAATGTCGTGGAAGTCTATCTGTTAAAGGAGTTGAGAAAAGAAAGATTTGCACATTTTAAAGCTGACAAACTCCCATTACTATCAGTGCTGACATGTGCTTGGTTAATTCATGCTCTACCAGAAACTGCCATCAAGTCAGGAAATGTGGAATGACTACAAATGTTTCATAAGCATTCACAGTGACAAATCATGTTGGATTGACTTGACCAGTTTAACTGGGAACATTTAGAATATATTACAGAAGTCCTTATGAACACACACCTGTGGTTACATTTGCTCTTTTGTTCCATGTATGTCTTATAATTTTGGCTGTAAAACTGTCAATCACTGCTTTTCAAACACTCTGGAAGCATAATAAGGCATCACAACACTACAAGTGACAGTTCTAGATAGAAAACATGAGGCCACAATGAGACAAAGAACCCTGGGTATGGGGCAGAAGTCCATTCAATTCTGGAAGTGCAACTGAGTGCAATGCAAAGCCCAGATCAGCATGATTCCAGAAATACCATGACCCTGAGAGGACCCATGTGTGCACGGTTCCAGGCACACCAATATTCATTTGTCCACAAAATAGGCTCTAATAAATCCTGATCAGCAGTTGTGCCTGCTCGCTATGTAATTTGCATTTGTGTGCTTTTCACTGCCCAGGACTGTCATCTAGACTCCTGTAGATTACTGCTTTCCATTTCCCCTCCAGTATTGTAATTTCTGCCAAACTGCCTTCATGCCAGAGAACATAGTTGTAAAATGATTAAAGAAAAAAAATAAATGAACAAACTCATCATGTTTGATTTTAGCCACTTTCTGTGTTCATTATGTGATACGTGTTTCTCGCTCAGGCTTTGTGGAATCGCTTACCCCAGGTACAGCCCTGCAATCTCCACTGCACAAAGGAAAACTGGCTTGCAATTATTGTCATGAAATTGGAAGGACGGTGTGAATTTCCATAACAACTTAATGGATCTCAGTTCTTCATCTGACAAGCAAGTTTATGCTTATTTCTTAGTAGATTTACCGATTAACTCCCTGGTAATCTGCAATAGTTTGGAAGTGCCTGTGTTTTATACAGAGCCTCTCCAGCCACTCAGTCAAATCCATGGAATCCACTGTGATGCCTTTTTAGCCAGACTCCGGGAAAATGCAGGGGTTCACTCAATTTGTGAAGATTAATGCACTTATGCTGTGATGGACCAAAGAAATAAATTAATTGCCCCTCAATGGAAACTGCTATAGTCTCTGGTTCCTGATAAACACCTTTTTGCTTCTAAGGTTATTTCAATTGAGTAGATATGACTTAAAAAGAGATGTTCTCTAGGCTGTGTTGAATGAATACCATTCCAGCCACTGTATAGGTTAAGTGTACCAAAAAACAAACTGGAAGCCAATTAGATCTAAAAAGAACAAAGATAATTTGCTTTACCAAGCAGCAAGGCAGTAGTAGGATTCTACATTAGCAGAGATTTCAGAGTGCTTTTTTAGTATTGTTCCAATGCAGATTACAAACCTACAATTCTAGACACAACAAAGTATGTAGAACTGCAGTGGAGGCTGCTGTCATTAAAGCTCAGGAAACAAAGAAGGGGATGAAGAAGGAGAATATTTCAAATGCTGTTTTAAATAAGCATTTATTCTTCAGAAGTTTGCAAAAGTTTTATTAGAAAAAATTCCTAGGAAACTCAATTTTCATTTGAACAGAACCATTCTGGAGAATAAATTCAATCATTAATTGAATTGAGTCCTGCTTGGTATAAAAATCTCAATGCAACCTGAACTGCCAATTTACTGCTGATAGCTGTGTAATATGTGACTTTATAAAGCATTGTCCAAAATTTTTAAAATTAAGTATTTATACTCCTAAATAACTCCTGCCTGAAAAATACTGGGTATTCAGCAATTTTGAAAATCATGCCTTTGCATATCTAAATATAGATGTAGGATGTTCTTGATGACTAAAGCATCACAGAATCCTTCTCAGCTAGAGAGTAAATATTAATACTACTCCGAGTCCTCGTTCATCCCTCTGCACAGCGCTTGGAGATCTCTGGATGAAAAGAGTTACACATCTATTAAAGGATCTTCTCCAGAACTCAGAATATTGAAGAGCTCTGTAAACCCACTCCTTCTTTAATAGGACTCACAGCACTTGCTCTCCAAAGAACCTATGTGCCATTCTCTTTTATAATACTGGCAATTGGAATTCTGTAAACCAGAGTTCTTTGGCCTTAACCTCCTCTCGTTCTATTTCTGTTTTTCTGTGGCACACTTTCCTCTTATCGATGGATGCTGTAGCTGCACTAAAGGATGAGCACTTTTAATGAAAATAACTTCATTTTTAGCTTGCTAGCTATGCCATCTCCACTTTATTAGTTTCTCTACATAGGCTGCTGTTTATTAATTATATGTATCCATTTAAAGATAGCAAATGCTGAAAAATAAAATACATGTATGAGGCCTGGGGCCAGTGACAAAGTGAAATAATATCAAGATAACCTTCGAGCAGTGTTCCAGCAAAAGACAGGTTCTGGATTTCATTGCACATTTGATCTGGTTTTCATTTCATTTATTTATTTATTTATTTAGCATTTTTCATTTATCAGAACAGCTGGATTACAGCCCTTGTGCACAATTTTTTAAATAATGGTGCATTCATTTTAACCCTATTAAATAAACAAAATGAAACTTCTCTTTGTGAAAGCAAAGGGTTTAGCTTCTTTCTTGGAGGCTTTCTGTACACTGGGATAGCAGGATTGCTTTTTAGGGAAAGAGAACATGCCTCTTTTGAAAGAGTCCAATTAGCAAGTCTGGGGATGCTCAGCTTACAGTGCTGAGTGAAATTGGAGCTGGACTTGTGCAAAACAAGACTCCAGTCCCCTGCACACTGGAGAGAAAATGTAGTCAACTGAGAAGAAGGAAATAAGAGGAACAAAAAGAAAAAAAAGGAAAGTGGATGATAAAACCCATTCTCCCTCATGTTTTCACTTATAGAGTATCATAAAAGCCTGCTTAGAGGCTTTTGTTTACCCTTAAGCCAGACACTGGAGTTTTCTCTGAACATCCAATATCCCCCACTAGAGCTAGTACAACTCTTTTCATAGAGGGACAGAAATAGTTCTTGTTGATTTTTATAAAATTCTAATTTTGTAAATGTTGGAAATGATGCACAAGTTGATGAGTGGTCTGGGAATTTCAGAGCAAACAGAATTACTTTCCTTTTTGT
The DNA here is from genome assembly GCF_971803275.1 of Cyanistes caeruleus. Lineage (NCBI taxonomy): Eukaryota > Metazoa > Chordata > Aves > Passeriformes > Paridae > Cyanistes > Cyanistes caeruleus. The sequence continues at coordinate 12,759,456 of NC_141717.1, forward strand.
GCAAAGGAGACTGAGAAGAGGAAAATGTGCAAGATCAGTAAACAAATGAAAACAGTCCAATTAGTGCCAATGGAAAGAAAGGAAATCACATGATAATCAAACTTTAGCATTACAGATCAAAGAAGATCCTAGCAAATTCTATGAAGTTGTCCTAGGTTAATCCAAACCAGTGATGCCAAAGCTTTCAGGTGCAGTATAGACACAGATCCTCACACACAGACATTTTAAATGAAACTGTTCTCCCATTCAGCATTAAACCGCCAAACTTACAAGGATCTGACAGCCTGTATTTTCTGTTTTGCAGTGGCAAATAATAAACCAGGCCTACATATTACATGGAGTACAGTGACACAGTTAAACCACCAATTTCAATTATAAGCCTGTTCACTGTTGTCGACCCCTCTAACCATCTCAGCAGCATCTAATATATCCTGAGGTCTCTAAAGAGGCTACGATCAAAACATTGCAAAAAAACAATCAGAAGGTTGTGTGTGAACAGAAAGAAGTCGGCAACAACAAGCCAAAAATACTGAGCAGGGCTGCAGCTGGGGGCTGCCTTGGTGTCTGGACACAGGGGAATGAAAGGGAGAAAACCTGCTGGGAATCTCTAGCAAATTATGTCCCCAGGGAATGTTCTCCAGGAGAGCACAAATCCACAGAACACCCTCCACACCTTTCTGGGACTGTCACACCGAAGGGAGGACAAAAGCCAAGAGCAGCATTGTTCTTAGCACTGGTGCTGGCAGCTGTGCAAACACAAGGAGCCATCTGCTGTCATTTCATAAGTGCAGGGGTGATCTGGGACAACAACAGGCTAAAAATATGATCTTTCTAAGTAAGGAAGGTTGGCTTAGTTTCTAACATTTCTGTCAACAAATCTGTGGGCTGGGTCATACTCTTGAGACATTCCCAACTTAGCTTCAGCATGGAGGTGTTCTATCAATGGCTTTTATGACTGTATTAGTTAAGCCCTCAGGACAATGATTGCGTTTCATGGATCTTAGGGGATGATGTGCTCCAACTTGGCTTTGTGGTAGATGCTGAACTCCTGCACAAACACCACTCTAAAGTGACAAAACACAGGAAACAAGAACAAATAGTGTATTTGTGCAGCCTAATCCACAAGAGTGTCCCATCTAAAATTCACACACTGTTTGTGAGGGAGCTTTCTGCTTTGTTGGTGTGCATTGTGTCATGGCAAACGGTGCTGTATTAAAAGCACTGAACACAGTGCTGTAATTCCTACAACACATACACAGTTATCTTGACCTGAGATACTGCCACTTCACCTGCAGGAAATGTTGGCTCCTCAGCAATGCACAGAAAATAAAGATTTGGTTGTTTATAACATACAGCAAGAAGTCACTTAAACATTATTATTTCTTGTCAGTGTTGTCTTGTAGTGATTACAGCAAACATTGGCTATGTGTTTGTGAAAACAGACTAAAAAATGAGGTACATAATGGAAAATCATGTCATACAAAGGAAAGAATACAAATTTATAGACCTCAGAAAGCTAAAATTCAAGTTTAATACTGTGTCTTGGTACTTCCATGCAGCTTTGCATTTCCAAAGAACAGAACAAATTGCCTAATTGATCTTCATGAATAATTTACTGTTTGAAATGACACTGTAACCCTTGCCTTTCAGTGTATCACTGAACCTTCTGCCTTATTTTAAAACTGTGGATTCTGCAAGGCATACACATAAGTATGTTTTAATCATTTAATGGAATTTCAGTTGGGCAATAGTCTGCTACAACTTAGTGGAAGCTGCTCATCTTATCACAAACTACTTGTTGATTCCTCCCCATGATGAAGTGTTCTGCTCACATAAATAAATTAAATGCTTATCTAACTGCCTAGAATATGCTACTTTTGCATATGCATTCTGTCTGGATAAGTATGCACAAAAAATCCACAAAGTCCTTTAATTTTTTAAAAAGCACTTCCCCAATAAAATGTGAACTTCTCATTAGTCTCATTGTGACTTATGATGGCAACACATGGAAATCATTGCTATAGTGAATCATGGGCTTCATGAACTCTCTACACTAAATCTTAGTCCACAATTTCAGCAGAATTCAAATAAAGGACCAGACATTTAGACAGAAATACCCACAATTACAATGGATAGAATGAAGTTAATTATCAGGGATACAAATTCCATAACAAATATATTTTATACTTTCAGTTGTCTGATAGATACAGACTTAAATGAACAACCAGTTTGATCTGCCATGGCAATTCTTATCTTCTTAAAATGCAGAAGTGTTTTTGCAATATTGTCTCCAAAAGTACGAATGAACTGGAATCAAGTAGCAGCACAGTAATTATATTTTTGTTTAAAATGAATGTGCAATAGCATCAATGACATTAATAATTTAATCTATAATCTGATTTTAATTTTTATTATTGAACATGACAGTTGTGTGCAACACACTTAATTCACTTTCACTTAGTTGGTACCTAAAATGTAATAACTGTGTTGCCACACAAAACTTTTCATATGGCATTCATCACATGTTCTTTAGTGCACTGTATATTTTTTGAGCTCCATGTATATTTTAATAACACGGAGTGAAAAATTTATAGGAAGCCTTTTTGCATCTTTTCAAGCATGAAACTGCCTTACTACAGATGAAGAACAATTCTGCAAACGTACATAATGTTATGACGGCTCCAGAATTACACAGACAACAGCGCAATGTGCAAACACAAAAGCAAAAAAGAGGAACATTTTACCTCATTTTAATATAATCCACAGATTTTTCCATTAAACTAAAATATTCCTTGATTCTCTCTGCCTCCTCCCTGCACAATGGCACAAACATGATTTCACACACACATAGTTTCTTGAACTATAAACTCTTCCCACCTGCAAAGTAAATTATAAATTATAGCCCCCGAGGGCTAACCACTGATATTCTCTTAACACACATGGCCAATAACAATATAGAGTTTCATGGCTAAATAGTAACCCTGTAATTCAATCACAGGCTCCTGCTGCCATGTATAAATTGCTCTGGCTTTTATGATGCCAGCATCACACCTTCTTTGGAAATGCAGAATGGGATTCAGACATAAAACTTGGTTTATTGTACCTGTACAAGGACTATAAGGCAGTGCCCACATAAATGTTAATCCAAGGGGAATATATTCTTGCTGGTCAGAGTTGCTGATGCAGTTCACCAGCTTGAGACCTGTTTCCTGAAGGAGGGAAAGGCAGGTATACTTACCTTATACTTAAATGCTACAACCTAACAGAAATCAGACCAAAACCAGCTTGGATCAAAGGTCACCCTTGTCTTGTACTTTTATTGGGAGAAAATGGTGTCAGAATTCTGGCAAGCTCTGTAATGTAAAGCAGCACTGTCCACACAAAGCAGAATTTTCGTGTGATATATTCAATTTTCATATCCAGCATAAAATTACAGCTGGAAACCCATATGCCCACAAGTTCAGGGAAAGCCTAAAGGAAACCAGTGTAAGAGAATTAGGTCAATAAGGAAGGGAAGAAAAACAGTGAAAAGGGGGAGGTAGGTGAAAAGAGAAAAAAACATTTAATTCCACTGCTGTGGACTTTTTTTCTCCATAGGTCCTGAACAATCAAAGTCCAGCAAGTGTGATGTGCTGTATTATAACATCAGCCTCCTTCCAAACACATCCTGGCACTGCCAACTGACACCACAGCACAACTATGAAGGACAGGGACTTTAGAAGTCTTTCAGCAAGAGGTGATGTGCTTATTACAGATTCTATACACTTTGTGCTTTTTTAGTTAACATTAGGTTTGTTAGACTACTACCAGAATAGTCATCCTTCTAATGAGGAACCTCGAGTGAGAGGAGTTAACAGGTTCTTGCTCTATGAACACTATTTGGTCTTTTAACAGTTAGAGGAGATGAAAAAGATGGCACTTGGTACAGTTCAATAATTTCACTGTTTTTTTTCTTTTGGAGTTCACACTGACACCCAATTGCTCTTCAGGGAATTTTTTTCCAGGTCAATTTCAACATAACACTTCAACGTCAGCAGAATTAGCATTGTCTGCCTCTCACCCTCTCTTTTCCAGCGACCTTGGACACTTACGATAGAATCTGCAAAATCTATAAAAGGGGGACTACACTGAGAACTGTGAACCCCAAGGTTTTAAAGAAAGTTTCCCTGAATATAAACAGATTCATACTTCAGATTAATAACCAAGGAGAATGAATGATGAACGGATGCATTATGACTGTTGCAATTGAGAAAATGAAGCATAACTGAAAAAAAAAGAAATCAGGTTAAATCTATATGGCTACCATTGTGGCAGGAGCAATGGGAAGCACAGCCTCATGCCAGATAAAATATCTCTGAAGGGAAAAGCATCACTCAAACTTTATACAGCTCCATTCATCCTGCCTGTCTTTGAGGGGACTGAGCAGCTGACCCACCATTTGACCTACTGAATTGTAATTGGAAATATATATCTGTGCTTCATTTTCTGTAGGCATATCTGTTCAGGGTTTCATATTCTGTCCTAAATCTGAAGAGAGTCAGGAAACATGTTCTGCATTTAAATATCTTGGGTATTCCACACAAATAGAATAAATTTGTACCTAAATTGAGATAAATCTGATTAGGTATAGCTTAAACCTCGCTCTCACTGCTTGCCACATGGGTGCAAAAGGATTGTAAAATTACTACTGTAAAAAAAAGCAGGACTCCATTGAATCCTACTGAATCTCTCTCTCAGTATATGTATTCCACACAGGCATGAATGACTACAAAACCAAAAGGCAACAATGACTGAATAATTAGTTCAGTTGTTACTATCACCTGCAAATACTATTCCCACTGCAGTTCTTGTTTTTTTCAGTACATGCACTTACACATACAGAGCTGATACAAACGTGGCAGAGAAAGCCTTGCTTTACTAAAATCAATCTTGTTTCAAAGCAGGCTCATAAGGCAAACCTACTTTTAGCACATATCAATGACACAAATTGCCATGTTTCACAGGTTCACCAATACACAGTAAAGATCTTTCAGCTTCATGCCTAAGGCAATCACAGAACCATGGAATATCTCAAGTTGGAGGGGACCCATAATGATCATAAAGTTCAATTCCCTGCTCCTCACAGGTCTACCTGAAACTAAACCATATGACCAAGAGTGTCATAGCCCTGGTTTGGGTTTTGTGTGAACTAATATTTTTGTTTTCTTCCAGGGCTGTGCAGAAACAAGTGAATCCCCACTGCTCCCATTCTAATCTAATGCCAGCTGTTTTCACATAGCCTGGCTGTCAGCCAGCCTCTGGATGGGTTCTGCTGTGCTTTGGATGAACAGAGGTCATGGACTGAAGTCCTGGGGAACACAAGAACATACTTCAATATATGCTTAACAATAGAGCTCCAAGATAATTGAACAAATGTTGCTATTTTCATGTTCCTAAAGACCATAAAGGTGAGTTGGCCTCAGTATAAATTCTGGGGCTCTAACTAGAAAAGGCATCAGTTTAAGTTTTCCAAAATGTAGGGAGTTATTCTGAACCAGTGATTCTGTTGGTACTAGAATTCCTCTGTTCTTCTCTTGAAATATATAGGCAAGATTCTTTAAGTCTCTGATGTCTACAATACTTTTAAATAATGCTCTTTCTCTTGCTTCTCCTTTTCTTATTTAGTATTTTTAGACTCAAAATGTCTTTCCCAAGGATGCAGAGTGAACAATGGAAACATCATTCAATCCAGCTTGCATACAAAGATTGACTTTGTACCACTGACACTGTAACAGGTTGATGTCACTAAAATTAATAAATTCTATCCAACAGTTGGACCCCAGCCATGGAAAAAGGTTATGAAAATGAATGATATAGCAGATGTCATATATCAGGGTAGGGAGAGTCATTGTTTTCCACTCTACACAATGCCCATGATAACATATTTTGCAAAGGACATCAGATTATCAGGAGATTTTCAGTGCATGGTCAAAACTGGCAGCTTACTCATGTCTATAAGTTTATAAGAGCTATGTCTCTAAGCATATCCTCTCTTTTTATAAATACTGTCAACCCACTTTTCACATACACTTATAAAGCCAAGTACTGACTTAATTATATAAATACAGAATTCACCAGTTTTGTTTCCTTGATTATCTGAGGTCAGTGGGAACACAAGGATAAAGTAGGATAAAATTAAGCCTTAAAAATTATATTAGACTCCATCCTTATGCATAAAAAAAAACAGAAGGGAAAAAACCTCAAGGGAAATTATTATCATAATATAGCCTTTCAAAAATACAATTGAAATGGGCATGTAGATTTTATTTCTACAGCTGGATTTTTCAGACTAGAATAATATATAAACCCACTAATATTCTCAGGTTTGCTCTGCTTTTTAAAATATGGACTCATTCCATGCTACCACATCTGAGCCATTTCAAATAGACAGATTATTGTGCTTGGCCATTTTGTGTAAGCTATTTACAAGTAAGACAATTATAAACATCAAATTATGGCCAGAAGAACAGGTAAGTCATCTGAATTGCACACAAGCACTATTTCATATATTAAGTTTCTGAGGCATTTCCTTGTTCCTAAAGTTAAAAACTGCAGGATTAGAGGAAAGATGCCTGGTGATTCTTACTGTACAAGGAAGTCAAATGTGTTGTCTGAAGGGACTTCTTAAGCTGCACTGATGAAAGAAATCAAACCACTTTAGGCTTAACTATCAGAAGGCTAAAACACTCAAGCAGTCAAAATTCTGGGGGGTTTTGGTTTTTTGTGTTTTTTTACACTGGGAAAAATGTTCATGCTTGATGATCCTAAATGTCTTCCATCTCTTTGCAATGAAATCACCCAAAGATATAAATAAACTATTCTAAATAAAGTTCAGACTGACTGCAGCATTAGATATGTCTATTAATGTATGTGACTGTCAGCCAAAATAAATTAACCTCCAATAGAAGTCATTTTCATAAAATTAATTATTCCAATGTCAGCTAAAAGAGTCAGGTGCACTCTCTCTGCTCCTTCACCTAGACTTTTTGATGAACTTCCCAAATAGGCTGCAGCTAGAAAAGCTCAAGAATAGTTCTATATTTGAAGGTTTTATTTTGTTGCTCTTTCTAGGCTGTGAGCTTGGTTGCTAATTTTTTTTTAAAGGGAAACCAAAGGATCTAACAAGCTAAAGAAAGGATTACTGAGCAATTTATATATAGCACAACATAAATATAAGGGGAAACTCAATGACAGAATGAACATTAAGCCTCATGGACTAGAAATGGGACAGAGATACTGGCAGGTTCCTATAACTCACCTCATGGATTTAGCTTTTGCCATTCTTCTGAAAATTTGCCCAAGTTTAGTTGCTGTAAATCTGAAAAACTGAGCTTGTATAGCTCATTGGAGACTTTGATTTTAGCTGCCAGTGCCTGCAAGATTCAATCCACCCTGGGAACAGAGTAGTTCCAGTAGGAACAGACCTACAACAATTGTCTAGTCCAAGTGGCACAGTGAGCACATCCCAGCCAAACCTTCCCAATGCAGCCACAGCTCCTGGCTGCTGGGAGCTGTTTCTAACTTCAGGCACAGGTGGTTCTCAGGGAATTCCTGCAGACCAAGTTACTGTGCTGTGTAGTCAGACTCTGAGCATGTATGATATTCATAAAATAAAGAAGAATATGCTTACAACTTGAGTTCATCTAAATCAGTGTTACAAACATATTTTCATTGTAATTATGAGCTTAATGCAGAGGTTCTTAACTTTAATTTTTGCCAGGGTGACAATGTTGTTTCTTTGCTGCAGCACTCTTAAGCAGCCTGAAGAACTCTACATATATTTCCCCTCTGTTGAAAATCTTCAGTTTCCCTGAATGGCATTGAATTGCTGACAGAGCGTTCAGTCTCTCTACTCTGCCTCCATGCCTCAAAGATCAATTTAAGCCCAAATATACTAATGCAATTTTCTAACTTGGTAATTTTGGGGTTTGGAATAGCTATTACATTTTCCTGACATAAACATATACCTCTATTTGTATGTTTTTAAGGATGCTAATACGTATTCTCAAAACAGTTTTCTTCCAGGCATAGTATTTTTTGTGTGGGGTAACAAAAACTGCTTAATTAACATAATGAGAGTTTGCAAGGGATGGCTGAGAGCTGGTTGTGAAGGGGTTTGTCTTCACAGCAATTTGTATATAAGAACACACATTAAACATATGGGTAGGGAAAAATCATAATGCTCTAGGCAAGGCTTTTCTGTGGAATAAAGATCCATCTCTTTCTGCACAGAAACACAATAGTTTCCTAACATCTCAACATTCCAAGAGAGAACTGGAGCATATACTATTCAATTTTACAAAACTGTTGAATTGTTCACTTGAGACAGTCAAAATGGACAGCAAGATAGACAGATTTTTTATTCCAGCAAAATTATTTTGTGTTGATATTCTGTGTCCATGATGCATCCAAATAGCTGCCCTGGGGCAAGACCCCAGTGCAATCAAGCTGTCAGGTTTAACATATATATTCTATGAAAACAACTTTAGTAAACAAATTAAAGATCATGGCTACTTGCAAAGAAGGTTATTTGCCCTTTTACTGGAAGTTCAGGCATTTTTTTATCTCTAAAATAGCATGTTGCCATCAGATATTTGGAGCGATAGTTTCATCTCATCATCAGCAGGATAAACAAAATAATACTCCCCAGCCTTTAAATCCTTCTCCTGTTTATGTCTTAACAAATTCAAGATATATCAACTACTTGTGCTGTCAGCATGGTAGATGGAGTATGAGTGCTGTCAATTTGCTAGAAAAAAACATTCTGTGCACACAAATCCCAGAACACAGCTTCAGGTTTACCTGAAGCAAATAAAAAATTTTGGTGAAATGATATCTAACTTAGAAAAGTGTAAATTGCAGGTCACAAAAATAATATTTTTATTATAGAGCATTTACATGCTCTTAATTCATTTACATCCCAATGGATTAAAGTTATTTTTAAAGAAATAGTCCCTCAACCTCTTCAGGTGCTGGATTCTGCTATTGTTCTGCCTAAGCTGATACAACTCAGCTGGAAATAAAATGTAACTTACAAAAAGAATATTTTCATTTCTTGGTTGCTATAATTTTCCAACAACAAATATACAGCTGTACTGTATTTCTCTGGGCACTCAAAGGAGAACAAAGACATGAATTGTAAGTGGGATGTAAGAATTTCCCAATACTAGGTGTTTGGGTTTTGTTGGTTTTATAGATGGAAAAATACAGACAATGCATAGCAGTAAAGTTTTGTTTGCTGGAACAAAACATGGAGCCAGCTCCCCAAAGCACTTGCCTTTCTCAGAGAAATGAGGAAACTGGAGCAATAACAGCCACATCCTGTAGGTTCAATGGACAGCAATGGTGCAGAGTCCTCAGTCATTTGGATGTTGTTATGGGAACTACAATATCAGAGATCCAACAATTGCAGGCATCAGTAAAAAGCACCATTTTTCTCCAAATTCATTTTCGTTGGTCACTCTTCTCAACCCTAAAAATCAATAGGTACTCGATAAAGAAACCACATCCATTCCTTTCCATGTGATGCAACCTATGGCTTATATTTGATAACAGACAAATCTAAATCTAAAATCTTATTTCTTCTTCTGTGTGATACTGTCAAAACATTTTAATTCTAGGCTTGAACCAGCTTTCTAAATAACCTGCATTTGTTTTTTCTTGTTCCAAAATTAGAATAGTCTATGTCAAAATGACAGTCTAGCAATTAAGGCATTACTCAACATCAATAAGATTACAAGGATCAGATCCTTAGTATGTCTATTTGAGGCCTGAGTTTGCATGAAGTGGAATAAAAGAAGCAACAGTTCAGCCAAATTGCTGAACACATACTTAACTTTAAATGCATTCTTAAATACTGTGTAGCATTTAGGCCACAAAAATATAATCAAGTCTTATTCTGCAGCAATATTCAGTTTACAAATTAGTGCCCTATAAAATCAATTTACAGTAAGAGGCAGTCATAGTAAAACACAGGCAATATAGACTTTAATTAAAGCAAGACTCTAATGATGTCATCAGTAAAACACAGTTTGTGCTTTGCAAATAGAAATTACTCCAGAACTGCAGAATTATTAACTTAATCCTATTTATCTGCTCCTTGGTATAAAGTTTTCATGTTTAAGCTGTGAGTTACAATCCATCATTACTTTAAACAGCATAAGCATAATAGGGAGATCTAAATTAAATCATACATGAAAAATAAATAGAAGCCAGTTTCTACTTCAGTCACATTGGAAATATTGAGTAACTGATTTCACAGGGATGAATTGCAGAACAATTCAAAACACACAGAGTAGCAGAATTCTTATTAATTGCTATTACCCTTAAACAAGTATTGATTCCAAATGCTTACATACATTGGGACACATATATGGATGAAAACTTCCTGATGTTCTCCGTGTATGTGAACATGTGTACAAACTTCACACTTTGTTAATTTCGTGTCTAATTAATGCACAACTTGCAAACCCATATCTTATAATTAAAGTTCTTTGTCAGTAGAGACACACTGCTAAGACACTTCACAAATATGTCCAATTTCATCTGCAAAGAATGACAGACTATAAGCAGCATATTAAGCAATTTGAAAATCATTTGGGAAAAAAATCAAAACTTAATTACAGAGTTCAAATTATTGAAATTGCTCATGCCAGTGTTAAAAGAAAACAAACCACCACAAACCCTTGAAATTCTCCAACAGAAACTATTGACCACTCGTGTAAAGCTAATCTAAGAAATACAATTTGTCTTGAGGCTTTTCTTAAGAAAGCAATAATTTAAAACTGTGCTGGTCCCCAATAAGTAAGGCTCCAAGACAGTTTTGATCCATTGATGAATCCTTCCTAATATGTTCCCTGAGGTACAGTTTTCCTAAATCTATTAGACATTTACAGTCTTTCAGGATGTGCTGCCTGAGCTGCTCTATCACACTGTATTAACTTGACAAGGTAATGCAGTGCTATCTTTTATTTCCATGGAAAGAACTCAGGTTTGACCTTGGAACTACTAACAACAGTTTATTACCCCTAACCTTACTGGAGGGACATTCTGACATATTCCTGCAAATTATTACCCCAGACATATGGTACACATTAGATGCATGTAGGAAGTTATATAGGGGGGTTACTCAGGGAAAGATCCCAGATTTACTAAAAATCTCAATATTATTTCTACCTAATACTCAGGTCTCCAAAGAAAGGCAAAGAAAAACATAAGCAGTCCATGATGGTCTAGTAATTTATAAAACAGTTACCACAAAACAACAATCCCCATTTGTTGCTTAGTGTCTTCTTTAGGCTCTCTATCAGCATGGAATCATGGTACTGACTCCTCTTGGAATCAGAATGGATCTTGAGCCCCAGATAAAACTATTCCTCTTCCAGTATACACACTTACATGCTTGTGGGAATAAAAAGGAATGCCCAGGCCCTTCTCCCCTGCTGTGCAGTGGCCTCTGGAAGAGTACCCTGAGCGTTACTGTGCTGGTAAAAAGATCCCAGCTGCACTGAGCCCAGTTGTAAACCCTTCCATGCAACAGATTTTGTGAGTTTATGCATCACAGTAAGCTTCCAGGAAAGAGTTATTTGTGCATTAATCTTCATCTTAATAACCCCTTTGCTCCAAATAAATTAGCTATACTTAGCTGTGTCATAAGACGTTATACTGCAATGTGCTGGAAGGAAAGCTGCTCTTCCATTTTTCTTTTTCAGAATTACTCTCCACTGCAATGTTTATCAGGGAGCCAATGCAATGTGTGATTATTCAGAACAGGGGCACAACTAAAACAAGGGTACTTTTTCACCCTTTTGATATTTTTCTAGGGACAAATTTATGGATAGTACTTAAAAATATACCTTAAAGTAACTAAACACAGAATTCAAAATGCTTTGTAACAAAAATATTCTACATCTGAGGTATTTCAAGCAGCAATTTAAGATGTATTGTTCTTTCTTTGTTCAGAAGCATTGTAATCACTATTTTACAGCATTTTAGGATGCCTTTAAATGAGTTTTTGCCTAAATAATGAACGCTAAGTGACTGGAAGCCTCTGGGACTTGTTAGAGATCAAGCAATAACAGCAAGCAAGGCACAATGTCTCCAACCAGCACACCAAGCTCTGCTCCAGGTGACATCTGCTGAAACTAGAAGTGTCTGCTTAAATTAAATCCTGCAGAGATACTCATCTGCTTCAAGTTAAGCATGTATATATTACTGCTATAATATATCGGATTTGTCCTTTGCCTGGAGTACATGTACTAAGTCCTTGCAGTATTAAGGCTTTATTTTGGATTTATATCATTATGACAAAGGGCAGAATTAGTCTCAATATTATTTAGCACAGATGTATATAGTGAAAGGAGAAAGGCCACTGCTATGAAAGCTTTGCTTGATCTACAACTCCCTGAGACTTCAAACACCCATAGCAGGATTCAGACTCCATCCAGGTATCTAATTGATTAAAGCTACTAATTTTGTAAAAAATTAATTACAACTGAATGAAAGAACTCTCTGAACATATGGTTTTGAGATTTGCCAACATCCAAGGCCAATTTATTTCTTATTAATCTACGTATGTAAGATGTCTGAGACAGTGTGTAAATCTCCTTTTGAGAGGCTGTAGTCACGAGTTGAGAGAGAAAAAGCAAGATGTGATATTGTTCAATGAATGCCACAAAGCAAAGTTTCTCTTGTGGTATAAAAGAAGTGTGGAGACCCCAAACTCACTTTTTTTTGCCATGCATTTTACAAATAAATGTAATTGCAAACTTTTTTTTAAGGATTTAATTGCAAATATTCTTCCTTGCTGGCTTTGTTCTTGTCACCAAAGCAACTAACACATTTTATTCTTGACAAGACTCTCAGAATTTGGAACACTTTCTGGTGTTTTTGTTTTCTTTCTTGCACATTTGAGAAATTCTTTGGCTGCTATTATAATCAACAAAGATAGATGGATTCAGGTGAAAGCAAGAACAATCAACCACTGTGCAACAGCAACTTCCTTCCCTGTCTTCTCCCTGAAACTACTGAAGAGACTTCCATGGATAAGGTCAGAATTTTACCCCAGCTTGTGAGGCAGCTGTTTCTCTAAGGTTTGATGAAGCAATGTTCGTTTATACTGCAAACTCCCAAGAATTTTTAAAGTTAAATCATGTATGCAAATGTATTTTTTTAGTTAGAATATTAACACAACTATTATTTCTATTGGAAAGCAATATTGAAGATTAAGAAAAATATGACCAGGAATAGCAAAAAGTCTATTTACAGAATATTTTCTAAATAAGCAATATACTCTACAGACAGAGAGGCCATTGCATGTCTAGGTAAAGTATGTGAAGACCAGTTACCAACTGGAATGGATCAATTCAACTGAGTTCAGGATCAGGAAACTTAAGCTGCTGAACACTGGCAATAAATAAAACTCGTTGAACTTGATGGTGATTATTTCATTTCAGATGTTAAAAATCTCTTAAATTCCAAACTCCAGCACACTAGAGTTCACATTACTCAAGAATTATGACATCCACAAAGGGATTTATCATTCTTCAGTTTATGTTCTCTAATTTCACACTTTCAGTTGCTTCAGCGGAGCTTTTTCTAGTGTCACCATAGAGATGCAAAATCACTGTTGACAACCTCTACTCTTATTTGTGGTCTGAAATAATTTAGCACCACTTTTCAACTGTGGATTTTTTTTTTTTACGTCCCAAAGCATGCTTTTCCTGACAGATGAAAGATTTCTCAGAATGTAATTCTTCAGGAAGGATCCTAAATCAGGCCTAAAAATAGATCTGACAAAGTTCCCCCAAACACACACTTCTGCACACACCTTTCAACCCAATGATTATTTTCTGAAGTTTGTTTCAGTTTATCATTCCAACCTAAAGGGCTGAACATCAGATTACCCACTAGTTTTTAAAACCATAATCACTCAAGACTTTATGGCCAAATGAAGAACATTAAATGAAGCAATGGAAGATTATCTGTCAAGGCTGTGATGTCATCCACAGCACCAGTATTCCTGTTCAATATCTGTTTTCCATAAAAAACAGATCAATTATAACTGATTGTTAATTTTGTTTCTTGTTTCCATCTTAAGCAGTCTGTTAAGTGCATGAGAACTGATCTTCAATTAATTTGTCTGGGATTACTTATGGCGTCATTAACTTTAAAATATTTACACAACATTGGGTTTTCTTTCCAGACCTCTGGAAATTTTACTGCTAAAGACACACTGACAGTTCACAGAGCTTGTTCAGCAGTTGTTTTAAGAAACCATGGTGTATCCAGGCACTATGTAATATGAAATAATATTGTATTATTTAAGCATTATAAATTTGAAGGTATCTTACATTTGTCTTGGTGTCTCTTTTAAAGTATTCATTTTGACTAGCAAATAAATATATTGCTATTTCTCTACAAAGTACACCACCTCCCATGAGTTCCTTTAGCCATCTTTATTTTTATTTAGGCTTTTACGGTTATAAATTTCATAACTGAGTTCAGTTGTGTGTGAATGAACCCAATTCAATATAACTCAATATTGAAGTTTCACCTTCATCTACTTAATTTTTGTCCTTGTGAGGGGGCTTTGTCTCTAAGTCTGTCAGGAAAAGCAATAAACATTCCCAGCAAAACAAAGTAGCTCTTATTCTCATCCTACATGATCTGGAATCCACTACAGTTCAGGGAGGAGGAGTGAAATGATAACAACACGACTTGCTTTGGGTTCCTTTCACCTTACCAGTAAAACCAGAAGTAGTGACACCAAAATGTGTGGGACTGCAGCAGTTGAACAAACGTGCTGGATCATAATTAAGTTCCATCTCTAGGGAGATCCAGACTGAGCTGAGCTTTATTTCACTTCACTTCACTGTTAAGGCAACAGGGGTCCTGTGCTGATCACCAAGTGCTTTACAGAGCAAGTCACCTCACTCTGGAGTCTTTTCCTCTTGGACCTGTGAGAGCCCTGTGGAGCTGCTCCCAAAGGGAGGTCATATTAAAGTCATCTTAGAATACTTAGAACCTGAAGATATGCATACAAAATAAGGAATGAGATCAGATTTAAATACTAATTGAAGATTTATAGATTTTCTTACAGTATATTCATTCAAAGAGCTAAGAGGCTGCAGCATTATTGTATTGCAAATGCCTCACAGTTTAAAGTTCATTGTTTTCCTTATTTCACTAAACTCATTACTAAAGTAAAAATCTCCAATCTCTTGATGTACTAAAACTCTGTGTTAATTGGATTATATATATATATATAAGCCAGCTACAAGAGTCAGATCATATTATAGCTCACTAACAATTATTTTTGAAGTGTATTTATATTCATCCCATATAAGCACAGAGGATTTTTTTCTATTCCTGTGAATTATTTACATCGGAAGTGTTGATTCACGAAGGTGGGGTTTCATCAAACTTGACCTATACGAAATGCATGCACCTGATGGAGTTCTCTGAACTATTGATTCTGCTGCATCCATCTGTCTCATACTCACTGTGTTCCGAGTACTCTCTGAAGAATAATGCTGGCATCTGTTTTAAGTATAAGCTTTCTAAATTACTGCATAGATGCATTACAGAGCAGTTAAGAAAAACCAGTGGTTTCTATGTAAATAACCACAAAGCTTTCCTACTTCCTTTAAAACATAAATTTCTTCAATAAAGATTGTTTTATTTTATTTTTACTCCAGTATTTCTCCTTTACATCAGCTATGCTGTCAAAGCTATCCTGATATTCTGCTGCTGTTTAAATTTATCACAGGTGTGAACTCCTTTGTTGTGGGTGTTTTCTTCCAAGGAATATGCATTTCATATTGTCTGTATTACTGAAAAGTAGTAGTGAAAAGTGAGATTTGGATTCAAGGCCTTAGCACATGTTTAAATACATTTTCATCACTTTCATAAAAATGGTGCAAGGGTGTCACCCAAGTGGATCACTTAGAAAATGTTTCAGATTAGCCTTTTAAAATAACATTTAATTGCTATGGAAATTAAGATAAAATGTCTGTAATTAGTATGCAGTCTTTCCTTCTGAGCACAGAGCAGCAATAATAACCTTGAGCTAAAGCTGTAAGAATGGTGAAATGTACTGTCCGTGCCCAAGCCTGGATTTCTACAAAATTAATTTCTGTTAGCAGAATCATGATAAGAGACCTGTGGAAAGGAAAGCTCTTCAGTGCTAATCTGAAGTCTTGTCCTATCTTGAACAGATTCAAAGATATATTATAATTGCTTTTGATCATCTTAAAAAAAAAAAAAGAATAAAAAAGAAAAAAATACCTCATAAGAAAAGGAAGAATCACAGAACTGAGGAGAAGCAGTCTAGAAAAAGCTGTGAAGCACTGAGGAGATGCCAGTACAGTCAGTCAAGGGAAGGGCTGAGCTGATGTACACAAAGATGCATCCAAGGAGAACAGTGGTGACAAATACATTATTTTGGCTGCTAAATATAAGAAGCTGCTGGTCAGAATCTCTGCACAGATATCTGGCGAAAAATATTTTGGAACAACATTAATTTTATGCCAAAATAGTAGTACTAGTAAAAACCATCTGGCTCACTCACATCAACCCTCTTACTTTATCTCCCTGAATCAACAGTCTGGTCCATCTTTTATTTTTATAAACCAGAGTTAACAGGATCTAAAACTGACTTCTCAACTTCAGTCATCAATAAATCTGGAAAATTCTTGGCTACACAAGTGTTCAGGCACAAAAGATTAATAAAGTCAAAATGTCCTTAAAAGACAAGCCATGGTCTTATTTTGGCAGACAAGCATCTGCTGAAATCTCCATAGTGGCAGATTCCTCTGGATTTGAATCCTAATTTAAAATACTACTCATCAATATATATTTATATCCTATGGAGGAAAAAATAATCTATAGCTAAGGTGGCCAATCACTGCAAATAGCTTCTATTTATCCTTTAAAGCTCACTTGGCCATTTCATGACCTGTTTATTTTTATATGACGGACAAATTGTAGACTATGGCAGCAGCAACATGGCTGAGATGTTCAGTTTTCTCCCATTTAGAGAGTAGGACTGCTCAAACGCTCATGGTAATTGTTTTCATCCTCCTTCTTGTTATCTGCTTATCACACTGGCATTTTGCTTTTAAGGCTTTTCCATTTGAGTCATATCAATCAGGTCAGAAAAATGCAGGGTTGTAATCATGAACTAACTCCTCACATCTAGCACTTTGCATTTCTCAATTGCAGAATCTGAAGAATAGTTATTTTTTTTGAATATTATCTCCATGTATCCATTTAACACAGTTCTTCACTGTAATGATGGAATCCCATCACAAAGTGTTCAATGGATGTCTTTGCTTATTTAAGACAAGGTGTTTATACTGCATCTGAAAATAAGCCATACCCTTGATAAAAACAGTATTCTGCACTGTTCAGGGTCTATAAGAAAGTAATTCAGGCCTTCATAATATCTTCTTGAATAAGGATATGGAGACAATAACCAGTTCACTAATGACTAAACTAGTGCCCTCTCTGGGAGAAACCACAGGCATGTTACAGCATCTTAATCAGGAAATTCAGAAAAACGTAATCAACGGAAATCACAATGGATCTTGCATGGGGTACACGGATTTCAGTTTAGGATTTTGAGGGGTTCTTTGTTTGTTGGGTTTTTCATATAAAAGTTATCAAGAAATTGAAAACATGAATGAAATCTAATCTCATTTCCAAGTGTTTAATATTTTATGTCATACCTGAAACATGTCCTGCAGAAGCAGTACTTTTTACTGTTGTGAATGTGTTTTGGTTTAGTTCCAGGAAAAAGAAAAAGGATGGGGGGAAAAAAGAATGCAAGTAACACTGCACTTCCTCCAGTCTGATGTATTCTTTGGAAGTCTTCTGCAGAGTGTGATCAAGTGTAAGCTGATGAATTGATGCATTTCACTGGTAATATTCAGCTGTTATTCAGTAGATTTCTTTTGTATTTATGGTTTCAGATTCTACTTAATTTTTTTTTTCCTGATCAGCTAGAAAGTTGAGGAAGTCCCCAAGATGGCACTCCTAAGTACAAAGGTTAAGTTCAACGGAAACATTTAGTCTTTGTCCAAAGCCTGCCCCAGTATTTACGGGCAATTTCAGACAGTTCTCAAAGTGCTCAGGTCACTCATGCCTGGGGCATCATCAGAATCATGAAAGGCCGATCCCGGCAACCCATGGCTGGGTAGCCAGACCCGCTGGTGTTTGAAGGCACAGACTTCTTAAGAGAAGATCTCTCTCTCCATTCTAGCCCATCTTGTCTGGAGTAGAATCATTAGAGACCCTGTAGACTTCCTCTGCGAGGCTCTGAGAATGTTTTCAAACGTCTACATTTCAAAACCGCAGAACCTGTTGTCTTGATCCTTTATGTTACTTCGCTAACTCTCTACTCCATAAAACACAGCAGGGCAACATGGCTGGGTCATTGTGAATTTCTTCTGATGGCTAAATGGGAAAGCCTATCGTTACCTTGGGATAATAATGGAGATGGGATAATTCAGAAACCACGTTTGTCCTGACGGCACAGACATTGCTTCCATCAGCTTAACTGTATTTGAGCATAAATAGAGCCGTGCTACAGCTCTAGCAGGATCCTTCTCAGGCTCATAAAAGCCATGAAACATTTCAATATATTCATTCTGCCCTCAACTTTTACCGCTGTGCCTTAGAACTGCGCCTCGCCTGTTCCCACACTCCTCAGCACAATCATATTAAGCTGTAAGAGAAGGAATTTAACTCTGAATTTGCTCGCATTTCTGAATTTAAAATCAGACCTAAGAGGTACATAAATCTAATTCTAATTTCTTTTATGTAAATTCAAACCACATGGAGAAAACAAAAATTTGTCATTCTGTTTGTTTGGGGGCTTTATAAACTGACACCATATTAAGTTATTTAAGCCCAGTAAAATTTAATGGGACTTATTCTTGCTCTTGCAACAGCGTTTGCTACAGGAGATACTTCCAGAAGTGTGGTGAAGTCATTGCCTAATGCCTCCCTTGGGACTTCTAGCACATAATGGGATATTTTCTTCCTTCTCTTCCAATGCTTTTTATTGACGTAGAAGCATATTTACTTGATAAAAGCAGAGCAGCTGGCTAGTGTCCCTTGGGAATATACCCTTTCTGGGGAAGATTTTAGCCCCCTCCCAAAAGTTCATTGAATTCAGGTTGATTTAATATGCTGGAAAACATTCTCATTTGAAAGAAAGTTACTTTCTACTTGCAAAGTCATTGTTTTCTAAAGCACTGTCCCTCTTGGGAGAAAGGGAAAGGCAATATAAAAACCCTCTGGGACTATCATGTGGTAGTCAATAAAATTGCTTGTCCTGAGTTTTGCACTTTTTGAGTGAAGGAAAATGGAAGTGTAGGAACAACGCATGGAACTGCTTTCAGGATACCAACAAGATCTATACCTTATATCCCAGGAATTAAAAATAGTAATTGTTCTACATTACTTATGATGAAGACTTTACTAGTTCTTCATAATTTACTGCTTTACAGTAAATTTACATAATTCACAACTTTTATTTTTGCCTGTTATAGTGTTCATATTGCTCTGTGTTTAATTTTCAAAGGTTTTGGTAAAGACTTTTGTTTTATCACTTAACATTTTCCAGGTGGAGTAAGTCATCATCAAAGAAAGTGTGCTGGTGAAAAGCACTGCAATAAAAAAAAAATATTTTCTTTTTGTTTTAATAGAAGAGAATGCAATATAATTTTTGGGCTTACAGGACAGCCCAAACAAACCACAGCAATTACCTGGCTTAAAAACATCATGCTTGGCATAATCTAGACCACAGTTGGGTACCACCATCAGTGACTACAAGAACCAGAGACTGCATGAGGAATTACAGCAGATTCCCAACAACTTGCTGCAGTGCTCAAAAAAGAAAGAAAGAAAGAAAGAAAAAAAAATCGAACAAAACCCCCAAACAAACAAATAAAACTTTAAAAAGCATATAAAGTTACCTGAATATGAAAACGCTCCATCTGTAGGAGTTTAGCTAACTCCAAACGCTGAAGAGTCAATAAACTGTACCCCAGAAGATATAAAGTATTGTAAAAAAATATCGGGAAGATTTTCCTGTGGAAGTAGTTCCGTGATTCCACTATCTTGGCTAGAAGGCTGCCTTTCGTTAAATGGCCTGTCTTGAATAGTGGATCCTTTTTTTCCTTTCTCTTTTGTCTCATTATCACACCGCATTTACACCTCATTTCAAAACACAACAGTCATTGATATAAAGACTTTTAACCTTATTTTTGTCCATCTTTAAATAAAACTAACTATACTGCTTTTGTTCCTGTGTTTCCTTTTAAAATTCCGTAAAACTCATCCCGTCCTTTTTTTCTGTCTTTATGACCATCAGATTTGTTGTTTCTGCTTTTTTCAGGTGAGAGAGCTGTTCTCCTACCAGACATTCACATCTCACCCAAAATGTCAAGTATAAAGACACAATCATATTTAAATAAGAAAGCAAGGCCCGAGTGATGAAAA
Source organism: Cyanistes caeruleus (assembly GCF_971803275.1). Taxonomy (NCBI): domain Eukaryota; kingdom Metazoa; phylum Chordata; class Aves; order Passeriformes; family Paridae; genus Cyanistes; species Cyanistes caeruleus. Next base: position 12,780,003 of record NC_141717.1, read on the forward strand.
TAGGTTCCTTTCCTATGTTTATAGGTTCCTTTCCAGTGCTTATGTTTGCATGCAGAACAGATTTAAAAGGCTACAAGGAAAACGTGTTAATTTCAAAGTGAAATAAACTTCCACTGAAATTGAGCAATGTTACAGAAATGAGCATTTCTCCTTTGTAGCACCTTGTTTTCAACAGTCTGACAATGAGTCCTGCAGCAGACTTTTCACAATACTATCATAAGCACTGCAAACTGCCTCCCTTAGAACTTACGAGGAAACACCGAGGACTTTCTTAGACATCAAACTGAATTTGAAATCTTAAACTGCAATTTCTGTGAGCAGCCTTGTGCTCCTTTGTACACAGTGCTTAAAAAAATACCAAAACAAAACTGCCCAACACACAATTAAATATATTTTCCATTTCCAGTTAAGGCAAATCAGTCCCACCCTAAATTACTGGTTAAATAAAAAGGTTTTTTTTTCAAGCTGCAGTAAAATAACTACTATTAATGGTGCAATGGGAGTTACAAACAGATTGTTACTTCCTTAAGGTCAGTTCTGAACACAATCTGGGTTCAGTTTGCATTGTTCTCAAAACGGACGTATTGCAGGGAAAATCATAAGCAGTGACTCCTGATATGTGTAGATAATTATTAATGTGGTCTACGCACAAAAAAAGGAAAGTGTGACGTGAGAGGCACAACAGAATCGCTATTTTCACTCTATTTACCACAAGGAAGAGTGCTCATATCTCATATCTCATACCAAGAAAAGGTGCCACAATAAGGAGGATTTGAGTACAGCAACTTCTTGAACACAGGAAGAAGCTGGCACACAGAAGGATAAAGGGTGGGCAGACAAGGGATGTCATAAACTTAATAACCTGTTGGACACTAGAAGAAGCAGGGACTGGCGTAGGAGGGAATTTGGCAGACAGATGTACCTGGGAGATACAAAGGGTGGGTCAGGAGGAAAAGCTGCCCTGCAGCTCTGGATGTTGATGGATGGAACGGCTTGGACAGGGAGGCAGCTGAGGGACAGCTGTTGGACAGTGCCAGGGAACCAGGGAAAGTGTTCCCCTGCACTGGGGTGCAAACTGTGAACCTGCTTTACCTTTTTGTATCCTGTAAAGTAACGAAGGCTCAAGAAAAAGGTGCTTTCTTGGGTACCGCATCTCTTTCAGACACACATCAAACCGGCTGTTAGTAATAGGGGAAAAATAACCTTGTATTTGATGGGATAATGCACAGTGTTTGCTGCACGGCTCCATCATCACACACCGCCTGTCAAAAAGGCAGAAGGAACAGGAGCCAACCTCCAACTTTGGCTCTGCCAACCTGCGGCCCTCGCTCCCCTCCACGGGGCACAGCAGCACGGCGCTCAGGGACGCGACAGCACCGCGCAGCCCAGCGCACAGGGACGGGCTTAACTCGCACCTCGGGGCTCCCTTGGCTCTGTCCCCACATTCCTGCTCCTCGCCCTCCGGCGCACGGGAAGCGCGGCCGCCGCGGGGCGCGCCCGGGATGAGGCGGCGGCGGCGGCCCGGCCTGTCCGGGCGGGCCCGGCGTGTCCCCGCCCGCGGCACCGCCGCGCGGCCATAGGGGGCGCTGCTAGCGCGGGGACGCGGCGGCGGAGCGCCCCGCCGGGACCGCGGGGACGGGGATGGGAACGGGGATGGGGACGGGGACAAACGAAGGGGACCGCGGGCCGCGTCTCCTGAGGGCGGCGCGCGCGGTGGGGTCTGGAGGGGCGCGAGACGGGGCGCGAGACGCGGCGCCGCACCCGCCTTGCGCGGGCGCGCGCTGCCCCCTGCGCGCGCTGCCCCCTGCGCGCGCGGCCCCCTGCACGCGCGCTGCCCCTGCACGCGCTGCCCCCTGCACGCGCTGCCCCTGCTCGCGCTGCCCCTGCTCGCGCGCGCTGCCCGCCCCGCTCGCCCGCCCAATGAGCGCCCCGGCCGGAGAGAGCGCAGGTCCCGGCGTGAGGGGATGGCGATGGCCGTGTTTGTGTCCCCCCTCCCGCGACTGCGGAACCTGCACTGAAAATAGCCCCCCCCATCCCCGCAGCGCCCAGTCCCGACAGTGTCCCACACGTACAGATACACGAGCGTACAGATAAACACACGCGCGCACACATCCCTTCAGCCCCGCGCAGGATGCGCGCCCCTCCGCCCTTCCCAGCCCAGACGCGGCCCCGCTGGTGAGGTGTAGGTCAGGGGAAGGTGGGCTGAGGCGCTGTGGGCGGGAGAGCCGTGCGGGGAGCCGGGAGGTGAAGCCAGCAGCGCCGCTGCCGGTTCGGAGGGAGCTGAGGGGGAGCCGGGACGCGGGGCGGGGACGCCGAGGTGGGCGCGGGGGATGGCGGGGGGCGCGGGCAGGGTCGCGCCGCCGCCTGAGGCTGTGAGAAAAGTTGAGGCGGCTTTCGGGGGCGGGAGCGAGCTGGCGGGGCTTGTGTTTGATCAACTTCGCGCTTAGGTGCTTTGTTTTTAACTACCCTTTATCCTGGGTGCACTTCTTTTATAACTACTCCTTTCCTTTCTTTTAACGGCGGGGGGAGGGAATCTCCCACGAAAGTTTTCCCTTTACGGAAGGCGGGACTGAAACAATACCCGATGCATTGTTCAAACATAAAACCTCCAGCGCTTGCTTTTCCTTTTTTTTTTTTTTTTTTTTTTTTTTTTTTCGGTTGGGTTTTATTGCCGCTGTTGTGATCGCGCTTTCCCCCTTGTGTTTACAGCGCCTGTGAGCCAGAGACGCTCGGAGGAAGGACCGGGATCCCTGGGCTGCATCAGCGCGGAGAGCAGGAGCCCGGCACGGCAGAGCTGGGAGGATTTCACCTTGTTGCTGTTTGTTTCGGGAGATTTTCGCTCCCCCCGCCCCGGACACTGTCCAGCTGAGGGTTTGCTTCCTTGCTGCGTCCACAACCGGCCAGAGAAAGCGCTTTCCCTGTTCGAGGTGATTTTTGTCGTGGTCTCCCTGCAGGGAAGGGATCGGCGCTAGCCTTCGAGGAGGGAGACAGGATCAACTGATGTTTTCCCTACCTCCGGCTGAACGTGAGGAGTTCAAGTGACACCGGCACTGGCCTGTGGCTGACTGACTGCACAGCGAGCTGGAATCACAGCCAGAGCTGCTCCATTTACCTGCTCGAGGACCCTTCAAACCCCTCTATTGACGGTAGAGATTTGTATTCCAAGGAAAATCGGATTAATATAAACTATGCAGAGCTTTGCGGGGATATCGGGAGACTACTCTGTCTGCATGGCTAATCTTGAAATTGTCTGAAATAAATCCTTAGCGCAAGGAATAACGAGATACTTTCAATTAGTTTTTTCTCTTTTTCTTTGTCGCTTCCCCCCTCCCCCTTCTGCGAGAATTCAACACTTGCAGCGGAGGGTTTTTAGGAGAATGGGACACATGCTGGAGAACTCACCACGCTCCATAAAAATGACGGGGGTAACAGTTTCCATCACTGTTGCGGTATAAAAGATTCTCTTTGGATTGTCTGCTGGTGGCTGCTAAGATGGATCAGTTTCTCCCTGCTCCTGTTTGCGACGTGCTGAAGGATCCGGATTTACTGAAATACTGACGCCCATGAACTTACTCCCTCTGTGCTGAAGGCATCGGATGTGACTGTGCAGAGAAACATGTGTTTCACATTTCTGACTGGTTGTTTTGGTGCAATCAATACCTCCACAAGAAACATTGACTTAGGTGGCGACTGTCATAGCGGGAGGCACACGGAGCGCTGCTCCCGGCTTGCAGGCGGAGCGAGCACAAATCAAAGAGCCCGCCGATCCCGGCGAGTGGGGGCTTCGCTTCCCCCCGGAGCGCGGGGCACGGGCTCCCGACCCTGCACAGAGAGCCCGGGCCGCGGCTGCGGAATGAGCCATGAGCACAGCGCCGGCAGGAGTGGCAGCCAGCCGGATCGGATGGGGATCACTGAGGCAATACCGGTTGAAAGAAAGGTGCATCGCGAAATTATTGCCCGAAGGAATAGCAGGCGAGGCGGAATGATGATAAAGTTAAACTTCTGTTTCATCTTCTGTCGGGGATGGTGGGCGTTTCTGTTGCTTCAGCTCCACATGTTGCAAGCACTGGCACAAGGTAGGGCTAGAGACATTTTTGTTTATAGAAATGCTGCATCTGCCTTCTGAGAGGAAGGGAATCTTGCTCGGATACAGATACACCCTTTTACTTTTATCTTTATCAGAGATAAACTGCAGAATTCGCACTGAGCTGATTCATGTAGGAATGGTCCTTTCTTACGTACAATCGTTTCTTTATGGAGCAGGGATCTGCAAACTGTACCTACATGTTTCTCTCCCTTTCTAGTCCTATCCTTACCCTATCCCAACCTCCCACAGAGAATCACAATCCCTATCAGCACCAAACCTGCTTTTTAAATGTACTTAAATGCATTTGTGCTGTTCTTTCAGGCAGCAAAAGAGTTAACTGCTGGGTTTGTGTGTGTGTCTCTGTGTGTGTGTGTATGTATGTTTAAAACCACTGTGCTCTGAGATAAGTTATTAGGAGAAGGGGAGTCATAAATCCTCCGACGAGAACTAAACCAAGCATGTAAAAGGAATTCTTTAAACATATGAGCACTATTCTATGTGAGCCTCGGTCTCAGCATTGTTCATTTCTTTTGGATTGCCAAGTAACATTTACCCGAGACAAAAACTGCAATTGATTCGTATCTGAGCATTTCCACATCAGAGATCCTTGCAGTCAAATGAGTCACTTGTAAACGAAGGGTCAAAGTCGACCAATAGACTTTAAATACCAAGTGTCAGTCACTTTGCATGTAAATTCCCTTCTCAAAAAAATTGCCAAATGTAGCCTAATTCTTAATAATCCTTTGACAGAGTAAACAATAAATGGCAGGCAGAAGCATTACAGTTGGCTGCGCCAAATAACACGCTGAACAAACGCAGCTTTCACTTTCTTTGCTGGGTTGAGTTTTATTGCTGTGTGCATTGTCTGGCTGAAGTGGGGTGTGCTGGACAATGCAGAACTGTATCGTGTGGGACCAGGAGTTAGTTATTAAAAGCGGAAGTTAATACTCCATAAAGGGGAATAGTCTTTGTGTTTTAGCTCTTTGTTTTCAAGTATTTCACGGGGAACAACGGTGCATTCAGTTGTAATAAGTGGATGGGGCTCGTGTTTTGAGGAAGAGGGGTTGGAAGCCAAGTCTGCTGTAGTTTGTCTGCTCTGGGTTTACTGCTGCATCCTCGGAAAGTTTGGAGCCGCAGGATACAGAAGAGATTTAATCCAGTGTTTTATATGGACTCCACCCTCGTAAACCTTTCTCAGTGCTTTGTTTATGCTGTCACTGCTATTCCCAAATTACTTCTGCTGAGGCCTGCAAGCCCTAACAGGGTATTGTTATCCTGAAACAAGCCATACCTGACATAATGATCTCTGCAAATTAAAATTCACGTCACTTTTTGCTTTTTTTGCTTTTGGTACTTGTTGATAGGTGCCAATATGATGTTTGATGTTGGCAGATTAATGCTGATGATTCTTGCTGTTTACATTAAAAATAAAAAAAAAAATCATGAAAGGTAGTTTTAGGTGCCAGGGATTCAGGAATCATTTTAGATGACATGTAAGGCAGTTTGCCTATGGTTAGTAGTAAACTAGCCATTTTACTGGATTAAAAGTGAATTGAAACTTTTATTTAGCACATAGTAGAGCATAATTTTTTGATAGCATATTTCAGATTAGTCAGCATTTGCAGTAGTAGCAGTTTCAGGTACTGAATATCTCAGGGAGTTATGTAGTGTGTACAAACTATCCTCCAAAACAGTCCTTACACCAAGTTAGTTTTAAGTAACTAAAAGTATTTATTTAAGGCAAGGAGGGCAAGGGAAGAGAATAAGATATATTAGTTCTGAAAAATATTGATGCAGATAAAGGTATGAAGTGCAGAAGGCATGAAACAATGAAAGATAAAACAATTATGTAATGCAGAAGCAAAATACATTTTAATTTTTATATAATGCTGAAGATTACAGTTAGTCCTCTTAAGAATTATTTCACGCATAAACCAGTGTGGAGGTCTTGATGTAGAGGGCTTTTATTGGAATTTCACAAAATTTGTATTAATTTATAACTTACGGTTCTTTTTTGCACTCTGAATTCTAATGGATTCTAAGACATTCATCATTTTTATGCAAAAATTTACTTTAGAGACAAGATGACAATTCCTATAAAAGTCCTTTATGAAAATGGAAATTCTGCTACAGCCACAGAAGATTCTAATGGAATGATGTGGTCATATGCATGAGAGAATTACATGACTTCAGTCTTTTTATAAGATAAAAAAAGGAACATTCTAAATATATGGGCCATGGCTCTTTTGAATGAATCATAATACAATGCTATAACCAGCTAATGTTTCCATAATAACTATTCCAGCATTAAAGACATAAGAAGTATTTCAGGCATACTGAAATGCAAGTTCTTCATTCCTAGGAAACAGATCAGGTAAAGTTGTTGAGATCAAGTATCTTATACTTCAAGGTGAATGGAAGAAATGAGTTTCAGCTGCAACAGGTTGGTTGAGTATTCTCTAAACTTGAATGATCATCCATGTGAAATCTGATCTAGTGGTGAACTGTAGACAAAACCACTTGTAAATTTATTTTGTGCAAAGCTAGCTCCAGCTGTTGTCTTCTGATAGTTGCGTTACATATTTCATTATAAAATTTATCTGCTTCCTTTTTCCTTTTCAAAGTGAGTTTAATTAGTCTAAAATGTACACTGGGTCGTTGTCCTGAATAATAAAGGATTCTCTTGGAACCTTAGTGTTGTTGTGCAGACCTTCTCACTGTGGGAGTGACTTTCCAGGTACAGAAGACAAAGGTTGTGGCCTGTTCTAGGCTGGGAATGGAGCTCCCACTCCTGTGATGGCTGGGGCTCTGCACAGAGCTCCCTCCCACTTGGGGGTGTCTGCAATGACCCATCTCAGAAAAGCTGACCTGTAAGAGCTCCCAAACTGTTGCACATTCCTTTGTTTACTCAGCTCTCTGTGCCTGCTGGCCTCTGCCACTAGCCCTCTTTTCCTGGCATTTTTGTTAAATGATGTACGAGATGCTAGTTAGCCTCAAGTCATAGTGTGTCATCAAATAGTGATGAGATGCTAATTGATAATCACTGTAATTATCAAATTAGACTTTGCGAGGTGATGGTAGGAGTGAATCATTTGGCCCCAGTTGCTGCCTACTGTACTTGGAGGAACATCCTCCTGCAGAGACGTCTGGCTCAGGGGTCTGCATGCCTGGGCAGAGTCCTGGGAATACACAGAGCTCCTGCAGCATTGGAATTTATTCCTTATGTATGAGATTAACAAACACTGATGCCTACTGAGGTACAAAATGTTTACTAAACTACCGGAATATTTGTATGGAAATAGAAAAATTCTGGTTATTTAAATAGGTTGGAAGTTGCTAGAGGCTACTCTACATGCATCTTAATGGATTTAAGTACCTTCCCAATGTCTGTCTTTTGTTGAGGAATGAAAGAATACTTTGAAAATATATTTCTTTGGATTGATGGCTGTTGTTCAGAAAGATTTTAAAATAGATAAAAGCAGAGCAAAGCTTTAAGCTTCTCCAGCAGGAGCCTAGTATCTTTAAATATTAAGAAAAAGAAGTTTGTCTGATTTTTCTTAGTTTTATGGCAATGGAACTGTAATCTTTTTATGCTGCTTAATCAAATCTGTATTCAGAATTCTACAAATACCTGAATGTACATTTAAGGTAGTATTGATTTGCATTATGCTTTGAAAGAAGCCATGACACAGTAGATAGATGAAAATATTTCTGGGGCCCAACTTCCTTAATTCAAATATTTGATCTGGTGTATTAAAAATATGCTGAGTGTAAAAAGCCTTTTCAAGCAAATTTCAAACTGCATTAGGGGCAGAGATGATAAACAACTTGCATAGAGTATTGCATAGGTGTTGGATGGAAAGACAGTGAAATGTTAGGGCAATACCTACTGGAAAGTGAGGAAAGATTCTGAATTAAATGTAGAAGGAACAATTTCTAACTCCGAAAAGACTCTGTTACTGTTTATTGGAAGCTCAAGATTTTGTATTGGCTTTGTTCTTTGTGTTTCTTTTCTTTAGATGTACATTTTAAGTACATGCTAGTTTCTAAGCAGCTGAATTTTCTGTGTATATAATTATAATAAATAAGCAATTGATTTGGAGGAATAGATCCAGGCCCAGTCTAAATAGAACTGGGGTGGAGATAGTTGGCATTTTCTGTGGCCAGACCATGCGATGTCTCACTCTCTCTACTGTGGTAACTCTTGGTTTGCTTTATATGTTTATGTTTTGTTGGAAAAGTACCTATTCTTAAGACTTCTTACAGCAAGTTCAAAGAGCTGGGAACAGATAATATTAACATTCCAAGTGCAGTGTTTCAGATGATTCCTTGAGAGTGCGGTGTAATGGTCCTGTTAGAGAAGAAGGGAGACCATAAGTAATGGGTGTTTAATTAATCATTGTGTTCCTGCACTGGCAGGAGAAGCCCACAGCAGGAATGACCAGGGTTGGAGAGAGGCTGTGGCAGTCCTGCTCTGTGGCTTTCACCTTATGAAGAACAGAAAGTAAATGTGTCTTGAAAAGTTGTTCTGGAAGGTTCTGCCATCTCTGTGCATAGTCATGTATTTTGAATAACGAAGGCAAATGTTGTCTAATATTCTAAAGATTGTGTAAATAAACCATAGAAATACTAAAAAGACAATCTCAAAGTGAATTATCAGAAAGCTGTTAAGCGAAGGGATTGGGCTTTTGGAGATTTGAGAGGGATTTTTTTTATTCTGTTATTGTTCTTACCACCATACATTATGTACAAGCCTGGAACACATTCTCTAGTCAAACGATTTCCTTTCATTTATCAACTTTCTATACGGCTTTACCTGAATATCACACTCTGGATGTCATGATTATTTGGTCCAGCTGGACCTTTTGGCTATGAAGAATCTGTGGGCTGATTAGAGGCAATTAGATTCCTCATCGAGCAAAATCTTGTTCATGCTGAGTTCATTACAGAAATAGGCCTTTCCTCCTCCCTCTGCATATGTACATACATAATATGTATTTAAACAGATTTTAAGGAACAAATTGATGATATGTTGATATTTTCAAGATTGTGTTTTCTTGAAGTTAGAACATATGAAATAGAACAATTTTCATAAGATTTGTGTGAAGATTATAAAATGGCAGAAGTAAGGTACCTTTGCATCTTTAATACAAATTCTTTATGCATGTGCATTATGATTAAGTTTAAAGTGATACCTATTATTTTTCCTCTCTACACAGTCAGAACTGAGCGCTGCCCACTGATCAGTTTTTAAGTATTTTGTTTTTCTTGTCAGTGCTTGGCTCCATCTTTCATTTGCTTGAAATCTTTTAAATTCAGCACAAGAAGACTTTTGTGTGAACCAAAGGAAGAACTGTTAGCAGCTATAGCATGGCATTGGATTAGACTACTTACAGTTATTACAGCTGGAAAGCAAGTAATTGGTGAGATTTGGGTTCTATTTCTGACTATCAAGTGAGTCTTTTCTTGTGAATAAAGACTCTTCACTGCACGTGCCTCAGAGATGACCCTCCACCATTCATAGAGCTCATGTAAAACAAAAACATAACTTCATGGAAAGGCCTGTTCCCAAAGAATTTGGGGTTTCTGAAATTATATCTGCCCCTGGAGTAAAGTAAGACTTTTCAATTCCTTTACAGACATTGCCTTTGTAATGTCACAGCTCTGGAAGGTTCTGTAGGAATTAATGTAGCACTTGCAGGTCTGACTTCAAAGGGTGACATGACTGAGAAACGACTGAGAAGGGAGGAGTCTTTTATTTTAAAGTGATACAAGCTTCATTACTTCTAAACATATGTCACTGGGCTTTGCTCATGGCACAGATTCTTGACTTCTAGATGTATGTGATATTGGTGTATCATATCTTGAACATTTGTATTTTTGGTTTACAAAGAGAGATTTTTTTGTTCTGCCTTTGCTACAGAAAATAACAAATCTATTCCTAGAATAGACACTGGTCTGTTGCTAATTGTGTTTTATCAGTGAAATGCCCCTGAGGTGCAATACAAATGGCACCCTCACTAAGATTAGAAATGTAGATTTAGGCTTTTTAAGGGGAATGTTTTTAATGTTCAGCTGTTCAGCTCCCTGGACTAGCTCAGACTGGGATCACCCAGGCATCAGGGACAATGCAGACGAGGTGATGGGACAGCCTGGCCAGGGCATGACCCTGGCAGCGTTCGTAAGAGTAGCTTCAGCTGGGAGAGAATCTTCCAACTCTGACAAAACACAAGGGAATGTACATGGCCTGACTTCTTACAAATATGGAGGCTGCTGCTCCTGGGGAGAAAATAGTGAAGTGAGGTGGTTTAGAAGACTTTAAAGTTTTTTTTCTCTGAAAGTTTCTTTCAGTGAGTTTCTCCCTCTGTCAGGTGGAGTCTTCCCTATCTGAGTTTATAAGGTAGATGCTAAATTCAAGTAATATGAAAATTCCCCTTAATCCCCTGATGTCTCAATTATGTATGATAGGAACAACACTTTTCTTCTGAAACAAAAGGAAACTTTGCAACTTAAGTTGCAAATTCCACCAGTATTACTTTTTAATGTTTCTATCTAATGCACAGATTCAGTAGGTTAAAAAGGGGAGCTGTGATCTCCACCAACTCTGATTAAAGGAAGTCTTTAACAGCACTTAATGCAGGATGTGGAAGTGGATTGTACAATCTTACGTCACACCATTCAAATAACTTTTGAAGTGTCATTTTTATAAACAAAAAAGCATTAGAGGTTTTTATGCAGATAATGTGATTCTTTAATCCTGTTTTTCTCATTTCCATGCTCTATTGCGGCAGCCTAAAAGAGAAAGTTGATTCTGGTAGATAAATCAATGTCCCTTAGGTCTCTTTAAACCACTTTATGGTCTTTTAAGCCCTAAGCCATATATTTTTCCTAATAAACTCCTTGGTCTAACATGTTACCTAAAAAATAATTTGTTGGGTATTGCTCTCTTGGACCAGAAAGTAGAGAATAATGATAACATAGCTCCAGTGTGTGTTGCCAGAAGGGTCCCACATTGATTCTAGGCTGCAATTGAAGTTTGTAGCTCATTATTACACAAAGAATCAGAAGATCTGGTAGACAGTGCTTTCATCCTCAGGTTCATATTTGTCAAATTTTGTGCATTTATTAGCTGAGAATGTTGTGGCTTTGATATGTGGTTTTGGCATTGAGTTCATAGGAGATCAACTCAGTAGCAATGTTACTTTTTAAGGGAAGGTGCTAAGGAAATAATGGAACTATAGTGCAAATATTTAAAATGTTTAGACACTTAGCAAAAATGTATTTTGTTAAACTAGTGCTGTTTGCTCACCTAACATTTATGTTAAACACAGACTCAGTACTAATGCTGTCATTGCAGTCTTGCTGGTGCATTGGGGAATGTTCCTTGTTTCTTATTTCTTATCTATCAAGAAGTGCAAAGGCCATTCATGACTAAATACTTCAAAGTAACTAAATGGTATATGATTATTGGAAAAGAAATATATGGTACAGTGCCATACCTGCAGTTCAAAGATAATACATTTATCATAACATGGAACACATTGCTGGAGTATTGAAGTACTTGGGAGGAGGTGAAGGGAATTCTCCATCAGTATATCTGAATGTGTGTACTGATAAGTTTAATTTTAAGTTCTCTTGAATCTGTGCGTGTAGAGGTACAACAAACTTTTCTTGTTTGTGTCTTTCCTTCAGGGTCAAGACATTGAATAAACCCAGATCCTACCTATCATATGAATAAATTTGCAAACCAGCACCTTTGTGCTTTCTTCCCCACCGTCCCTTTTGTTGAGGAGAAAGTCATTGGCACTTTTGTTTTACGCTGTGGTGCATAAAAAACTTTTACAGCAGCTTTGTTGGGCAGTGCTCTGGCAATACTGCTGTGCCACGGTGAAGGCAGTGCTGTTGTTTGTGTGCACATCCATCTGTGTGTCTCACCCTTCCCTCTGTTGTCTTTATCCCTTTGTCTCAGGCTGACACAGACTCTACCCCAATGTGCTTCTGCTCTCAGATTAGTGCTCCTCCGTGCTGTTGTACAAGTAATGCCTCCTGCTAGGGACAGGCTGAGGAGGAGGCTTAAACCCTGTGATTCTGCACTTGCAATGTGGAGCAGATCCTGCCGTGATCCTCTCCCAGGACACAGAGTGCCTTTTCTAGGACACTTGCATTGTGTTAAGCAGGCTTTTATTGTGCTGGAGGCCGAGAGCAGATGAGCAGGAAGATTGTTTAATGGTAGATTATCCCAGCATTTTTTTAAATGTTAGATAAGGCTAAAATGTGAGAAATCAAGAACAGTAACTCCTGTGTTTCACCTTTTGCTATCTTTATTGCCATGAAGACATTAGATTTGTTTTTGAAGATGGAGTAGCTGAAATTAAAAGCCATTTTAATGCCACTTCGAACACCAGGTTTTAAGATATATTCTATCAACGAATTTCCCACTTCTCTCTAGGATTTGTTTTATTTTTACAAACATAACTGTTTACTTGTTGAACAACATCAGATGTATCTTAAATGAAGAAAGAGATTTGGATTATTGTTAAAGTAGTTTCCTGCATTGGCATGTGCAACCATAATTTTCTAAAATGCCATATTTTAACTAGGAAGAATATTTTCTTTTTATCTTAAACTTGTTTTTTAAGGTTGTGTGTTGTCTTCTGTCTTGGAACTGCTGTGCAAGGTTGTTAGCTTTTAAGAACTAATGAGAGGTCAGTGTTATGTTCTGGGTTATTTTTCTCCTCTTGAAAAGAATACCTATTTTACATAGTAACTTCATAAAATTAGTCAACTGAGAGAAGGTGTTTCCTGTTCACAGAGCCTAATCGTGCTAGTGCTCATTATTCAGAGAACAAGGCTAAAATTTCACTTCTAGGTGTTTCATTTCAGGAAAATGAGAGAATAGGTCAATTGACTCTAGCTTAATTCAATTACAACATAGGCTAGTGATGCTATTGTTTAATGAAATCATCAACAGAAAAATTTCAAGTGACTCTCATGATAAACCTCCCATTCCTACACAAGTTTGAAGCAGCAGTCAATAACAAAGCGAGATTTGTATTTTGAAAACTTTTTTCTAGTTGTTTATGTAGTACCTAACATCTTCATTTCAAGTTTCTCTAGTCAAGTGTTGATAGCAATCTTACTCAGATTTAATTAATTATATATGGCTTATTATTAGCATTTAATGGGTCAAATATTTAAGTATATTTTTCTGAATCTTCAGTTGAGAATTCTGAGTCAATGGCACTCAAGTCAAACTCAGAATTTTAAGTGCTGGTAATTCACCGTTACATTCAATATGTAAATGCATCATAATTAAAATGATGCCTTGTCAATCCCATTCAGGTTTCTTGTGAGTATAATTTTCAGCTTTCATATACTGGATGTAGCTCTGTCGTCTGCTACCCAAAACCTGAACAAGTCCTATTTATGGTGTACTGGTGCCAGTAAAAACCTGCAGTGTTAACTGTTGTGCCTGTTTAAACTCAGAGTGAAAATCTTACTGATTCTGTTAAGGATGTCCAGGTCAAATCTAAAACTTAATTTTTCAATATTTTTCAAATGGTTCAATTCCAGTATATAAAAAAATACTGGAGCAGCCACTTAGAAAAGACAAGATGGCTTTGCAAATGATCCCATGGGCAGATATGGACAGTTCTCATCCAAATAATTGAAAGTGAAGTTGAAGTTTTCATGTAGTATATAAAAAAGGAGGTGCTGAATAATTTTGGATTTCCATACTTAACATATGAACAAATGTTCATAGATGTCACAACAAATCTTGAAAGAATTCATGTTCTAAGAGTCTTTCTATAGAGCTGCAGGACATTATAAACCAACTTCTGCGCAAATGTTCACTAGAGTGGAGTAAGTGCTAGCTGTCACTTTATTAAAACTAATGGCATAATTACTCATGTTTGCTTGAAATTCATTGCAGCGTGAAGTGATTAGGCATTGGTGCTTTGGTAAATTATGGCATATTGCACATTTTCTGTAACCAATTAGCGAGCGTTGGTGTTGGGCACGTGCAGTGCACCCATTTGTCATTTCATTAACATCCATATCTGTGTGGTTGCCAGAAGACTTCTGCTTGAACTTTTAATGTGTGACAAAGACAATGGGGATATATAGATAGATAGATAGATATGGATATATATGTGAAACTCAGAAAAGACAGCAAATAAGTACAAAACAAGATAAAAGTTACAGCGCAGTTCTACGCACATTGACTGAAAAGCTCCCCAAACCAGTACTAGAGTTGCCAGATATGGCTTTCTCATAATTCAGTCAAATCTTCTATTCTGAGTGAAAGGCAAATGTTGCTTTCAGACATATTTGCAGCTCTCTTCCAGACATCCAAAAGTCTCAGCTGTCTCAAAATTCTGGAGAAGGGGCTACATGCTGAAAAAACGGTGTGTTTGCCTGCTTGTTTAGATGCTGCATCAAGGCAAATAGAATACCAGACATAGCTACTCAGAGCTCATGTAGTAAGCTGGCAGTAGCATGTACTCTACAGATGAAGAACTGTCTGTAGTGATTGATATATTGGGGTTTTTTAAGTCTTCAGTGTATTCAAGACTTCTGAAGTCCCATTTCTGATGCTGGTCAGAAGTTCCTTTACTGTTCTGATTTGTGTAGGCAGAATATTCTTGTGATTTATATGCATATATTGCTGAATTTGAGATTTCTAGGCATGATTTGTGTTTATGACTTGTTCTGGTTTAAGCCCAGCTGGCAACTGACTACCACAAAGCCAATCACTTCCCTACCCCCCCTGCCAGTGGGATGGGGAAGAGGATTGGAAGAGTAAAAGTGACAAAACTCATGGGTTGAGATAAAGCCATTTTACCAGGTAAAGCAAAAGCTGTGCGTGCAAACATGGCAACCCAAGGTGTCCCTTCACCTTGTCCCCTCAGCAGGCAGGTGCTCAGCCATCCCCAGGATAGCAGAGCTCATTAACAGTGATTAACAATGGTTTGGGAAGGCAAACCCATCATTCCAAACATCCCCCATTCCTCCTTCTTCCTCCAGCTTCACATGGCAAGCATGACACCAGATGGTCTGGAATATCCCTCGGGTCAGCTGTCCCAGCTGTGTCCATCCCAATTCCTTGTGCACCTCCAGCCTCCTCGCTGGCAGGATGGTGAGAAGGACAAAAGGAACTCTTCACTCTGTGCAACGGCTGCTCAGCAATAACAAAATCATCTCTGTCTTATCAATTTCTTGTTCAGCAGAAATCCAAAATGTAGCCCCCTACCAGCCACTGTGAAGAAAATTGACTCATCCCCAGCTCAAACCAGCAAATGACTGCATCTGTAAATGCATTTTCATTTTGAACCTTGTATATTGACTGAGAGAAACTGTATGAAATGGCATGATCTTAAATGGAGATCTTGAATCTCATAAATCTGCATTGTGAAATGTAATCGTGTTAGAGGCAGAACACTTGTGGTTTTTCAATTACTTAGTGGTGCTTTTTCATATCACTGTGTGTGAAGCGGTTCTGTCAGAAACAAAGAGTTCAGAGCTCTCAGACGTACCATCTTTGAAGAAACAGCTAAAGGCAACAGGTTTCAAGCTCTTTGAAGCCTTTTCTCTTTGAATCCTTGTTAAAGGATAGTCTCTTATAAGTACTGGTCACTTGCTAAGTCTGTTTTTAAATTTGTGGGAAATCTCATGAAGTGCATTATTGTATATTCATTTAGCACAGAAAGGCATGATATTTTTCCTTATATAGTGCACATTTGTATTTTATAACTTGCAGAAGTTAAGCTAATTGCAGTGAATGCTTTCATTAGGAGGAGACAATCTCAACTAATATAAAAAGGAAGGGTAACATTTTTATGAGTTAGTTGAACACGATAACAAATGTAATTACACTAATATAATAATGTGATGTATGAAAGCAAGAGATTTTAATTTTAGCCTACATTCAGTAGAGATTACATGTTAGAAACATTCTCTGACATAGTGCTTTATACTTTAAACTGTTTTGAAGAGTTACAAGCTTTAAATATTTGTATTGCAGTTACAAGATTCATAGTTTTCCTTTAGACATTTAAAAGCTTCAGTTGTGTTGGGATGGTTTTAAAACTCATTTGGTAGAAAAATTAATATATACAGTGGGGTTTATTACTAAGTGTTGCTGAAGTTACACAGATTGATCCCAATGAAGTTCTTCAGGGTCAATGTGTAAACTGCTTTCCTCTTCTTACTGTCACTCTTATCTAATATTTTTTTTCCTGCCCTTAACCAAATGTGGGGGATTCTATGTGTGAAAAACAATGTGTTTCAGCAGGTTTCAGGAACTGAAATATTGATTTGTCCCCTCACTCAGATTGGCAATGGAAGTATTACGATTTCCAGGTAAAAAGTCTGTTGAAATGTAAGGATTTTATGATTAAATATTTGACTCTTGAGATACATTGTTTTCATAGCACTTCTTAATAAAGCCAAGGAGTCCCATGCTTTGGTTTCACTTTTAGTTTTATGTTGCTTTTTTGTTGCTTTTTTGAGTTGGTTTCTTTTATGTCATAATCTGGCTCTGTATAACAGGTTTAAGAAAACAAACAGAATCAGGTTGTTGACATGATCAAAACCACAATAAGTTTTTTTAAACAGAAATTTTGTTTGAACCAGGAAAAGACAAGACATGAGACAGTATCTTCATATGTATAGGAAGGAAAAAAAAGTACTACATTTTGACTAATGTTGCTTATCAAGTTGCACAGAGCAGTGTGATGCCTCCTCAAGTTTGTAAAAGACAGCCATAACCATCAATCTTCTACTGAATATGTGTGAGCTATTTAATAAATTAGATATTTTTTCCAAGTCTTAAATCTTACTAGCTGTTTACGAAGGTGTTCCAGACAGAAACAGCAATACTGAACTGTAGGTTGCATTTCCCTGTACTTAGCTATTCCAGATGTGTAGATCCCCTAATCTCAAGAAGGCAGTATTTATTCTGAACTCTGGCCTTTCCTTTACTTAGATCCAAAGGAAAGATATGTGTTCTCAGTAACACAAATATTTAGAGTTGTCCAGGTCTTTAGGTACTTCACAGTCCAGAAAAATGCAAGTAAATGAAAAGGATTTCCTTTGGTTGCCATGATTTCCAAAGATTAATAATAGAATTAATGATATTTCATTATGTATATTTTTTCTTTTGTAAAAACTTCTTCCTGTAAAGCCAAGCATTTCATATTCCCAGAGATTTCCTTCACCCCTGCCCCTTTTCATTTTGCCTACCTTTGATTGAGTTTTTTGGTGTTGTTTGTTAATTTATTTCTTTTGTAGCTAGTGCAGAGACTGGCTAGCAGAATGGATGTCCTGTGTGGGAGAAAACAGAGATACTGCATAAATGGCTTTTCCCATGCTGGAAGATGAAGGATCTTGAGTTCTTATCCTTGTTCTTATCTATAAATTCCTGATGCCATCCACCTGGGCAGAGAATAGAACACATATCTCACAACTGTGAGGTACAGGGAAAAAAATGTTCAAAAGGAGAACTAGCTAAAAAGGGTTTTCTCCAAGCAGGTCTCTGGGGGCTGTGGAGGGTAGAGCTCTGCTCTGATCCTGAGGCTTTTGCAATTGTCTCTCTCACCCTGGAGCACCTCTGGTGCCAGGAAGTCTGACCTGTTTATCTAAATCAACATGGAATCTTTGAGATTGCATGGAAGCAGCAAGTTTCTGCACATCAAACAAGGATTAGTGTTGTTACACTTTAAAATAAATAGCACATCCCAAAACTGTTTTAAAATGGTACCTACTTAGCACAGACCATCTCCTGGATCCTGGAGCTTGAGTACTGTGGTTAGATGGCAGAGGAATTCTTCATCATTTATTTTCTATAGTGTCTTGATCATTATTTGGCCATCTTGGATCCTATTTTCTCTTCATACATCATCTACAGAATTGTTTATTAAGTTATGAACAATTAAACAATACAAACTCATTCAAGGCAAAATAATTGGAGCAAGTGCTGATGGAACACTTGCACAATGTCAATATTGCATTGATATTGCAAATATCATTTGTTCATTCATTTTTTTGTATCTATTTGACAGCATGACATAATTTAAGAGAAGAAAAATAGATTTTAATTAGCATATTTCTGTATTACTGAACAGTTAATTAGGGAAATTAAAGTACTTTCTCAGCTATGAATAGTACGTTAAAAAAAAACTGTGCAACAAAAATACTCTTGTAGCTGTACTGCTGACTTCCTGGAAAGTACCCATTTAATTCTATTACAGATTATTAGTGGTGCATCATAAAGTTGTGTGAGTGCTCTCAGTCGAAGTGAAGAGAATTATAAAGACAGAAGAACCAAACCTTTAAATATGGTTTGATCAGAGCTTACTAAGGACTTTATTATATTGACTAGTTGATAGAGCAGTGCTAATAATATAAAAAATCTGATACTTGGGACCTTAGACTGCCAAAGTAATGGGGGAAACTGGCCTCATCTAAGGGAGTTTTAAAATTCTTTTTTTCTGTGTTTTTAATTATTAATTGAAAGTTATTTTTAGTTTTCACATTTTGAAAACTTTTTCTGAGAATGTTTTTATGAGGACTCTTGTATAATAAATCATTTTCCTGCTAGATAGAATATATACTTAACTAACACACAGTTTTCTCTGGCCTACTATTCTGGGAAGAATTTCTTCACTGGAAGGGTGGTTAAACATTGGAAGGGGCTGCCCAGGGAGGTGCTGGAGTCACTGTCCCTGGGGGTGTTTCAGAATGAATGAAGGTGCTTGGTGCCATGGTGGTCAAGGTGATGCTCAGTCAACATTTGGACTCAATGACCTTGGAGGTCTTTTCCAGCCTCACTGATTTTGTGATTATTCTGATAATTCAGTTTGCTAAATGATGTATTAGCAACAGAAGGAATGCAACAAAATTCATGAGGAATACATTGAAGTTCATGTTGGTCCCTCAGCTTTGCAAAGAACCACATCTCTGGGAGGCAGACAAATATTATTCTGGTTTTATTGCTGCTCTGAAAGTTAATGACCATAATAACGATAAGCATATCTTGCTAATTGTCCACTAGTTTTTGGTTTTAATAATATTTTAATTTGCATATTGGTCATATACTGAAAACACATGGTTTTATTGTTCATCTTCAATTAGCATGGCTTTGCACACTTTTTGAATGGGCTTTAAAATGTTGAAAAAGTTTGTCGAAATAAACTGAGACACAAATGTGAAAAAAAAGGCTTGTGTCAAAAAAACTGGATTTCAGTCAAAAACTAGAGCTCTAAGTTCAATCTTGCCCTGTGTGGTTTTCAGCTTGGGATGTTTTGGGCCATTATGACCATTGCCAAATTGACTGACTTCTGTGTTCTATCTTTGACAAATGGATTATTGTTTAGAGCCTAGAATTACGGTTTGAAAGGATAAATTATTGATTGTTGGTATTTTCCACAATATCAGATATTACTCTATCTAAGATCTTTCCTAGAGGATAAAATCTAATTTCTTTGATCTTGTAAAAGTGAAGTAGAAAAGCATACTTTAGTCTGATTTGGATGGAAAAAAATGCTTTTACAAATAAAAAGATGTTTTCATATTTGCATTATTTAAAATGCATGTTTTTGTCTTATAAATATGCTAATCTTTATAAGCTGCTTCTGGTGTGACATATGGTTTGTAATTTTCAGTTCTTTGACATCAACCTAGTTTCTATTACATAAAAATGTACAATTGGCAGGGAAAATTAGTACGTTCAGTGGCACCATACTTAGAAGACTTGGAGAAGTATCTGGGGTATTTATCTGCATTATAAGCAGACAGATGTTTGAAGAGGTCTTGGAGGTTCTGTTAATTGTGTGTTTGTTCCCTTTTACACGGCACTTCTTTGGGGTTTGGTCTGATGGAAAAATTGCAGATAAATACTTGTGAATAAAAGAGCAAAGCTCAGTTTAACATATGTTTGTATTTAAGGAGTTTATATATATTAAGGAATATTTAGCTTAGAAATAATTAAGATTATTTTCTCAGGGGGGATGGAGCAATATCAGAAAAAAAATTGCAAAACAAGTTTAAAAGATTGACTGAAATGACCCTTTAATCTATCAACTGGGACTTAGTCACATATATTATGTGAGGAAAAGAAGGAAAATGAAATGATAAATTCAAATTCTGTAGGTTTTTGCTACTGTAGAGCAAATGACTGAAAAGCTTGAACTAAATGAATTTAAAAAGCTCCAGGAAAAAAAAGGAAGTTACTTTTGCCATCATTCTGCTGTTTACATGGAAGGAGATTTGTCTTTCTTTTTCTCTTTTTTGAAATATAATCTGTTACAACTGTCTGTTGATCTGCTTCTGTTCCCCATTCTTCAGGGCTGTGCAGAGATAAATTCTGAATTGAGAAACTGTCTTGAGTACCTTGGAATAACCTGCAGTAAAGGTGCAGAGTTCAAGTGGGAGGTTCCGTGATCTTGTCCTTGCCCTGTGGATCACGTGTGCAATTTGAAATATTCCAGCTAACCTTTTCCAAGGTTTTCCACTCCTTGTTGGGAGCAGCTGAGAATCTCAAGTGCCCAGCTCTTCTCAAGTGACACTGAAGCTGGGTTTGTGATTTGAGCTGCTTGAAGCAGATGTCAAAGAGTTTGGTAGAGCATAGACCCACTTGTTAGATATTAAATGGTAGAATATGTCAGAAATAGTTGCTTTTACTGTTAAATGTTTTCTGTTCAGCTCAGCTGCAATTAAATGTTACATGCACACTTTTGCCTTTTCTTACAAATGTTTTTCTCCATTTTAGCAAGACAAGAGGTACTTGCTAAGCCAGGGCAAGAGAGCTACAGGCAGTTTGACCTGACTCATGGTTTGAAAGGGTTCTTTGGTAGAAACTGATGCTGAGGAACATTTCCAAGAATTAATTCATTATTTTTTGGTTTTGGAAGGCTGGTTTGATTATGGTTTTCATTTAGCTAAGTCTCATCTTCAAATCATTGAGCAATGATTCCATACAATTTTATTAAAATTAATGAAATGAATACACTTTTCATAGGCCAAATTCAGTGTGGTACTTCAGCAAAAGCTTAATTTCAGCTACATGAGAAGTGATATTATTGATAAGTCAAGCATGCTTTACCCTACTCAATTATATCATCATTTGTATTAAAAAAAACCTCTCAGTCATTTGAGGTCTTTCATAAGGAAAAATTTCTGTAAATTATTCTTAGTAAATGAGGAATTTCCTATTGGTCTTACTTGGCATTGTTTGATCTGGATTTTTAAATATTTTTTTTTGAGATTTTGGGGTGGTGTGCAGAATTTCTTGTACTTTTGGGCCAGTAGTTTAATATTTCTACAAAAACTGTTATGAGCATCACTGAAGTTTTGTGTCACATTTTTGCTCTCTAGTCAGGGCATCTTCTTTTTTTATACTAATTCTTTTTTTTATACTAGTCTTATTTTGACCTGACACAAAGTGGACTGCATTTAGTAAGGTCAAAGCTTCCGGTGGTCACAATTAGCAGCTGTCTGGAGTAATTATGTTTGGACTGACAGACTGTGGAGGTGTGGCTGTGGTCCACCTGCCATCTTTGCCTCTCTCAGTACACAAAGGCCAGCTTTGAGCCCGTCACCACCTTGGGGACATTAGGTCACAATTTCCTGAGCAGCCTCACCTGGCCCCCCACCCACACCCTCCACCACTGTGCCCCTGGTTCCCTTTCAGCTCAGGGCTGGGAGTTTGGTCCCTACCTGCTGGAGGGACCCCAGCCCTGTGTGAGATGTACCTGCTTTGGATGTTTTCTTGGATGTGCTTTGTGCCTGGTGCTGTCCCTGTACCCATTTCTGTCTCTGCTCTGCCCCAGTGTCACTGTCTCCAGTCCTGTCTGGGGTTGTCAGTGGCTTCCACTCCCTGTTCCTCCCCTCCCTGCTGTGCTCAGGTGCTCTGAGAGCGAAGGCCCTGGCCTGGGATCACGCTTGGCTCCTGCTTTACTCTCCCTGTGGGAACAGCCAGCCCTGGCTGCTGCTGGACACTGCTTCAGCATGCTGTGCTAAAGACATTCCCTCAGCACAGGCAGCCAGGTGTCAGCCAGTCCTCCTGGTGTTGTCCTTTTCCATCAGTGGCAGGGACGGCAGACACAGCTCCCTG
Source organism: Cyanistes caeruleus (assembly GCF_971803275.1). Classification (NCBI taxonomy): domain Eukaryota; kingdom Metazoa; phylum Chordata; class Aves; order Passeriformes; family Paridae; genus Cyanistes; species Cyanistes caeruleus. Next base: position 12,802,205 of record NC_141717.1, read on the forward strand.
CCTCAGTACGGTTTCCTGGCACCATCACCCCTTCCCAGCTCCTCACACCTGCCTCTGAGCCTCTTGCCTTGCTGGAATCTCCCTCTTCCAGGCTCACTCCTCCCCACCATAGCCATAAGGCTGTGAGCTTTTTGTGGTCATCTGCTGCTTCATGGCTGAATTAAATATGCTTAATTTTGAGTGTGGCTTTAAAAGATAAATTAACTAAAACACAATGATGCAGATGCTGCAATCCAGTGACTCAAAGAGAAGAAGAAAGCAAGGGGGCTGGAAGGGGATTCAAAGGTTCAACAGCATGTTCTCCTGGGCTATGGCAGGATCAATCATACCAACACAATTCCTGATAGATATTTATTTAATCTGTTTTCTAAGCACTTCAGTAAGGGAGATTCCATTGTCAATCTGTTCACTATTTAACTATCCGAGCTGTAAAAAACAAATTTTCTTGAGTTCAGAGTCTAATTGCTTTTGCTGCTACCAGTACTCCAGATTGCTAAAATAGATGGTATTTTGGACACCTGCTATCCATAATCCTTTTCTGTTTCATGGGTTTGATGAGCCTATGCTGCTTGCATTGAAATTTGAAAAGAACGGAACTGAGCTGTTCTTTGTTAGTGAAGTAAACACTTATCTAAACTGTGTCCTCAAGAGATTACTCAGCCAAGTTTTGCAAAACTGCTTGGAAAGTCATGAGTGCTGAGGAAGAGTTGGCAGTTAGGACCTTCATTTGAAAAAAAACCCAAAACACTACAACAAAAACACCCACAAGAAAACAACCTTCTGTAGGCACTGGCATTTTTGCAGCCTTCAGTGAGGATGGTGGAGTTTTCTGCTCGTTCCAGACGTGATTCTGTGCAGTCTGGCGTGTTCTCAGTGTGTTCTCATGTTGAGGTTGGTCCCCTTTCAGGGATGTCTGATGAGAATCCTTGAGATCTGAACATTTGCAAAGTCAGACACCCCCAGCATTCCCCTCGGTATAAATTCCTCAGGATTGCTCAGCTGGGGAGGAAACACCATTAGCTTAGTTCTTAAGATAAAACTGAGATACAGAATTTTGGTTATCAGAGACCCAAGTCCAGCTTCCTTCTTGCTTCATAGTAATTGCATTAAGTGCTGCTCTTGCAGAACTGAATGCTTGCAGCCCAGTTACAAAGTAACTATCTTGAAGTATAGAAAATATGGGAGATTTCAAGAGTTTAAGGAAATATTACCTGTGGTTCAAATAAAATTCTATTGCTTTGTTAATTGTACTTGTAGGTTTTGAGTTTCTTTCCCCAAGGAAATGCCAAAGTTATTTAATTTGGAAGAAGACTGCTTGCATGTGCTTAGCTGCAGGGAGAAGGAGGAATTTTTATTGGGGAATGAAAAAAAATGGTGTTGGAGTGGAGTTTAAAAGAATCTAAATGGACTGAAAAAGAAGGGCAGGACTGTAAGATTTTAGAATGGGATTTTTTGTTTAGATAGGAGCTCATACTTTTTGCCAAAGAAAGCTCTTTGTAGGACCAGAATCCACATTTCAGGAGAAGCTAGGAGATCAGAGACCCAAGGCTTGAAGTTTGCAATCCTGAATTTTCACAGACATTCAAGAATAGAAGAAAAGCTCAAGGGAACTGATAATCGGAAGATAATTCTTTTTGTTTATCTTGTCATCATGTATCGTGTGACTTCTTTTACACTTTGTGCTTCTGTTCCCAAGTCTCCTAGAGTCAATAGGCTGTGTATCAGCCGGGGTTCTGGAGGAGAGCGGTGGTAAAGGATGTGCAGCCTGTGCTTGTCCTGAGCCGCCCGTGGGGCCGTGGGGCTGTGTCACCCACGGGAAGCTTTGAGATCATCACAAGAAGATGAGCAGCCACTGCTGGGACATATCCAGCTCAAGGCAGCCTGGAAGCCGCTTGAGTGGAGCGCGGCCAGGCGGGGACAGGCCGGCTGTCCCTCGGCTGCCAGGGACCAGCGCGGCGCTGCAGGGGCGCTGCGAGGCCGCGGCGCTACCGCCAGAGGGCGCCAGAGGGCGGCGCAGGCAGCGCGGGCGGGGCGGCGGCGGCGCGGGGCGGGAGCCACCCCCGAGAGACCCCCAGAGACCCCCAGAGACCCCGAGAGACCCCGAGAGACCCCCAGAGACCCCCAGAGACCCCGAGAGACACCCGAGAGACCCAGAGAGACACCCGAGAGACCCCGAGAGACCCCCGAGAGACCCCGAGAGACCCCCGAGAGACCCAGAGAGACCCCCGAGAGACCCCCGAGAGACACCCGAGAGACACCGAGAGACCCCGAGAGACCCCCAGAGACACCCAGAGACCCCCGAGAGACCCCGAGAGACCCCCAGAGACCCCCGAGAGACCCCCGAGAGACCCCGGAGAGACCCCGAGAGACACCCGAGAGACCCCGAGAGACCCCGAGAGACACCCGAGAGACCCCGAGAGACCCCCAGAGACCCCGAGAGACCCCCGAGAGACCCAGAGAGACCCCCAGAGACCCCGAGAGACCCCCAGAGACCCCCGAGAGACACCCGATAGACCCCGAGAGACCCCGAGAGACCCCCAGAGACACCCGAGAGACCCCGAGAGACCCCGAGAGACCCCCGAGAGTCCCCGAGAGACCCCGATAAATCCCGAGAGACCCCCGAGAGACCCCCAGAGACCCCCAGAGACCCCGAGAGACCCCGAGAGACACCCGAGAGACCCCCGAGAGACCCCCGAGAGACCCCGAGAGACCCCCGAGAGACCCCCGAGAGACCCCGATAGACCCCGAGAGACCCCCAGAGACCCCGAGAGACCCCCAGAGACCCCCGAGAGACCCCGAGAGACCCCCAGAGACCCCGAGAGACACCCGAGAGACCCCCAGAGACCCCGAGAGACACCCGAGAGACCCCCAGAGACCCCGAGAGACCCCGAGAGACACCCGAGAGACCCCGAGAGACCCCCGAGAGACCCCGAGAGACCCCGAGAGACCCCCGAGAGACCCCGAGAGACCCCGATAGACCCCGAGAGACCCCGAGAGACCCCGAGAGACCCCGATAGACCCCCGAGAGACCCCGAGAGACCCCGAGAGACCCCCGAGAGACCCCCGAGAGACCCCGAGAGACCCCGAGAGACCCCCAGAGACCCCCGAGAGACCCCGAGAGACCCCAAGAGACACCCGATAGACCCCGAGAGACCCCGAGAGACCCCGAGAGACCCCGAGAGACCCCGAGAGACACCCGAGAAACCCCCGAGAAACCCCCGAGAAACCCCCGAGAGACCCCCGAGAGACCCCGAGAGACCCCGAGAGACCCCCGAGAGACCCCGAGAGACCCCCAGAGACCCCGAGAGACCCCCGAGAGACACCCGAGAGACCCCGAGAGACCCCGAGAGACCCCCAGAGACCCCCCAGAGACCCCCCAGAGACCCCCGAGAGACACCCGAGAGACCCCGAGAGACCCCCGAGCCGAGCCCGCCCGCAGCCCTGGGTGTTAATTGAGCCCTGGGTGTTAATTGAGCCCTGGGTGTTAATTGAAATGGGCTCGTTTGATGCTGGGCGCCATCCCCGGTACCCAGGCGGAGGGACGAGAGGCACCGCTGGGGCTGGGTATGGACTCCAGGATTCCTGGAGTAGCCAGTGCTCAGTAAAAACACCTTCGGTGCCGTCTATGAGGCATTGTGTGTTTCAGCTTGGGAAGATGAGGCATTTGATACAGTTTAATGTAGGATTAAGAATTGAATTTGTGAAAGAGATGGCTGAGGATGGTGCTTTAACGTTCCTCTTCCACTTGAGAAATGGATTTTTCCACTCCTTTCAGTCCAAGTATAGGCTAATCCAGCAAATAAATCAATATTATCAAAATCCATTTGATTTTTGTCAGAAAAACCACATTTGATTCAGTTTTGTGTTCAACCTGTTGAAGGATTTGATGAGCTAAGAATTACAGGAAGCTTTCTGGATAACTAATGACTTGTTGGCTATCCAGTTACCTTCTCAAGAGAAAATGATCCCAGAAAATGGCCTGCACATTTGAAGGAATATTTCATGCAAGATCTTCTACTACATTGAGTATACAGCTGAAGCCCCAGTAACTTTAACAGGGTCAGGATTTTATGGGAACTTGTCTTTTGCATTATCCTTCACAGATATCTGGCTGTCTAGAAGAAGCAGGAAGGAGATACAGTGCAGTTTATCTGCCTGTATGGGGGTGTCAAATTGAGTAAAGTGTTGTGCTTGGGAGTTCAGTTCCATTAGTTTAAAAATAGATTGTTATAGGTAAACATCAAAGCTGTGATTTTAAGAGGCTCCAACCATGAGAAACTGCATTTATTCAAAGTATGTCTGTTTTCTTGTGTTTTTTAAATAGTCACCAGCTATCCAATCTGATTACCTGCCTCCTGCCTTGAACTAAAACTTATTAAATGAAATGGTTGAATAGAAATCTCAGCTTCAAAACAAATCAGGAGAGTTCTTCCTTTCTGGTAAATAGAATGTGAAGCACTCAACTCCAGGTACCTCTAGCAGGTGGTGGACCTCAGCCTTCGCCTACTGGAGGATGAAGCAATTCTTCATGTGTGGCTGGTTTGTTTTGTTAACAGGAATAGATTAGTCACATCACTTGGATAAGGAGGCTGAGTAATTCAGCCTGCTGGCAGGAACTTCCCCTGCAACAAGACTTGTCCTGTTTTATATATAATAGACAATTTAATTTGCCTTTAGCTTGGTAGGGGAAATTTCTCAAGGTCCTTGACATTTGGATTTTAAGCATTTTTTTTAATGTTATCTTAATTATATCAGTATTTAACTAAATTAATGTCTTGGTGTTTTATAATTCCAGGTCCCTGATTTTCGACACACAAGGCTTTTGCTTTCTTGAAAAAACTCTTTTACTCAATTGTCTTGGAATTCTTGGTGTCTGTTTTATAACAGGTATTTGGGCACACAATATTGTTTGTCTCATGGCAGTTCCATCCCTTTGTTGGGGAGTTTCTAGAGGCATTGCAGACTCTATAATTAATCCCCAGTATACCCAGTATCCCCAGTTAATGTGTGTGCAACACTTAACTTTCATCTGGGGAGTCAAATTGCTTTTCAGGAAACCCAGCCAACATCAAATGGCCATTCTTTTTTTTCACAGGGACATTTAAATCAAAATAATAATAGTTTTTATAAGGTTTTCATTTTAATGGAAATATTTAAGAGTGTATATTTCAAACTGTAGTATATGGAATCCTTAAGTGAACTTCTCACCTTTAAGAAGATAATTAAATTCAGAAACCTCAAAAGCCTTCTGCAAAAAACAAAGTTTTTCTTAACCTTTTTAAGTAACAACATCACAGTGCTTATGAAAGCTCTTGTTTTCAATAAGAATTCTGTTGATATCTAACCTGAGGATTTCTCCACTCTTCCAAGAGAAAAAAAGAGAAAGAAAGCCTGGGTTTGCTACTGAGTTTTTAATAATGTCTCTTTTTGCATTATATCTCCTTGTCATATTAAAGCTAGAGATGACCTGTTCTCTCCAGTCAGTCAGAATGTCTTTGAAAAGCAGTAAAAGGTGTTTTTTTAGTTTTTGGGGTTTTTTTTTAATGTTTTTAAATATGATAGGAGTTGGAACCTTACATGAAAGTTTGTGGTGGTGCAGTTCTACAGTTTCCCAGTCTCCATATTCTCATCCTTAACTCCTTAACAAGGAGGAAGCATGAACCAACTTCTTTGGTGTTTTCAGGAAAGCAATTGAGGGCAGAAAGATTGGGATATTTTTGAAATGTTACTGAATTCTTTACCTTCCCAAGTAAGGAGACGATTATTAATAGCTGTCTGGTATTCATGGTGCAAAGATGATTCATGTATTGACATTCTGAATTTCTGCTTTACATTCCTGAAACTGCTTCTCACACCTGTGTAAGTTCTGGAAATGGTTTTTATCTGCCTAATTCACCAAATATCTTGTGTTTGCTGGCAGTGTCTCAGATTCACACCATGCTTTGCTTTTTTAGACACATCTTTTTTGAGTATCATATGGGTGTGAGACCATGGAATAATTTATTATAAATCAACACAATGCTTTTTGTTCTGTAAGTTTAATGCAGAGCACTGCACCAATGAAGAGGCTATAAAGTGGTTTGGGTTTGAACTGGGAGCTGTGGCAGATAGCAAAGCATTATTTAGGAAGAGTTAAGATTTAGCAATTCAGCATCACACAATTTTGGTGGGTTTTTTGTTGAAAAAGCATATATTTAAAATCCCATACATTTTCTCTTCCATTTTTTTGATCATCTAATGGTTCCTTTGTGGTTGGGGCTTGGAGTTTTCTTTGTTATAGTGAAGCTGACAGTATTAATGAAGTGCAGAAGCTAATTTGTTGTATTTTGTCTGAATTTAACCTGGTATCTGCTCAAGTGAAGAATTAATCTTGGATGTATGATGACATATAATAGTGTTTCACTTGGGATCAGTGCAGTAACATTCCTCTTATTTAATTATCATGTCAAAGCGAGGAGAGTGGTCTCTCGTTTCACGTGGTGTGGTAAGGTTATGCTGTGAATTTTTCATGCGTACAAATCCGAGCATATTGCTGCTGCAGGATTGAGAAATCAGAGGACAGAGCACAGTGCTGGAGCAGGAAAATTAAATACTTCAGTGCTGAAATTTTCACTCGCTATTTGAAGATGGAGAGGAGCAGATAAGTGTGTTGCAATAGGGAAAGATGCAGAAGTGAAGATGAGAAGAAATAGTCTAGAACAGTATAATAGCTTGTAATTAAAATGGAGGAAAAGATAAGGAAAGAGATTAGGTTCATAATTTTGGGATATTTTTATACTGCATATTAAATTTGTGCTTACAGGAAGTATCCTCACAGACTGGGTGGGACACTGTTGGATCTAGACAGAACATTCAAGATGGAAAATTATGGGCTAAAAAAACCATTTTCATAACTAATGGCTGTTTATTTTTCTGCAATTAGTAGTTATAAGGATGATGTTTCTGTATGTACAAGCTGTTTGCTATTTTTGGAAAAAGAAATTCTGCAATTTAAGCTTTGCAATCAGACCAACTTTCTTCCTTAAACTGATGCCTCCCAACACTTTGTCACAGGATTCAGATGGAGACTTTGCATTGTGGCCTTATAAAAACCAAAGAATGCTTTGCAGTCTTTTACTTATTTATGTATTCTAATTAGTCCTGCTTAAAACACCCAATTTTGTGACAGCAAAGAAACAGAAGTAGTTTCACTGCCATTTTTACATATGCAATAGCCTTTTGACTGGATTATCTACACTTTTCTGAACTAGTGTATAAAAGGAATTGCCCATTTAGACATGTTTTAATTCTGGATACTTAAACAGATGAACTTTAATTATTATTTCCTTCTAAACTTAATTTACCTGAGAATACATGTGATATCCTAGAGCAATAATATAGATTGTTTAAATGCTACACAGTTGCAAGCCCTTTTCTTAATTTCTTAACCTTTACAGTCATGAGGTGTCTCTGGGTCATTCAGAGTGAGCAGAGGAGTTATAAATGCCCTATTTAATGGTAACTGAGACAGAAGAAAACACTGCCTCAACTACAGGCCTGTGTGAGGGGTAGTTTGAGAGAGAAACTGGGGATTTGTGATTCATGAGTCTGGAAGGCAATGCTCGCTACTGAGTTTTAAAAAGAAAGGCTAAAAATTGCACTTTAGTTCAGTCTTAAACTCAGTGAAGTGTAAGAGCTGAGTATAGCTCAGCTTTGCACAACTGATGCTTGAGACCTTCAGAGGATGAGGGAGTTGAATGGATCCACCTTGTCCAAATATCCTCTGCTACATAAGAAAACAATTTTCCCCATCCCATCTTTTAAAAGGCCCCAAATCTGAATTGAGATATGAAAATTAAAAAAATAAAGCCATTTCTGTACAGATGTTTAGGAGCATGTGGTAGTTTAGTATCCTCTACTCACTCTTGAATTAATCTGAACAGTAATTGTAATGTTTGGGAAAAATCTAATGAGGCTAGTTTGAAGTTATTTACTCAAGAACAGAGTTTTCTGATAATCACTGCATAACATGCTATTACTACTGTTTTATAGGCTTTTTATTGAATTAATTTTTACACACCAGAACTGTTATTACAATATCATACTCGGATCACTTGTTCCTTGAGAGCATTCATAGTCGTGCTGGTCATAATCACATAAGCTAGAACTGGATTAATTGAGTTTTTTTAAGGTAATTGCTCTATTTCATGAGCCAAATTGAAAATTTGCAACTCTTGAAAAATAGGATGTCATAGAAAAGTAAAGAGAAACATCAGAGCTCCAACCAAAATTAAAGTTTCAGTGGTTTTTATGGCTTCCAAAGGTGTTGCTTGACATCCTGATTGTGAGCTGTAGGAAAAGGGAATCGGTTTCCTGAGTGCATGGGGTTTGTGAAATGTTTATTTTTCAACATGGGAATTATCAGACAGGGCTGGATTCCAGACAGCTGGGCAGATGGTTCTTTCTTTTCAAATTGGGTTGTGCCAACAAAGAGAGACAGCTATACAAATGTTAACCCCTAAGGGATCGAGAAATCTCTGTCAATACCTCCCTCCATCCCCCCTCAACTGTCTGTTAGAAAAGAAGAGCAAAATAGCAATTCTGATCTAATTACTCAAAGATATTCTGGATTTGAAATGTAAGTTTTCAAACTTTGTCTTTCCAAGGACACCCATGTATAGAAATGTAATGGAGTTGATTAGCTGGTGTTTAACGTGGTTGTGTAGATAATGAAGCATGAAAATCCCAAATTTGCCTCAGGTCATGTGTGCATCAATTGCAGCATCATGGAGATGCTAAGAGATATTTAAGAGAAGAGGTTACTAACTTGCTGCAGAGCTGATTTGTACATGGACTGACTGCAAGGAGATTTATTTTCTGATGTTGGAAGTAATTTGGTTTATGTGCTTTACCAAGACTGACAGTTTGAAGTCTAAAATTTAACTTATTTAGGAAATAGACATAAAACCTCAGGATCTTAGAAAAAGAGTTTTAAGAATCACAGAAATCCCCTCTAAATGTCAGGATTTAGTGTTTTCTGTAAGGTAGTGATTTAAAAGCAAAACTTTAATTCTTGGACCTTTAAAATAAATTCCAGATGCTATTTTGTGCACATTCAAATTAATGTTGCTTTTATTTTCTGGTTTTGAAAATAAGAAAGCAGTTTTCTTATCTGGATTTTTATGTGGGCTTGTATTTAGATAATAAAGGCCTGACTAACAGGTGTAGAAGGGAAATTTAATTTTCTGTCAAGAAAGAAGAATTCCGAGATATTGCATACAGAACAAGCAGTTATTGTTTGCCTTTATTTACAAAACAGAATAAGAGAGGGAAATGATTCAGGCAGAGGTTGATGGAAACTTTAGTGGCTCAGAGCAGGGGATGTGTACAGCAGGTGAGAAATAAATAACACTCATTCCCCTTCTGGAGCATCCACTCACTGGGGTTGGAACAAGCTACTGCACAGCCCTGAGCGTTCTGTGAGGCCTGAGCTCCCCTCCTTATGCAAGGAAAAGCATCCTTTGTACACTGGATTATTGTTACTAGGAGAATAATGTGTCTGAAGGACTCTGCAGTTCATAAATGTGCAATTTAGTGCCCTTTTTAGGTATTTTTCCTGCTAGCTTCCATGATGTCCAGGTAATATTTTTGAGGTGCAATTGAGGAGCAAGACACTGTGATTCTGGTGTCCACCATGTGGCTGGAATTAAAAAAAAAATAATAAAACCAGTAACTTTCCATGGCTGTCATAAGGTAATAGATAATATCATGTCCAAATTTCTGGATATCTTTGTATTGAGTGAGTAACCTTCAGTTACATTGGTCTTGGAAAACTTTTTTTTAGCAAAATACCTTAGGAAAATTAAGACTGTTTTAAAGCTTTAAAAAAATAGCTGCAGCCAGCTCTTCAAGGTTATTTCACAGTAAAAAGCTAAATTTGAAATGCTGAAAACAATTAACACGGTGTGGAAACTGCAAAATAATCTTACATAAATGTTATTTACTGTTAGTATGAGAGAGGAGGGCTTATTGTCTAATTAAATAATGATCTGGATGCAAGTTTAAATGACATTATGTATACAGCAAAGTTTTTTGAAGGACTGATTAAAAAATGTACTTATTAATGTGTTATTTACAGAAATGATGAGCAGTACAGAACATAGAAGGGAATTTTCTAGTGCTAGCATCATGTGTTATGTAAATGTGTAATTGTCATTCTCACTAGTACCTGAGTTTAATGTTTCATTTAAATTTTCTTTCAATGTGCTGGTTTTTCATTTCTAGATTCTGCTAGCCTCGCTAACAGGATGTATATATCCATAATATATGAATTATAATGTGGTAGGAGTTGAAGACAGCAGGGGTAGCATGTCAAATCCAGCCAATTATTTAAATACTAAAACCATTCTGAATTGGTAAAGCTCATCTGCAGTGCTAGTACTCTCTTGGCTTTCCAGCAGGGAAATTATTCTTGTACCACTGGGGTGTTTCCAGTGTCCCAGCTGAATCAGGTGCTGTGGGCAGATTGAGCAGGCAGCTCTCGGATACGCTGAATTGCTGATTCCTGAAGGAAGTGAGCAGGCTCATACTACTGAGGCTTGAGTTCACTTGGAACGTGCCCACCTTTCCCCTCCCTCTTTACACCTCCTAGAGTATTTCCCAGTATTGTTTTCATATCAGGGCTTCTCTTACTCCGAGCAGCACCAACCCCACCACAACTTTATAACCACAGCAAAACCTTTCTAAGATTTACCTGCTTTGTGAAGAACAAACACCTGCAACAGATGCACCCTCAATATCCAGCTGATCATTTCACCTTGATAAATCAGCTTCTTAAAAATGTATATATATTTGATTTATTTTTTTTTTAAAGGATGTTGATCTGCTCCAAAGCAAACTTGAAGATTTCCTTGGATAGCATCAGAGTGGGTTGGAGGAGAGGGAGAAGCCCTGCCCAGCTCGGGGACTGTGCAAATGCTCCGTAGTCATTACAATTCCTCCAGTTCCACTGCAGTGTGGAAAGCTCCCATCAGAGTACAAAGGAAAGGAGGAGAAAAGGACACCTGGGGAGGGTGAACCATTTTCTCAGATCTTTTTCTTTAATACAGTAAAAAATTGGCCCAGAAATTGTGAAAGGTATCTCATATTGAGGAAAATGGGATTGTTTTTCGTGTTCCTGCAACCCTTACTTGTACCTTTTTAATTTGCATATTTTTAATTTACTTTAGTAGAAGATGAATCCTAAGAGTTCCATCAGCTCATTTCCAATTTTATTTGGTTATGTTAGTTATAACTGTGTGTTTATATGTAATGTAAGACACATTATAAATGCTAATAGATTTGTTCTGCTAGCAAGTATTTCAGCTTAAAATGTTTTCATTTTGGATGTTCTTATATCGTTTCTTGAATATATAGGAAAAACTATGCATTGTCCCATTAAAAAGACTGGAGTAACTTGTGATTATTACTAAAATAGAATTTAATGCAATAGCACATATCATAGAACATTATTTTATTTCCAAATTGCTTTAGAGTCTTAAATGACTTCAACAATCACTGAAGCTTTTCTTTTTTTGCACATTGCTGCTTGACTGTTTTTATTTTTATTATTTAATCAGCCAACTTGACATTATTTTTGGCCAATCCACTCCCTTATTGCACAAAGGATTTCTGCAAACTGTCTGTGTGGTAACCAACAGCCAGCCTTCCCCATTCCTTGCTTGTTTTCAGTCAGTTTTATTCTGTATATGCAGTGGACCCATTGGCTGTGAAGGCTTTTTTTAAGATAGTTGGTGTCAACTCCCTTGTACTTGAACTTTTCTCTTCTTCTCTTCATCTATGGTGAAAGAAAGAGTCAGATGGAGTGTGACCAGGTAGTATTCTTAATTTATGTGTATTTTTTCATTCCAACACTGTAAATAAAGGAATTATTTTGTTGCTGATGGAGTAGAGTTTAGGCCAATTTTTTAGTGAATTAAGTTAGGGCAGGGCAGTGTATGGCCATTGGCATAACCTTCTGTACCTAGAATAATTTTGGCACCTTTAGCAATCACTAATTGTATCTGAGAGAAAATCAAGTGTGTTCGTTCTAGATTATCTTTGTGAACTCCTTTCTCTCTAGACTTCTTGCAAGGTACTCCCTACTACAAGCATTGGTCTTACTTTATTTTCCTGTATCATTGTTACCAGGTGTCTTGATTTTAATTTCTTTGATCTATCCTAAAATATTGGGAAGAAGCACCTGTATGTTCTTAAATAGAGTGGCAAATTGATTCTATTTATTTTTTGTGTGGTTTGATTTCCTACAAAGCTTTGCTTGGAATCGGCAGACAGGTGGTTTCCACAGGTCTTTATTTTTCTTAAAATCATGGAAAAGGAGGTTTTTGTGTTTTTTTCAGTGTAGGAAAAATTACTCCTTGATGTTGGGTGGGGTGACTGTTCCATAAAAAATGGTTTCTTAAGTTTCTGGGACTCCTCTCTGGGCTTATCCTGAGCCCAATCACAAGAAACCAGATCTTGTTTTGATGCATTTCCCTGTCCAATAAGCAAAAATCAGAGAACACTATTTCTTTCAGACTCTTAGTTAAAAATAATTAATAAGTATAGGTGAAAACCTCTGATCATGTTGGTTTGATGCTTGTGTGTCTCTTCGGTTTTTCATGAAGGTCCAATATCGTTACAGCAATTGGTGATTTGACTGTATTGTGAAATAGAAGTTAAATTGATTTTTTTTTCACAATTGAACACAGTATGAAATTAAGACTGTTCCTTAGAAAAGCTTTTAGTATACTGGAAAATAAGAGAAAATGGAGTTTACTGGACTGTGCTGGCAAGTCAGTTAGCAGGAAAGCTAAAAAACACCCCATGCCCTCCAGGAAGGAGCCTTGACCTTCAACCAAGCCAGTGTGACGCCTTTCACCAGCTCTGCCACTGGCAAAGCACTAATGAAAGATTTCTCTGTACCTCTATTTTTCTGTAACCTGGTTGTCAAGTGGATGTTTTTCCCCTTATTTGTATAATTTCATGTTATATTTCCTTTTTCTATGTGCTGCTTTATTTAAGGCTCTTCGAGTGTCAAGACATGATGAACAAACTGCTTTGTTGTAAATAGACCAAGTCTTGAAAAATATAAAGGGAGCTTGATTTTATTTTTTTTTTTTAATTATAGGAATAGAACTGAAAAGTAACAATTCACCACATTCTTACTGAGCACAAATAGCAAACCCTTGGACAAGGGAAAGGAGTGTTCATGTCCTAGGGTGGTTTTGATTGAATACATCTAAAAATAAGGTCATGAAAAGGAATAGTGTCAACTCAAGACTCAGCTATATTTCAAGAAAAATAGTTGTTTTCATTTGATGGTACCAGAAGTTCATGGAAGCTTTTAATCTACGTGTTCATTCAAAATTCTCTGAGTTATCAAACTGGCCATCTGTGGATCCTTTTCAGGAGGGTCCAAAAAGTTAAACATCAAATATGTTAAACAGAAGATAGATCAGATTTTTCATCTGCAACCTGGATATTCAAAAATCCCCTCCAACTTCAAAAGGTTTGTAGTTTGGGAATGTGACTTCTTCAGTTTTGCCATAGGTAGGATTTTTGTCACAATTAATTTAGTGGGTTTTCTTTCTTTTATTTCCTCTAACTTTCAGTGAGGGATAAGCAGGTATGAAAATCCATATGGTTTTAGTTTAGTAAGTGAGATAAACCTAAAATTATTGTGTGCATATGTCATCCTGTGCTATATTTCTACAGTTTTGACATTACACAGAGAGAAACATTTTTGGGGAGAAGATTATCCTATTTCTGTCTGTCTTCTGAAATGTTAATGGTAAAAGAAAGGCTGTTTCTGAGCAACTCTTGATCTCTTAAAAAGACAATTGCTTGGAAAAAGAGATCCAGGGAAAACATTTTTTGGAGAAGGGAGGCACAGCAGGAAATACCGCTGGAGCAAGGGAAAATGTCAGTTCTAACAGTGCTTTGGTGTTACTGGCTCTAGCTCCGTATATTTCCATTTTTTCCTTATGGACCTTTGTGCTGAACACTGGAGGGTCTGGGTGAGGAAGAGTGTGATGATCCAAGGTATTCCTTGGATAAATCACTTGTGGTAGTGTTCTTGGAGGACAAAAATTTCTGAATTATCTTAACACTTTTCTTATTCTATCACTCTAACTAATGAATTCAAATACTCCACATTGCTTATCTTTGGGTGTTTGATCAGACTTCACTTCTGCTTTAAAAAAAAGACCCAAAAAATAGTGTTATTAAGTGTGCAAATAGCCCAGGAAGAGACCAATAAAAGCTAAAACAAGATAAAAGCTAAATCAGAAGCCCAGACAAGGTTCAAAATGTGTAACTATAGGGAGATTCTTCTCTCTTTCTTACAGAGAAATTTCTGCTTGAGTGCAGTAGTGCAAAGTTGAGTTTTGAATGAGTAGTTTTTGGCAAAATGTTGATTTTATTAATATTTAAAATATCCCAGGGTTCAAAATGAAAGCACTTGTTCTGCTAAGTAAAAAAATTAGATGAAACTGTTACATCTTAGCAAAGGACACAAATAAATTTGTGCAGAGAAAGATTTCCTCTGAAGAGTGTAATCTGACAAGAAAATTAATTCATCCCTGACAAAGAATCGTGAGACTTTGGCAGCAAAATGTCTTAAAAAATGGAGATCTTGAAGATGCTTTGTTTGCAGGCAGTGGATCTGTTCACCTGCGCTGAGTGCTTTGTTCCTGCAATCAGAGCAATCCTGAGGTCGTGGAAAGGAGAAATTTCCCAAGCAGACAAAGTTGTTTTCCTTTCCAAAGGGTTTGAGTGTACAATCAGGGAGAGATTCATCCAAGAAATACATTTTTGGTCAGTGGAAACAAAGGAAGTCTGAAAATCATTTGCCTGTTTCTGCCACTTTTCATTCCCTTCTTTTGAACTTGTTTGTGCCAAGGAGAAGCTCAGAGCCTCCGTAAACACATGAAACTCCACATGAGAGGGAATATCCTCACTTTTTAAAGTCACCTAATAGAGGAGCTGAGCTCTGCTGGCCTCTGAACACAAAGTTAAATGACTCCATGTAACAAAAATAGTGTCAGAAGGTGCCTGTGATGTGTGATTGAAGCCTCTTGACCCTGCATGGGATTATTTGATGGTGGGGCTGAACAAATAACAAACTTTTTTCTACATCTGAGTAACTAATTTTGCTTGAGTTGGTGCAAATGAAATAAGAATTTATGTCTTCGAGTGGTTTCAAGATGCATGAAGACGGGAAAATGTGTGCGTTTGGTAAAACTGCAGTAAACAAATTGTTAAAAGTGTTTGTTGAGTGAAGTAGTCAAGGATTTGTGGGAGTATGAAGCTGCTGATTGCTACCTGCTGGCACTGGACTTTGTGTTTGAAGATAATAATGAAATAGGTTTCCTGCCTTAGGGTTCTTTCCATTTATGAACAGATATAAATGAATAAATTCCATGAACTTCTACAAGGACAATGAAGAGGCTACAGTAGCCCCGATCCAGGGACCTCAGAGGTTTACATAAACAATAGTTGGCAACACGTAATTGAAAAATGCATCTTAGGCCTAGAGCTGTGGGATAGGAGGGAAAATTTGTGTTTCCAAGATATAGGAGCTTACTTTATGATCAACAGTGAGTGTTTTAATTGAACTTAGCACTCACTTTCTCACTCATAGTCCTAACTCAATAAAAATGTGATGAAACATTATATTATTGTATGTAAATGTTTTGCATGTTTTAAAGTATTTTTTTTTCAAACTTCGGAAACTAAATTGAGACTAATTTTTATTTATGTGCAGCGAGTCATTGCTGTTTAGCAAGTGTTCTACCTGGTAGTGTGCTGATAACAGGGGAAATTGGGGTCTTGTAGATGACAACAATCTAGGAATGAATATTCATTTCACTGTGAAGTGGGCAAGGGCAAAAGGCAGAAGACACGGTGGGGATCAGATCTGGTTGATTGTAGCACAAAGAAAATGAAGGTAAAGAAATAAGCAGATGCAGGGAAGCTATAAAAGGTCACAGGATAAACTCAAGTTCAGAAGATATTGCCTTTCAGCAAAACATTTCACTGAGTGTTTACTGGAAGGAAATTTTCCTTGTTCAGTTTGAAATATAGCAAAGGCAAAGGGAATTGATGACTCGTTGCTTGTGAAGGGATTCTGTAGGTCAGTCCAGCACTCTGCACTGTCTGCTGAAGAGGGATCCACAGAGGTCCCTCAGATTGAAGTGCTGATTTTAATTACTTAAAAATGTGGAAGAGGGATGTATTTTTAAGTCTGAAAAAACCTGAGGCCAGCACACCTGTCAGATTTGATGTTGTCTTAACCTTTAAATCAGCTACAAAACCAACAAGATACAACGTGACAAACTTCAGCCTTTCTGTATTGTTAATTCTGGGGCGTAAAACTTAACATACATCTGTCTGAAAATTAATTGTATTGTACTGTTTTGTCACTAAAAAGGGGTAGCTTTAAAGCTGTAAAATGCAATTTAGTCTTTTAATAGGAAAAATTACTACAAATGGTATTTTTATATTCCATAGAATAGAATGCCCATAGCAAATCATGGACCCATTAATTTCTCAGGCAAATATCTATATAGTTGATGATTCACTTTTACTTATAGTAGCACTTAAATACTTTTTACTGTTATTTTAGTAATATCTCAATTGGGTTTTTTTTTCTTCCTGTAAGGTAAGAAAAAGCTGTTAAAGTCTGTAACTTAAATTTTTGCTATGTTATTTTTTAAAAAAAGCCAAGGCAATGTTCTTTCTTGAAATACTTTTCTAATGAGGTCTAAGCAATGCTTGTTTCTGTCCCCAGAGAATTTTAGTTTTGTAGAGAGTATTGAAAAAATGGCACTTTAAATATGCAATGGAAGATCTCAGTTGGTTTCTTTCCTTGTAGGGTTTTCTCCACTTTTATAGTATCAGATCTTCCCTTTCACATCTTTAAAACTAAACAAAAACCCCTCCACCACTTGTAATAATCTCTTGAGCCTGTAACATGATGCTTCCTAGCTAAACTCTAAGGTGATGTATTTGCCCTCTGGTTGCCCTGAAGCCATTTGAAAATATTTACACATTGTTGCTGACCTGCAAATGTGAAACAGTCAGTTTTCCACTGTTATTTATATAATGTGAATTAATTGCTGATCCCTTGTGTTTGGGATGAATGTGTGTATGTGTCAGAGTGCACTCCTGGAAAGTTCAGGTCATGGGGTTGATTCTGTTTAACCCTTACTAACAGGCAGTGATACTGAGTGTTCGCAGTGCAGAATAATTCTGGACTTTTTTGGGTTGTGTGGATATGGGAAAACAAGTAGCTCCTTGCATGTTTCAGCATTAAATATTGACACATTGATCTGCTCTGCAGTTTTTTACCCAGGGAATTTTGCTGTCTTTCATATGCAGCTCTTGACAAGGCTGCTGCTCTCCTGTGTTTCCATCCTTGCTCCAGTTCAATTGCAGAGTTTTGCAGGAAACATCACAGTTGTTTTTGATGCTTGGAAAAATCTTGCCAATGTTTTGAAACGTTTCTCTAGAATTTGCATTTTACATCAAAGATCATTTCAGCTGTGTTTGTTCTGTGGAATAAACTACTAGTTCGGTTTTATAATTCTTCCAACTATTTAGGTTTAAATTCCTATTCTCTCTGCTATTTCAAGGAATTAAATACTACAGGAGAAGTGTCTCTTTATTAAAGTAATTGCTGCTTTTACTCACTAAAGAAGTTGAGCTGGAAGTTGCTGTAGTGGTTTTAATTCCCTGTTTATACCATGGAGCCTGGTGCTGTAGTCCTGGAGCAGGGAGCAGCCAGTGCCCTGATTTTATGTACTCTTTTTCACAACAGGTAACTTCCCCTTTCCTATTTCTAGACAATTCTACTTCTAAAATGGAGGTTATTTAATTTTCTAAAGAAAACTTGTGTAGTTCTGTTGTTTTGTTGTCTTCAGGTCAGTCAATGGAATCCAAGTGGCCTGTGCCACAATATTGCCACAAGTGCTTTCCCTTCGTTAGCTAAATTAACACAGTGTTCTTCTGGAGTCCACACTCATGCTTCATCTTCCTCTGGTCCAAATCCTCTTTGGACCCCATTACTTATGAAAAGAACCAGGAACCCCATAATTTAATGTGCTTTTATATTAGCTTCCTAAAGTGGTGATTTTAACATTTCCAAGCATTTATTTGCAAAGGTGTATGAAATACGAAGTGGTTGAGTTTTATCCAAGTTGATCCATGTCTTATCACTGGAGCTACATTTAGTGAGCTGGTTAAACTTTGTGTTTGCTGATCTTTCTAAGACCCATCCCTTCCACCAGGAATCCCCAGTAAATCTTCTGTATAATGCTCTTTGTGCAATAGCAAATTTGATATGGAAATGGAGCTGCATTTTTTAATAGATCCCAAAAGTAGGATTTTGCTATGAAATTGTTATATGCATAAATAAATGAAAAAAAAAAACAAACCCAACAAACCTAACAGAAACAAATAGGAGGGACAACACAAAAAATAATGTTTAATTTTATGCCTGTTTCCAGTCTTTCAGTGTAAACTCATTGATTTCTCTCAAGTTAGTGTCTTCTTCTATAGAACCAGATGCCATCTTTACATAATTATGTATGAAATTCTTTTGGAAACAATGTTAACTACAAGATTTAGTTCTTCAGTTTTACTATATAATGTACTAAATTATATATTCATAGAGATATTAAATTTAGATGAACATTCTCTCTGGGTTCCTTTACCCTTGTTTACACATGCTGATGGCTGTAAGGCCTTGAAGGGTCCTAATCCAGCTCTTGAGCAGGTACTAATACCCAGAAAACAAACTGGCAGGGAAGCTTAAATTTAATTTACTACAATAACTACGAAGGGTGGAAATCCTGCTGGTGTAAAGATCAAGCTGTGCATGATCAGGATTCCTCCTCTGCCTTGATTTTTCTTTTCTGGAGAGATTATCTATCTAATCTATCTATCAAATTTATCTATCTATCTATCTATCTATCTATCTATCTATCTATCTATCTATCTATCTATCTGTCTGTCTGTCTATCTATCTATCTATCTGTCTGTCTGTCTGTCTATCTATCTGTCTATCTATCTATCTATCTATCTATCTATCTATCTATCTATCTATCTATTCTCTATGTATGTGTATTTTTCTGATGCAGTTGCCCATATTTCTGCTTGGCAGAGCTGTGCTGCTCCACACTGGACAGTGCCAGGCCTGTTCTCTGTGCTGACTGTGAAAGCTGAATTTACTCATGGACACAAATGGGCATTTGGTGCAACTTCAGTTGAAACTGAAGTCTGTGTAGCAAGCCGAAATATTTTAGGCCTCTGTTTTGTAGAGTTCCACCTATGTTTGGGTGGTACCTACTGAGCAAGTTCAGAATTTCTAGGAACTTTGAAATTCCTGTCTGGATTTGTGCAGTGGGTGCCTGCATCTTTCTGTAGTTTAATGGAGCCAGCTGTGCCCAATAACCGGAGTATATGGCCCACGTACTTCACATCTTAAATTCTTAATTGAGGTGAAAGATGACAATGAATCACAGAAAACTTCTGTAGGGATGCAATATAATTTTATTAACTATGAACTAGTATTTCTATGGAAATATAGGGTCTGAGCCTTGTGCTTGGCAGATCGATAATCACTCAGTGCAGACACTAAAGTTGGGTCTGGGGGAAGAAACATCCTTGGGTATTTTCTGGTTTCGTGCCTTGAGTCTGGTATTTCTGCAGTGGCCCTGATATATTGCTCTGCTGTGTAGCTCATTTGTGTTAATGGTAATTTTTAATGGTACTAATCAACCATAATCTAATATATTTGTATGGCACATGCTACAGCAGTTTTGGCAGCACCATGTTTTCAAAATTCAAAGAGTGAAGAACAGGTTGCTGTTTTACTACAACTTTGCCTTTTGTTTTGAATGTTTATTTATAATTGTTCCACTAAGTACATTTATTTTTAAAGTATTCCAGAAATGTGATAATTATAGAAGCCGCACTTACAGCTGCATGAGGTTTTCATAATTAATGCATAGAAATATGCAATAAGCCCATGATAAAATATGTGAATAACTTTGTGGAGTTTGGCACAGTTTTGACCTTCTAGATACTAAAACATTATGTTTTCTATTCCTGCTTTCATAGCAAATTCTAATCATATTCTCTAATTACCTTTTTTTTTACTTAAATATTGGCATTTGCTGAAAATGACAAGCCACTTTAGAAAGTAAAATAGATAAACAGTGGCATGATGACAGTGATTTTGTCCATGGACAGAAATTTTAGTGAAAGATTTCCATACATCGTAATCTTTTCAGCATGGTTTTAAAAAGGGAGTGTTGGAAGTGGTTTTCAGCTGTGTGTGGTTGTGGAAGAAAGAACAAGAGGAGCTGAATATTAAGAAATCTCCCCCTTTAGTACCCCTTTGTTTTTCATGTGATGCACACTTTTACAGGTATTTTGTTTGAGAGTAAAAACAATGTCTTTTAATAGAAAGAACGAATGGCAAAAAATATTGTAGGTTTGTGGGGTTTTTTTCCAGATTATTCATTAAAAAATAAATCAGACAATATTAAATTGAAGTAGTGGATGCTTGACATTTAGAATTTCTGGAATGTTTATCAGTTTTTTTTTTAGTAATTGTACCTTAAGTGAGATTGAGCAACATTTGCTGATGCTGTTCCATCCGCTCTGCTTTTGCCTCCCTGGACTCACCTTGGCCCTGTGGATGTGTTCCTACAGCTATTTCTGGGAGTACTCTCTGAACTGAATCAGGAAGCTGATTTGATTTAATTATTCTCTCATTTCTACTTTTTTCTTTTTTTTTTTTTTTTTTTTTTGCCGTTCCCAACCTGGATTAGTTCCCCAGTCACATTCACAGTGCAGCCCTGGGAACTGTGAAGGGCAGAATGGGGACAAGGATGGGGAGTAGAGTAGGAGGAAAGGAAAACCCCAAAGTCAGAGTTGCTGCTGAGGAGGAGCCTCACCCTTGTTTAAGGTACCCTGGGTTCTTTCAGTAATTGCATGTTCTGTAAGCCATTTCACAAGAAAACAGGAATTACCAATGAGTAACATTAACAGCAGCTTTTTCATACTGCCACTCTGGTCACATGTGGGAACTGTAAGGACAGGGAATCATTTCAGGAATGAAAAATAACTTTTTGATCACAAGGAATGATTAAAAACTTAAAATATCTTAGACTAGTTTTTCCTCCTGGCTTTTTATAGAAATTCACAGATTCATTTTTCATTTAAAAAGATGGTTTGATCATTGTGAAAGCCTCTACAATTATCAACCTCTGCTAAGTTAATATACACAAGTACAAAATCTTGGGTAATAATTAAATATCATCTATCTGTAACTTAACTGAGTAATGCCTGACTTAAACTCGGTGGTTAATGCCCCTAAAATGAAGGGTTTTCAGTACTGCCTCTGCTTTCTGCACATTCAACTGCCTAAAAGTCAAACCTAATATTAATTTGAGAGGTGGAAAAAACTAAGTTTAACATTTGGCAGAATTGCCATTGTTTATGTGAATTGTTGGAGTTTTCTATTACAGTTTTCTTGAAGTAAGATTGAATGTTGTGTGGAAAGAAATTACCAGGAAGTTGTTATTGAGCTGAGACAAAGGGGCTGTAAAGGTCATACATAAAAATATAATTATATTTCTTCAAATGAAACAAGACTATGCCCTGAGAAAGCAGAGCAGTTTGAAAGATATTTTTTAAGGTAGGTATAGTTCATGACGACAACTTTGACTTCAACAGGAATCAAATGAATTATTTTTATTCTTAGGCCGTTTCTTTCCCCTATGGCCTATTTTTTCAGTACAGAATTTAGAAGGTTCTAGACATAGATCTAAAACTGTTGCAGATCTATTTCAGTTTGTTTAGCAGATTATGTTGAATTGCCCAAGAAATGTGAAATAAATTTGATGGATAGCTAGGAATCCTAATTTTCCCTCCCCACTCCCAAAATGCCTGAGAGTATCTATCAGCAATGCATAACCTGGCATGTTTTTATTTTGGAAAACCACATTGAAGAGTATTAATTATCCTATAGCAGAATTTTGGCCATGATGTTTGCACAAGGCCAACTGGAGACATGACTTCACGGTTGTGTTTTTGGTTTGCTGAATGTGGTGACCCAGCTGAGCTATTACAGGTAGTACAGATAGAGAGGGAGCAGAATTGTGGGGCTGAGCATTCCCTCTGTATGTAAATAGTGCTCACTGCAGCTGCTTTTTCAGTGGATAATCTGTGATTACCATTTAGAAATGGCAAATTGAACGGCAAAATCCAAACCTGGGACAGAAAAGCGACTGTTCATAGGACGTTTGGGGTTTCTGTAGACACAGAAGGACTATTGCCCAGTTCACAGTATTATTTAAATTTGTACTTAAGACCAGCTTTGGAATTGTAGAGGAGCTAAAGGCACATAAACCTTCCAAATTAGTCCCTGCTTCCCTTTTCCTTGCCCTTCAGCACTGCTCCTACTGTAACATCATGGCTACTTTCCAGCTTCCCTACCTGCCCAAGGAAGCAAAGTGCTGTCCCAGATTCTGGAGTGTTATCACACCCCAAATTAGAGCCCTGTGCTGGGGGTCAGTGTGTGCAAACCTGAACTGGCACTGGGGCTGTGCCTGATCATTCTCGTGTCCTGGGGAAAGCAGCTGGACCGGAACATTTTAGGAAAAGCTTAATGGATGGACTTAACCAGTTATTTGCTTAAGTGTTACTCAATTTGCATATTTAAAATAGGTCTGAAAAGGCTTCCATTTAATTTCCGAGGATGCACTTTGCCTGTTACGTTTTGTGCTGTGTTTTTTCACAATGGGGCAAAGTCCCTTGTCTGATGGGGAATTTTGTGTGCCGTGATAATATAAAATACTGAAATAATGAGGGAAGTGGATCTCCTTGGGTATGGAGAGCAAGTTCAGTTTGTATTTCTTCTTAGGGACAAATTAATTCACTTAAATGCTTGTTCTCATGTATTTCTTTGGAGTTATTAAACCTAATCATTAGTTTTAATTAATAAACCAGTGAATTGTTTTTGTAAGTTCTCATAATAAATGTCTATATAATATTAATGAAACTGATTCTGGTCAGTATTTATTGTAATTGAAGTAAATATTCAACTGTTCTTTGTTTATTTCTCAAAAAAGGGAGAATTAGTGCCTGATCCTGCTTTGCATCTCTATGAAATGATCTCAGAGGTGTTTTCCAACCTAATTGATTCTGTGAAATATGTGGACAACACTAAATTAGATTGTAGGGGTTTTTAATAATTGAACTTGTGTGTGCTTCACATAACTGAAAATAGCTGTCTAATCTGCAAGTC